>NC_092814.1:117594340-118194340 GCF_023375885.2 Dermacentor andersoni | reverse complement strand
ATGACACTTTGGGGGGTTGGGAGAAGACAAATATTTGTAAATAATAGATAGCTTTAGCCACGAAATAAAGCTTTCTTGCAGCATCGGTTCTGGATAAGAACATCGGAACTGGTGGGGCATATATACATAGGTGGACCGGGCGGCTTCGTCGGCGACGTCATTACCAGCAATGCTGGTATGTCCAGGCGGCCAATGAAATATAATTTCATGGCCTTTAGGGATAGTTTGATGGTACTTATCTTTGATCTCATATGCCAGCTGCTTATGAGACCTGTAATATAGGGCAAAATGCAGACTCTGAAGTGCTGCCTTATAGTCGCAAAAGATGACCCATTTCCGAAGTGTCTCTTGCAGGAGGTATTTTACAGCAGCACACAGGGAACCAAGCTCTGCCGCCGTTGATGTTGTCATGAGTGATCGTCTGAATGTGATTTTAGTTTACGTAGCAGGAATGACAATGGCACCTGAAGAGCTGGTAGATGAGACGGAACCATCGGTATAGATGCGTATTCGGTCCCCGTATGTATCGTAGTGCTGCCTTAGAGTCGCAAAAGATTACCCATTTCTGAGGTGTCTCTTGCAGGAAGTATTTCACAGCAGCACACAGGGAAACAAGCACTGCCGCCGTTGATGCTGTCATGTGTGAGCGTCTGAATCTGATTGTTGTTTTCGTAGCAGGAATAACAACGGCACCTGAAGAGCTGGTAGATGAGACCGAACCATCGGTATAGATGCGCATTCGGTCGCCGTATGTCTCATTCATTAATAGCAGCGTCACCTGTTTCAGTACTATCTTTGGGTGATTGGCACCTGGAGTACTTAGGCGCAGCTGAGGCTGTTGGAGACACCACAGTCAATATGAAGGCCTTACTGCTGGTGTGTAACCTGATGGAAGACAATCTGAATGGGTGATTATAGCTTCAGAGAACGTGGCACGAGGTCTCTGAGAGGGCAACAACGCCAAGTGGTGATCGGAGACGCGGGAAAGATGACGAATATGCAACCTGACACAATCCACAGCAGCATATGATTGGATGGGTAATCTTTGGCGAGCCCGATTGTTGCAGGTGTCGACATGCAGCGAGGCAGTCATAAACAAGAGTGCAACGCTTAGAATCAGAAAGTAGAAAAAGCCCGGTCGTTTATTTGCTCGTAATTAGTGCAAACAGAAGGAATATACGTTCTTTGTATGAAATATGATGATTGGTAGGGCAAATGTATCGCAGATATCATAATACAAGCATTTCTCATTCGCTGCAGTTATCCGTTTAGCCAGCATTCTTTTCTTTTTTCTTTTTCATTAGGAGAGGTATGTACCGCCATGATGTAGTGAAGCTTCCAAAGCACCTCAATCGTATCGGCTGCCGACTGGTTCGCCTCAACATATGTCAATTAAAAAAAAAATTACGTACACGTAATCAGCACTTCTGACACCTTCAAAGTACTTTGCAATTACACACTCACTAGACGTTTTCGGTACGTGGACAGTCACTTAGTCTCTCCACGAAATACTTATCTTCGGCCACGTCATATCTGATCGAGATATAATAAACACGAAGTCAACACAATGCATAACAAAGGCATCCAACTGACATCCGCCAAACCCAACTTCCTCTAACGGCAAGAATTCCAGGATTCTAATCTTTCGAATAGAGCTTTGAAAGCCAACTACCTTTCCGTCATGAACAGCGCTCGCTTGAACGAAGTTCTCATTCACGATTATTATTGGCGCTCCGGCATCCTCCAGTAAGTCCACAATTTATCCTTTTATCAACACCTTTAGTAATAAATCTTTCATTTTTTATATACGTAGGCGCAAAACGTTATCCATAAATGTGGACGCTCCGTCAAAACAATCTGGTTTTGTCGTTTCTGTACTTTAGAGACACCCCACGCGGCTTCAAGAAGTTGCTGTAGCCCATGCTGTGCGGTCTGCTGTGGAAAAGTTTGCAACAGAGCACTCAATCTGCATTCAACCTTGTTTTTAGAACGTATCCGTGAATTCCCAGAAAACGTTGTCTCAGATACGTACGTGGGACCATGGATGCGTGTCGCCCCTTTCTCGCTGTGGGCCAGCTTCTTCTTCTTCCTCTTCTTCCCTTGCCGTGTATTGATTTATTTGACGGAACATTACGCGTTATCCAGGATTGTAGAAGTGTCGCGTCTCTCATCTCTGCGCGACTCCTGGCCATTATTACTACAGTGGCGCTCCGTGCATTATCGCACTGCTGAAATAAAACTCCTACTCATGAACTTCCTGAGCAGTGCGTTTACAGGTGTTTTAAACCCATCCGTTAACAAGGCCGCGGAAAACCTGCGAGCCACGGACGGTGCCGAAGGCAATGCCTATTCTTGCAAACGCGTAGACCTCGTTCCTCCCCTCCCCGTTTGTATCCCCTACCCCTGCCTAGAGGGGAAAAAATGCATGTGTTAGGGGCTGAAACATCGCGTTCCGTCGGGCTCATTTTTGCGAAGGCGCTGGCTCGGCCGAGGCGACGTCGCAGGGACAAGACGCTGTGCGCGCTGTCGCGAGAGCCGGCGTCCGCGAGGAGCGCCGCTAGGCTCGTTAAAACTTGTGCACCGCTTCGCCTTCTCTTTCTTTCGTGTGCGCTGACCAAGGCGCGAATCTGCCGCAGTCACGTCCCCCATCGTTCGCCCTCCCCTCTTCCCTCCCCTGTGCTAATGGGCAGCGCGTCCGCTGGGAAGGCGAGGAGTTACGCACGCCGCTTTCCCTGGGGGGAGCGCGGAAGAAAATTCCCAAGCACTGCTAATCAGACGCGCAGACTTCAAGTAGGCAGCCGACATCGCTTCAGCTGCCTTATCGCAATCTAGAGCAAGATAAGGCATTGGTGCGGAAGAGCAGCGGGGAAAAAAAAAGTTTAAGGGGGGCGAAGGGTGAGCAGTCAAGCTACTCCTCTCGTTTACGGAGAAGACAAAAGTGCTGATAGAAGAGCGTTATGCTGTAGCTGCCCTGAATGGTTTTATTGCAATAGCAATTATATGGACAATCCAGGCGGATTTCTGCCGTCGCTGTGAAGTTCCATATGAAGTCCAATGGTGATTACATCATGAGCTTATAGCAGCACGAAATAAAATATATTCACAAATAAAGAGACAGACGGGGACAAGCGCCAACTTCCAGCTATCGGCTTTTATTTATTGGCTGTATAAATATTTACGGAGGAAAACAAAATTCAGGAAACAAAACATAAAACAAAACCACGAAGCCATCTAGGTGCGCATACATTTGCTTTCTAAAAAGAATAGTTCTTTTGCTGCCAATGCCACAGGCGGCCCACTAATACAATTATCTTCCCGTGCCTCAGGGATAGCGCGAATATATTCGTCCTTTTGTCTAGTTATCACGCAGGCACACTCGAACTCCGGTTTGAACCCACAATCACTTCAATGGATAGCCAAGAAGCCTTCTCTCACATTTCTTACATTGTTACAATGTTCACGCGGGCGTTCATTCAATCACCTGCCTATTCGCTCTACGTAACATGCAGCACGAGAGAGCGGTATTCTGTAGACAACCTGGCTAACGCAGTCATCATACTTTGTGCAATGATTCACTTTGCATCGACCCATTTTTCCTCTGATAATATCGTCGCCGCGCGCCGTATGTTGTGTGCGCAAGTGAAAGTGTGCGAAGGTGAAGCCGACGATGGCGGCTCAATCTCGTGCGCGAAAGGGGGGAAAGCGGGGAGGAAGCGCGCCCTCTTACGCTGCGTGCGAGGCACGGGGGGGAGGGGAGGGGGTGGCGCTCTACTGCGGCGGCTGCTGCATATTGAGGGCGAGCTCCACCACTGGAAAACCTGGCGCTGCCGTCGGTGTGACGTGGTATGAGGGATCATGTGGACATAGCGACCGCGTCGGCTGCTTCGGAGACGCCGAAGTGGGCTGAAAACGAAAGTTTGAAGTCCCACCTGCGCTACGGCTCTGATTAAGTGGGGAGGTTTTCCTGGTTCAGGTGTCCGCTTGACAACACTTGGAAGCACTATAATAGGTAGTAGCTGCCTTTGAAGGCATCCAACATGGTCGGATACTGGTCGGAGCCGCAGCACCGGACGTGCGCAACGGAGCTCGGTGTCAGCCTTCACACGTACCCCCAGAACAAGAAGCTGCGTGAAGCTTCGATCGCGAAACTTAGAACCGGCAAATAGCCATCGGCTACAACTTGGGTGTGCAGCAAGCATTTCTGCGAGAAAGATTTCTGCTACCGCGGCAGGGCTGCGATGTTCGGTTAGTAGCCGAAAGCGTGCTGAGACGCTCACCCGCGCACGTTGCCCGGCTAATGTCATGAAGCTTTGGTCTATGAGCGTGTTGATTCTATATGCTTGCAAGTTCACTGGAATGGAAAACGAATGGTAAAAGCCACATTAAAAAAAAAAGGTATGGCATGTGTTCATGTTTGTGTTAACATCTAACAATGAATGCACTGGATTAAGAAAACAGTCGCAGTTTCGCCCGAAAGGCGAATCATCAATTGCGATAGTAAATTAGTAGAAAGAGAGTTAACGGGACGGGAAAAGCAAGAAGGTGAACAGGATAAGATTCTGGTTTTCTACCCTGTACTGGGGAAAGGGTAAGGGGAAATGAAATACGGAAAGACAGCGGTGAGAAAAAGCAAAGAAAAGAAAGGTAGAGACGGTCGTGAACGTCCATTAGAATTACAGTCTGCCCAATAGAAGAAAGGGGGTTAGCCGAGGGGCCCGGCTAACCCCTGTATAGGTCGGCGTATAAACTTGTAAACATTCGTTTACTAACTAGATTAACAAGCATGGTGTCACGCGCACACAAGTGTAAACATGAACACATCGCGCTCGAAGACCGCGGAAACTCGCTGTGAAAACGCTGGAGTGAGGAATCGCGGCAGCAGCAACGAGCGGATTGACCTTCGTGCATCTCTCGCTTCAACGCGAACAAAACGTCGAAAGCACCGTGCATACGGAGCTACCAGCACTACGCGCACTCTGCAAACACAGCAGATCGCTTTGAAGATGAGGTCCGCGCGGGCGCGCAGTTTGGCCACATCGCAGCTAGATCGCATTCGAGATACGGCGCCCGCACGGCCGCGCCTTAAGCAGCAGCCGCCGGAGAAGAACGCCCCCCTCTTCACCTTACCTCCGTTCCTCAACCGTGACAGAAAAGGGCGCGCTTCCGCCCATCATCATCATAAAAACTTTATTGTAAGACTGAGGAGTTTGGAGCACGCAGGCTCCCGGGCCCCCGCACGACCCCACTGCACTCAAGCGTTTATGTTGCTTCGCTGCATAACGCTGGCAGCCCGATCAGTAGCCATGGTCTGCCCGACCGGGTCTCCAGAGCGCAGCAGGGTCTCCCAGTCCTCCCAGGTCTTCAGGTGCTCGAGGCCCCGCGGGGGAGGATCCGCCGGGCAATGAGAAAGGAGGTGGACAGCAGAAGCGCGAGGTTCGGGACAGAGATTACAGGCTGATATGAGGAAAAGTGGGTGATAGTGAGAAAGAGTCAGAGGAGATGGGAGAATGTGAGTTTGTAATCGGCGCCAAAGGGTTGCTTGTCGATTACTAAGGGATTTGTGCGGTGCGGGGTACAGCTGACGCGCCGCCTTGGAGGCATTCGTCAGCTCGTTGAAAGTGTGCGCGCGATCCTTCGTGAATCCCGGATCGGAGACCGCAAGAGCCCGGTTTGAAGAACCTCGGGCTAAGAGGTTGGCGGCGTCGTTTCCAGGATTCCCGCAGTGCGCGGGCACCCAAATCAGCTCCACATGACGGGGCGGGGGTGCAACGGGCGAGTCCAGTATGCAAAAAGCAGGGACGTAGACTCGGCCTCATGCGAAATTTAGGATTGCAGTTTTGGAGTCTGATAAAAACATACCGTGCTTCTGTGTTGATGATAGCTAGGGAAATGGCGGCTTCCTCTGCAGCTTCAGGAGAGGTGTCTGGGGGGAGTGTGTGCGTTCCAATCGGAGAGAGAGTGTGATCCACCACGACAGCGACCGCTTCATCACCCTTGCAGGCTGCGTCTACCCATACGGCGTCCGGTTCCGAGCCGTAGTAACGGTGCAGCACTGTAGCTCGAGCTCTGCGGCGCTTATCGTGGTGGTCGGGGTGCATGTTACGGGGGAGTGGCTTAATGAGCAGTTCGCGGTGTAAGGGTTTTGTTATGGGGCGTAATGTCGGATCGTTGGCTGGTATCCCGATTCCAAGGGAGTGCAGTATGTACCGGCCAGTGTTGGTTTGTGTGAGACGAAGGTATTGTGCTTGGCGGTGCGCGTCTACAAGTTCCCGGATTGTGTTGTGGAGGCCTAATTGTAAGAGTCGGTCGGTAGGTGTATTTATGGGAAGGTGGAGGGCGACTTTGTATGCCCGGCGAATAAGAGCGTCCATGGCGTCAGTTTCACGGCGAGAGAGCTTGAGATAGGGGGTGGAGTAGAGTACACGGCTGAGTACAAAGGCATGAACAAGTCGGCATAGATCACGCTCCCTCATGCCTCTGTGGTGGCCCGAGACCCGGCGGTTAAGGTGCGAGATCGCCCCTGCTACCTGCCTGAGTCTCCGGAGTGTAGTCGTGTGCTTCCCATCACTCTGGATATGCATACCAAGTATGCTGAGGGTTTCGACCTCTGGTGTCGGTCTACCATCCAGCTCGATGAGGATGGGGGAGCAGGGCGAGTTGCGGTTCTTGGGACGAATGCACAGCAGCTCGGACTTCTCTGGGGAACAAGAAAGTCCTACGTCCGCCCCGCCTTCCTCGCTCATGCACGCGAGACTGTGAGCAGTGTTCGACGGCTCACCCTTACGCGCTTTCACTCGCGCATACAGCGTACGACGCGCCGCGACGATTTCAACGCCCTTGGACTTCATACAGAATCTCACGGCGATGGCAGAAATACGCCGGCAGTGTCCATATAATTGCTATTGCAGTAAACGAAGCAGGGGGGAAATCGCTCGTTGAAAAGACAGATAAACATACAGTGCGGCGCAATTTGAGAAATAGTGATATTGAAACGTCCAAGAATTTAGAAGAAAAAAAATGGAATCGTCGCGACCACACATCATGAAATCATTTTTGAATAGCATTGATAGCGTCCACGTAACAATGGTTACTAGTGTACTGTCGAATGCTCATATTCTGCGGCCTAAAGCTCACAGCACGGTGCGAAAGTGCGCTCCCAGAGAAAGCGAAACACTGCGCGCGGGCGTGCATGCAGACGCGCAGTCGGCCACTGCGAACCCGTGCGATCGCTGCATTGAGGCTTCATTCTGTTAAGCTCCATTTGGTTATACAGACAGCCCCCTATAAGAACATATTTTCACATGATTTACTCGCCGCGATTGCCTATCTTTCATGCAAGAAACCGGTTCGGAGGACTCCATGGCGGCGACCGCGCGCAGTGCGCGTTCACTGTGCGTATTCGGTAAAGAGATAGCGTCTGCATGCAGACCATTCTGTGCTTTATGCTTGCCCAAGATTATTATTTTTACAGTAAAATACTTCTCTGGTTTCGACAGTACTTAAAGGGGGGGGGGGGGGGGGGGCCTCAGGGCGCCCCCGCGTGGTGTTTATATTGAGTGCCGCCAGCCAAACCTACGAGCAGCGCGCTGCGTTAGCCGTCATACTACGCAAACGAAGCGCTTCCTACAGATGGCCACTCCGTAAGTCCTCGCCCCCAATGGCGCAGCCACGCACGGCAACACGGCCCCTGTCTTGAAAGCGATATGCGACGGGGACAGAGTGCGCCAAGTGCTGATAGCTTCGTGTGCGCTGTTTTCGCCGCTTAGTTAGCGTTAAAGCGAGAGGCAGCACGAAGGTCAATACACTCGCTGCTGCTGCAGCGCTTCCTCACTTCAGCGTTCTGACATCTAGTTTCCGCGGTTGTCGAGTGAGTTGTTTTCATGTTTGCCTGCCAACGCGTGACGCCATGCTTGTCAATTTAGTCAGTAAGCGAATGTTTACAAGTTTATACGGCCGACAAAACTATTATTCTTATTTCATATAGCTGTCTACTAATCTGCTAGCTGCCGCGAGGGCCCAATCTTGAAAGCGATATGTATGGGGACAGAGTGCACCGAGTGCTGATAGCTTCGTGTGCACTCTATTTCGGCCGCTTAGTTCGCGTTGAAACGAGAGGCAGCACGAAGTTAAATTCGCTTGCTGCTGCTGCCGGGCTTTCTCACTCCAACGTTTTGACAGCGAGTGTCCGCGCTCATCGAGTGTTATATATGTTCATGTTTGCTTGTGCGCGCGTGCTCTCATGCTTGTTTATTTAGTTAGTGAGCGAATGTTTACAAGTTTATTCCGCCGATAAAGCTATTATCCTCACTTCGTACAGTTGTCTGCGAATTTTCTATTATAATCGATGCTTCGCCTTTTGGGCGAAAATGCGACTTTTTTTGCAGTGTTCGCTACCATCGCTACCACCGTTGCGGTGGCGCGGGCTCGTGTAGACTCCAATCGCAATAACATAAATCGGTGCACACGTACACGCACGCAGCTTTGTCAATGTATAAAGGGTTTCCGGAAAGTCGATGCTCATTTTACATTTTAAATCATTTTGAAACGTGCTAGATATTTTATTTTGCGAAACTAGACTAGTACGTTGAGCAAAGGCTGAGCCTTTAGTGAGATAATAGATTTCTACATTGACACAAACGTTCTCCGTTACTTTGTACAAACGTTTAGATAAAGAATTACGCATTTGCTACTTAAGCCAGGGTGAGACTTTCGTGAATATACGTATCGGATTTTCGCCCAGTTGACTCAGGATGTGCAGCTTGGTTGATCGAAAACAATTTCCCACGGTGGCAAATCACCGCAGCGAGCTCAGGTGAGCTCACTGCATTGATTTGTGGTACGCTGTCGTGCCGTTCCCGGAGTCACCAGTCCGCATAAAATTGTTTCACTATCTGTAGTCGTATATTGTCGTCCGCACGACATAAAGCATATACTGCTTTCGTTCATGTTAACTATTTTTTTAAATCACGCTGATGCATAAGTTTTCAACTGATAAGAAATAAAAATTAGGTACCGTCTTTCGGGACACTCTGAGCATACAACTTGGCGATGTTTTGTTTCTTGTAAATATTTCGAATCTCACTGAATTAGTTCATTTTCCTTTAACTAGCTCCGTTCATGGTAGCATCCCCATGCTGACGCGATCCTTGATTTGAAGTCAAGCAAAATTCAATGTATATTTTTTTTTTCCTGCAGGTGCTCGCGCAATGTGTCCATTAATTAAAGAATAGTTTGTTCGCTGCCCCCTAATATAAAGGTGGTCGGACAACACACACTCAATAACTGTAGTTTTCTTGCTTTTTCATATGTAAAAAGAAAAAGAGATGCAATTTAACTTCAAGGCAGTCGATTGGAGAATGGCGGTGAGAACACTGGTAGCGACAATCTGACCGAGCGTTGAAGAAAACGTGCGATCACGGCGGCACGCAAGCGCCGCCTTTCTTTCTTTCTTTTCTTTTTTTTTTATGCAACAGAAACGTGTCGCAATGACGCCGATCACTTGTCGAAATCTATAAAAACATGACGTTAAAGTGACGGCTGGTCTTTGTTTTAAATGTGTATGCAACGCTCCGGCATATCGCTAAATCAAAGGACCGAATGTGCATTGCGAGGCGAGGGAACCAATTGACGCCAATTGTTTTTTGTCTAATTGCTGGCCATTCGCAAAAATCGCAAAAGAATAAAAAATATTCGCGAGGATTAATTTGCTTACAGAATATGAGCTGTTTTTCTTCTTCTTTTTCTTTCCTTTTTGCTTCGGTTATTGAAACCATCACCAACCGGGAAAGACCGAGTACATTTCAACTTGACAGCTTGCTTGTTGCAGATATTTGTGTTGTTCGCTGCGCCTTGAACACCCCGTTGAGTTCACGCTCTGGCCCTTACTATTTCACGCATGCACGGAAACCTTACTGTTATTAAGCCGAGAAATCTATTATACACGCACGGAATGCTTTTAAGTGTCTGAAGCAATTATTACGACCTCATGGCACGGGCGATTTAGAGAGGTGCAATGAATGAATGAATAAATAAAACAGCCCTGCAACAAGAGAGAGTTGAGTGCGTGTCATTGAGTGTGCGCGTGCTGCTTTGCATGGCAGATTTCAGCCTTGCAGTGCCGGAAACCGCTGCGCCCGTGTAAGTGAAGCATGCTTGCGAAAGTTGCAGCCTTGGGAAAGGCAAGAGCCACAAATCTGATATCCTGCGGCAGTTGACGTGTGCTTTCTCGCTCCGCCACGTAGTTCAGTGTATCGCAGGCTCAGGCTCCAAGAATGGAAAGCAGAGAGATTGTTACCGGACTATATATAAACCAAAACAGACACGCCCATATGAAGGCGGCATGGGTATAATTATTAGGCGCTTCAGTGAAAGTGCTCACTGGCGAAGAGTAATACCAAAATAAGCAAGTGGCCAAGGTTAACCACGCAGCCTGGTGAGCAGGTTAGTAGTATCGCGCTTCCAGCCACTCCTATTTCCTAGAAGTACGCAAAAAGAAATTATGCAAGAGAAAGATATGCTATTTGCATACGAGCGCTCACGTGCAGCTACTAGAAAGAAAGGGGTTACATGAATACCCTGGGGAGGAAACGCGAGCTGGACCGTCTATGCGCGCGTGAATTGAACTGTCTTGCTTTTTGCGTTCTGGTGAAACTATGTTGTAAGGGATCTCAGGGAGTGCGTTTCGCATCTCGCAGCGAAATAGAGAGCTGCCTTGTGTGCAAGCCGTATACAGTGCGAATCAACGGGGCTACTTCTTTTCGTTGCAGACAGAAATGCAGTCTTCTGAATATCGGTGCAAGATTAACAGGAAACGTGCGGTAGGTAAGTGTCGCAACAGCAAAGCTACATCATGGGTAGAATCCGTGCTTTAAATCAGGGGTATACCTTAGTATACCTTCTCTCCAGCAGTCCTCGTTCCTGCGCAGAGCCACAACAAAACGGTTAACACCTGTTATGAAACCAATACGGAGTAAAACACCTTGTATCACTGACAATGCCTTCGGGTGTTCAGCCCTATAGTTGACGGAAAGCCAAGAGCCGCCCGTAAAAAGCCCGCGTCTCATCTTATTATTAGTAGTTGTAGTACTTCTCTCCAAGAAATATCACCGTTAAAAGAAGACGTGCCCGCTAGAAGAAAGAAAAAAAAAAGAATCGAATAGCCAGCAAGACTAAAGATTACGCTTCCCACGGTCGTCTGTCGCCCGCCAGGCGGACACTGTCGGCGCACACCCCGAGTCCCTCTTGGCGCGCAGCGGGCAGCGGTTCGAGGAACGGCGTGCCCGCTGCAGCCGGGATTCCACGAACGTTGCCCAACCCCGCGATCGCGGTGTCAACGTCATACCGTTAACGCCTATATCTTTCGGCGCATTCGGTTCTTAGCAAAAAGCGAGTTGCCGGGCCGAAAGGAATAAAAGCAGCGTATAGCTTCGTCGTAGGGACCAGTCGGAAGGATCGCACAGTAATGAGTGGCGCGCGCGTATAACTTATGTGAGGCACGAACAGCGCAATTTCGTTGTTTTCCGTCGCACCCTTCTCGTTCGGGGCACCGCACCGGTGTGCGTTCTCGTATACCGGACGGGAGGGTTCTTGCTTGCGTGCGCCGAAGTGTTGTTGGTGGCCAAGCGCCTCTCACGCAGCTTTTTTTCTTGTTTTGGCTCGTCTCCACGTTTGCCCTTGGTGGAGTAAAACGGAAAACAACGGATGATCGCGTGAACCTTAATAATACTGCGCGCACAAGAGCCGCCCGCACTCGCTGTCGCTTGCCCCCGCTGTTCTGCGGACGCCGCGCCTAATGGAAGCTAATGGGGCACCGTGCGGGCGCACCTGAGCGACGGGGTCGACGGCGGCGCACTTGTTACGCGCGTGTCCCGAGCCACTCTCCTCTCGCACACAGAACTCGCTGCCCACATTCTGTGCTGGTGCGAGAGGCAACGGCCCTCGGCTCGGCCACTATTCCACCCTTACGAGAAGCGTTCCCAATCACGCGAACTACAGCGTAATAAAGGGGCCGTTACGGCGTGAAAGTAAACACCGCCCCGTTAATCGTTGCGCGAGAACGGGACAAAAAGAAACGAATAAAATATTGACGAAGAAGTAAGCAGCTCCGAGAGAGTCTCTAGGGGTCTTATTTGCTTACCTTTCTTTCTTTTTTCTTTCATCTTATCTTCCATTCCTAATTAATAAAGCTTTGCCTGGAGCGACGTGCTTACTGTGCTCATTGAAATTTTTCTCTACCACCACCCTCTAAATCCGCACCGTTGCTCTCAAATCTTTTACTCGAGCGTCTTCGCTTTCAATTTTTAGTTTTGTCCGCCCACGCGCGTCACATAAAGAATGCTAGCCGCCCCTCAAAAAAAAAAAAAAAAAGAGAATGAAAAGCAGAAAAGAAAGCAACCCACGGCTTTCTTGGTCCCACCCATGTGTTTATTTGCCTGGCGCTTTTCGCGAGCTTTGAGAGCGCAGGCGCCGTACAGCCAGCTGCAGCAGGAATTAGAATAAATTGCTTATATATGAAAATTCATGGAAATGTAAGCAGGACGCTCCGGATGGCGCCTTATGACGCTGGCCGCGTCAGGCGCAAGTCATTTCATAACTTGACGATCCCTTCACTGTTGCCGCACTCCTTTGAGTCGACGCAGCCTCCACGCGAGACCCGACGCGGGGCGGCGGGATAAATGGCCGCGGCCGGCAGGCTGGAATGCGAATAATGACCGCCACCGCTGCTCGTCCGGCGGCCTCTATATAAAAGCCAACAACAACATCGCTGCCAGAAAAGTCTGCGGCCCGGATGTGGACGCGCGCGGTTCGCGCATCACATGCCAAACGAAAGTGGGAAGTTGGGCAGTGCGAGGTGTAGTGCCGGGACGCACTCTGGCTGCTGAAATGTGGGGCGAATCGACAATGAATAATAAATGACAGTGCAGGAATTGGTGGCTATTGCAGGACTAGTTACCCTTAGAACTTAAACGTATCTTCAGGCAAGTACGAATTATCGAGCTGGAGATTGCGTAAGCCTGTCTTGCGCAATAAATGAAAGCTTTATTATCGAAGAAAGCTTGCTAAGCCAGGCCTCATGAATCTCCACAACTTTGGCTGAGTGCTCCCTGCTTGTTCTCTTAGGGAGTAAATGCTGGTTCCAGAACATGTAGCCTCAGCCATACCATGAATCCCTAAGAATGTTGACAAGTAAAGAAAGCAGGTGTTCACTGCATTATTTTAAAAAAAATGGCAGAACCCATCTCACGATGACTGTACCCGGTAATGCGTTAGCATTCAATCAATATATCTACATAACGTATTGCCACCATCGAAACGAGTCATGTGTGACGCGTGTACTGCAGCGGGACTCCTCTTCCGCGCTTCCCTGAAAACACTCGGGGCGCCATCTAGCGCCGCCGCCGTGAAGGCTGGGGTGGCATTTAAAATTCATGGCGCGCCGGTGCGTGCGAACGCTGAGAAACGCGCCATGCGGCCACCGGGCTCTATACTTGGCCTTTCTTCCTCTGGTGGCTCCATCTGGTGGCGCTTCCACGAAATCCGTGCGTGGCCTCCGAGACGAGAAGCGTGGCGTAGACTCAGTGGCAGATATTCAGTGAGCCAAGTTGATGAGAAGTTCGGTGAAGAGCGGCACGTACCCACTGCATTCATTGCACAGCTCGCTAAAGCGTTGGCGTGAAAGGCGTTCATTGAAAAGAGGCACGTACCGAGTGCATTTGTGACGCAGCCTGCAAATGCGTCGGGTTGCTGTCCTTGAGGACGTGGGCTCGATTACACCCAACATCGGATAAATTTAGGGGATCTATTTTGTCATTGTAGAGCAGCACATTCCCTGTGGAACATGCCCAGTTACCCAAGTAGGCGTCCAATACGTTCATTGAAGAGCGGCACACACATACTGGCACATAGCCAGTGCTCCAACTCGGCGTACCCAGTCCCGCATCTACAGTCGGCCCATGTCGGCGTGAAAGAGCTTCGCTGAAGAGAGGCACGTATGTACACAATGGCACATACTCAGTGACCCAAGTTGACCCGATGGTTGGCTTCGAACCGTCACCTCAGCGGAGCAGTCAGGCGACCACGGGCTACCCAGTGACACAGGTAAGCGGGAAGACGGTTAGATACATAGATGCATAGTAACATAGATAGCTAAAAAGAAAAGCCCCCGGAAAGTACGTGAAGCAGCACAAGAAATGCTAGCGCATCAATATAAATAATTCCCTCCCATTCCTACATTGTCTGTAGCATTTAAGAAATGCCGCGGAGTTCCTAGGAAGTTAAACTACGTGCAAACCATACAAATGTACTTTCCTCTACGTTGCGGGCTTCCGCAGAACTGATTTGCCAAACCATACAAACTTGTGCAGTATTTATGAGCGAGATCGTGAGCTCATACCCGCCTTACCACGTATGAGCTCACTTTCCTTGCAGGACTGAAACATAGTGTGGCTCCTTGCGCTACCGTGCAGGGCTTGGTCTCCCCGCGGATACGCTGGATTTTTAGGGAATAGTTGTTTCGCCTACTGCTGAACTTTCTTAATGACACCAATCTATTCAGCGAGTCATGACGTTTATCAAGTAATGCTATAGACGGGACCAATCACTTGGTGTAGTAGGTAATCTGCCTCTGAGTAGTAGTAGTATTCTGCCTCTCATCCGTATAAACGCCTTGGTCTGTCTTGGCAACGTTAGATCTTCACACACTGCATTTAACTCTGTGGCACCCCCGCACTTGAAAAGGAAACGCTCAAGCGAAGCAATTGCCATCATGCCTTTGCAAGGCTAATCCGCAAGTAGCCAGCACAGTCCTCCACCTCCTCCTCGTCCTCATCATCATCATCATCATCATCATGTCATCACTCACTCACTCACTCACTCACTCACTCACTCACTCACTCACTCACTCACTCACTCACTCACTCACTCACTCAACTCACTCACTCACTCACAGGGGTTCCTCATCACGAACTTGTCCGGACGTTCCAATGGCCCTAACACCAACGAAGTGGACGTCAGAAAATTGATCAGAGGCACTAACGGAGATACACGACTATATTGAGGCGATGGTGCGGGACAAACTCTAGCCTTTGCGTGACATTATTATCTACTTCCCGTCATTATTGTCGGTCCATTGAACGCCTGCACTTCATTCACGAGCACATTATAAGAGGTCGAAGTCGACCTTACTGTGCGTCCAGAATCGGTGTGCAATAAAGGTGTTTGCAGCATTGATACACCATAATTATTGCAGCGATAGGTCGATCGCGAAAAATCGCAGCTATATGGTCTCGGGCTAGGCAGGACACGGAACGAGACCATTCCACGAAGATGACAGCCGACAGAGTGTTCTCACAGATCCCCCACAAACGTACCTGCTCGGAACAAGGTGAAGGAACAATATTGTACCGCATACAGGCGAGGTGGTACTCAAGAAGGCGCACGAAAGACAGACACGTCGCCACGCGCAGACACGTCTGTATGCGCGCCAATGTCATTCCAAGCTGCCACCAGCAAGCCTGAATTGTAGGCAGTACGTTCTTAGAAAATAAGCAAATGAAGCAGCCGCCACACTGCGTGAGCCCTTACAAGGTACCCGCAGCTGGTCCACAGATCACCAGGTATGCAGCTAGTAGATGTTAGCGAACATGGCGTCGACAGCGTTGCTAGCGTGCACTGCTCCGCAATTTTTTTTAATACTCTTAACAGCCCCTCTTTGCCTTTCTTCTCCTTCCTTTTCTCTCATCTCCATCTTTCTGTATTTTCTCCTATGCATGCTGTCCACTTTTTAACCCCATTTCCTATCCTCCTTGCTGGCGGTTGTTCAGGTGTCGGCAGTCGGCTGGACAATCACGGTTATTACGGCCACTGGAACTCCACACTTTTTTTCGTTCTTCTCACAACCACACACACAAAAAAAAAATAATAATAAAATCAGCGGCTATAGGAGCGACATATAAACTCCTTGGCTACTGTATAGTCGTCACGACAACATGGATGAACGGCGGTTAACAGAACAACAATAAACTGACACGACACACGTGGTTGAATTGTCTGCTCACAAGTTGAACTTTCTCGCGCGTAAATGTTTTGCGAAGATGAGGCGCAGGTGAAGAGCAAAAAAAAAAAGAAGGAAAACAGTACTGCAAACTTGATCAAGTCTGCTGCGGAACACTCGGTAAAGTATATAGAGCCAAATGTACGGAATGAAGCACGAAGCAACGATTCCAGCCATGTCCGATCCGATGCCCTCAACATGCGCAGCAGCGTCATTCTCAAAACAGATACTTCACCTAAGTTACATTAGGCTTTGACAACATATCGCCCACAAAGTCGCCTTTAGGTCCCCTGGTCCCCTGACTGCCAGATGTCGCGGGCGTAAATGGTGTCCATTGGAGCATATATGCCATGACACCTACATACACAAGTAGGGTTCGCGTAAGCCCGACAGAAACTATAGCCCATTTATCTTGTATAGGCGAGATTATGCTTGTCACAGTGGTGCTAGTGCTAGTGCCTTGGCCGAACAGGAAGCCAGGACCTGCTTGGCAAGAGACATGTAGTCGTGGTATGGTGAATCTTCATCCGCCCGACAACTCCCGAATATACGCTTGTTCGCGTTGTGTTTACAACACTCTAAACAGAACGTGATTTCCTGACGTTTAAGTTACAACATACATAGAAATTACATTGTGCGCGCTCAGCAACGAGTGAAGCTTCAGCACGTTTATTTTAGGATGGGAGCGAAAATGAAAATACACTATATGAAAACGCGCAGGAATAATTAAAATTATCTTGCGCTTCCCTATCACATTCGTTCAAGGAGGCTGCTGCTTCTTGACGACCTTTAGGAAAGCGTCTTTTCCGGCCAAACCGCTCTGGCGACTAGCTATTACGTTATAACTACGAACATTTGCGCAGCCAAGGCAGCAGAACAGATGTACGGCGCAAGGAAAGACGGAGCAGACGGAGAGCCGTATTCCCGCTAAACCCATATTTGCACAGGTCTGGTCTGGCGATATCGCCCCCTATGCCAATTCTGCCAGAAATATACATTATTGATCATTATATTTTACTATGTGTCCGATTTATATTACAAAGCAAAGGACATCTTGATACGCCGCTTGGTAAACTTGCTTTGAATTTAAGTGCTTGAATACCACTCTCTTTCGGTGGCTCGGCAATATAGCTGATTTTTATTCACGAGGACGGTGTTTCACGCCGTGAATGCTTTCACCCAAGCAACAAGACGCATACGATGCTAATTCCTACTTTCCTTACTATCCCTATGGTAATTATTCTAAATTACTACCATTTTTTGTAATCAATCTTTATTTCAAAAAAATGTTCAGCGTCCATTAACTTGGTCTGCTCAATTACACAAAATTATTTTATTCGCAGGCACACCTTTTTATTAACTGCTTCATTATTAGCTGCTACCTGAACCAGAGTCCTTCCATTTTTTTCTGGTCACGAAACTGCCGCCTCACTTTCATATAGAGCCAGTGCCCGCCGCTTGAGGCGCAACCATGCATGAGAGGGCATGCGAACGCCGCTACCGCTGTGGTTGTGTGTGGGGCAGCCCTCGGTATTCTAGCTTTCTCAACTTCCACAAGCGTCCCTTTACTTTCACGTAACTATTTTCAACATTCAACATGCTTAAATAACTGCCTGAGCGCGTCTTCTGCCATGATATGAGCGCCCGGGACGAAAAAGAAAGCCGCTCATAACATGGAGCTTGCGGCGGTCTCAGTCCAAAAAAAAAAAATTCTGGGATTTTAAGTGCCAGAACCGCGATACGATTATGAGGCACGCCGTAGTGGGGGACCCAGGATTAATTTTGACCACCTGGGATCCCTTGAAAAGCACCTAAATTTAAATAGGCGGGTGTTTTGCATTTCGCCCCCGTCGAAATGCGTCCGCTGTACACGGCCGGGCGGTCTCGGTCCAGATTTCTGCATCATCACCGTTCGCCTCAACACTTCGGTGGGCTCCGCTTTTTAATATTTGCCTGAAAATAAACACCGCGCATTTACAACAAAGCACCAGCGGTCCCACTTATCACCAGATGCAAACATATGGGTTGTTGCACCCCCGCTTAGCCGTAAGAAGGAGTCCGCCGTAAGTAGCGCCAACTCTCCGTTGCGCATAGCGCCAGATTGCTCGCCGAGCACAGCTGTTCACTTTCTTCTAAAGTGTTGGCAGTATCTTATCAGGAACTCAAAAGAATGAAATTGTTATTGCAAAGGGCTGCTACAGTAGAATACTTAATGACAAAGAAAAGGAAATTGAGCTGCTCCGTGCGCTTAAGATTTCCTTGCAAAGTGATGCCATTTCTGAATGAGATTTAGGTAGGAATAATGCAAGACAAACTTCGCGACTAAGTGTCTTCAGTGCGGCTTTTAGCAACGGATTAAGGCGAACGTTGACTGCTAGGACCTGCAAAGTTGAAACTAGCTCTATTGTAATTAGGCAATTGCCTTAGCAAGCAGTCGTTTTGAAGCGTCAGTAAGCCCAGCACTTATTGACGCTGCTCGTGGTTTCGACGCAGAAACGACGAGACTAAGTATTTTTTTTTTTATTGATGTGATATAAAGGAGATGTTGGCGCCCAATTTAAGGCGCCGGCTACTCCTTATCTCTTGGGTGGTTCCGTCATACATCATTCCGGGTTCAAGGTTACATATCAAATAATCTTTTCACACAAGCACCAGGACTTATCACGCAACGTTTCCACAGGAAGATATGACGTAAGGAACACATGGTACATAAATATACAATGTAAATGTCTCCACACTTATGTAGACGAGTCTCAAAAGTACAAACGATACTGTCGCCTAATAACACATTTTATAGTCAGCGGGTGGTACATACATATTGTAAATCTACTATCACATACAGTCACAACAGAACAGTCAACATAATTCCCAAACAGATGCATATATAGAGTGACATTGAAATGAACAGAACAATGAAAGCGCTAATAACGTCCAACAATGCCGCTGCCTTCAAGAAAAGTCTTTAGTGCTTTTAAAGCGCTCTTCTGCAAGGCCATTGTTGGCCAAGGGCCCAAAAGTTTCCTTAAACTGAAAGGTCTGCGGTCTAATTTCATTAGCGCTGATTTAAGTCGGCATCTTGGTGTGTCGTGATGTGAGCAATCTAAAAGCAGGTGATATATATCTTCATCTACAAATCCACAATCACATTCGGGGGTTTCCGCTCGGCCAATTCTGAGTAAGAAATGCTTTGTGTAGGCAGTGCCTAGCCTTAATCGATGAATAAGTGTTTCCATAGTTCTATCTAATGACAATGAAAATTTGAATTCAATAAATGGATCAATATGGTATAAGTCAGAGCTCTTAGAATTCTGGTCAAACCAAGTGTTTCTAGACATGTTGAAAGACGTTGTCCTTATAATGCAGCGTAATTCATTCTTTGATATTGGGAGCGGAGCCGTATCATCCTTGAGGTGCGCTTGTCGTGCTGCTTCATCGGCTGCTGTGTTGCCAGGAATGTTGCAATGCCGTGGTATCCACTGGAATGCTATTGCATGTTTCGCCTCGCTTGCCTTTGTGAGGTTTTTAAGTGTTTCATACATTATGCTGTCGCTGAATGTTTTCCCCTTTGTGCTGCAGAGTGATGTTAGAGCCGCCTGTGAATCGCTGAAAATTACCCATTTTTGCGCATCTGTTACTGACAATATAAATTTTATCGCACATAGGATTCCGAACAGTTCAGCCGTTGTGGATGAAGTCGCACGAGATAACTTAAATGATTCTTGCTTGTTGAGGTGCGGTATAATGAATGATGAAGTTGAAGAGGTTGCTGTACTGGAGCCGTCTGTATAGACGTGTGTGCATCCTGAATACCGCATATATATTGGTATAGTGCTACTTGTTGAGCAGCTTGAATGAACATGTCTCTTTTTCTGAATATCCCATCTACTGACAATTCGATTTTTGGAACTGTAAGCAGCCATGGAGGATATTCGATGTCTGAGTTCCAAAATTCATTTCGCGGCAATATGTGAAGATTTTCTTGAATTTCTATATGAACATAACTTCTATCTCGTTTCATTATGTGTAGCGCCAATGGGTGGTTTTTATGCTGGGTTTGAAGACGGAAATAATGCCGGCATGTTTCTGTAGTTCGCATAACTGGAAATGGTGATTGGCGAGCCTCAGCTATTACGAGAGAACTAGAAGTCGCTCGTGGAACTCCTAGACATAGGCGTAGTCCTCTAGCTAAAAGTCTTTGAAGTCGCTCTTCTGACGTGTGGGAAAGTCCGTGTAAGATGGGCGCGGAATATGCAATTTTTGTCGTATTAATGCATTGTAAACAGTCAGCATGGACGATACTGATCCGCCCCATGATGTGCCTGCAAGTCTGCGAAGTACAGTCACTATGGTATTGACCTCGTTTTCGAGTTTTTTTATGTGGGGTGCCCACGATAGCTGCCTATCAAGTATTATGCCAAGAAATCGATGCTGTGTGACAACATTAGAGGGTGTCCTTCCAGATTAAGAGTGAAATTTTTTAACTGCCTCCGAGTGAATGGCAATACAGCAGTCTTTGCGTGTGATAGTACTATTTCTCTCTTAATGTGAAACTATTTACAAGAAGTTAAAATGTTGTAATCACCGGTGCTAATATTCTTATCATGGTCAAAAAATGAAAAAAACACTTTATAACTGGATTAAGAAATAAAACGTGTTGGTGCAAAAACAACATACAAGCACGATCATTTATTTATCATGTAAAATAAGCGCAGCGAAATACATACAGCACAAAGACTCGTCCCGTCACGAATGGTCCAGCATTCAGAATGCAAGAAGTTTGTTAAAAGCATGACACTGATATAATAAGCATAAAGAAAGAACATCAAACGTGAGATATGCATCGGGGGGCAGGAAACAAACACCAGCAAACGAATGGCAATAAATACAGTATGCACACACGCGTATACTTCGACTCGAAGTTAAAACCGCAACTTTCCTGCCGCGGTGTGGCCCGCTTCCATTTCTCGCACTGCTCCTTGTCAACAGGTAAACACAACGACACTTTTTCGGTCGTGCCCTTGTAGCCGGAACGGCAGCCCGGCACGCAACACGCGTTCGGCATCGTTGTCCCACACCGCCACTTCAACTAAACAGCCCAGCACTCGAAAAATAGCTCACCACATGCACAGAACGCACCCAATCACTCAGCTCGCCTCGCACTGCGCAAGCGTTTCGGTACGCGAACGATGCCCTCTGTGGCACAGTGGCGCTGCGTCGCGGCAGCTTTGGGCAGCATATGAACCTCTCCCATGGCGTGACGGCGGAGTTTCGTGACCAGAAAAACATGGAAGGACTCTGCCTGAACGCACGACTACCGAATTCTTGACCCATCCCCACCCGCCGTGGTTGCTCAGTGACTATGGTGTTGGGCTGCTGAGCACGAGGTCGCGGGATCGAATCCCGGCCACGGCGGCCGCATTTCGATGGGGGCGAAAACACCCGTGTACCTTAGATTTAGGTGCACGTTAAGTAACCCCGCGTGGTCTGAATTTCCGGAGTCCTCCACTACGGCGTGCCTCATAATCACAAAATGGTTTTGGCACGTAAGATTGCAGCGAGCATCGCTGACGCTACGCTACGCGAATTGGCGAGACTGCAGGCTTGCAAATAAAAATAAAAAAAACGGGAAAAGGAACAAAAACACATCACATTCTTGAAAATAAGTTTGTGAAAACACAAAGCTAAAACAAAATATAAATCTTATGATATTTAAAACCAATAGTATTTATTTAAAAACGCTGAACGAAGCATTTTTGCACCTTTCCTGCCTCGATCGTCTTCTCGCCCCTGGCTTGTAATGGTTTCGATATATGCATTGATTATTTAAGTACTTGTTAAATAGAAACTGATTCATTTTAAGCTGGGAAAACGAGTAGTAAATGTGCCGCGTACATGTAAGCCAGTGCAAAAGCCATGCAGAGCTGCTCTTTCTACTTTGCACCTTGCAATGAAGGTAGAAAGCAGACAACGCGCCGCACTGTAGAAGGCACAGAGTTATTTTTCTCTCGTGATCCGGCACGTGATGCAGCAGTCCAATCACGAGAGCTCGACCAAGCCAGTCATCAAAGTACAAAAGTATTTATTTAAACATAGAATTACGCGTTTTAGAAGCAGGGTTTTTCAAGCAGCACTATATTAGTTGCAGAGGCAATCGGCTGTCGCGCTTCAGTTATCTGGGCGGGGCTTCCCCTTTCTTATAAAGATGTACCCGACTATAGATCTTGTATGAGTTCCCGTTGCTTTCTAGGGCAATATCGGCGAGGGATTCCTTCAGAGCGGGTTGAGAGTGGCGGCGATTTCCGAAGGCGCTCCCCAATCTTGCAATTTCAATATTTGCCGAGCCGAGCCAACGGCCAGTGACGCCAGGTACTAATTATGTGTCTCGGACGCAGGCTTTCGGTGCCACTCTCATGCGGCTCGGGAAATACGCGTGACAGTTGGGAACGTGCGCGTCAAGTCAAATGATGAAAACGTTCAAGGGGGACGAAGATCGAGTACCGCAGGCCACCGTGTGGCTGGCTAACACCGAAACTAGAAGCCCTTCCTGGGCAGAACGGAGTTTTAAAACTGGCATGAACAATGCCCATCCATCCTGTTTGTTCTCTGTAGTAGCAGGCGTTCTCTCTCACTTTAAAGCCCCAACTCTCTCTCACACACACACCATTCAATTCAATATACTATATTTTGTTGTCTACTTCAAGAGAACGTCGATATATTATACAGTATTTTACTACAATTTAACGAATAATTTCTTGACAAGAACGCTGCACAAATTCTCTCGCCACCCCGAGGCGAGTATTGCAAGGGAAGTGCGCTGCTGGACATCGGCGCCGTTTGGATGAAGAACCAAACTTCAAGAATGTTTTTCTCGCCTAGAAGAAAAAGTACTCCGATTTCACTTTCTGTACCAAGTAGTTGTGTGTCCCGTTGAGAAAGACGCAATCTTTAGATGAACCACCTCAATGTGGTATTTACAGCTGAAAACGGTGATGTAAATTCAATTTGTTATGTTCATTTTTGCAAGTTCGGGATCATTTCTCTCCAATATCTTGCTGTTTTTGAATGCCAAAATATTTTAATCGATTATGTGGACACAAGGCTGCCAGGAATAGCTAATAAAACAACTACACGAATAAATCTAAATATTTTTTATGAAAAAGAACCCCTCAAAAATGCCCTTAATTGGCCCTATTAGCATCACTGTAAGTAAACTAAAGATAAAGTCGGGGCCCAGATAGACAAGTGCATAGTAAAGCACAATCTAAAGTGTTGAGACAAAAATTTCCGCTTTCATTGGATTAAAATTTATTTTTGCAATTTCTTTTCCTTTACATCATGTTTTGTTCTAAGAGTAAAATTTGAATTGCACTAAGGCAGAGATAAAAACATTTGTTTCTCACAATATATTTTAGGAATACATTTCTTTAGGCTTAATAAACGTCCGCAGTTTTTTATTTAATTTATCACGGAAGGTCGAGTTTTCGGTCGATGCTTTTGACGTGGAAGGACCCTATTATATTTTGGACATGCAGTACAATCCTACGTGAAGTCGCGACTTTTATGATTCAAGCAAAAGACATAAGAACTCACGCCAGTACTTGATGCAATAGACGGTGCCATGCTCGTGCCTGGCAAACCATTTGAAGTTCGAGCTTTCCAATAAAGGAAAGAGCATTTAGGGCGTGAAATAAAACAATAATAATATTCGACACTGTAAGGAAACAAACTTCAACTGCTACAATTTCGCAGCTTCCACGTAAGCGCGTGGAAGTGCCACTGCAAGCTTCTAGGTCGACATGTGTACCGCTTATATGCGTCGCCACTGAATCGGCCACCCTTTAAAGAGCGGCAAGCCGCACGACTTTTGGGCACTATCACACTGTAAGGCGCAATCACGATACAGCCGCGCGAAAGTGAAAGTTGCCGCCCCGCATTGCATTGAGCCTTAATTCTGGCCCGTTCTACATTTTAGTTGGACGAAGACCCTCAATAATGACGACCTTTCATATTTAATTAATTTTGGCAGGGGCGTGCAGCACCTTTTTCATTATTTCTGGCGCAGGTGGAGGTGAAAATGTTCGCCACTCTTTTCACGAAAACCGGTTAATACGATTTCTCGAAAAGATATACGGCAATATCACGCTGCTCCTTAGGCCGGTTGAAGCAAGATTTCCCGACTTTCACCGTGTATCCATCAAGGCCCAATAAAAGATCATCATCATCGCCATCCGTTTTAACTTTCCTGCTCGAAGGAGGCCAAACTCTTAGAGACGTTCGATTACTCCCACCGTGCGTCAAATGAACCCATGATATACTTGCAAATTTTAAAATCCCGTCGTTCCATTCATCTAATCACCTGTCTTATTCGAATGCATTTTCCTTTTCGTGGTGCCCATTCCGTTGCATTAATAGACCACTTGTAATTTGCAGTACACACTGTAAGACCTTGCCGTCTCCACTTCTCCATAATGTCAACTACAATAATATATCCCGCGTTAGCTCTCTATAGGGAATGTACTCCTCGGCCTTTTATATATATCTGAACGTTACACCTATCACTTCTTGTTCCACTGCTAATTGCACGCTCCTCAGCTTCAAATTTGTGCGATATTATCCTGTGTTCACCCCCATAGTTTCCATAAAGATTAGCGGCTCACTAAGCTCGACGAGCGGCTCTAGCGAGACAACTGTTTCATGTACATCAGCACTCACCACTTCTCTAATCATCATCCATACCAGTACTTTCACTCCCCTTCCCTCTTCCCCAGTGCAGAGTAGCAGACTAGAGCGCACTAGCTCAGGTCGACCTCTCTGTCTTTCCTATCAATAAATTCTATTCATTCATTCAGCGGCTCACAAAGAGTTCAGAAAGGCTCGCAGGCCCACTTTGTTTCTCCGCGGGGCACTCGCAGACCAAACGAAATTCCACTTCTTGGTCAGCACTCAATCTAGGTGCCATCGCCGCCCATATTTCAGGATTTCCCTCAGCGCTCGCTGCCGCTGCGATTAACTGAAACGAGCAATCCCGCACGCATCTTCCACTCGTAGGTGCCGAGCCCTGCGCGACAAGAACTTGAGCGGGTATGCGCTTAGGGGCCCGCGGGAATGACAACGGGAACTCTCCCCGGTTTCGTCCCTCGAGTAAGCTCTACTCATTTGGCCATTGCATCAGGTGCCGGGATTCTCGTGGTTTAAGGCGAATAATTAAATTTGATTTTAAGCGCAGGTAAGAGCGCAGCGAGACTGAAAACGCAGAGCTACACCTTGGGCGCAATGTTCCTTTCTGAGCGCGACGTGGGACGCCTTCTTCGCAGTACTTGGTGTATCTGCACGCCTCAAAGGGACGCCATCGGGTGCAAAACTAAATCAATAATTTTTTTTAGTCATTTGGCAACAAGATGTTATTCAGCAGCGGAGAGAAAAAAAAAGAAGCGCGAAACTGCTCTTTCTGTAATGTTGCGCCCCAATCTGAGCACCGACATGCCTGTGTGACGTTAAGGATTTTAAAGCGTAATCTCGCATTCGCGTCGTTTCGTCACGGGAAAAGTTCGCGGAATTTGCTAGACTCAACTTTCGAGTCTGTTAGAATGCAATTTAGTCTCGCTCGTGTAGAGACTGTCAAAAATTCATGACGCGAGCTGGTGGGGGAGCTTTAGAGCGGCGTCGCCACCGTATATGCCGCCGTTCGTGTGTCCTTCCTGGCTTTACCGAACCACAGCTCGCGGTAGATAAGAATGGTAGTACTGCAGCAGGCATAATATAATACAAAAATTGTTTCATTACACATTTTATTTTCGATTAATCGTAGGGTTTAACGTCCCCAAGCAACTCACCGACAATGAGACAGACACCGTTGTGCGGGTCTCCGGATTAACTTAGACCCGCTGGGTTGCGCACCTAAAGTCCGGGCACACGAATGTAATTCATGCCCAGTTGGTTGCCGCTACAGGAAATCAAACACGCGACCTTCAATGCTCGCCAGCAGAACGCTGTTGAGCAACTTCGTCATGACGACGAGCAATTTCGTATTCCTAGATGCGTACTTCAACTGGGACAGCTTAGGGCGTCGTGGTCAATGTGTAACTGCGCAAAGAAAACGAGGATGGAACAAACCAGTCCGGCGCGAATGTGTTTCTTCGGCCATCATTTGGTTCGCGCTGTTGCCCTCCTCCTCTCACTTTCTCCTTAAAGCACCGGCAGCTTAACTGGTAAACCACCGCACGCATCGGGCGGAAAATTGCGAGTTCGGATCCACATGCGACACTTTCCCTTTTCCTCGTTATTTCTACGTTTCAAATAAACACAGTAAATAATTTTCCTTGTGCCTTCTCTCGCATCATTGTCTGTTCTCTTGATACCATTGTAATTGACGAAAAATAGAGGTCATTGGATCCCTTCATTCTTTTCCGTCTAAAGGTGTACAGTTTCAGATGACCTCTGCTCATGGGGCCCAGGAGACCAGTTTAACGATTCTGCCATCGCTTAATTCACGAATCAAAAGCATCGGTATATAGAAGCCAGTGCGCGTCCATGTATTTGAGACATTGACCATTAGCGCAAAATGTCGGCGCCAAATTTAGGGGCTCGTTCGCATCCCTAAATGGGCGACAACTATGAATTATAGGATTAAACGCAACGATCCTTAATACGCTCAACTGCCTCCACTGACGTGACCCAATAAGACGTTCTTTCCCTACATGGCAAGTCAGCCTTTATTCAGGAAACTCTTCTTGGTTCGACGGCCACTTTTATTAGGAAGCAAAGGGCTCTAAACTTAAAGGGACACTAAAGTGAAAAATGATTTCTTCTGCATCAGTAAATGACCGTTCTACAACACCAAAAATACCACTCTTACAACGATAAGACGTTTGGAAAGCCAGAAAAAGCGCAAGAACGAAACATGGGTGGTGACGCCTACTTAAGTTCCCGCACCTGGGGGCTGTGACGTCTTGGATTTTGATGGCATTTTCTAGGGCCTACTAATTATATATAGCGGTACAGATTGATTACATTGTGTTCTAAAAGAACCAAATATTAAACATGGCAAGTTTCAGGAACCTTTATTCAGCCAACGCAGCCCAAATGCGAAAACATACTTTGGAATCCCTGACGTCACGCCGACGTACCGGCGCTGGGGTTTCGGCGCGAAATTCAAATACTGATACTTGGACTTTCATTTTCTCATCTAATAATCAAAAAAAATTTTTTTAAATCACTACCTGCGGGGTTCTCAAACATTGCTTCATTAGTCTAAACTGATTTAGTGTTTCGCTTTAGTGTCCCTTTAAGACAAAGAATGAGAAGACACAGGCCGAGTTTAATGCAACTTATGGAAAAAATTACACAATGGGAGTATTTAGAAAGCGGACATCGTTAAAATGCCTTTTCATCCGCTCAAATCATTTCCCATCACGTAACCACTAGGACTTACTTCGTCAATATCCTGCAATATTGCCGAGGTGTCGAGGGCACTTTGGCAGAGAAATGCCGCAGCGAAACAGCTACACGGGGGAGTTTGCCTTTCATGCCATCGTTGGTCGTCCGAGAGGGCACGAAATGTGCGGAGCTGTTAATCAAACTAGGCTTTCTGGAAGCCGGGAGAGAACAGGTAGCCTGCACATCCAAAACATTGCAGGGCAAAGAGCTTTCTTCAAGTAAGACTCAACATCAAAGCGCCGCCATGGCGTATTACGTTTCTGCAGAAATCGTTTTTGTTCCAAACTTCGCATCCACTGAATGCCTAATCTTAAAATAACATGGTTCATAAAAGCCGAAACAACTACGACCAGAATATCCGATAAACTGACGCTGAAAGGTCTTTTTTAAGTGAGATAAAAGATATACAGATCCTGCGTAAAAGCCTGCATGTGAAGGAGCACATTTATCTATCATCCCAGTCCACTTGAAAGAACTATGACGAAAAAGATAATAAGCTGGGTCACTAAGAAATCGGCAAGGTAAGCACAAATAAGACATAAGTGCTGAGTGGCCATTCCTTTTTATTTATTTATTTCTTAAAATGTAAACCCACATCAAAAGCAACGCTTTTTCTGATGTACCACACAACGCTACGGTCACCTACATACACATACTAAGAGCTTTATACAGTAAAAAATCAGATATGCTACACTAATAATGGCACTCTTGTCACATGCCCGTAAAAATAAAGGATCAGTAAAGGCGAATTTGGAAGATGATAAAGAAAGATCACGTATTAGTCACCACAGTATAAACTCATAGGCGTATCTACCGGGAGGGCAAGGGGGCACTTGCCCCCCCCCCCCCCCCCCCCCACACATACACACTTTTGAAAGCGCGCACGAGTACTTCCGGCTGCACGCTGGAAAGTCCATTAAAACAACAGCTAAAGCTTAATTGTCTTCCTTAGTAGAGTGACCCCATAGGTAACGCTTGTTTTTTTTTACTACGCATATCCCTGCTTGGACAACGACGATTGTCTTTTGTGCCTTCTCGGGACGCCCTGTATATCGGACGACGCGTGGGATTCGCAATACACGCTCGCATTGCAGGTAACGACTGGCGCTGGGCAGTTGCCGCCATAACAAACTGTCAGCTTGAGCAACTTGCATCATGCCCAGTTTCTTTGGGACCGCTATATCCGCATTTTAAAACACAATCTGCTTGTTACATTTAATCTGCGGGTAAGGGAGTGGTCCGGATAAAGTATTATAATCAGCCGCGTCCAACGACTGCTGTGCCTTACGATGTGAAATCGATGGCTTATCAAATCCTGGAGCTATTTAATCTCAGTCCGTTGCAGCGTTGCATTCTCACTATCTTATCACTATCAGAAATCTAATCAAATCTCTTACAGGTACAACTGTCGAATTTAATTGCGTAATTACTACTTATCGTAGATATGCTTGTGAAAATGACCTTGGTCGAACTCGCAAAGCCATTTCAATACCGATACAACACTGACTTCAATTTTTTCTTAAGACGTGTGTCACTTCTGACTGACGATGCAATTTTCAGGCTGTTTCTAAATAAGAGCTACACTATTACTTGTTTCCCGGCAGGAGCAAACACAGCAGATATTGAGTATATTGAAAAAAATGAGGGCCACTTTTTGGTGGCCCTCAAATTTTCACTGTGTAGGTTGCGTATGTACTCTGAAAACAGTAGCTGACCGGCCACTTTATCCAAATTTTTATACGTTATACACAGCATTTATTTGTTTTTCCCCGCTATCATTGGTAAAATATGCGGGGCACGGTGTTTGTATTTATTCGACGTACGAAATAATGTTCCGAGTGACTACCGATCGACGTTTATTCTGTGTATGTTCATTACAGCCTTTGTAGAAAGTTACTCATTGAAGCGTTCCAGGGTGTCATACTGCCGCTAACTATGTTTGCTGGACACCTAAACAACGCACAAGATACGGACATGAAATTCCGTGAAAATAGGAAAATAGTAAGAGCAATGCGTTTCGAAACTTTCACTTTCCTGCTTTAAATGCAAGTATCGCAGATAATAACTAAACCCTTGTTTTTTTTAATGTATTTTCGTGAAACACCTTCAGTCACGAATTACGATCGACTGTCCATAAATGTGTGAAATGCACATAATTTTATCCCAAGGTGCCGGAGACTCCATATAGAAAGCAAGTCAAGGTGGGAGAATGACTGTGCATATTATGGTGACCCACCGCAATTACATAGTAATTAAATATTCATTTATAGTCCAGTCACTCATGCTGTATATTGAATCACCCGCTCAAAATACATGCATAGGGTAGTTATTGGGCACAAGCATTACAAGAAGGGAAGAAATAATCTCATGAAAGTGGTCGTGTGAAGCGATACATTTCACTCAAAAATGAAATGACTGTACTTTAAGAAAGCAGAATGTTCATTGTCTGTTCCTTGCAACAACTGCACAGTAATGGCAAAAATAAGTCGCGTTCACGAACGTGTACGCCATGACTGAAAGGAATATTACGAGATTCGTAGTTCGTTTCTCTGGTGTCCTGGATGAGCCAAACAAGACATATCGTTTATATCTAAGGAAAATTATGGGCTCGTTATGGATAAGGCATAGGCAATGTTCCAAATGGGTGGGTTAAAGGCGCATTTTCCAGTATAGAATACGTACGCAAGTGGTCCATAGTGTTATTAGTCTGTTTTATGAGCGGTGGAACACTTAGATGGCTGCTCTGGCACAACTACAACTGAGGTCAAATTTTGCGAACACAAGGGGAACAATACGCCAATTTTATGTGCGATTGTAAACACGTGTTGATCAAATACAACGTAAAAGAAATTGTAAGCGAGTGTTTAAAGTACCATGTTACTGCTATTAGCTAGGTTTCCCAATCCCCCCGAGAACTCTGCGTTTCAGATATTTTATACTTTGAAGGAATACGAAGCATTTTAAGTGCAATGTGTCGCATTGTTTTAACCTTTATGGCTTATCTAGAAGCGTTACAAACAATTATTGAACCCTCATCTTTCTTTTTCATACTTTTTCATGCGTGATATATTAGTTTCGCCTGGTGTCCTCACTGAACTAATGGAGGCAGCTTCGTTATGTTTGGTGACTGTAAGGACAAGTTAATGGGTGATGTGGAGGTGAAGTTCAAAATAGATGGGTAATTGGGGCTTTCGCAACAAATTACATATGCTAGCACTCTAGAGTGTTTGAGCGTGTCTAACGAGCGGGGGAGAATTGAGCCCACTGCCCTGGCAGAACTATAAAAGCCACCAAGACCAAATTTAACGAAAATTGGTGGTACACTATGGAAACTCTTTGTGCGAAGTTAAATGCGGTTGGATCAAATACAGCTTTTTAAAAAAGGTTCTTATTTGAGTGTTAGAGCGTGCGATATGGCCGCTATCAGCTATGCTTCCCAGTGTCCCGACATAGCTATAGGTTACAACAGGTTTCTATTTTGTAGAAAGGGGAGGGCGAACATGGTAACTGCAGTGTGCGACAAAACTTTTACGCATCTGGTCTGTTTAGAAGCGTTGCAAGTAATTAATGGGCGTCTTTGTTTCAGCGATGTCATCGCGATGAGTTAAAGAAGACATTTTTCTTATATTTAGCGAAAATAAAGGGCGCGTTATGGGCAATATGTAAGTAAACTTCGAAGATACGGGACTAATTATGACATTTGTAGTAAATTGCACATGTGAGCTATCTCAAGCTTTATGAATGTGTTTTGCGAACGAAGAATTTATCCCATCGCCCTGGCAGAACTGTGAACTCAACAGATATCAAATCTAGCGGAAATTGAGCGGGAGGGGGGGGGGGGGGGCGTTATAAAGCAATGAATCATTGCATACCCCCCCCCCCCCCCCCCCAGCAGTTGTAGTTGTGGTTTTCAACAGATTCGCTGGACATCCACTGTGGCAGAGCCGAGATGGCGATATGTGAATATTGCAAGTATCTTATGTTGATTGCACGTCGTTGGGTATAACCTCGGCAATACTATTACTTAAACTAGCGATACAATTATGCTGCAGACTTAAACAGCAACTACAGTTCTTTGGTGAATTATTCAAATTATGTGTAGCAAATGTGTATTCTTCATGTGCGCTGTACAGCTGCTACTGGGTGGGATCCGGAACCACTGCGAGGCACTCATTTCCTTTTGTCCCTGTATCATGTTGAGACTTTATACAGTTGCAGGAGATAAATGCATATCCACATCATTTTTCGGGCCCCCTGTCTGTTAAATGGTAGTTTGCAATATATATATATATATGCACGTGTTAGTTGAGGACGCACGTACGAAAGAAACGATGCTGTATTTCCTACGTTTGAGACGAGGTCCGGCCTTCGTCAGGAAATGTTATATATATATATATATATATATATATATATATATATAGAGAGAGAGAGAGAGAGAGAGAGAGAGATCAGATCTCTGCGGTTTGCCCCTCCAACTCTAGTAATAGTTGCTACGGCACTGCATAACCTTGCCACCGGAAGGCAAAACACCGAGAACTGACGACGTGAAGCGAGTTTTTAAGAGAAGTTATGAAACGAAAGCAAGCTCCACACAGCAGATATTGAATGCGGTGACTATTAACAAGACGTGAAAAAGCACGTTCGAGTGACATGTAGAGGTGGAACAAAGGAGCTAAACTATAGACGTCATGGATTACTGGGTAGGCACTCGCCGAAATGGTATCAAGCCTACATGAAGCTCATTACCAAATGGCTTCATTCAGGAACCACGTTATCCACACTATTTTACAGGAGACAGGGGTTTCAGATTATATACAAGTGTAAGGATTGTGTGCAACAGCTCGATAGCCATAAGTAAAACGTTCACTGCTTTGTTTTGTACACATTATATTTGTTGGAGGCCTTCCCGCTTCCCCTACCTTCGGTGCACACACCGTCTTTCGCTGCATCTAACCTCTATTCCACCAGTACTGACCAGTGAGGGCGAGACTTGGGTGGAAAAAAGGCGACTTGAAAAAAAGTTTAGGCCTGCGCAAAGAGCAATGAGACGCACAATGCAGACGTAGCGTTTAGCGGTCAAAAGACGGTAGTGCGGCGAAGCAATCAAACGCGCGTGTAGATTCGACTACATCTGTGATTAATAGCGAGAAATGAAGCTGCAGGAAACTCGCCCAGTGCGTAGAGCAGATAACCGGTAGTGTGTTGATGCAAAGGGATGGCTTCGGAGGGAACATAAAATGTAGCAATGAGCTTTGATAATTTACCAGTGTTGAGAAAACTTACAGGCCTTGAACGGGTTCAGTCTGCACAGGACAGACAGACAGACAGACAGACAGACAGACAGACAGACAGACAGACAGACAGACAGACAGACAGACAGACAGACAGACAGACAGACAGACAGACAGACAGACAGACAGACAGACAGACAGACAGACAGACAGACAGACAGACAGACAGACAGACAGACAGACAGACAGACAGACAGACAGACAGACAGACAGACAGACAGACAGACAGACAGACAGACAGACAGACAGACAGACAGACAGACAGACAGACAGACAGACAGACAGACAGACAGACAGACAGACAGACAGACAGACAGACAGACAGACAGACAGACAGACAGACAGACAGACAGACAGACAGACAGACAGACAGACAGACAGACAGACAGACAGACAGACAGACAGACAGACAGACAGACAGACAGACAGACAGACAGACAGACAGACAGACAGACAGACAGACAGACAGACAGACAGACAGACAGACAGACAGACAGACAGACAGACAGACAGACAGACAGACAGACAGACAGACAGACAGACAGACAGACAGACAGACAGACAGACAGACAGACAGACAGACAGACAGACAGACAGACAGACAGACAGACAGACAGACAGACAGACAGACAGACAGACAGACAGACAGACAGACAGACAGACAGACAGACAGACAGACAGACAGACAGACAGACAGACAGACAGACAGACAGACAGACAGACAGACAGACAGACAGACAGACAGACAGACAGACAGACAGACAGACAGACAGACAGACAGACAGACAGACAGACAGACAGACAGACAGACAGACAGACAGACAGACAGACAGACAGACAGACAGACAGACAGACAGACAGACAGACAGACAGACAGACAGACAGACAGACAGACAGACAGACAGACAGACAGACAGACAGACAGACAGACAGACAGACAGACAGACAGACAGACAGACAGACAGACAGACAGACAGACAGACAGACAGACAGACAGACAGACAGACAGACAGACAGACAGACAGACAGACAGACAGACAGACAGACAGACAGACAGACAGACAGACAGACAGACAGACAGACAGACAGACAGACAGACAGACAGACAGACAGACAGACAGACAGACAGACAGACAGACAGACAGACAGACAGACAGACAGACAGACAGACAGACAGACAGACAGACAGACAGACAGACAGACAGACAGACAGACAGACAGACAGACAGACAGACAGACAGACAGACAGACAGACAGACAGACAGACAGACAGACAGACAGACAGACAGACAGACAGACAGACAGACAGACAGACAGACAGACAGACAGACAGACAGACAGACAGACAGACAGACAGACAGACAGACAGACAGACAGACAGACAGACAGACAGACAGACAGACAGACAGACAGACAGACAGACAGACAGACAGACAGACAGACAGACAGACAGACAGACAGACAGACAGACAGACAGACAGACAGACAGACAGACAGACAGACAGACAGACAGACAGACAGACAGACAGACAGACAGACAGACAGACAGACAGACAGACAGACAGACAGACAGACAGACAGACAGACAGACAGACAGACAGACAGACAGACAGACAGACAGACAGACAGACAGACAGACAGACAGAGAGGAAGTTTATTGATAACAATGGCAAAGAGGTCGGCCTGAGGTGCACTGCTCTGTCCAGCTATATCCTGTGCGCTTGGGCGAAAGGGAAGAGGGAAATAAAGGAGCCGCGTGGTCAGCGGCGACGAGGCCAAGCACAGACGAGCACGTCTAGTTAAAGCGAGGTTAAGCCTGTGCTAATAAAAATCAAGTTATGCCCGAGTGGGCTGAAAATGAAATTACACTCCTTCCAAGTGCCCAGAATGGGTAATCGCAATAGTTCGTCGAGAAAGGCAAGAGGAAAGGACCACGTACGTCTGTCGATTATTCACGCACTGAAGGCGATCATGGCAAATACATGGCTTGTCTCGCTGGCTAGAGACCCGGCGCGCTAACATCATAGTGACATATCGACGTTCAAACGCCAGTACTGGCTTGATGTATAAGGGTGGTCTTTGTCCTGCGTGCATGCAGTAAAACTGGGTCACGACGACGACGATGATACAACAAATCACTGTCATTGTACCTGTGCGCCATCAGTAACAGAAGCCTGAATTTACAAACTCGCAGCGATCCACAAGAGCAGCATAAAAGATCCACGCTGCAGTATTCCTCGAAATGGGCCACAGATTGCGCGAGTGGTTACGCTGCATGGCTCAGCCGCTAGCCAGCTTGCTCGCCAAACGCGCCTTTCGACTGAGCTTTAAAGGCTATACGGAACGTTTAGTACAGCACCAACAACGAAAGGGGAAGATGGGCACAACAACAAAAAAGAAGGAAAGAAAAGAAACGTTTCCCTACAGGTGAGCAGTCGCCTTTTTCATCTGGAGCTCTCGCTTCCAGCCCATATGAAAGAAAACCGAGTCGGTAAATGAGGCACTTCCTATGAGTCCCGATGCGGGCTTTTTTTTTAAATTTTATTTTACTTTTTTTAATGTTTCGATTTCTCCGCTGAGAACGAGCCGAGCGCTCGAGACGTAGATTCTCCTTTCATCTCGCTCAGGTTGCCGCGCGGCTTACTAAATTGAAAAGGAAGTTGAGCGAAATGGTTCTTGCAGTGGCTGCATGGGAGCGGCCGCGCCCGGATGTGCTGCTTCTTCGCTGATAAGATCAGCTACACGCTACCGGCTCTCCGGGACATAAAGCTACACGTACGTGCAGTCTCGACAGAGAGCATCTCGCATCTGGGGCCACGAACGGTGCGCCACTAACCACTACCTCCCGGACACTCCGTCAGCATGTCGCCGCCGCGATTAATTTAATCTCAACCTGGCCCATGCAACTGGAGCTAGCGGCACGAACTAGGCTCGGCCGTGCCTAGCGCGCGGGGACGCAATTACGCTCGAAGGAGGCGTGGGCGTATAATTCTGCGTTAATTTTCCCCGAGAGCAGGCCACCAGGCGGGACACGCGGCGCCTCGCGACGGGGAAGAGCGCCCCGGGCGCGCACGCCGCTCCCGTGTAATGAAGACGGCTGGACCTCGCCGGGCGCGGCGTTGCGAGGGATATACATATGAAGACGTTCCTGGCCGAGTGAGCGCGTCTCCAGCACGACGGTGAACCCTATAGTGAAAGAAAGGAGATTTCGGGATCGCATACGACGTCGTTGGTCGGCAGCCTTCTAACGGAGTAATGCAGCGTGCATACAAAATGGACGCGAATTAAGTCTTGCGATTCTCGGAATTCATAGAAACGAACGTGGAGTGGTATTCGAACGAAAAAAAAAAAGAAAGAAGACATCGCGGCTCGTATTCACAAATAGGCCTTACGCTATAAAATCGTTCGTCAGAGCAAATTGTATAGCGCCAATCCTGGTGTTGAACATATGATTAGCCATGGTGGCCGGCGAATGGCGAAGAGGACTTCCTAACAAAAAAAGCTTTGTGAAACCAGCCTCGTAGCTTCTCCAAGTCGTAAGTCAGATATTTGTCAATCAATTTACGGTACCAGATATCTATTTGTCCTTCATTTGTTGAAAACACGGATAAAACAATGATTTACCGAAACACGGTTATCAGAAATAACACCATGTGACAAACCACTGTAAAAACATCACAGACAAAACTGGATAGGAGATAGCATAATAAAGACTAAATCGGAAGAAAGGGAGGGCCCTGGAGAACTGTAGCTCATGACGTTAAGCAAAGAAACAGTTCCGTAAAAGAGGTAGTGCCACCGGCAAACATCATTGAAGGACAAATTAAACGACAGACTTAAATCAACAAGACAATGATGTTAGTTTCTCCCCGTGTATAGAGCGATAGCCGCAATATGTTTAACTTAACAGCAGTGAGGACATTTCCCCTTGCAGGATTAAGCCATGCGAAATACAAGTAGGCGCGTGCACTATTGAACCGACGTTTCACTTCTAGTTTATACGAAATTACCAGAAGGTTGAATGCGTCCGCGACACAGGAAACACGTTGAAGTTGGCCAAACTGGCCTACAACGAAGACGGACTGAGTCTTCGCTTCCGAGGAGACACTCCCCCCCCCCCGCACACACGCACACACACACGCACACACACACGCACACACGCACACACACACGCACACACACGCACACACACGCACACACATGCACACACATGCACGCACACCCACGCACACCCACGCACATGCACGCACACGCACGCACGCACGCAAGAAACCGATGTACCCTCTAAGGATTTTTCGCGCACGCATACACTTCAGGCATGTGGATCAATGTCTCGCCCTAATAAAGCTAAGTATACGCTATGTGGTAAATGTTTTTCTGGAAACTCAATTATCAGCGCTCACAGATTGGAAATAGAAAGTGAGCTTACTGCCTTTATCATCCCAAATCAACAGTGCGACTATGACAGACACCGCGGAGGAAGGATCCAAATCCGTTTACACACCACTCGGGATTCTTAACCGAGAACCCAAAACGCTGTAGGCGAGTGTTTCTGCAACCAGCTCTAATCGGAACTAGGCCGCCGCGACAGGGACTCCGAACCGGCGAGCTCGCTCTCAACAACAGTATAGATACGGGACCGTTGTAGAATACAATGACAGAAAGCTGATCAAATTGATTCTGGCGTTTGTGTTGTCCTTCTTCTTGTATCCATATTTTATACGCCTGTCCCTACGTAACCCTTACACATATAAAGGAAATGCATTTCTGAGGGTTTTGAGCCCGGTGTCCCCAGCATAGCAGCTCAATGCTCTAACTATTAGGCCACGGAGACATGAGTAAATGAGGCGCAATAAAACATCTTTACGAAGCTCCCTCGTGCAAGCCAGCGCTTTGATAGCGTTGGCGCATTAGGCGCGTCGCAAGAAACAATTTACTTATAAAAAAGTGAGTACGCGTGCCTTCGTGACTGAGCACGCGCTGCTTAGTTTAGGAGCGTTTATGCGGTGCTGCTTCCTTTGTGATGAAGGGGAAAAAAGTCGCAATTTCGCCCGAAAGGCGAAACATCGATTGCTATTGCAAATTAGTAGACAGCTATACGAAGTAAGGATAGTAGTTTTATCGACCGTACAAACTTGGAAACATTCGCTTACTAACTGAATTAATAAGCATGGTGTCAGCGCGCACACGCAAACATGAACACATCACACTCGATGAACGCGGACACTCGCTGTCAAAACATTGGTGTGTGCAAGTGCGGCAGCAGCAGCGAGCGAAGTGACCTTCTATCGCTTCAACACAAGAGCGGCGAGAACACAGCGCGCACAAAGGTATGAGCCATCTGCAGATCCCCTTCAAGATACGACGCGCGCTACTATGCAAAGTGCGCACTCGTTGGCGGAGTCCCCACATTGGCGCCCCGGCTGCGTTCCGGGACAGACCATGATCGTGGGGAAGGCGGGCGGCGCCCGTTCCATGGCCAGTAGCGACGCCTGCCTGGCCTGGTACGTGACCATCTCCGCGGTGCGAACTGCAGCTCTAGCGTTCGCCGAGGAGCGTTTCCGCCGGCTCCTCCTGTATCACCGTCATCGGGTCTGGCATGGGACACGGGGGCGGAGCAGTCTCCTACGCGCTGCTGAAGCTCCCGGTGCCACCGTTGGTGAACGGACCTGCCGGCGTGGTTATACTGCATCAACGCCCCGACCGGCGGCAGGGGCAGCGAATACAACGATTCCGAAGAAGAGTTCAACGAGGGCTACGACGAGAACCTCATGGGCGCTTGAGGTCAGTTGCCAATAGTAGTGGAAGCTTTACCGTTCGAGCGACGATCATCATCATCTGCTATCTTCTCCTGTGAACTTCTAGGAACGATCTTTCTAACGCCATCGCTTACGAGAGTGACCAAGAAAACTTCCGGCGTCTTCCAACGACGCATTTTTCAAACTGTACATAACCTAACGTGTTATTTTTTCTTGCCTTTCGCATTATATATCCCTTAAATACTGTTTTGTTACAGACCAATATGTCCCGCTCACTCTAATTTTATCGATTATATTTTACTTTGTGAAAGTTTCTTGTTCAGTGACCTCTCGCATTCAAAAGCATTCGGTTTGTCCATTGTACAATTTTAACACCACATTACTGTATGTTAACGCATTTCTTTTGTATATGTATTCACATATGTATTCTAATTATTGCATATTATAATCTTTGAGTGCACTCTCCCCCCTTACACGATGCATCTAGGGTGCTTTAAGGTATACTTTAAATAAATAAATAAATAAATAAATAAACTGCGTGGTGCGGTGCCGTGTGGTCTTTGTGCGGCGGAACGGCGGCGAGTGGGCGGCTGCTACTTCCGCCGACCTGCTGCGTGCACTCGTCATAACGAGGTCGAGGAGGAAGACCGGGCCAAGTGTGCCCCCGGGAATGGTTTAGGGTCTTCTGGTTCCTGCAAGACCTCGACCACTCAGAGGCTCCACCACCTCATCTACCGCCTCTTTGCGAAGCGTACGTCCGGGAAACCAGCCAGGTTTAGGGCCTTCGAGTTCCTGGAAGACCTTGGTGACTCGGACGTTGCCGGCTCCGCCGATCCTTGTTCGGTGCAGCAGTCTGCAAGGCGCCGTCGCTGCAAGCCGCCGTAGGCCAGTGCCATCATCGCCTTCGCAGAGGGAGGGACAGTATGGGAACTCCGACAACGGAGCCAGCAGTCGAAGAAGTGGAGGACAAAGTGACTCTTAAGCGTGAGCGGTGGTTCGAGGCTCGGCTGGGCGCTGTTGGGCGCGGCCGGCCAGGACTGGGGCCTGCTGGCCTGGACTGAGGGACCACGCCCTTCCTACAATATATACGTTCCTACCTATACGACCTATGATTCCCATAGTTGTGTAACAGTTACGGCACCAGATTTTCTTGTATAGCATTACCTCCGGAAATCTGGAAGTGTCACATTGGGGAAAAATGCGTACTTCGACCTCTTCAACTATGGTGCATGTTATACTATAGTGCGGGTTGGTTGGCGACCGCGTGACTGCGACCAAGGAAGCGACGTATTTTACAACGAAGACAAGTGTAGGCTGCACACAGGCGTGTCAGCGACAGTAGCGAGGAAAATGCGAGTGGCAGACGCAAAATCAAGTAGTGCCTTCATGGCCGAGAGGTACACGGCACAGGTATACAATATGTGCTATAAAGCGATGTTGCCGCAAAAGTGGCACAGTTCTCATGGCTCCATTCAGTGCGCGGGATCTTTTGTTGCGCGAACACGACGGCTCACCTATACTTGTCATTGTTAGCGTCGATATAATATAGAGAGTTGGAGCTAGTTCTGCTATTACCGGAATAACGCTCCGTCACAGAAGCTATATCGTTCACGTCAGGCACGTACCTAAGATGTTTTTTCGGGGGGGAGGGGGGAGGGCTCCAACCAAGGTAACTTTTCTATGCAGATGAGGGGGGGGGGGGGGTACCTTTATTAGCACAAACGTGAATAATGCCCACCGTTCGCCGTAAAGGCGCCTATCCCCGCAAAGGAGAAATGAAATATGTATCTCATAGGTACGCCTGTAAGATACACCTCTCCTTTACTTGGCAAACAAGGAACCACATCAAATGGATTCGCGCAGGAAAGAAACGCAGGCAGGATACTGCCAAGAACAAGTAAACAAGCGAAAATGTAAAATAAAACATTCTATTAGTGTTTTTTTAATTAGCTCTGAAAGAATTATAGAAAAAGATATATTTGCGGAACAATCACAGTTCTTTTGGATCTCTCATTTACTGCTGCCCCAAGATAAATGCAACAACCGACTAGTATTGTTATTTGGGAACGTGCGTAACGATGAGTGGCCGTTATTCCCGTAATCGCGTATAGTGCAGGACGCTGCGATTCTAGACACACTGAGCCCACCCCGGAAGGTTAGAAAATCACCAACATAACTACAGTAGAGAAGTGCTTACGTCGGGCGGCTCGACTGATAACTGTAAAAGCGCCATTCAAAACACACGGAATCATTCTGCACTTCCTTTTTAAATAAGATTTTGATCCATAAATATTTTCACAAACAAAACAAAAATATCGGCTTTTCCTTCCTGTTTGGTTGTTGCCTCGGTTCTCTCCCTTAGTATATGGCTTAATTGATCAACTCCTTGCGACTCTTGCTTCCCGTTGCCAGTTTTGCACGAAAAGTGCTGTACAGTTATGGAGAAACCAGACGAGGTAACGGGTGACATTCATATTTCTTATAAGTTTAGTGGTTATTGCAGGGTATGATTGAAATCTCGAAATTTTTTGGGATGGCTGTGAAACGTAGATCATTGAAACGATATCACTGGGGCCTTTCCATAGACAGCACCTTGAGATTTCGGAACAAACATCGAAATAATGAAAAAGGCGAGAACATTCCCCACTTTTTAGTGGGTAGAATATCAACATATTTCAAGCCCTCAGTTCAGTGTCCTTTCCCTTGACCCAATCAAGGATCGCTGCCGCACCTCAGCCATAATAGTACTGTAACGGCAGCCCAGTGTTGACCGCCGAATAGCTGTCAAGCCTTAAGATTGATTTTGCAGCGCTTTAGGAATGTGTGTGAGGAGTGGTGGCGTCGACGGGGGGGGGGGGGGGGGGGTTACAGTTTATTAAAATTTTATTCCAAACTAAATCATTAATGTAGCTGCAAATTTCTTCGCGTTAATTTTGCGGGAAACTATTTGAAGATTAGTCCCAATTTCTTTCAGCTTTGTCGCCTTAGATAAAACGTCTCCACAAAATCTTTTATTTCGGGCTCAGTGAGAGGTTCTTATGGATTAGGATTATGTTAGCGTTTTTCCAAGATTCCGGTACGCTCGAAGTCATGGGGCCCTGTATACGCAATGCCTCATGACTTCGAGCGTACCGGAATCTTGGAAAAACGCTCACATAATCCTAATCCATAAGAAAGGGGACGGCAAAGACTTGAAAAATTATCGACCGATCAGCTTACTGTCCGTTGCCTACAAAGTATTTACTAAGGTAATTGCATATAGAATCAGGAACACCTTAGACTTCCGTCAACCAAAGGACCAGGCAGGATTCCGTAAAGGCTACTCAACAATAGATCATATTCACACTATCAATCAGGTGATAGAGAAATGTGCGGAATCAGGGTGTAGACGAGCCGTATGTAAAAATACTGAAAGATATCTATAGCGGCTCCACAGCCACTGTAGTCCTCCATAAAGAAAGCAACAAAATCCCAATAAAGAAAGGCGTCAGGCAGGGAGATACGATCTCTCCAATGCTATTCACAGCGTGTTTACAGGAGGTATTCAGAGACCTGGATTGGGAAGAATTGGGGATAAGAGTAAATGGAGAATACCTTAGTAACTTGCGCTTCGCTGATGATATTGCCTTGCTTAGTAACTCAAGGGACCAACTGCAATGTATGCTCACTGTCCTGGAGAGGCAGAGCAGAAGGGTAGGACTAAAAATTAATCTGCAGAAAACTAAAGTAATGTTTAACAGTCTCGGAAGGGAACAGCAGTTTACGATAGGTAGCGAGGCACTGGAAGTGGTAAGGGAATACATCTACTTAGGACAGGTAGTGACTGCTGATCCGGATCAAGAGAGTGAAATAATCAGAAAAATAAGAATGGGCTGGGGTGCGTTTCACAGGCTTTCGCAGATCATGAACAGCAGGTAGACATTATCCCTCAAGAGAAAAGTGTATAACAGCTGTGTCTTACCAGTACTCACGTACGGGGCAGAAACCTGGAGGCTTACGAAAAGGGTTCTACTTAAATTGAGGACGACGCAACGAGCTATGGAAAGAAGAATGATAGGTGTAACGTTAAGGGATAAGAAAAGAGCAGATTGGGTGAGGGAACAAACGCGCGTTAATGACATCTTAGTTGAAATCAAGAAAAAGAAATGGGCATGGGCAGGACATGTAATGAGGAGGGAAGATAACCGATGGTCATTAAGGGTTACGGACTGGATTCCGAGGGAAGGGAAGCGTAGCAGGGGGCGACAGAAAGTTAGGTGGGCAGATGAGATTAGGAAGTTTGGAGGGTCAACATGGCCACAATTAGTACATGACCGGGGCAGTTGGAGAAGTATGGGAGAGGCCTTTACCCTGCAGTGGGCGTAACCAGGCTGATGATGATGAAGATGATGATCCGGTGACATATACCAAGTTGCCCACGAATGGAATAGCCTAAATTAGGAAAATAAAAAAAAGCCGTTCAACATCATGCGCTTTCCATGAAGAGGTCGGTGTGCTTCGGAGATATAACATAACTTTTTTTTAAATTGCGGGTGGCATTTCGCACAAATTAATTATTGAGCTGGAATACTCGAAGAGGTATGCATTACTTAAACTCGTAATCAATATGCATAATTTTATTAGAAAATAACTAATTAAAATTTATGTAGTTAATTTAGCGCACATATTGCAGTATATGAATTGAAGCTAGCGATATCATAAGGAAAATCCGCTTGGAATCCGTTTTGAAACTAGCTCCACTTTTGAAATTAACGCAGTCAAACTTGCCGTAAAAATGCATGGTTGTTCCACTTACTTCTTTTTTAACAAAACGTGTTTTCATACACTAAAGCTCAAATGATAGATTTCGTCACAAATATGGGAACGCATATCTCGAAACTGGTGTCGTGCTCAGAATTTTAACAAAGCGGATATGACTTTAGAAAGACACCGACTACAGTTCGTAAATCACAATATGTGGCGTAAAGTAATTAGTTCGAAAGTTAATCACATTTTATTTAATTTATCAAAACGTTCTCTTTCATCTGGGAGTTACAATCAGCTTGACTGGCATTGTGAGCCAATGATCCACGTTCTCTTGCACCAGTCCGCTCTAGATGGAGGACACCGTTGTTCTCTCGAGCCCCTTTCCTCCTTCGCATAGGGTGGCAAGGAGGACGTGCCGTGTGGTTGAGCTTCCTGCATTCCCTTCACGCGTAACCTGGGCTCCAATTTGCAATGGATACAGTCCTTTCCGTCAAGGCCGTCCAGGAGCCATCTGATCTCCAACTGAAGGCGGTAATGCGAGAAGTAAATCGTCATAAATGTAAGGCTTCACAGATTTAACAAATGCGAGGTTGTTTCGCCTAACTGCGGAAGGCTGTCGCGCAGGTTTGCATGTCTCCCTGCGTCCGCCTGGATCACTGTATGACTTCCCTGTTGTTTCACCGGAGACTGACAACTTAACCACGTTGAATTATTTGTATCTAATAAAGGCCAGCAACTTTTTGGGTAGTTATTCTCTTGCAGCACGTTAGCATGGCGGGTTGGCAACTTTCAAAGCGCCCAAATGATGTAAGTATGTTACGTCAACAAATTTATATCTGCAGACACTCTGTAGAAAACGAGGAGAGTTATTTTTTCGTCATTTGTACGCCAACAAGGTTAGAAGACGAACAGTAAACCGAACGATATATTGGCAGACCTGGCGCCGATGGGCCATTTATTAAAGCAAGAGAGCAAAACAGTCAGTTCCCCGCGGCTATTTATTTCGTGCCTTCACATCGCTGAAACTGTTTACATAACAAAATGACAGTTAAGCTGCCTTCGGTATCAGTAAAAAAAATAACTAAGTATGTTCCTCCACAGAAACGTAAATTTATTCCGAAAGCTAAAGCTGCAGAAAACGAACCATCGCAACGGGAATGGAAGGGCGAAGGCACTGCTGACTATTTATTAGGTGCTGATTCTGACGTCTCTCGAAGCACTTCCCAAGTGTCAACAAAACAGTAATTTTTCTACCGTATTGTAAGGTCGCTTTTACTTAGTAGAGGCACACTCTGCTTGCGCATGCGCATGGTTTACAAAGAATTGCGATTCTGATGCGAAACATCAAAATACTCCGCCTCCGTCTCTGCGCGCGCAAGCTTCGCTGCATCAAACGCTTGCACTGCGGCGAAGAGCCTCAAATTGACTCGACAATATTTCGCGAAGGCTCCTATAGCTCAAAAGGCTTAGTGGAGCCGCCGTGCGTCTATATCACATACCAGCCTGGGAGTACGGATGTTCGGAGGGCTACTTTGATTTGTACCGAGTGTTGCATAAATGGGAGAGCCAGGTGTACTCGGCTCTTGCAGCTTAACCGCTGGCTGATCACCGCTCAAGTTTCGCACAGAGGTAGCATTTCATGTTAAGTTTAATTTAACACCACGTTCGCGGGAATTGCAGGAACAAGAAAAATGGTGAGGATACATAAAAGGAAGTCTGCACTGAACACAGCGTTTAAGCTTTCGCTCAATGGCCTGGGAACCGCTGCGCAGCGAAGATATACAAAGCTGAGATTATTTTCACCACTTCGCGTCGTATATTACTGCATTTTTATAGCTCAGTGTATTTCCGTTCCGCGCCGCTGATTATTGTCGTTCCTATATGTTGACAGCGTACGGTCTGCATGTAGCGCTTTCGACAAGCGCTTACCGCGCAAGTGTACGAGTGGAGTTGTGGTCAGCCTGACTCGAGAGCAATAAGGGGCGTCGTTCCACGCATACCTCACGGGTCTGCAGCGGAGTTTCGGTATAGCATACTTGGCTGTGTACGCGCCACAATAGAAGTGTGCGTATGTGCACGTGCGTACTTGCTTGGAGGACGCCATTGTACACTGTGCCAGCTTGCTTTCACTTCATCGGCAGGTCAGCACTCGGAGGCGCAGTGAAGCAATTTTCTTTTAATGAGAGAATACGATTTATTAGCAGCAAGATACGTATATATAGCATATTCGCCTATGTCGACTTGCTTAGGTGTGAAGCGGCAACTTTGTCTTCATGTCGTGCAAAGTGATTATCCGTGCCACCACCGCGATTACTCGGATGCGTTCGAGGGTTCTTTCATGCTCGGAGCGAAAGCGCTTTCAAAACCGTCGGACCAAAAGATCTGAGAGGGCCAGAATTCTGAATATGTGCGACCCAAATACGGCGCCGCCGGTCATCCACGTACAAACCAAAATGTCAGACCTATATTGCGGAGCGCTTTCCCGAGTGACGCGGAGTGAACCCAAGGTCGAGAGAGCGCGAAAATGTCATCGTGAACAGAGGGAATCAAAGAGCTGAAGCTGTCCAGACTTTGCCGCCATTTATTGGAGCCCGGGGAGGGTGCTTTTCAGCGGCGCTTAAATTAAACGCCCTTAGAACTAGCGCTGCTGTCGGCCGGATAGCTTGCAAATGACGTCCACGAAAATTGAGCTCGGTCTCTGATAGCGAGATCGATAATTCATGCACGGCTGCACTCGGTGCGGAGATTCAAAAACGTAGAAGAACAAAACAAGAAAAAAAAACCCAAGCAAGAAATTGCTGTGCTGAAAAGGATTAACTCAGAGATGGAGCCGAACTACCATTACCTTTCATCCTAGTATATTTTCGCTTTCAGCGAAACCGGAGCCACGGAAACGGCACGGAGATTTCGACTAGTGTCTGGACAACTGAAAACGCACAGAAAAGGGAGGAATGGAGAGCGAAAAATAAAAAAAAGAAATACAAGGGGTGGGGGGGGGGGGGGGGGGGCGCACACGGCACCTGGGCGCCCGTCGCGCAATCGATACGGTTCGCTCCCAACGAGGACTGGCGAGGGGAGCCGAGACCGCTGCGCCGGCAGCGCACCTTTGTATGCATGCGCTGCCATCAGCGCAAGTCGGCTGAAATGCGGCTCAACGAAGTGCGCTTCGGCGACGTCTCCTTGAAACACAATCAGTGGCCCAGCCGCAGTCTACGGGCGGGAATGTACTCTGACCCGCGCTCGCCTCCGCCGTCCGAAGGATAACGCGACGCGCTCTATCTCTGATGGTGCCTGTTCGCCGCGACCGCGCTGCTTTTGAATGCACGCTCGCGTCCGCCGACGCATTCATCTGCTGACGCGCATACCGGAGACATCGATCCCGTCCCTTTTCCTAGCAGCCCCCACATGACAGAGCGCTCAAGCACTGTAAGCGTGTCAACGCCCAGCCGAGACGAACACCACAAAATGTCGGACAAGCTTTGCTGACTTCTTTTTTTTTCTTCTTTTATTTTGGTCGTGCCTGAAACGTAGGGCAGGCGAGGGATTACCAGAGTTGGGAGAGCAGGGAAATTAAGATCGAGATAAGTGAAACTATAGGAAAGTGCCTCGCGGTCATGTTAAGCTAAACGAGGTCGCTTTTATAAAATGAAATTCTGAGGTTTTACGTACCAAACCGAGCTCTGATTACGAGGCACGGCGTAGTGGTGGACTCCAGATTAGTTTTGACCACCTGGGTTTCTATAGAGTGCACCCGATATAGAGTGCACTCCTACCCCATCGAAATGCGGCCGCCGCGGCTGGGATCGAACGCACAACCTCGAGCTCTGCAGCGCAAAGCCATAGGAAGTGAGCTGCAGCGACGGGCCATGTCGCTTTAGTACTTTGCTTCTGGTCATCTAAGTGATACTTCGGAAATTCTCTTCTTCTCTCTAACGTAGGAGAGAAGAAAGCGAGAAGACAGGATGTTAAGCGCGGTTAAGCGCTCTCTACAGGTGTTTAAAGAAATTCTGGAATTCTGCGCTGTTATAGTTCATAAGGAGTACATTATGGACCCACATAAGTATCTGTCCCTCCGAGTTACGCATTCAGCGAACAGTCCATTTGTGAGGCAACCCTCTGCGTATGGACAGAGCTTTATGTTGTCCTATATTAACGGTAGCACAAATGCCAGAAACCGTTAATAAGAATGAATACGAATTCACCCATATTACATCAATAAACATTGTACATTGCCTCGTGGATTTACGACCACCAGCTCGAGGAGCCTCAATAGTGAAGCCACCCGTAGAGCCCCCTGCAAGAGGCACATCACTGTCGCTCTAGTGGTGGGGGCAAAATACAGGCCAGCATCCATACCTGCACTCCGAATTAATTTTCTGCGCGAAACATGCTTCTCTCGGTGTACGCAAGACACGCTCGTATTAGTTGGAAAAATACCTGTTCTAACGAAGCTTGGCTGGGCCCAACCCGCTTCGATATTATTTTGTTTTTGTTTTTCTCTCGCTAGCACATTGTTGTCCATGACGCCGGGAATAGCTGCGCCCAAAATTGGACTAGCGCACCGTCTGCCCACAAGTTTATTGATTCTTTCAGTGTACAAATATTGAGATAGCCGCGCGCAAGGCTGCTTTCAAGGCACGCAACGACTTCGTCCACCTCGATGACCGGCCGCCTTGGTTGAGCGGACCGACCCCACGTCTGTCGATCATCCTGGCGGCTGGTGTTGACGGTAGACGTTGGGACTATTTCGCTTTTATGAGACGGCCTTCCTACAGTAAGCAGAATGTTGCAACGCTACGGGCAGGCAATACTTCATCATCATCAGCCTATCTTTATGTCCACTGCAGGACGAAGACCTCTCTCTCCCTGCAATCTCCAATTACCCCTGTGTTGCGCTAGCTGAGTCCAACTCGCTCCTGCAAATTTCCTAATTTCATCACCCCATATAGTTTTCTGCTGTCCTCGACTGCGCTTCCATCCCTTTGGCTCCCATTCTGTAACCCTAATGGTCCACCGGTTATCTACCCTACGTGTTACATAGCCTGCCCAGTTTCATTTTTTTTTTTTCTGGTAACGTCAATTAAAATATCGGCTATCCCCGTTTGCTCTCTGATCCACACCGCTCTCTTCCTGTCTTCTAACGTTACGCCTGACATTTTTCGTTCCATGGCTCTTTGCGTGGTCCTTGACCTGTTCTCGAGCTTCTTTCTTAACCTCCAAGTTTCTGCCCCATATGCTACACCGGCAGAATGCAATTATTGTACACTTTTCTTTTCAACGACAGCGGTGAGCTCCCAGTCAGGATTTGGTAATATCTGCCGTAAACACTCCAACCCATTTTTATTCTTTCGTAAATTTCCTTCTCGTGATCAAGCTCCCCTGCGAGTAATTGACCTAGATAAACGTACTCCTGTACATACTCCAGAGGCTGTCTGGCGATCCTAAACTCTTGTTCCCTTGCCAGACTACTGAATTTGTCTTCTGCATATTAGTCTTCAACCCTACTCTTACACTTTTTTTTCTGTTAAGGCTTTCAATCATTTGTTTTAATTCATACCCAGTGCGGCTGAACAGCCCAATGTCATCTGCAAACAGAAGGTTGCTAAGATATTCGCTGTTGCTCCTCATTCCTAAGCGTTCCCAGTATGATAGCCTGAACACTTCTGAGCATGCAGTGAATAGCATTGGAGAGATTGTGTCTCCTTGCCTTAACCCTTTCTTGATACGTAATTTTCTACTTTTCTTGCGGAGAACGAAGGTAGCTGTGGAATCTTTGTAGATATTTCCCAAGGTATTCACGTATGCGTCTTGCACTACTCGATTACGCGATGTCTCTATGACTACTAGTATCTCTATTGAATTCAATGCTGTTCCTAATCTATGGAAGCCATATAGAGAGGTTGATTGTACTCCGCAGATTTCTCAATTACCTGATTGATGACACGGATGTGATCCATTGTCGAATAGTCCTTCCTGAAGCAGCCTGTTCTCTTTGTTGATTGAAGTCGAGTGTTGCGCTGACACTAGTGGAAATCATCTTCGTGAATATTTTATACAATACTGAAAGAAAGCTAATGGACCTATAATTCTTTAGTGTCCCTCTTCTTACAGATTATTACAATGCTGGCATACTTCCAGCTTTCGGCTGCACATGATTTTTCCGAGAATGTATAGTTATATCAATTCTGGTGAATCCACTTATACACGTCCATAACTGCATGACACCACGGAGACTGCATACTGCACGGCACGTTTCTTTTAGCGGCCTAGGCTGTCCTTCGATCGTGCGAAGCGCACGAGTGTGCCAGGGAATTTACTCCGCGAAAGAGAATGAAGTCAAACAGAAGGAAGGTTGATTTCATATATAAAACGTTGCTTACTCAAACCAGCATTCACATGAATGCGACAGCATAGCGTATGCAGCGTATTACATCTTGCGCGACATCGGCCGCGTCTCGTTTCAGATAAACTGAAATGCAAGCGCGCAATGCTCGTTTCAATGCGGACGCTTGCAGGTGGCGAATTGCGTGCAACAGGCAGCGCACGACAGCCGTCTCGGTTCCCCTCTAGACGCGATGCGCCAGCCATTTATGTGCATTCGTTCGAGCCGCCTTCTCCACCATTGCCCTAAACCTGTATCGAACATTAACGCGATACAGCTTCCTGTCGTGTTGCCCTTGTTTGCATGAAAGCGACGTGTAGCCGTTCTATTCATGTGAAACGAGCTGCAGAGGCGACTCCACCTCTTTTCCCGGAAAGGCCTACTCGCACAGCCGAAACACAGAGCAGTCCGCAGCAAATGACTGTATCGAGAAACTTCGACGTTGGAACAAGCTCCAGTTTATATAGTGTTCGGCCAAGGGCTGACCTTTGGAGACAAATCTTCAGACCAGCGTTGCCAGATTGGAAAGTCGGCACGACACCAGAAACTCGCTAAAGTTTCCCCAGATTTCACCAGAAAATAAAATTGCCTTAAAATGCACAAAAATGGCCAAGAATTAACATTCGTCAAGCACTCATTTTATTATGAATATAATATCACGATGAGAAGCCTTTAATCATTCCTTGGAGCATCGTAAATGTCTGAATGAAACCAGCGTAGCATATCGTCTGTGATGATGAGGAGCCTGTAATCATCGCTTGGAGCATCGTAGATGCCTGAACGAAACCTGCGTAGCATATCGTCTGTGATAGTGAACTTCACGCAACACCCCTCTCTGGAGGCCAACGTTGTGCGAATTCGTACAATGGAATCCAAAGTTTTCAGCAACATTTTGTTCCTGTACTTCGTCTTAAGACACGTGACCTGACTGAAGACACGCTCCACCAGTGCATTCGACATTGGGCAAGAAAGACATGCCAGTGCATACAATGCAAGGTACTGGTAGGGCTTTTCCCCCATGGCATTTTTAAACTTCAAAATTCTAGCCCAGAATGTTGCAGAATCTTCAGGAAGTTTCCCGTCGAAGACGGCCTGCGCAACAGGTTTTTGTGACAGCGAAACGAGCGGAGCGTCAGCACGTGTGTTGGCTGGCCACTTGACGCATTGCCGATGGCCCGGCGTTGCTCTTCCCGCGCTTCCCACGGTAAATTCATTCCTCCACTAGAACAGCCGGTGCCATCTATTGAAACGACTTATAAATATACGTGCGTTGAAACCTAGCGCTAGCATCACACGCTAGCACAAACCTTAGCTACAGTAAGCTTTATAGTTCACTGTACTCTAGCGGTAGCACAGCAACACAGGGATTTCATGAGGAATAAACAAATACAAATATAGGCCTTAGAATCGTGGCGGCCGCAGGCGCTACCTAGTGTTAAATGTTTGGATGAGCAGCGCGGGTAGACGGTAATTTCGGTAGAGTGGTTTTCCCCAGATATCCCCAGATCTTGTCTGGTGTAGTAGTTTGTTGGCCTGGCCGCCAGGAGCTCTACATTTTCACCAGATTTCCGAAATCTGGTGGCCAATTTCACCAGATGGCAACGCTGCTTCAGACATACTGGTGCAGTAAAATTACTAGAAATGACGAGAGGTGAAACTCGAGGAGTTGTAACGAAACCGGGTGTGTGTTCTTTTTTTCTCTTTCTTCAAAAACATTTCAAAGTTTCGTCGTTGGTGCCTTTCTTTAAATAATTGGCAACCAAGGAGCGCAGAGCGACTACACTTCTTCAAAGCACGCAGCATGGCTTTATGTACAGAAAAACTGTCAACTGGAATCTATAGTATCACAAGCCGAAAAGTTGTTCATCCGAAACTCCCTAACTTTCTCTTTGATTCTCCTTCCCTGCCTTCTCCCCCCCCCCTCTCTCTCTTTGTTTCTCGACAAGTGAATTTTGCCGGTGAACGTTCGTGCTTCATGTCCAAACAAATGCAAGAGGTTCTTAGGTAGCTTACAGAAAAAATTTGAGGGCGCAAAAAATTATTTCTCTTTTTTCATTTATCAGGCTTGAAAGTTGCGGCTTGCCGCAGGTTAATAACACCTTTGTATCGTCTTCGTAGGCACTGCAGCCACTTGCGACGATACCCTACGATGCACCGCGCAAGCACTTCGCGTAGTTCAGAGTCCCCGTGCGCTCTTAACCGTTTAATCGAGGTCACGCTCCTGCGGATTTGAGTAAATGCGGCTATAGCGTTCGCTATCCGCAAAGGCAAGGTTTGGGACGTTCATTACACTGATGCTTCCGACCGCTGCCCGTTCTGCCTCGCCCCGTTACAGACGCAGACCGCAATTCGCTGCAGCGAACATGTCAAGGAATTCATGCAGCACCATTCTGCTATCTTCACCATGTGGACTCCATCCTAATCAACCGCCACACTTTCAACGCTAGACAAATCACCCACGCCATCACTTTGCGTTAGGTAGGTAGGTAGGTTCCTATCTCGCCTCGTTTCGGGCCTCTTCAATAACAAGTACGGGATCGAACTCCAGTCCTCCAGCGCATCAGCCCAATGCCAGTCGGCCACGATCGCACGCATGCCTCTCGCTTGGCAAAGCCGACAAGCCCGTTGAGACGTTTGGCGCGTTTCGCGCATTCTTCCCTCGTAACAGTCACCAGCGCTTTTGAGACACTGCATGTGTTAGACTGAACCGCCTGCGGGATTGGCTCACATTTCCCAGCCCTTTCCTCGTAACAGCTGAGGAGGAGGAGGAGGAGGAGGAGGAGGAGGAATGTTGCTTGCTACCGGAGGACCTAGCCTTGCAAAGGTTGCCTGCAATTTGCTCCTCCCGAGCGCCCTCGGTCTAACGCGGTACCCTCTGGAGCGTGTCACAGTCCATCTGGTGACAGCCCCACCAAATAGCGGTCTTATTAGACGACTCTTCAGGTCAGCCTATTTCTATAAATGATTCTGCAACTCACCTTAACAAAGCCTTTGTCAAGCATTTTTCGAGAGCCCTTAATAATTGACTTCCTACTTTGCGTAACCATGCTTATCCAGCTATGTTCCCAGTGATAGTTGATATATCTGGTGCTGCTAAACTTATCGACAATCTCGGTTACTATTCTACACCTGGCTCCGACTCAATTAACACTCAAAAAAACCTTCTTGGGCAAGTTGGTGCTTAGATTTCCTAGGTATACCTGATTGACAGTCTTCACTGTCTTCTTTTTTCTGTCCCCTTTTCACGAAATGTATTTCGCGCCACAATGAAGTATACCTAGGAAATCAGCTAACACTAAGTTCTTGAAAAACACTTCTGTCTACAGTTCTATGCTAAACAAAATATTTTAACAGTCACTCGATATAGGCGTTTGACCTCATCAATGGAAGGCTGGGAAGGTAGTTTCCCTCCACAAGTCTGGTAAAAAAAAAAAAGCAACTTTGGCCCCATTTCGCTTACAAGCACATGTTTAAAGCTGTTAGAACACATTCTATTCAAAAAGCCTGATCAATTTTCTTAAAGAAAACCTTTTTTTTATTTACTCCCACAACATGGCTTCAGTAAATCCTAATCGTGCGAGACTCATCTAGTATATGTTACTGATAACTTGCATCGCGTTCTTGATCGTTCATCATAGGCTCCATTGCATTTTGCTATATTTCTCAAAAGAATTTGATAAAGTGTGTCCCAAACTTCTAATTCACAAACTAAGCCATTTTAATATTGACGCTAACTTTTTCAAATGGATGGAATGTTTCTTAGTTTATCGCTCCTAATACGTTATTGCTAATGGTTACAATTCCACGATGCGCTCTGTCGACTCAGGTGCGCCCTCAGGGGTCTGTTCTATGTTTGTTTTTCGTAGTATATATTAACGACCTTCCTTCACAGTATCTTCTACCATTAGTTTCCTTGCAGGATGACTGTGTTTTAGGGAAATTGCTAGCGATTCTGATAATAGTATTCCTCTATCCGGCATAAATATATCTAACAGGTGCTGTCTATGGCTCGTGGAAGTAAACATTAACAAATGTAAAGTTATGCGCGTATCTAGGACACCTAACACCACCCATGTATATTATTTAAATAACCTTCCGTTAAAACTGGTCAACTCGTACAAGTACTTAGGAATTTTTACCACTTTCAACCTTACCTGGGCAACGCACATTGACCATATAGTGAATAATGCTATCCGCGGTCTTGATTTCTAAACTCTTAAAAGGTGAAACTCTTTTAATGCTCCTCATTCTTTAAAATTTTTGCTTTTTAAGACATTAATACCCCCAAAATTAGAATATGCTACATCAGTCGGAGAGAGAGAAATTTATTTACAGAAAGGCAGAGAGGTCGGCCTGAGCTATAACTTGCTCTGGCCTGCTACTCTACACTGTGGAGAAGGGACGGGGAGGTAAAGGGCTGATGAATGATAATGGTATAAGGAAGAGATGCGTATATACAAATTCACGGAGTTGCGGCATCTCTAAAGCCGTGCGTCCAGCCCAATGGCTTGGAGAAAAGTAATAGCGGCACTTGTTACCAGGGCTGCGCTGTTTGCATTAGACCAAGGACCTAAAAGAAACTCGTCTGATAGCGGTCTCTTATGGACCTTTGCAATGGAAGAGACAAGTTGCTGTCGTTCTTGCGCGTACGCGGGACACACGCAAAATATATGTTCAAGTGTTTCTGGCACCTCACAGTATTCACAGTTTGGGCTAGTATCACTGGCACCTATCGTATGTCTATAACGGTTGGTGAATGCGACACCAAGGCGAATCCGGTGCACCATGCTCGTGTGGCTTCTTTTGAACTTGTGAGGCATACGAAATTTCATTTCTTGGTCCCATTTGTGTAATTGCTTGTGTCGTCGATGTGGTTGGGTCCAGTGTTCCAACGTACGGTTGCGTATTGCGCGACGAAGTAGGTTGTTTGTGTCTGTTCGTGAGAACGGAATACGTACTTCACAAGCATTATCTAAAGCAGTTTTCAGCGTCTGCCTGTTCGTTCCCGATCACGCCACAGTGTGAGGACATCCACTGAAAGGTGACATTGTGGCCATTTCTAGTTGCGTGTTCGAGACGCTCTGTAATTTCCATAGCCATGGAATAATACGGGTCCCGTCTGAGGACATAGTCACTCGTTTGAAGAGCTGGCTTGCAATCGCAGAATATCGTCCATGCGTGAATAGGCTCCACGGAGAGAAATCGAAGTGCCTCCCGGATAGCAACAAGTTCTGCGGCAGTTGATGTTGAGCTATGGTCTAGTTTAAACCGCCGAGCGATGATCATATGTGGAATGACGAAGGCTGCAGTGGAGGCATATGGTGTGACAGAGCCATCGGTATACACGTGTACAGTATCTCCGTACTCTGCAGAAATGTGCAACAGGGTGAGTTGCCTGAGGCCAATAGATGCAACTGATGACTTTTTAGTAATTCCAGGGATCTGCAATGTAACGACAGGTTTAGGCAGAACCCACGGGGGTATTCTCGGAATACAGGCGGGAGAAAATCTTGACGGCAGAACACTCTGATGACGCGATATAGTCCTTGAAAAGCTGGAACCTGGGTGGGTGGCATGGATGGTGCCTGTGTCGGGTCAACACGCGAAGGTACATTTGAAGAGGCTCGCAGAGCAAGTATACCCCAATAGGACAAGCACCAGCTTCTGCTATTGCTCCATTGGTTGACGTGCATCGTGGGAGGCCCAAACATGTGTGCAATGCTTGAGGTTGAATGCTCTCCAGCGCGCGCACACAGCTAAGTCCCATGCTTGAGAGCGCCGGCATGCTGTACCGTATATACCCTACGAACAGTGCTTGGTACAATTGGAGTAATGACGACTCCGAGGGGCCCCATCTTGTTCCTGCAACGACGCGAAGGACGCCAACAAAGCTCTTCAGCTTTGACTTCAGTGCGGCGACGTGTCTTGACCAAGATAATACCCGGTCTATGAGCCAAGGAATCTGTGGTGTGTAACCGTAGGTATCGCTACTCCGTTAACGATTATCGCATACTTGGTCATTTGTTTTCGCGTGAATGTAATCACTGAACATTTTTCTCTTGAGAGTTGGAGGCCTTGACGCCGCAGATACTTAGTTGTGATTGTCACTGCACGTTGAAGCCTAGCACGCATTTGGAAACGGGTGGCTCCAAATGCCCATATGCATATGTCGTCCGCATATGTGCTAATCTTCACCGTGCTAGGAAGTTCAGATGCAAGGCCAATCAATGCAACATTGAAAAGAGTTGGACTGAGAACTGCCCCTTGTGGAACACCTCGATGTATATGGTACCGTCCGGTGTCGCCATCACTTGTTGACATATACACCGTGCGGCCACGGAGGTAACTAACAATCCATGCATATAGCCGGCCACCGACGTCTAAATTTTACAGTGCATCAAGGATTGCATAATGGAGTACATTGTCGTGTGCACCCTTAATATCCAGAAAAACAGCTCCAACTAACCGACGGCGACTTCTTTCCTGTTCAACAATGGATACCAAGTCGATAATACCGTCAGTGGAAGAATGGCCTCTTCTAAATCCGTGCATAAAAGCAGGAAAGCAATTAATTCATTCTAGAAAGCATTCCAGCCTTGACAAGACCATTCTTTCCATTATTTGCCGACGCAACTGGCTAAGGCGATCGGTCTGTAGGAGGAAAGCTCGTTAGGGCACTTCCCCGGTTTAAGCAGCGCTACAACGCGACTGCATTTCCAACTATCTGGAACATTTCCTGTCTCCCACGTCATATTATAAAAAGATAGAAGAAGACGTCGTGATTCTGTGCCAAGAGGACAGAGTGCAGCGTACGTGATGCCGTCTGGTCCTGGTGCCGATGAGCGTCGAGAAACCGAAATCGCAGTGTCAAGCTCTTGCATCGTAAACGGTACTTCCAGTCGCTCTTCAGGTGACGGGGGCGCTATGGTCACAAGGGGAGAAGTCACTGCATTAGATGCGTCCACAATCAGTTTACAGTAGTCGTCTGCTACCTCCAATTCGGTCCGGCGTTGATGTAGAGCCACCGCACGGAATGGGTGTCTTTGTTGTGGAGTTGCCTGGAGACTTCGTATGACCCGCCTGATCTTAGATAGAGGCTGTCTTGGATCTAGGGATCCACAGAATGTCCTCCAACGCTGCCTGTCAAGCTTCTCCAGATGTCGAAGAACATGCTGTTGAGCTCGGCGACTGCTTGAAAGATCTGACGGTGACTTTGTTCTTCTGTATCGCCGTTCCGCACGGCGACAGATTGCATGAAGAGCCTCATATTGTATGTCGACCGATGATCTGTGCCTCGGTATGCTGACTTCTCTGGTTTTGTCCCGCAGGGTAGAGGCAATGATGTCCTCTATTTCGGATGGAGATGCCACACTCTGACAGGCGGTGTCGACAGAGGTCTTAAATAAAATCCAGTCTGTTTGACGAATGCAACGTGAGGCTGAACGGCGAAACCAGCTAAAGTGAACATAAGTGGGGGAGGTGGTCACTACCATGAGTCTCTAGATCCGTCGACCAGCATGCTGAAGACAGAAGGTTCCTTGATACAAACGTTAGGTCTAGACAACTGCTGTAAGACGTGCCACGAATAAATGTAGGAGACCCGTCATTGAGCACATTTAGTCCCTGACTACACATGAAGTCGGCCAAATGTTTGCCGCGAAAATTCATCGAAGTGCTACCCCACAGGGGATGGTGCGCGTTAAAGTCACCAATCACAATATGAGGACCTTGCGATGCTTGCAGCAGAGACACAGGTGCGAGCAATCGATCCTCGCTCTTGGGTGGATGTATCCTCCAATCACTGTAACCGTGCGACATCTGTGTTTTAAGGTAAGGCATACGTAATCATTAGTAGTATGCGATGGGACGTCTGTCTGAAATACACCAAATCGTGACGTATACAAACTAACACTTTGCTTGAGTTTTGGTCGTTACGAGACCACATCTGGACATATCCAGAAATACGGAAAGAAGAATCCATATTAGGTTCACAGATAACAATAACTGGAAATTGGTACTTAAATACCCGCTGTCGGAAATACGACAAACGACCACGTAGACCTCGAGCATTCCATTACATAACAAGCGATTGACGCATCCGTTCTTCAAACATCATCGCCATACTTGCTTAGTGAAGAACCACTAGCAGTGGTTCCAACACTTCAAGTAGCTGAACGGCAGCCTTGGCAGCCGGGGTATTTAGGCCGGAAAGAATCCTGCGCATGGAGCCCATCAAATGTTTCAACATTCTCGTGACGTCAATGTCATCCATCTTTTCATTTTCTTCAGTGCGTGTAAGAGCGGTGCATGAGGGCGTTCCCGCAGGCCTTGATGGTAACGAGGGTCACTGAGTCTCCGATGTGTTTGGGGCCGATGATGAGTCACCTTGTCCTTTCGTAACATACAAAGGCTTTGAGGTACGTGCTTCTTCATTCCTGAGACGCGGAGGGGGTGGATGCTGCACTTGAGCTGTCGTTCCTTCTACGCGAGGAGGGCTGCGGTCCCGTTGATGTCGGTGTCGTGGACGGCGTCTGCGGTGGCGGATACCTCTTGCCGCTTCCCTGTGCGTGGAATGATCTCTACCCATCTTCTTCAGAATACCCATTTCCTTCCTGATCTTTGGGCACTCTTTTGACGTTGCGTCGTGGGCACCAGAATACATCAGTCTGGGACCCTAGTACGATAAACTTAATTAACACATTAGAACTACGTGGGCGAATCAGAAAGTCTCTGCCCCTATTTTTTAGCCAAATTACGGCTGTAAATGCGAAGTCAACATATCCATTCCTAGTGGTGGACATTTCCTGGGCAGGCCCGGACTTATCTGCTGGTAGCTCCGCGGCACGGCGATATTGTCAGTTGTTGAAGGTGGCGGTTGTGTTTCACACGTCCACGGCGTACTAGCAGCGAAGTCTGACTCGTTTTCTATGGAGCAAGGGACAAGTGCCCATCGAAATCCACGGGGAAAGGTATCCCACGTGTGGGGAAAGGTGTCTCGCGTTGAGAAGTGTGAGGCGGTGGTGTTTATTCACGTGCCGTCAAGACGCCAGTCCGACGGTGGTTCCACAGTCAGCCGAACGAATTCTACCACAGGGACATCTCAAATTTAGTACTGCAATAGGACAAACGTCTGAACCGGTTTGGGGACCATATGGAAAAATAGTGTAAGGGATTTAGAATAGTACGTTATATTTGTAATTACCTGTATGTACCTTATGTTGGTGGATAAAAAATAGCGGCAAAGACTTTCCGATTCACACTCGTAGTTTACAATAACCCTGGTGGTTTCATTATCTAGAATTATACAAGGACTACCAGCGTAATAGGTATGAAACTATCCTTTCTCTTCCATTCCTTGCAGCTTCAGGTAAAGTTTCCCATTCAACATTATTTCATAAATATTGCCGCCATGCAGCCACTGCATGATGTACTTATTTGTACTCTGCACTACTTACCTCATCACTTCGACTACCCTTATAAGGTTCGTGTCTCTTTTTGCAGCACAAATACATTTTACCAGCAATTCATACAACGTACGTCACTAGAGGGGAACCAACTTCCCGCAAACCTCGTTTCCATCAGTGATAACTCTTCCTTTCGTGATGCCTTAGGCAGCATTACTTTCTAGATTGCGGCTTCATACGCTTGTATATGTCATATTTTTCACTCTTAGATCATTTTTTTCTGCTCATTGTATTCTTATTAAATTATTGAGTATGTCAACTTGTACTGCCCATCTTGTATGTTTCCTTTCTTTTTTCGTGTCGTATCTGGGATATGCCCTGCAACCCACTCTACTTGGTAAAAGCTTGAAAGGGCCTGGGGGCATTATAAATAAATACGTAAATATGTAAATAAATAAATAAATATCACAAGGAACTTGACACGTAGTAGCTGACACTACGTAGAACCTGTTCACCTTCATGATCAGCCCAAGTATAACGGTTTTTAACATTGCTTCGTCGGAGTACAAATGTCATTCTCGTTGTAACATCGTCCACACGACGTAGACATAGGTGCGTACGATTGCATAGCACATAGTCGCGGATGACGTCGTAATCCATGTTTCTCTCGCTTACGCCCTTTCCTGTGTAGAACTGTGTAGTATAAATTATGCCGTCGTACGATTGTCATCACCGTGGTCTTGTCGCAGTCGCCACGCACGGTCGCATCACACAATTGCTCCTCTTGTGCAAACATGCTGGTCCACCTGATAACGCCTTGCGGAACCCCAAACGATAGACTTGCAAAATGCTTCGCACAACCTCCAACACCGTTTCTGTTAGCGTTCCCACTTCGACAAACAACACCAAGCATTCCGTTGTGCTTTACGCAGACTGGACAATCAACCTTTTACTTGAAACCATTACCACACCCTTCATCAATCGAGAAAAGCGCGCCGATAGTGTGGATAGTTCCTTGCGGCGTCTGCTAACCAATGCGCGTTTAAATGTGCACGCACGTCATGCATATCCCTTAAGGACTGTTTGTTTCATGGTATTAGCCCTGTCCAAAATGCAGCTATGCATATTTTTGACGCTGTACGGGAGCATTTAGTCATGTGGTGCAGTCTTTGCGCTGTAATAAGGTGAGTGAATACACGTGTCGAACACGCGATGTGCAATCGTCGCATCCCAAGTCCTCCACAATCATTTCAATTTAGTCGCCGCTTTGTGCTTCAAACACATCACAAAATGGAGTAGGCGCCGTTCTAAACAAAGCAAGTTGTCGCATTGAGGCGTGAGTGCAGCGCTTTAGCCAGTTCTTGCCGCGATGTTTTGGTAAGGCCGCAATCCTTGTGATAAATCGTAAAATGAACGAGGTGACCTGAAGGTCACTCAGCAGCAGAAAAAGAAAACCTGCATCACTCATATCGTATCGCGGATACACTGGTTCTTAAGCAGGCAATTGCACGACTGATGCTTAGCGGTTACACTACAAGCGTTAGCTGTGCTTGAGGTGTCCTTTTATTGTGCGCTTCTGATCCGACTATGGAGAAATCGTTCTGTCGCGCAAGTGAATTGTGGCACTTCGATACTTTGATTCTCTTTTACCAAAGAAAAACGGCAGTAGAGCATTAGATGTGGACCATGAGCGCATGACATGGCCGTCATGCATTTTAACACTGAATTATCAGCGGCTACTTAAATTCGCACTTTAGTGTCGCATTGTTACCTTGACAGAAGATTATAGTCATTATTTGCTTAAAGTAAACAACCTACATCCTGCCCATAAGAAAAGGAGCTTCTTCCCGTCACTATCGTGCACTTAACTATGCAACAACAGCTCGCAGGCACCTCATAAATGGACAGTACTGTGTGATGCCAAATCAGCGCTACAAGCGCTAAAATTCTTTTTAAAGAAAGGACCATACTACCTGCTCGTGCTGGAAATCGTCGAACTTCATCACAGTGTTGAGTTAAGTGGCCACGTGATCACCTTTCAATGGGTGCCTAGTCATTGTGGTGTTTTTGGCAATGAACTCGCTGACAGTGAGGCAAGATCGGCCTCCTCTTCCTCTGATGAAGTACGGATTGCCTACTCGCGACCTGACACCAACTCCACGGTCAAGGCACTCATGCAGGACCTTACAAAGGCTTACAGAGCCCACGATGACAACATTCACAGACGTCTACATATGATCGACCCAGACGGCAAATACTGTTGGCCCCCGAAGCTTACACGGAGCAAAACATCATTGCTACACAAATTTCGGCTCGGCGTTGCTTTCACCCGTCGCTACGCGCACCTCATCGGCCAATCGAACAGCCCTGATTGTGAACACTGCCAGATGCCTGAAACACTGCAACACGTACTGTGCGACTGCCCAGCATATATGCTGGAGCGAGGGACGTTAGAAAGTTTCCTAGCCAGCGTTGGCAGGCAACCACGGTCGGAGGAAGCTATCCTCGGCCCATGGTCTGACACTGCAGTTTCAATGCGTGCAACTAAAGTGTTGTTGAAGTTTCTGCAGGATACCAAGCTCAACGAGCGGCTCTAGCAAGACACCTGTCTCACGTACATAAGCACTGACCACTTCTCTTATCATCATCATTGATCCCAGTACTTTCACTCCCCTTCTCTCTTCCCCAGTGCAGAGTAGGAGACTAGAGCGCACTAGCTCAGGTCGACCTCTCTGTCTTTCCTATCAATAAATTCTATTCTTTTCTATATATTCTTTTTTCAACTGCCACATTTTCACTCTTATTGCGATAAAAATACCCGTGCGTGAAGCAACATGTCGATCCTGCTAAAGCACTGATTGATTCATTGATTTATTGAAAACTTTAATATTCCACCGAGCTGGGGTTCCCGCCTCTTAACTTACACGTAGGTAGGGGGGAGGACGAAGCAGTCGCCGCGCGTTGAGGACGGTGAGTCTTCACGGCCTCAACGGCCAGCCGGATTGCTCGACGCTGGTCATCTTCAGCCTCGCTCTGGAGCAAGGCCTTCAAAGTTTTCCCTACTGTCAATGCTTTGATTGGCCCCTGGGGAGCCAGCACACTCCCATATTATATGGTCTAGCGTACCTTCTTGCTTACAAATTTTGCGTAGGGCATCATTATAGTCCCTCGTCTGTGTTAAGTAGATCCAATGTGGGGATGAACAATTGTTTCCCTGGAAGCGCCGCCAAATGCGAGCGTCCTCCAGAGAGGGAGACCGATGCGGAGGCGGAAAGATTCTTCTTTCGGCTGTGTAATGATCTACAATTTCCCTGTACGTGATGGTGCTATCTTTGATCCCTGGAACTGGCTGCTCTAGAGTTGCCCGGTGGTAGAGGGTTCGGCCGAGCTCGTGAGCGGCTTCGTTGCCTGGAACTTCTTCATGGGCCGGAACCCAAATAAAAGTTATGTCCCTCCTGGGAGTGTTTTTGAGTAGAATTTGGAGGGCTTCTTCCGAGATTCTCCGTTTGTTAAAATTTCGGATAGCTAATTTGTTATCGCATATTATTACTCCCGCTTTTGTACCTCCACAAGCGAGCGCTACTGCAACCTCCTCGGCTGTACAGGCGTCCCTCGTGCACGTGGAACACGCTATCTTAACGCACCCGTCGCCATTAACCACCGTCGATACCGCAGCCCCGTCTCTGCCGCAAGCGGCGTCCACGAACGCTACTTTATGCGCCGGTGTGTTTTTAAGTTTATTTACTAGAGCCTTAGCCCTGTGAGCTCTCCTCTCTTTGTTGTAGATAGGATGCATATTTTTAGGTAGGGGGGGGGTGATTCGGAAGCGTTTACGCACGTCCAATGGAATGTCCTTCTTGTCAGTCGGGGCACCCATGTCGCATTGCATTCCTATCCATTCCATGATTTTTCTCCCTGTTTTAGACTGGCCTAATCTTTCCAACTGAGACACTCGTACTGCCTCAGTGAGCTCAACTAGCGTGTTATGAGCCCCCATTTTGAGGAGGAGGTCTGTCGAGGTCGAGTCTAGGAGCTCTAAGGCTCTCTTAACGCTCTTCCTAATGAATGCATCTATTTTATCCTTTTCTTCTCGTTTAAACACAAGATACGGAGTGGCATACGCTATTCGGCTGGTAATGAAGGCATGCATGAGTCTGAGGCTGTTCTCTTTGAGGCCCCTGCCTTTGAGTGCACTCTCCTAAAGATCCCCGTGACTTGCGCCGCATATGCTTCTAACTTCTTGATTCTCGTGAGGTTGCATCCATTTCTCTGAATATACATGCCCAGAATTCTGATTTTCTCCACCTTGGGAACCTCCTTTTCGTTTACGAAAACATTCATGGGTCTGCTACTCCCAGCGTGTCCCCTTTGATGTTTTGGCTCAATGATTAACAGCTCGGATTTCTGTGGCGAGCTCGCCAAGCCTCTGCTGGCCGCATACTCTTCCACCATATTCGCCGCTATCTGTAGTTTAAGTTCCATGGGTGCGTCACTCCCACTGTTAACCCAGATGTTGATATCATCCGCGTACATGCTAAGTTTAATCGATTTAATCTTATTGAGTTCCGCCGCGAGACCCCTCATCGCTATGTTGAATAGCAAGGGTGATAGCACCGACCCTTGCGGGGTCCCCTTGTTGCCAAGTGTGATGGGAGGGGATTTTACATCCAGAAATTTCATATTCGCCTCCCTCTGTGACAGAAAGTCTTTGACGTATGCATATACCCTGTGTCCCACACCTACCTCTTCGAAACCTACCAAGATAGCCTAGCCTTATGGCTAACGTTGTCAAATGCCTTAGGGTGGTCGAGGCCTAGGATCGCCCTGGTGTCAGTTGAGTCGTATCGGTCTAGGATATGATGCTTAATTCTGAGCATGACATCTCGTGTACTGATCCCTGGCATGAATCCAACCATTTCATGCGGCCAGAGATAATTTTCCTCCATGTACCTGGTCAGTCTCGGTTGAACAACATGCTCCATCATTTTCCCTACACACGAGATGAGGGAGATTGGTCACATGTTGTTCAAGCCGGGTACTTTGCCTGGCTTGGGAATAACGACTACGTCCGCCTGTTTCCATGTATTTGGGAGTTCTCCTTTCTCCCACACCTGGCTCATGTATTTGGTTAATGCAATGATAGACTCACAGCTGTCACTCACAGTGACGTACCTTGCCGAAATGAACTTTACTCCTTCTCACAAGTCGTTTGCAGCATTGTGGAAGCTGCAGGAATCAATAGCCAATAGAAGGCTGAATGCTTCACGAGATGTATTCATCCGCGCCGCGTCGTCTGCTCAACAGCTAATGAATTGGCGGTATATGACGTGCTTGCGCAAAAGTCCTAACTTGTCAAGCATTGCTGTAATCATCATCAGCCTGGTTACGCCCACTGCAGGGCAAAGGCCTCTCCCATGTTTCTCCAACTATCCCGGTCATGTACTAATTGTGGCCATGTTGTCCCTGCAAACTTCTTAATCTCATTCGCCCACCTAAGTTTCGGCCGCCCCCTACTACGCTTCCCTTCTCTTGGAATCCAGTCCGTAACTCTCAATGACAATCGGTTATCTTCCCTCCTCATTACATGTCCTGCCCATGCCCATTTCTTTTTCTTGATTTCAACTAAGATGTCATTAACTCGCGTTTGTTCCCTCACCCAATCCGCTCTTTTCTTATCCCTTAACGTTACACCCATCATTCTTCTTTCCATAGCTCGTTGCGTCGTCCTCAATTTAAGTAGAACCTTTTCGTAAGCCTCCAAGTTTCTGCCCCGTACGTGAGTACTGGTAAGACACAGCTGTTATACACTTTTCTCTTGAGGGATAATGGCAACCTGTTGTTCATGATCTGAGAATACCTGCCAAACTAACCCCAGCCCATTCTTATTCTTCTGATTATTTCAGTCTCATGACCCGGATCCGCGGTCAACACCTGCCCTAAGTAGATGTATTCCCTTACCACTTCCAGTGCCTCGCTACATATCGTAAACTGCTGTTCTCTTCCGAGACTCTTAAACATTACTTTAGTTTTCTGCAGATTAATTTTTAGACCCACCCTTCTGCTTTGCCTCTCCAGGTCAGTGAGCATGCATTGCAATTGGTCCCCTGAGTTACTAAGCAAGGCAATATCATCAGCGAATCACAAGTTACTAAGGTATTCTCCATTAACTCTTATCCCCAATTGTTCATAATCCAGGTCTCTGAATACCCCCTGTAAACACGCTGTGAATAGCATTGGAGAGATCTATCTCCCTGTCTGACGCCTTTCTTTATTGGAATTTTGTTGCGTTCTTTATGGAGGACTACGGTGGCTGTAGATCCGCTATAGATATCTTTCAGTATTTTTACATACGGCTCATCTACACCCTGATTCCGTAATGCCGCCATGACTGCTGAGGTTTCGACTGAATCAAACGCTTTTTCGTAATCAATGAAAGCTATATATAAGGGTTGGTTATATTCTGCACATTTCTCTATCACCTGATTGATAGTGTGAATATGGTCTATTGTTGAGTAGCCTTTACGGAATCCTGCCTGGTCCTTTGGTTGACAGAAGTCTAAGGTGTTCCTGATTCTATTTGCGATTACCTTAGTAAATAGTTTGTAGGCAACTGACAGTAAGCTGATCGGTCTATAATTTTTCAAGTCTTTGGTGTCCCGTTTCTTATGGATTAGGATTATGTTAGCGTTCTTTCAAAATTCCGGTACTCTCGAGGTCATGAGGCATTGCGTATACAGGGTGGCCAGTTTCTCTAGAAGAATCTGCCCACCATCCTTCAACAAATCTGCTGTTACCTGATCCTCCCCAGCTGCCTTCCCCCTTTGCATAGCTCCCAAGGCTTTCTTTACTTCTTCCGGCGTTACCTGTGGGATTTCGGATTCCTCTAGGCCATTCTCTCTTCCATTATCGTCGCGGGTGTTACTGGTACTGTATAAATCTCTATAGAACTCCTCAGCCACTTGAACTATCTCATCCATATTAGTAATGATATTGCCGGCTTTGTCTCTTAGCGCACACATCTGATTCTTGCCAATTCCTAGTTTCTTCTTCACTGCTTTTAGGATTCCTCTGTTCCTGAGAGCATGTTCAATTCTATCCATATTATACTTCCTTATGTCGGTTGTCTTACGCTTGTTGATTAACTTCGAAAGTTCTGCCAGTTCTATTCTAGCTGTAGGGTTAGAGGCTTTCATACATTGGGGTTCCTCGATCAGATCTTTCGTCTCCTGTGATAGCTTACTGGTATCGGCATCCTGTCTAATGGAGTTACCAACGATATCTATTGCTCACTCCTTAATCATGTCCATAACATTGTCGTTCATTGCTTCAACACTAAGGTCCTCTTCCTGAGTTAAAGCCGAATACCTGTTTGTAGCTTGATCCGGAATTCCTCTATTTTCCCTCTTACCGGTAACTCATTGATCGGCTTCTTATGTACCGGTTTCTTCCGTTCCCTCCTCAAGTCTAGGCTAATTCGATTTCTTACCATCATAAGGTCACTGCAGCGCACCTTGCCGAGCATGTCCAAATCTTGTATGATGCCAGGGTTAGCGCAGAGTATAGAGTCTATTTCATTTCTAGTCTCGCCATTCGGGCTCCTCCACGTCCATTTTCGGCTATCCCGCCTGCGGAAGAAGATATTCATTATCTGCATATTATTCTGTTCTGCAAACTCTACTAATAACTCTCCCCTGCTATTCGTAGACCCTATGCCATATTCCCCCACTGACTTGTCTCCAGCCTGCTTCTTGCCTACCTGGCATTGAAGTCGCCCATCAGTATAGTGTATTTTGTTTTGACTTTACCCATCGCCGATTCCACGCCTTCATAGAAGCTTTCGACTTCCTGGTCATCATGACTAGATGTAGGGGCGTAGACCTGCACGACCTTCAATTTGTACCTCTTATTAAGTTTCACAACAAGACCTGTCACCATCTCGTTAATGCTATAGAATTCCTGTATGTTACCAGCTATATCCTTATTAATCAGGAATCCGACTCCTAGTTCTCATCTCTCCACTAAGCCCCGGTAGCACAGGACGAGCCCGCTTTTTAGCACTGTATATGCTTCTTTCGTCCTCCTAACTTCACTGAGCCCTATTATATCCCATTTACTGCCCTCTAATTCCTCCAATAGGACTGCTAGACTTGCCTCAATAGATAACGTTCTAGCGTTAAACGTTGCCAGGTTCAGATTCCAATGGCGACCTGTTCTGACCCAGGTATTCTTAGCACCCTCTGCTGCGTCACAGGTCTGACCGCCACCGTAGTCAGTTGCTTCGCAGCCACTGGGGATTGAGGGCCGGGGTTTGATTGTTGTATTCATATGGGAGGTTGTGGCCAAGTACTGCATCAGGGTGGCCAATCCTGCTCTTGTGAGGGAGTGCGATACCGGTTCTGGCCACCGGGATCAGGCCGCACTCCAGGCCTGTTTATGCAATTTCATCAGCACGCGGATTTCTTTAATATGACATGTAAAAAAAAAAATCTGAACTCTCTCATCGCACCATTAATGAGACAATTACGCCCGGAGCTATACTCCACTGCGCAAGGGTATTATGCCTCGTACCTTCGGTAGCGCTGCAAATGACTTGTAAGATGAACTATAGTCACTCTTTTGCATATCGCAGAGAACTGAAAAAAAAAAGGTGTATGCGTACAAGCGTTAAATTATAATTTACCGTTTGTACGCATACGCATAATTTTACAGAGTGCACAAATTGCTGCTTTAACTTCATGATGCAGAAATATATGCTTTTTTTATAACCAGTGCTTGAGAAGCAAAAGAAAGAAAGAACTACGTTACTTTAGTTGCGCAACTGCAATGGCAGTAATGTTGACAGAAGATAAACTAAACACGTGCAAAAGAGCACAAGGAATTGCCAAAACACAGGCTGTGTAGCATGAGTGCCAGTTCGCCGTTGAATGGCAAAGCTTCTCTCACGTGTAATGGGAACGTTCTGCGTGTTTCGTCCAATAATGCGGCATCAGAGGGTAAAAATTGACACTCACTTTAGCATATGCCAAAGAGGGTGAAGGCGAAAGCCTGCCGCGCTCAAGAGATATTAAGTAAACTTCTTGACAATCTAGTTCAAACGCGTTGTCACTTCTTATTACTTGTTTTCTCCCACCAAAGGCCGTGGGTTCGAGTGCCTTAATTAACTCTATATTAATTAACTGCACCCTAATTAACTTCGCCTTAACACCAAAGGTCGTGGGTTCGACTCTCACCGAAGGTCCTGGGTTAGAGTTTCTAAATTAAATCTATCTTAATTAACTTTCTTTTTTTTTGCATGATGAGCGGCGTCGGATCCAGCTGCGGAAGAAGAAGACGACGAACGCGCTAGCAGTAGCACGAGCGCGTGTCTGCGCGAGGCGAGCTCACATGACCTTCTGAACAGCACGCCGCGTTTTCCAGACCATCGGGGGTATAAGGCTTTCGCCTTAATATTGACGCGTGTATTCTATGCAGGCGACGACGACGATGGGAGCACTAACGGACTCTGTCTAGTGGGTCAGAGCGAGATTGGGTGATGACGAAGAAGACGTGTCTCTGCTCTGTTTGTTTTTATTAATTATTACTCATTCAATATGACCTTCCTGATTTTATTTAACAGGTAATTAAGCGATATTCAATGCTATTTCAATAGCTATTAGGAAATTTATGCTCCATAACAATTTCGAATAATCCACCCATTTCTTGGCCGATCCCCCATCGTGGGTAGGAGCCACACGCATCGCAGGCTACAACAACAACAACGAACAAATTGTCCGGTTGTTCGTGAAGAACGTCTTCCTGTGTTCTGTCCGCGTTGTACCGCGACACTGGTGGAGGTGCGGGGTATTGACCGCGTCTGATGCGTCGGATTCCTTCTGGGAGTCGCTCACCTAGCCCGGACGCACTGTCACCAGTTACGACACCCGTGCATCGCTTTAGCCGTCGACTTCTAGGCCTTGCCCCAGAGTTCTCCGCTCTTCAACCACCTCTCTCCAGGAGCCGACTGCTAGGCCTTGCCCTCTTTCCGGCAGCACCACACATCTCGTAATGGCCGAAACCAGCTCACCGCAAGCACCCCAAAGCAGCCGGTTTCCCACTCCACAACAGGTAACCGTTCTGCATCCGCTGGTTCCCGATCGCTATCGCGGTGCAGTCTTCGAAGACATTGAAGAATGGCTGGACAAGTATGAACGCGTCGCTCAGATTAATCAGTGGACTGAGCAGCAAAAGCTCTCCCACGTCTATTTCGCCCTTGACGACAGTGGCCGTACTTGGTTCGAGAACCGCGAGGGTAGCCTCACGAGCTGGCATGACTTTCGGCAGAGGATCACGGAAACTTTTGCGAGTGCCGACCGACGCGACCGCGCCCAGCAAATGATGGAGCTACGCGTGCAACAACCTAATGAGTCGGTCACAATGTTCGCCGAGGACATGGCCCGCCTCTTTCGTAGAGCCGACCCGAACATGACCGAAGATAGGAAGTTGCGCTACCTCATGCGAGGCGTAAAAGAGCAGTTGTTCGCGGGGCTTGTGCGCAATCCACCAGTCACTGTCGCTGAGTTTATCAAAGAGGCTACGGCTATTGAGCGGGCCCTTCATCAGAGATGCAGGCAATACGATCGACTGTCCGCCAGCACTACAATCAATGCCGCCGCAGTGACTGCCGAGTATCAGAACTCCTTGCGTGAGTTGGTCAGGGAGCTCATCAGAGAGGAAATTCAAAAGATCATGGCACCGACACTTGATAGACCCGTCGCGTCGATCGCCGAAGTGGTGCGTGACGAAATCCGGCAGGCGTTCCCGGTAACCGATCTTCAAGACCACCAGCGACCCCTGAGTTACGCCGCCGCTGTCCGATGTCCACCACCGGTTGCAACCACATCGCCGTACCACCAACCTCCAACAGCCGCTCCTTGGTCGCCGCCACAAGAGGAGGCTTCGAAGCGCGCAGCCGTTACGCCGCTTCAGTCATACCGCCAGCCGTCGTACGCCGCGTCTTGGTCACCGCCGCAAAACGACGCTACGTGACGGCCGCAACTTCGGAGAACCGACGTATGGCGCACTGTCGATAGGCGCCCACTCTGTTTTCACTGCGGAGGCGCCGGCCATATTTCGCGTCATTGCTGGCATCGTGATACATCATTTCGACCTCTTCGTCCGTGGTCCTATGGTCGACGTGCAAATGACGACGCCATGCTACGCTGCGACGACGCTGCTTTTCAGGGACCCCCAATAGCGCGCCCGAATGACGAATCCGTGCCCAATGATCGGTCCGATTTCGGCCGTCGGTCGCGCTCTCCAACCCCTCCACGTCAGATGGCTTCATCTACTGGACGTACTTTTGCGGAGCTCCGAGGACGAAGGTCGCCCAGCCCCCGTCGGGGAAACTGAAGGCGGCGACCTCTGGAGGCAAGGTTGCAGGCCCGCCGCAAGACACTAAAAAGCCCCCAACATTCTCGCTGCAGAACGACGTGAAGCCGATAAACACTGAAGAAATTGTGAGCGCCGACATCGATGTTTTCGTGGATGGGCAGCCGGTGACAGCGTTAGTCGACACTGGTGCTGACTTCTCTATAATGAGTCAGGAACTCGTCCTCCGCCTGAAGAAAGTAAAGACGCCATGGACGGGACCTCACATAAGGACGGCAGGCGGCCAATTACTGATGCCTACTGGAAGATGTACTGCTAGAGTTAACATCGGGGATTCTTCTTTTGTGGCCGCATTCATCGTCCTTCCTGTATGCTGCAAAGATTTGATTATTGGAATGGACTTCCTAAAAGAATATGGCGCCGTAATTAACATCCCGGACCGCATGGTGACGTTTTATGAGAGCTCCGGTTTAGTCCATTGCTTTTCCACGCAACACAACTCATTCCGTCTAACAGAAGACGACGTCGTCATCCCCCCTCGATCGTGTGCCCTTGTTTCGGTAGCATGTGACATACCGTTTCGTTGCGAAGGAGTTGCCGACCAAATAACCACGTTGTTGTTTACTCGGTCGCACGAGGAATCGTGAATGTCACCGACGGGCGCACAAACCTGTTGCTAACAAATTTTAGCACAGAGCGACGGCACCTTCCCAAGGGCACGGCTGTGGCTTATTTTGACGCCGTTGCGGATGTTCGTGGCTGCTGCTCACGACTCGAAGAAGCACCTATGCAAGACCCAACTCCTGTACTTGACGTTAGCACTGCTTTGTCGCAGCACGAACGAGAGCGCCTTCTTACGCTATTGGCCAAGTTCAACGACTGCTTTGCGTCGACGTCCAGCGTCGGTCGGACGCCTCTAACAAAGCACCGAATAATTACAGAGGATACGGCAAGACCAATTCACCAAAATCCATATTGTGTGGCTCCTAGAGAACGTGAAGCCATACAACAACAAGTGACAGAAATGCTTGAAGATGACGTGATCCAACCATCAACGAGTCCCTGGGCATCTCCTGTAGTTCTGGTCAAGAAAAAAGACGGCAGCTTGCGTTTCTGTGTGGACAACCGAAAGCTAAATAAGGTGACAAAGAAAGACGTATACCCACTTCCCCGTATAGACGACTCACTCGACAGGCTTCGACAGGCACGTTACTTCTCTTCAATCGAATTAAAAAGCGGATATTGGCAAATCGAAGTAGACCCGAGATATCGTGAAAAAACTGCTTTCATGACGCCAGACGGCCTATACGAATTTAAAGTCTTGCCTTTCGGCTTGTGTTCTGCCCCTGCTACGTTCCAACGCCTCATGGATACTGTACTTTCCGGACTGAAGTGGAAAACCTGCTTAGTGTATCTCGACGACGTCATCGTGTTCTCCGCAACGTTTGAAGAACACCTCGAACGGCTTGAAGCGGTTCTGCAGTCCATACGGTCCGCCGGCCTCACCCTGAAGCCGCAGAAGTGCCACTTTGGCTTCGCGGAACTGCAGTTTCTCGGTCACGTCGTCAGCCACGCAGGTGTCCGGCCGGATCCTGAAAAAATTGCAGCCGTCGCACAGTTTCCCGTACCATCCGATAAAAAGGCTGTCAGGCGCTTCCTCGGCCTCTGTGCCTATTACCGGCGGTCTATTGCAGACTTTGCGCGCATTGCGTCGCCGTTAACTCGCCTGACGAGAGACGACGTTGCTTTTGTATGGGGCGACGAAGAGCAAGGTGCATTCAACGACTTGCGGCAACGTCTCCAGACACCTCCAGTGCTTCCTCACTTTGATGAGACCACTCCTACATTGCTTCACACTGTTGCCAGCAATGTTGGCTTGGAAGCTGTTCTTGTGCAGCGGCAAGACGACACAGAAAGAGTGCTTGCCTATGCAAGTAGAACACTCTCACGTACAGAGGCTAATTACTCCACAACTGAGAAAGAATGCCTCGCCGTGGTATGGGCGGTTATGAAATTTCGCCCATATTTGTATGGCCGCCACTTCACAGTTGTCAGCGACCACCATTCACTATGTTGGTTGACAAACCTTAAAGATCCTTCTGGACGACTGGCGCGTTGGAGCCTAAGGCTGCAAGAGTTCGACATGACTGTCACGTACAAGTCGGGGAAACGACACACGGATGCTGACTGCTTGTCTCGATCGCCGATAGAGTCACCTGCTCCGCCCGAAGAAGAAGACTCAGCATTTCTTTGTGTTCTGGACACATCCACCATCGCGCAACAACAACGGGACGACCCTGAGTTGCTTGAACTCATCAATTACTTAGAGGGCAGGTCTGCGAAACCGCCTAGAGTTTTCGCAAGAGGACTGTTGTCGTTTTGCTTGCGGGCGAAAGTACTTTACAAGCGAAACTTTTCTTCGACCGGGTCCCCCTATCTGCTCGTCATTCCTGCAGCTCTTTGTACGGAAGTACTTGAAGCCTGTCACAACGAGGTGACTTCTGGTCACTTAGGCTACACGAGAACGCTGGCCAGAGTGCAGCAGAGATACTACTGGCCGAGACTTACCACCACCGTGAAGCATCACGTTCGCACTTGCCTCGACTGCCAGAGGCGCAAGTCGCCTCCGTCGAAACCAGCCGGTCTCCTACAACCCGTCCAGGTTCCTCGAAGACCATTTGACCAACTCGGAATGGATATATTGGGCCCACTTCCTACTTCTACTGCAGGACCCACTTCCTACTTCTACTTCTACTGAAATCGTTTTGTTATCGTAGCGACCGACTATCTCACACGCTACACTGAAACAAAGGCAATCCAGAGCAGCACAGCAGCCGAGGTAGCGCGCTTTTTCATTGAGCATATGGTGTTGCGACACGGCGCACCAACCGTAGTAATAACAGACCGAGGAACCGCATTTACGGCTGCACTTTTAGATCACGTCTTGCTACTAAGTGGAACGGCCCATCGAAAATCAACCGCCTACCATCCACAAACCAATGGGTTAACAGAGCGCCTAAACAAAACCATTGAAGACATGCTGTCAATGTACGTGGATGTCGAACATAAAAATTGGGACGACATCCTACCGTATATCACTTTTGCATATAACACGGCGAAACAAGAGACGACGCGCATGACTCCGTTCACCCTTGTTCACGGACGAGAAGTACGAACGATGCTGGATGCGATGCTTCCACACGACTTTCACGACGCTGATACGGACGCCGATGTGTTTACGCAACGCGCAGAAGCTCGGCAGCTCGCGCGCTTGCGGATCTGCCAGCAGCAAGACTACGACGCAGGCCGCTACGATCTTCACCATAGAATAGTTACCTATGAAGTCGGCGACAGAGTATGGGTTTGGACACCCGTACGGAAACGAGGCCTCTCCGAGAAACTGTTAAGGCGATACTTCGGACCATATCGGGTATTGCGGCGACTCAGTGATGTCACCTACGAGGTCGTTCCCGATAATCCGAACTGTACGCGGCGCCGCACCCCCCGTCCTGAACTTGTGCACGTTGTCCGCATGAAGCCGTATGCGAGCGAATAACTATGCTAGCGGCCTTTACTTCCGCAACTGACATTTCTTGTCTAGCATCGGGACGATGCTCTCGTAGGGAGGGACAAATGACGCGTGTATTCTATGCAGACGACGACGACGATGGGAGCACTAACAGACTCTGTCTAGTGGGTCAGAGCGAGATTGGGTGATGACGAAGAAGACGTGTCTCTGCTCAGTTTGTTTTTGAACAGATTGTCCGGTTGTTCGTGAAGAACGTCTTCCTGTGTTCTGTCCGCGTTGTACCGCGACAATATATTATCAAATCACTGGAATCAGCACGTTTCATTAGCACATAATCGGTGCCCACATCGCAGCGCCGCCACGTACGTTTCAATGCGTGCCGCCGATCGATCGCCTATATACGCACTAACGCGTCTACGGCGCTGCCACCAATAGCTCCCTCTTGCGGCCCAAACACGCTGCGCCTTGTCTACTGCACGCAGTCAATCTCGACTCTCGACTCTTCCCTCTTTCGCGCTCTCATCCACGTGTAGACTAGCCAAATGGACAAAGTCTACGATATCTCCTTGCGTTTCCCTTCCTGCGGTTTCTTTCGTAGCCCTAAATACGCACGCGATTGAGGACGCATCCTAATGAAAATGAGACATCATAACAAGTGCGAAGTGATGTAAGACACGTAAATGTGTCTGACAAAATAAAAAAGGACGACCCAACAGCGGTCGATAGTGAAGGTTTTCTGGGGCGTATTAGTGTAACATGTGGTTTGTTAATACTTGACCACCCTGCGGATCAGCCCACATTTTTTAGACTGCTCTATCTCTGGGCTCGATATTTATTTTTCCTTGAGTAAGGCCCCGCTTCCCGTTCCGGTTTCAGGCGCGCGGAGTTTTAACTAGCGCTTCCGGGTCTCGCTGTGGCCTTCTTCCTTTGATATACGGATTATAACTGCTGCGTACAAAGCTTCGCGCCAATGTTAAGCTTCTTTTTCGTTCCAAGCTTGATTTTGATTCCCTTTTTGGTTGTCCTACGTGCTCTACAACGCTTCAAATCGTCCAATTTACGCAACGAAACTGCCCTGAATCCCAGGTCTCACGAGCCCCAAATCGATGTGAACTCGCCAAAGAAGATCTTGTCTTCAAACAGCATAATTAAACCACCTTAATTTCTCTTTTATTTATATTCCTTTCTGTAATAATATAGATAACATTCACAAGAGGATTGCGCTGTGAGGCTATGTGTAAGAAGAAAAAACGCCGTACATAAGAAGGGCTCTTTCAACACCAAACACACAGAAACCGTGCGGGTGCGTGTGCGCGCGCGTGCGTGCGTGCGTGCGTGTGTGCGTGTGTGTGTGTGTGTGTGTGTGTGTGTGTGTGTGTGTGTGTGTGTGTGTGTGTGTGTGTGTGTGTGTGCGTGCGTGCGTGCGTGTGTGTGTGTGTGTGCCTGCGTGTGCCTGCGTGTGCACGTGTGCGTGCGTGTGTGTGTGTGTGCGTGTGTGTGCGTGTGTGCGTGCGTGCGTGTGTGTGTGTGTGTGTGTGTGTGTGTGTGTGTGTGTGTGTGTGTGTGTGTGTGTGTGTGTGTGTGTGGGTGTGGGTGTGGGTGTGGGTGTGTGTGTGTGTGTGTGTGTGTGTGTGTGTGTGTGTGTGTGTGTGTGTGTGTGTGTGTGTGTGTGTGTGTGTGTGTGTGTGTGTGTGTGCGTGTGCGTGCGCGCGCGTGAGTGCGGGCGTGCGGGCGCGCGCGCGCTCCAACATTTAAGCATACCTGTAACATGCTTCATTTCTTGTCTCTGTTGAGCAGGAGAAATACTGGGACCATGACTTCGACTGTCATTCGCCCTGCGGGCCACAAGAGCCCAGCTGCACTTTTTAAAACGACTGAACTTTGTGACCGTCTCTGATTGCGCGGTGGTATTTTGGATGTCCATCGTTTTGTTCACCCGGTCAATGAGGTTTACGAGTCGAGCGGGCTCCACAAACAAAATCATCTCCCGGGAGAGACCGTAGACGCGTTCTATGCCACGCTCAAGAATATCATAACTAAGTGTAACTACACCCCACTGCTCTGGAAGATCGTCGCGTACGAGACCGCTTCGCCGCTTTCGCGAGCAAACAGCGTTTTTGAGATTCAGCCCCTGATAGGCTGGCACGAACTCCGGTTTACGCAGACGCTGCAAAGTTACGGCGAGACCGGGCACATATATGGGCTACTCGACTCCCGGCTGTCGGAACAGCATTGCCGCGAGCCGAAGCTCACTTTTCAAGACGCCCTCACTCAAGCCTGCCAGCATTAGGACACTCAGAATGAAAAGCAGGCTCGCAGCTTTCATCCTAGTCCGCTCAACATAGACGCGCTCGTAAAGAACCAGTCCTGTCCCCGCTTCTCACACGCGTCCCAAAGCTGCCATCGTTGCCAGCCTAACCAGCGTTGCTTCTCAACGAAAGCTTCGTGAGTCTTCTGCGAATGCTCTGCTCACTCCCGTCAACATTGCCCGACGAGAAAGGCTACATGCAACCTTCGCCATTGGAGAGAGCATTTTGCTTCAGTTTCCCGTTCCAGGACGAAGCGCCTCAGCCACACTCAGCTTCTAACCGTAAACGCCTCCCGCAAACTTGGTCGTTATGTAAGTGTGGACTTAGCGGAGTTGCTCTTCTTTTCAAAGTGGACTGAGGTACCGATGTGTATGTCGTCCCTCGGTCGTTCCCGAGATGTACAACTTGGATAGATCCTCCGTATGGCGAACAGTTTTTTGGTCCAGGACGCTGCAGACTCAACCTCATCGGTACGTTCTCTGCGGCTTTGAGTGGGCGTAGTCGGTCGATACAAGAACTATACGTCGTTAGTGGTATGGACCCCCCTCTGCTTGGTTAAGTTAAATGGCAATAGTGGAGCATTACGTCGCCGCGGTAACAGACGACCGTAAACCTGCGACGCTCTGCTCTCCGCCTCGAGCTGCGGCTCAGCTTTCCTCTGGCTTGAGCGCAGTGCCCGGCGAATGTAACATTTGCATCAAGCCGGGAGCTGTGCCATTTTCCTTGAAGGTACTGACAAGAATTCCCATACCACTTTTAGGATTGATGATAAATGAACTCGACAAACTGGAACAACTTACCCAGTGAAAACAAGAACAATGCCATGGTGCGCAGGACTCGCTTTTGTTCCTAAAGCATCCGGTGTTTAACGACTATGAGTGGATTTGACAAAACTTAACTGCCCAGCTGCCCCGTGTGAGCGTCACTTAATTCCAACAGTCCACCAGGTTCTAGGACTGCCAGAACCAGCAACCATCTTCTACAAATTGGGTGCACAAGGTGGATCCTACCAGCTGCGTGTCTCTGAATGCCCACAAGAGTCATCATCATCATCATCATCAGCCTGTTTTATGTCCACTGCAGAACGAAGGCTCTCCCTGCGGTCTCTGGTTACCCCTGTCCTGCGCCAACCGATTCCAACTAGTTCCCGCGAATTTCCTAATTTCATCGCGCCACGTAGTCTTGTGCCGTTCTCGACTGCGTTTCCCTTCTCTTGGTACCCATTCTGTAACCCTGATGGTCAAACGGTTATCTAACCGGTGCATTACATGACCTGCCCAGCTCCATTTCTTTCTCTTGATGTCAATTAGAATATCGTCTATACCCGTTTTCTCTCTGGTCCAAACGGCTCTCTTTCTGTTTCTTAAATTTATGCCTAGCATTCTTCGTTCCATCGCTCTTTGTGCGGTCCTTAACTTGTTCTCAAGCTTCTTTATCAGTCTCCAAGTCTCTGCCCCATATGTCAGCACTGGCAAAATGCGCTGGTTGTACATCTTCCATTTCAATGATAATGGTAAGCTTCCAGTCAGGAGCTGACAATGTCTGCCGTATGCAATCCAACCCATTTTTATTCTTCCGTGAATTTCCTTCTCATGATCATGGTTCCCGTGAATTATTGGCCTAGGTAAACGTACTCCTTCACAGACTCTAGGGGCTGACTGGCGATCTTCGACTCTTGTTCCTTTGACCGGCTATTCATCATTATCTTCGTCTTCTGCATATTAATCTTCAACCCCACTCTTACACTCTCTCTGTTAAAGTCCTCAATCATTTGTTGTAACTCGTCTGCATTGTTGCTGAATAGAACAATGTCATCGGCAAACCGAAGGTTGCTGAGATATTCACCGCCGATCTTTACTCCTAAGCCTTCCCAGTTTAATAGCTTGAATACTTCTTCCAAGCACGCAGTGAATAGCATTGGAGAGATTTTGTCTCCCTGTCTGACCCCTTTCTTTATAAGTATCTTCCTGCTGTTCTTGTGTAGAATTAAGGTAGCTGTAGAACCTCAGTAGATAATTTCCAAGCTATTTACGTAAGCGTTCTGTACTTCTTGATTACGTAATGCCTCTATGACTGTTGGTATCCCTACTGAATCAAATGCCTTTTCGTAATCTATGAGAGCCATATAGAGAGGCTTATTGTACTCTGCGGATTTCTCGATAACCTGATTAATGACATGGATGTGATCCATTGTAGAGTATCCCTTCCTGAAGCCAGCCTGTTCCCTTGGTTGACTAAAGTCCAGTGTTGCCCTTATTCTATTGGAGATTATTTTGGTAAATATTTTATATAATACTGGGAGTAAGTTGATGGGTCTATAATTTTTCAATTCTTTAACGTCTCCCTTTTTGTAGATTAGTATAATGTTTGCATTCTTCCAGTTTTCTTGAACCCTTGCAGTCGATAGACACTTCGTATAAAGAGCCGCCAGTTTTCCAAGCATTATGTCTCCTCCATCTTTGATTCAATCGACTGTTATTCCATGTTCTCCTGCCGCTCTTCCTCGTTTCATGTCTTGCAAGACCCTTCTGACCTCATCGCTTGTTATAGGAGGAGTTTCTGTATCCTGTTCATTACTGTTTCTAATGAAGGTATCCTGACTCCTCTGGGTATTGTACAGGTCAGTATAGAATTCTTCCGCTTCTTTTACTGTATCTTCAAGATTGCTGATGATATTACCCTGCTTATCTTTGAGTGCATACATTTTGGTTTGTCCTATGCCAAGTTTTTTTTCTCACTGATTTCAGGCTGTGTCCATTTTTTTACGGCTTCTTCAGTCTTTCTCACGTTATAGTTTCAAATATCACTTATTTTCGCCTTGTTGATCAGTTTTGACAGTTCCGCGAATTCTATCTTATCTCTTCGGTTTGATAATTTCATTCTTTGTTGTTTCTTTTAGGTCCTTTGTTACTTGGGAGAGCTTGCCTACTGGTTGCCTTGGTGCCTTGCCTCCCACTTCAATTGCTGCCTCTGAAGCCAGCCTAGTTACGGTTTCATTCATTAGCTGTATGTCATCATCATCTCTCTGTTCTAAATCTGCATATTTGTTTGCAAGTACCAGCCCGAATTTATCTGCTTTTACCCTTACTGCCTCTAGGTTGACCTGTGTCTTCTTGACCAATTTCGCTCTTTCTCTCTTCAAATTGAGGTGAATCCTAGCCCTCACTAACCTATATCACTGAACTTTACGCTACCTATCACTTCTACATCCTGCACTATGCTGGGATCAGCTGAAAGCATGAAGTCAATTTCATTTCTTGTTTCACCATTAGGGCTTTTCCAGGTCCACTTCTTGTTGCTACGCTTCCTGGAAAAGTTATTCGTTATTCGAAGCTTATTCCTTTCTGCGAATTCTACGAGCATCTCTCCTTTATGACGTTAACGTCATAAATGACGCCCGCAGTACCACACTGCTTGTAAAAACCACTGATCGCACCTTTACATTGTCGATATCAGTTATTATACGTAGGCCTTGTACGGCGCTACGCTGTAAAACGTGAACTGCTAAGACATTTTTGTACGGCATTACTCTTATTCTCGTGTCTTTAATCTCATTAGGTGCGATTTCTCGTGCAACGATGAGTGGACCAGCCTGTTTAGTAGCCGCAAAATTGTTCGTCGGCTCGAGAGGCACGAAGAGCACAGTGTGCGGCCAGTGCTGCGGTGCACGCTTCACGGTAGAAGCACTTGCCGACGAAGATGCCTGCAGTAGTCTTCTTTTTGCTGTTATACTCAATCCAACTTTGAAATCATCGTCCGAGGAGTCGCGGCTGTCCGAGCATAACTGACTGGCCTGGCTGTCTGTATCGCTCGACGCGCTTCCACGTTTCCTGGACCTTAGCCGACATGACGGGTGCGCACCAGGAAGGTCCTCGGAGTTCTCTTTGTCCATTGCCGCAAGGAGGGAGCGGCAGCTCACAGAAATGCAGGGAAACAAAGCGAAAAAGCAGACACAAAAGTACAAGTGTTAGGTCAAAGAATCCCTTCTTATTCCTCCCCAAAATAAAGGGACCTGTAAGATAAAGGAAGAGTACACGTCCAAAGAAAGGGGCATAGACGACGCGCGGATTTACGTTATCCTGTGAAGTGCTGTCTTTTTGTTGAGGTTAGCGTCTTGACCGGTCGCTCCCAAGACGCAAGTTCTATTCCGTCGAAGTTCATATGAATACGTCCTCCTCAAATGCAAGTAGCTGTCATTTCTTTTACAGCCAGGAGAATAAACTGGCATCTAAAATTTACATGATGAGCGCCGCCCAAATCCTTCCCCAGTACGGTGCGTGGGTTGGCAATAAATAAATGTGCCTCGCTCAGAGAAAAAAAAAACAGCATTTGCTGCGTGGGTCAGGAAGTGTAGTGAAAATTCTGTTGGTCAGCTGCTTAAAAGCACAAAATGGCAGAATGCTTGACTGTGGTGTTTGTTTCTTTGTTTGTGGACTTCTTAATGCGCGTTGCAGTTATCAGTGCAGCTGAGTCTATTTATTTATTTATTTCGAATACCTACAGCGCCCGAACGGGCATTATTGTAGGAGGGACTACAGAAAGGCGGGAATCAAATTAATGAGTACATACATACATAAAAAAATCGTTTCCTCACACCTCGGATACTGACAGGTCAACAACACTCTTCGTTACACATCTAGAGACAAATACAAGAATAGGATACTATTATACATATTAGTATGCAAACTCTGCAGGACATAAGTACAGAAATCAAAAACGAAAGCGAAGAAAAAGACCAAGCTGCACGAAACGGCTTGGTGACAAAACAGTGCATCAGAAGTTGAACATCAAATGCTGCAGGTGAGTAGAGAAAGATGAGGGAGGGGAACATCGTGCTGCTTCCGTGCGTGGGCTAAAAATGAAGGAGTTGTCATTGGACCTAAGTAGCTGATTTATCCTTGAGCTGATTTCTTCTACGTATCTTATTGTCATCATTTAAAGAATATGGCAAAAGGCTTGCGCCCTGGGTGGAGCTAATCGAACGTGCCAGGTGACAATAAAAGGTATAATTCGCCATGAATACATAACGTCGTAGATGTCAAAGACAAGGTGCAAGAGGCAAGACTATATAGTGACCTGACAACGTAAGGGAAGGAGAGCGAAAGCTGCAGCAACGAGAAGGTGACGAAGATTGACGCTCGCGGAAGAAAAAATGGGTCTCGGCCAAAGAAGTTTCGGCACTGATCGTAACGTCGAGAAGCCAATACACCACATGCACGCACACGCACGCGCACACACATCATGGCTTCAAGGCCAACCTGAGGACTTCTAAAAGAGTGCTGTCCACAGCTGCGTAAAAACAATGGCAGAAGCGTGTGGCTCTCGGTGGCAACTATGTAGACAAAGGGAAATAGATATGCCAAATTTCGTGCTCCTTAGCCCCCACGAAGTGGCTCAGAGGAGGCTCTTCTAGCCCAGTAATGGGTAAAAATGCATGCCAAAAAACTCACGCACTGTCAATGCCGAGTGCGCAGGGGCATCAGCGTGGTGCATAGTCCAACGCCCACTTTTCGACAAATTTGATCGCACGTGATGCACACTGCACACGATGCCCTAGACGTTTCAGGACCTCCATGTAGAAAGCTGCATTGACAGTTGACTTTCAGGTACACATTCGCAGAGCACAATTCCATGGCTGTCAGAAAACAGGATGAACGTGACTTGTATTGTTGCTTCGTTCTGCGGCGCTTTTCTTTTTCCCGTAGCTCACCTTCATTTTTCCGCTCCTTGATCTGCGACTTCAGTTCGATGTCGTATTTGTAAATACGAGTTTCGTCGCAAGTGACTGCCCTTTTCAAGAATTCATCGCTGTCTCCTGAAGTTTTTCAATCAGTGAAACATTATTTTCGTCAACAGTTTCGGCACCATCCTGGCGCAAGCATTTTTCGTTTTCAAAATTTCACGAAAATTCCGGTGAACCGACGGCTTTCCGAAACCAAGTGCTCCTGATATTTTAGCAGTTATTCGACGGTCACTGAGCAAGAAAGAACGCACACGATCGATGTTTTCGCCTTAGCATCTTAGGTGTAGGGGCGTCCTGATCTTGCACCGTTTTGGTGTCTTTGCGGCCTTCCAGAAAACACTGGACCCACTTGAACATAGTTCTTTCCTTTGAGACACGCTATACACATCGGCATTTTGCAACAATTGGTAAACTTATGGACTATTCTTGTCCTATTTCGCAAGAAATTTGATGTTGACCGTTTGTTCTATCTGTTCCACGATATCCGTTTCGACAAAGGCTAATGGCTATTCAGCAAATCGCACCGGTTCGCACCGGGGCACCACAATGCACCGTTTCATCCAATCATCGTAACCCCATCATCATCGTCATCGTCATCCAATCATCAGCGCCGGTGCAATTGCCGAATTCGCCATTAATATGCGTCGCACAAAAAGTGCACGCATGAAATTCTGCCTTGTCACACAGAAGTGCTGCATGTACGATAGGTCAACGGGGTCATTTTGAGTGGAGAGAGAAAGAGAACGGCGGCGCTACACCCACGTCCACTTTTTGCTTACTGACTATAACTTCTGGGACAAATCTCATATATCCAAGAAGTCGAGAAGCGACTGAACCGGACGGAAATAAGAGTTCACGCCCACGTCGATTCAATTGAAGCCTCTGTATTCTACGCGTTGGCTTAGCAAGTGTTATATGAAGTGCCAGAGAAGTTCTTTGGGTCAAGGTTGTGTGCAATTTTGCAAGAACTCGCTCTCTACATTCTCCCGCTTCGCTTTAGTTCTTATTATATTACTGTTTATTAGAGCACCTGTTTGCTACTGCTTTTCTCTTCTTTCTCATATTTATTAGGCGACCGGAGCCTTTGCGAATCACCGCACTTCCACAGACGAACAAAGGAGGATTGACAATTTCGTAGGAAACATTCCCTTCTTTTTTTTTTTTTTTTCGCGTGATAAAGGGATTTACGTCGCCATTTTATGATTGGTACACGGTTCACAATATTTGCGATCGCTCCTGTAGGAAATGTTAAGCATGGGATCGAGGTAAGCGACAGGCAGCGCGCACTTGTATATAAAGCCGCGATAAGGCTTGCGACTGTTGCGCCCACGACATTGACACGAGAAGCTTCATCCCGTTAAGCCCAAAGCACAAGACAGTTATAGCGTGAAAACTGCGTCTCTTCTCGCGTTTTCACAATACGACTGCGCTCAGCGGAGCCGACAAAGGTGTAGTCTGTCGCAGATATAAAGTCAGAAGACGAAACTTGCCCGACAAAGAACAGAAACGTAGAGACTGCACAATGAGACTACACAGGTTTCGGGAATGCATCGAAAACAGAGTCGCTTGAAATAAAGAAAGATACAAAGTAAGTAAACTTGCCAGCGGAAAGCATTAGCTCGCTGAAATCAAGCTTTTTGTTAATGCATGTTCTTTTCCATTGGTTGACGGCCTTCAATAGTAATATAGCCAGCGTCAGGATTGGCTCGAACCATCTCTTACGATTAACTCTTCCGTAAGAGCTTATTGAGAATACGGGACCTGAAGATGAATTCACAAAGCTTTTTCTTCGTAAGCGCTCTTAGCCGTTGGCTGGCCGCCTCCGCTAATGATATGTCCGGCATCAGGATTGGCTGGAATTTGCTCTTATAAACAACTTCATGCGTAGAAGCTTTTCGTGAATACGGGCCCTGGCCCGTATTCACAATATGATACCGGACATATTATTAGCAAAAGGCGGCCGGTCGATGGCAAAAAGCGCTTACGCATGAAAATCTTTGTGAATTTGGCCGCAGATCATTTCCTATATTAATATCAAACTCGCTAGTAAACATTAAACCTTTCTTGCTTATTTCACATTACGAGGTCCGCGCGATTTATTTTTCGGCATAGACAGCAGATGGCACTACAGTGACCTACATTTCTGTGCTCTCATAAATTATCCCCTGTGGAGAGATTAGGTGTCCTGTACTTCAGGAATACAACTGGAAAGCAAATTAAAAAATTCAGGATCCATCTTGGCCTCCTAAGAAAGCTCTGGGTACGCTAGCAACAAGCAGGTGTCTCTCGCTGCCTATTCTAATTTTACAGACGCAGAAGTTTTATTTATTTATTTATTTATTTATTTATTTATTTATTTATTTATTTATTTATTTATTTATTTGGTTACTATCAGGGCCGTTGAGGCGTTACAGATAGGAGTAGTAAATATTTACATAAATCAATAAAAAGAAGGGGGAGTTTTAACATAGGTGACGATGAAGCACAGATTTGAAAGCTTCAGGTTCAGGAATGGAGACGATGCAGGCGGGCGGGTGGTTCCAGTCTGAGCTGGTCTTGGGAAGGAAAGAATACAAATACTGGTTAGTTCTTCAACTTGGAATGCCTACTTTGAATCGTTTATCAATGCGGGATGATACGTAAATTGGAGCAGTGAAGAGACTTTGTTTGAGTGATTCGTTTGCGTAATATATCTTGTGGAAAGTGGAAAGCCGAGAAAGATGACGCCGCATGGAAAGATCTGGAACGTCTAGGGTTCTTTTCGCAAGTGCGACGCTAAATGCACGAGAGTAGTTAGTCAAAATAAAACGAGCTAAACGATTCTGAACATATTCTAGAGCATTAATCAATGACTTTATATTAGGGTCCCATACGGAAGACGCATATTCCATCTTAGTTCGAACAACCGTTTTATACAAAAGTAATCTTAAGCAACCGAAGCAATTGAAAAATTACGGCGAAGGAAACCAAGCATGCGATTAGCATTGTTAGATATGTGTTCGATATGTGTTTTCCATGAAATGTCACTGCTGATGTGCACGCCAAGATATTTATACACAGAGACATAGGATAAAGGAGAGCCATTAAGAATATATGCACGCGGTTTAGCTTTGGAAGGAACTCGTGTTACTTTCATTGCCTTGTATTTGGATACATTAAGTTTCATGAGCGAAGTATCGCACCATGCATAAATGCTATTAATGTCATCCTGAAGAACATTAGTATCAGATGGGTTAGAAATTTCTCTGTATATAACACAGTCGTCAGCGAACAGCCTGATAGGTGATGTTACGATATCAGGAAGATCATTAATATAGATTAGGAAGAGGAAAGGTCCTAGTAAAGATCCTTGAGGAATACCCGATCTTACTGATGAAAGATTAGAGTTATGGTCATTAGCCGTCGCGTACTCAGTGGGATCACGCAAAAGATATTCAGTCCATTTTAATACTGCATCGTTTATGTTTAGTTTACTATGTTTAAAAAGCAGAAGAGGATGAGACACGGCATCAAATACTTTAGCGAAATCAATGAATGTACAACCAACGACGGAGGAACGATCCAAAGCTGCAAAAAGGTCATTAGTAAAAGCGATTAACTGTGTTTCACATGAATGATTTCTTCGAAAACTATGCTGATTATCTGTAAAAGAGGAATTGGATTCAAGGTGTCTGACGAGGGCAGAATAGATGATTTGTTCAAGTAATTTGCATGGAATTGATGTTAATGATATTGGTCTCTAATTCAAAGGGCTGTGGACATCACCAGACATGTGCACTAGAAACACCTTGCCCACCTTCCAGTCATCAGCGAGCGTACCAGTCTGCAAAGATTGGGTAAAAATCTGACAGCATAAGAGAAGTGCAAGTATTGGTGCTTTTCAACAACTTATTGTTATTATCGTCAACACCTGCGGAGGATGACATTTTAGAGTTATCGACGAGTTAATGCTACATTGCTTTGTGTTCGTGTGCGATGCATGGTAAGAGTTCCTGAACATTCCCTTGCTGGTATATAACATTCCGAGGTGCGCTACTTGGTTCCGCCTCGCTTCTCGCGTGCCTTCACTTCTTTCCTGGAGGTCTCTGCCTGGGCTGTCACTACGACTGCGTCATAACTGCCTGTCCCTAGAACAATATGTCTGTGTTTAGCCATTGCAGATAAGTTCAAAGATTTATGAAATGCGTTAAAGATGAGCCTTTATAACTAACCTCGGATATTCCTAAGCGTGAAAATATTTCCCAAGAGTGAAGAAAAGGAAATCGGCAGAGACAATTAAAACTGCTTACTTGTGGGAATGCGAAAGTATTAAAGTCCCTTTTTGTGAAATGTATCATTTTATGCACTCACTTATACACTCATGACCTGGCGCCATTGGCTGCGTCGTCACGTACCCAGTAACGCGCGCTCTAGGCCACACCCTCCAGTCAGCCAGCACCGTGGAGCCGCCGTGGCGTCGGGGAAGCGTGCTCGTCTCGCACCCTTAAGGCCCGGGTTCGATTCCCACCCAGACCGAAATGTATCACATTTTCTTCTCAAAGCCATTAATTTGCTTTGTTTACAGAAACCTCCCTCAGAAATTTGATGCCAATCCGAGCATTTCCTAACGTGTTTTTACTCTATGCGCCGTCGAACATTTTTGGTGCCATCGCTCAGTCACGCCGCCCCCGACAACGCCAGATTTTCGCGTAACGGGGCATATAGTGCTTTCGCATCAAAAAACTTAATATGCTTTACCTGTAGCGCTCCCACTTAGCTGCAAAATAGTACACCTGCCCACAAGCGCTTTCGAAACACGAAAAACCACCATAAATCAGGATTTTCTTTCGCTACCTGCTGTGAAGACAAAAGCCGAATAGCACACAACGCGGCCGTCTCGGCGAACTGCGCAGTGACTTGCTCAGTTTCAGGTTCTGTGCCCTGGCCGCGAGCAAGTGCTGATTCTTCGAGAGTTCTGCACTCTGAAAGCGTCTGGCGACAGCCCCCAAGTGAACATTGCCGCAATAACCTATTCAACAAGTTCAGGACGCCCTAGTTGTTAGAAAAATACAATCTTTTTGTCAAACGAAGCCAAAGCACTTCAGAAGAAGGGCCCTGAGGTCTTTGCGAAGTTCTAAGGATTTGACGGGCACTACCGTCTCTGGTTGTTGTCTGAGAGTGTCCAACCTCGGTACAGGATTATGAGGCCTGCTGGAACTTGTCGACACGTCTTTATGCTTCATCATAAAACACATCTGTTACCTTCGTAGCTAGTTTGAAATGTCACAGTTCACACTCATAAGGGATTCTAGAGCACAGTGACGTCGGTGAAAAACAATGAGAGGTTTCAAATGTCACTCGAGTCACTAGGCAGCGTAAACGCAAAAGAGGTATTGAAAGAATTCACAAGTCCAGAAAAGTCATATGTGGATGGGGCCAGGACTGGGCAAGATGCTTTAATTATAGTTACATGATACTCTCACAAATTTAGTTATATCTGATACAGAAGTAGCCATTGTGTAATATTATACTTCGACACATTCCTATAAATCCCACTCTATCGATATTGTCCCACCCGCTAGGACGCATACATACACTGTCATTGGTTCGTAAATTAAGTAAAGCATATTAACACATAGAGTGGTTAGACCTTTCTTTTTCTCGATGGGTAAAAATAATTACTGCCAATTTTTTTTTTACCATTGTACGCCGCATTTACATTGCTCCTCTTATATCATACCCAGGAAAAACTAGCCACTGGAGCTCTCTAAGTAGGGAATTAATTCGCAATTTGATCACGGAAAGATAGCCTCCATGTCAACTTCTCGTTTCTCTTTCTATTTTTCTTTTTTTTTTAAACGGCTATGAACTAGTCCATTCCCCACTGACCTACCTATAAGGTGAAATGCACACTGTAGCAGGTACTCTGACCGGTCTTCTACCGCAGAACTGACGACACCATAAGAGAATGCCGATAATGCTTCGTGTTTTATAGAAATGGGCACCTTGAATAGATACTGCCATGCGCCTGACCACGGATTTCGCAATGAGAAAATACCTGTGTTCTTAGATTATCCAGGAAGTTAAAGAGCCGTAGCTGTCAAAATCAAATCGTAATGCAGAATTACAAAGTTCGCCATAACCTTGCAGTTGTACGCATGTATGAACGTGAGCCGCCTTTCTTATTCGCTATTGTTTAGCCATGACAGATGCCTTATTCTGTCATAGCTACCACTGTTCTCATGTTTCCAGGCATTTCAGTGTTCTTTCTTAGCTGTAAAAAGGGAGCGCCGCACAATTTCTATTCTCTCGCTCTCTTACATTTATAATAGTGTAGGAAAATATGGCTTTGACGTGCGCTTGAAAACACTGTAATTAAGGAGAAAATACTTGACCGGCGTATTTAGGCAGTAATTAAAGAGCAAAATATGGCATTTCGGCCCGTCATCATGCGGATCCGCGCCGCGATTCTCATAAGATAAGGAGCCTTAATTCGAAATTCCAGAGAAGACAAAAACGATAGCCCTCATTGGCTTCCATAGTCCAACCTGCGGTAGCGTAACGAAGCAGCACGTGAAAAAGTACCATAATATACGTCGGCGCAGCACTTGCCTACATATGATGCTTCACTGACTCATAATAGAGTGTTTTAGTTGAGCGTCTTTACGGTACGCTCCGCTCCGAGCTGCCCCGCTAAGCCACAGCGGAGCGGCGGGCAATTTTCACGTTTTAGTTATACGTTTAGCGTAGCGGAGCGGACCTTTCGTAGTTGCAGCGCCCCCTGGCCAAATTCAGGGTAATGAAAGAAAATAAAAACACCTATTGATCACTCTTATACAGTAAAACGTATATATGTATATATATAACTTATTTCTCCATGAAGTATCTAGACGTGCACTTGTAATGCGTTACCGGTCCATTTGATCCAATGAAAAATAAAGCGCCGTCTTGGGGAACGCCACGTGATAGCCAGCGCGCTTGCTTTCAGCATCCAATCCAATCCAAGCCAAACCGCTGCGCAGCACGCTCCGCTCAGGCAGCTTCTTAGCGGACCGTGTTCCTCGCTCCGCTAGCCCGCTTACGGCTAAGCGGACGGCGCACGCGCATTCGCGCTTCCGCTCCGCTTAACTGCTTAGTGGAGCGTAAACACGCTCAACTAAAACACTCTAATAACAATCTCAGCCGAAAACGCATTACGCAATACGTTCCAACACACTAGATGCTTGCATTCGTAAAGCAAGGAACACTTGTCGAACAGATAAGCGCGAGCGGTTAGAGAGACGAAAGAAGCTGGCATGAAAAAAACTGCATTGAGGGATGTGTCCCGTAGACAGGGGAGGGGGGGAGCACAATGGGCAATTGTGGTGCAAGACGGGAGGAAAAGGTGGGCAGACGTGAGGAATATTCTTTCGCCGTGCAGTAGCAGTTCCAACGTTACCCCTCAAAGTGGCCTAAAACTCACACATTATTGCTGGCTTACCCTGTAGGTGTATCAGGCACGAGTTCGGTTTCTGTCGAGGCTTCCCCGAAGAGACGCTACCTTTTTCTGTGTAGGTTTTGGTGGAGCATGTCGTTCACCGACGCCTACGCGTTCCGCATGCATAGGGATGCACATAGGCCGCAGCGAGTGACCACTGCAGGAAAAGGTATGTCATATTCTGGGCCTGTGCCCGCCGTCCTGTGCGTGCAAAGAAAGTCACTACTTGGACAAGGGGCCCCTGTCGGAATAAATAATTCTACATCATCGACAGTGCTTATCATCAGTACTTATCATCAGTCCCATCGTTGGGAAACAAACTGACGTTCTTCGATTTCCCAGAACAGGTTCTACATTTCCTGGGCCATTCGTCCTCCCTCTTAATTATAATGGGTGATGTAAATATAAACATGTTGCCGGATGACATATCATTCAGACAGCTTGCTGGTCTAATCAATTCGTTCATGTGCACAAACTTTTCTCGGAACCCACCAGGCTCACGGCGCAAACGGCGACTTTACTTGATGTACGCATAACAAATGTACGCCCAGTTGACTGTTCTGCGGGGCTGTTATCCGCTAAGTGATCGTCTGCCTGTATTTTGCTTCATTCCTTACACGCGTAAACGAGGGGAAGGAGGGAAAAAAAGGTATGTTTTCACGCAATATCATTAGTAAATTTCCGTTCCCTGATTCTATCAACAGACTGGTCATGCGTATTTGAAAAACAATATACAAATGCTCCATACGAGTTCTTTTTTTTTTTTTAATGATTAAGTCTTACGACCAGGCGTTTTCGTTGAAATTTTGCAATTAGAGGAGTAGGAAAATGAGAAATCCTGGGATAAATGCTACTTTGTTAAAGACGATAACACGAAAGACAAAATGTATCGCTTGTTTGTAGAATGCAGGAATGGGCAACTGTTCACTGATTTCAAAAATTACACAAATAAGGCCACCGCTCATTTAAAGCAAGCAAAAATTAAGTACTATGAATGGTTATTCTAAAATAAAACAATAGCCCTAGGAAAGTTTGGAATGAAGTCAGAGACTTAACTTCTACGAAGAGACAAAATACCGAGATAAACATAAACACAGCCACTGGTCGTTGACCGGCAGAGAAGCAGCAGCTTCTTTGAATTAATATTTCGTTTCCAGTACCGAGCATCCCGACAGGGGGGAACCCATGGCGCCACCTGTAGTGAGCAAATTCAGTCTAACTAAGCGATACTTTCACCTGTTACTCCTGCTGAGGTTGTGCAACTACTGCTTAAAGTAAACAACAACGTCTCTGCTGGGTATGACGATGTTAAACCAGTACCACTGAAATATATTACCGATATAATTGCACATGTATGTATTGCATAGTTCACATTATAAACAGAATACTTGAAACCGGTATCTTTCCAGATCTTCTAAAAATAACCAGAGTATGCCCAATTTACAAAGGATGTGATAAACACTTAAAGACAAACTACCGGCCGATATCTGTTTTACCTGTCCGAATAAGGGTGTTCGAGAGTGCCCTGCAAAACTCTTTCAGTAAATATAACGTAATTAGTGACATGCAATATCGTTTCCAAAAAAATAAATCTTGTGAAGCAGCTCTTTTTAACATCAAACATAAGACAATAACAACTATTGAAAATAGAATGTACATATTGTGTTTATTTGTAGACATCAGGAAAGCCTTTGATTCAGTATGCCACAATTTATTAATTAGCAAATTGGAACAGTATGGTGTACGAGGTATCGTACTCGAAATTTTACGACATTACTTAACAAATCGTTATCAATATGTCAGCATAAATAATGATGTTTCATCGCTTCTCAGGATCCCTTTAATAAAGTTCTTCGTATCCGTATCGCAGGCGGAAATCATAACGGGTGTTCCACAAGGATCAATGCTTGGACCTCTTTTGTTCATAATTTATATTAAGGACATGTGTGACATCCCCGAGTCTTCTCAATTAGTTATGTATGCAGACGATACTAAGATGTTCTTTGCAGCTGCTACTATAACAGAGCTCGAATGGAAAGTTAATAATTACCTGATACAACTCTCTTGCTGGTTACAACAGAACAAGTTACACATGAATTATTCTAAAACAAAATATATCATCTTTGCCCCTACTAATAAACCACGCAACTGCAATATAGCTATTCTTTTTGATGATACGATGATAGGATGATAGAACAGATAAAATATCGGAAATTTCTCGGAGTGTGGTTCCAGGAAGATTTCGCCTGGAACATGAACGTCAGCAAAATTGCTGTGGAACTAAGTAGAACTGTCGGTTGCTTATATAGACTGAGCACTCTGGTTCCTCCACAGTTGCAACATTCCTTGTACTACGCACTTTTTTTATTCTCGATTAACCTATTGCATAATAATTTGGGGCACTACTTCGCAAAAAATTATAATAAACTGATAGTACTGCAAAAAAGAGTCTCACGTGCGTTCGAGGGATATCGGGGCCTTGTGCAAAACTTTAGGACCAAGCCACCTTTAAAAAAAAAAAGATTCTATGTTAAAGGCAAACCAGGTCTACTATTACAAGTTGATGCAATACATTAAACAAAACAAATCACAGTATATCCTGAATGTACCCGCCAATCTGCATCAGAGCTTACACCAACATGACATGAGAACACCTAAAATAAGACGCAATTACGGAAAACAACTTGTCAGTTACCAGGCACCTACACTGCTAAATCGCCTACGTGATTTTGATAATGAAATCATGGGAGGGCCGAATAAATCATATATTTTCTCATTGCGAACAATATTGAGTTTGTCTGATTAGAACCGTAATATAAATTGTCATTCTTTCGTTTCTTTTCGGGTTATAATTGTAGTTCTAAACAAAATGTACCTAAAGTGTATTTTTTGAAGACATGTTGTTTTCTTTTTCCTTCTTATTTTTTTTACGAAAATTTTCTCCGCTTCGCAACAATATCTTGTATCCAACCCTCCAGTTGATTTCGGCATGTATATATAATTTGTATGCTGCGTACGGCTTGCGTGCGGAATTGTTGTAGGAGCAGAAGCCCTCGTCAGGCCACACGGCCTTTAGCTTCTGCTTCCTTTCTGTTGTAAACAGGAGAAATAAATCCATCCATCCATCACATCGGAAGATGGTACAAGCGTTATTGCAATTCTTGCGATCCACTAGCCCGGGTAAACGCTTGCGGTGGAAATGCGATTACTGATTTTTACAGTGAAGCTGTTTTTGGCTAGGTTTTGGCGGATCTAATCTCCGTAGACATAGACCAACAATTTTTCATAGGTGGACCGATCCCGAAGACAGTGCAATGCCGGGCCGACCCGCGGCGGAGGCGCAGTTCGCCATTAAGGGCCCACATTCACAGCGTCGCTGCTCGTACTTCTTCACAAAGTGGAAGGGCCCTGAACTTTTTGTTTAACTATTTCTTTATATCGTATACGATCCCCATTTCAACCACCCCAGTCCAGGGTAGAAAACCGGAAATTTACATCGTTAACTTCCCTACCTTCCTTCTCTATCTGTCTTTTTTAAGATGCAAGCTATATCAAACACGCAAAAAACAACATGATACAGATACTCTTGCCCATCTTGCTTGGAAGTTGCCCTCACTAAAGTTTATTCAGCAGTAATTGGAATGGCTGACAGACCTCATTTGATGTCTGCGGCTGCAAGGAGAACATTGACCAGCAATTTGAAGCACAAAGACAACCTATGTCCAACGCATTGAGGAAACTGGATGATCATCTTCTGAGGGAACAGACAATGCTAGAACACTGTACCCACCAATCATCGCCTCACAAGGCAATGAAGGCACTGTTGTGCTTTCTGAGAACACTTGGCTTGGGCGAGCGCCTTTGACTTTGTGGTGTTGTCCGTGCACGTCTCTCTATCGCCACCTCTCTCTTTCTCCCTTCTTTCTATTCCCCTTCTCCTTTTCCCTAGCGCAGGGTAACCGACCGGAATCTTGACTGGATAACGTCCCTGGCTTCCCTTTCTCTCTCTCTCTCTCTCTCTCTGCCCTTAAACTTTAGAACATACGCATGTGCCGTGAAGTTTATAACTATGAAGCTATAATTAATGCAATTGATTTAACTAGTGGATGAATTGCATAACGTCTTTTTTTTTTTTTTTTTTTTCAGATGATGTCCGCGTGGGCAAATAATTAATCTGTAGTGGCATAATTCCGGCAAATATTGTAGGCTTTTTTTCTTTAAGTATTCGAAGCAAAAAGAAAACACTACAAATAGCACTCCTGAGTGGGTATGATGTAAGAATTCCTTTCGTTAGATTCAGTGCATACAAAGCCGGATGCGCCACGGACTCAATGAATAACTGGCCTCAGAAATTCGAGATATATCAAGCCACCTTGACAAGGGACACAACATAATCTTTCAATGGCTTCCAGGACATTGCAACGTAAGCGGGAATGAACACGCCGACGAAGCCGCTCGATCTACGCATGAAATTGGTAAATGTGTCTTGATTCCGCTTTCGCGAACAGACGCTGCGGCTGGGCTGCCATTGATGTCCGGTGAATGTACTTTGCCCCTGTGGCACTCAAACGGTTTCACCATGTGTCGTTTGCGTTCGTTTTCTCCGGATATACGGATGCATCTATCACCTGGGTTACCACGACGTGAACAGACCATGTTGTACCATATGTGGCTAGACGTTGCATTTACCAACTCTTATGACTACCTTACTGGAATGAACAACAGCCCCACGTGCGACACATGCAGCTGTGAAGAGACGCTCACACACATTATCTGTGTCCGCCCGCGCTCGAGCGCCGAGGGACAACTGTTGTGCAGAGTGCTGAACCAAATGGACAATCGTCCACTGTCAGAACTAAAACCTTTAGGCCAGTGCTCCCAAAGAACATCCTTGCTGAAGGCCTAATTCGCGTTACTAAGATTCCTGGAGTCTACGGGTCTTCACGATAGACTTTAATAACGCCGTCCCTATCGCTGTATAGTGTACGTGTTTTGTTCGTGCTCATCTCTCTCTCTCTCCCTTCCGCTCTCTTTCTCGCTTTATCCCCCTACTTCCTCCTCTCGTGCAGGGTAGCCAACTGGGACTGCCTCTAGTTAACCTCCCTGCCTTTCTATACATCCCCCCTCTCTCTCTCTCTCTCTCTCTCTCTCTCTCTCTCTCGTTTGATTCTATTTCTTTCGTATCATCCACCATCCTCGGCCAGCCAATCCTGGTTATTAAGTTGGCCGTCCGGCGCTCGGACCTCTGTACAAGGGCGAAAAGGCACAGCCATTAGAATAGAACCGTTGCATTAAACCGCGGCCCCGGATTCTTCCGGTTATATTACTTTACTCTTTCGTGTGCTGAGAAAGCGCGGCTTTGTATTCATCAGCCTGAATTGCTTGCGGTCGCCTGAGTCTGAGCTTGCGGAGCTGTCCCTTGAACATATTTCAATAAGAAAAAAAAAATGACAACCATTCCACTCTGTGAAGATGGAATGGCAACGAAAGCTGACGACAGTCAAAGCTCTCAAACGAAAAGCAAAATGCTTTCGCTGCCGTTCCATCTTCACAGAGTGGAATGGCTGTCATTTCTTGCGCTGCGAGTCTGGCGTCGTTGCTCGCTCAGATGTGCCCGGGCTCGCGATTGTCGTTTTCGTTCAGCATCGCGGGAACGTTCTTCGTGAGTGTTCGTTTCGCGCCGGCGCCATTTACTTTCTCGTTGTTGTTCCCTCCTGCGCTCCTCGTACGCATGTTGTTCTTCGGGTGTACGAACTATACGTGTCCGCCCCATCGATAACGCAGCTGTTTTTAGCGCCAATACCTCTCCTGCTTATATACTGCGATAACCTAGACCTCACACTATTGTTCACTGCGAGCGTTCTAATCTGTTCCGCATATTGATATCTGGGCCGCGATTTTGTAGTGATGCCTTTATCGATGCTATTCCTTTTCGCGCTTTTTCAGTGGTCAGAGCGACGCTCCGCTAGCGTTATCAGTGGGATCAGCCGCCGGTGAACGGTGGATGGTAAGAGCGGCATAGAATCGAGCGGCAGGCATCGCTACGAAATTGCGGTCCTGCGCCGCTACGCTGCATCCATATTGTTTGTAAGAAATCGCTAAGTCCGTTTCTATTGCCGGACGCCGAAAAAACTACGGAAGGTTAGTCATATACAGCTTTCGCTGTAAAAGTGAGCGCGTTTTGCTTTTAGAACATATTAAAATCATGAAATAAAAACCAGCATGCCGTTTTTTTTTAATTTATCTTTATACCTGCACAACATAATCCAAACCCTATAGCATAGCATTCGTTTACTATAGCGGGGCACGCGCAGTCGTGTACAGCGGTTACGACTTTCTGCTGCTGATCTCAAGGTCCCAGATTCCATTCCTGGCTACGGCGGCCACATATAGACGGGGGTGAAATGCTAAAAGGCTCGTGTACCATGCTTTGGGTGCATGTTGAAGAACCTCACGAGGACAAAATTAATCCGGAGCTCTGCACAACGGCGTCCATTATAACCAACTGGGCAGTTTCGAGACGTGCTTAAACAACACAATTCAATTCAGCTCAACTCAATTCAACTTTTATTTAGAACGCACTTTAAGGAGGCCCGGGAGGTTATCCATAGCACCTTACTACGGCGTCTCTCACTGCCCAGGTGTTGCTTTGGTGTAACAAAGCATATTAATCTGACCTAGTCCAGCACGACGAAACAAAAGTGGAAAAGTCTGTTCTTGCTGTGTCAACCATCTTTGAAAACGCAACAGGGTTCACATTCTCAGAGCACTTGGTACGCCACAGCGGGCAGTTGGGTTCAAAGGTACAGGCGCCAGCGAATAATGACCGCGAGCATACTTTATTTAGCGAAGGCCATCTACCAATGAAACGTATTTCATACGAGCAGAGAGCGAATGGAAGAGGGCTGGATGTAGGATGTATTTAGAAAACTTGACGTTCACAAATCACAAATTCTATACCTCGGTTGTTCGTAAATTCACCACTTTGTCATCCTGACTGGCATGCACTGGTTTTAACTAAGCGTTCTAGTGCACAAACTCCTTCGTAGACGCGGCCTTCTGGGCCCATATTGTCGAACCTCCTCACCGAATTCTCAGAGCTTTTTTTCTTTTCTTTTGCTAAGAACTGTTTCCCAGATGCCGGCCGTTTTCGCTAATGATATGGCCAACATCACGATGGGTTGGCAGCTGCTGTTACGAACAATTCGAACGCAAGACCTTCTTGTGAACACGGCCCCCCACGCGCAAATGTCGTTCCCGATTCGCCACCACCGCGACAATCATCTCGTTTTCACGCAAATCGCTATCATGCACTGGTAGGCGCCCGAATACTGGCCAGTGAGCAAACGCACTTGTGTTAAAAGTTTTCCGAATGCGGGAGCCGCAGTCTGCTGCTACGAATATGGCATACTTCACATGCAGTGCCACTTCTTTGTTGAAGTATGTCAACCACGCAGCGGATGTGCTGTGCACGCGCTATATATATCGTACAGCCTCATCACGGTTGTTTAGAACGCACGAGCGGTACGTGCACTTCTGATTGCGTTTCTTTGCTCAGTCTGGGAGGTGCCGCTGGTCGAGAGGGACTTTTGATTCTTGGCATACGCTGCCAAATGCCAAAATAAAGTGGAAATGATGTGTATTCTGATTCTGAAACAACCAAGCAACTGACATTTGCGCTTCCACCCTGCAACGATGAAAGTCGAAGCGGTGAACGATCGGTCACACGCGACGATAAGCGATCGCCGTCATTCCGCTGACTGGTGATAGCGATGGAGGGAGAAATAAAGGATGTATAGAGAGGCAGGGTAGTTTTGGTTGGCTATACTCCGCACGGGGGGAGAGGAAAAGAAACAGAGATTAGCACAAATAACATAAACCGCGTAAACAATCCTGAAATAGCAGCGGTAGCAGGCAGCATCATCAAAGTCTGTTACGTAGGCCTGTCGATCTCGGGAACTTTATCAACGCAAAATTAGCTTTCTGCGCGGAGTTCCTTGGTGATAGTGAAGGAGCCCTTGGCGTACGTAAAGTGCGTCAGCTCATAAGGTGGAAATACCAAAACCAATGGAAGGCGAGGCGCAGAAGCAGCGGCACCCTGCTCACTCAGTAGCGCCTGCTGAGGAGTAGCAGACTGACCCACTCCGTCTCGAGCCAGTGCCCTTCTCCGCTAAACAATGCAAACGCGCACAATATGTAATCCAGCGCTACAGTAATCTAGACAATCGTGGCGGGAGCTGTACAGAGGGTCATCAGTGCTGCGAGCTATTAAGCAATATCTTTACGTTAGCTTAACGATAATTTGATCCTTTACTCCTGCATACCCGCACATCAAAAATCACGGCCCGTGTTTAGAATGTTTTTGTTCGTAAGTGCTTTTGTAATAATATGTCCATAATGATGATTGACTGGAATTTGCTCTTATAATTCCATGCGCTAGCTCTTAGTGAGTACGAGCCAGTGCCCGTATTCACAAAAACCTCGTACGCTAGAATCCTTCATAAGTGAAGAATTGAACCAATCCTGATGCCAGACACATTATTGTTGGATTTAGTCGGCCAATGGCAAAGACTAGTGAGGAAAGAAAAGCTTTGTGAATTCGAGCCCAGTGCTCACACTCACAGACCTTCTGTTATACAAGAGTGTTTACTCATTGGTGAGCATTCGGGCACCCGCTATTCACAATAACCATCAGCATGACAACTAAACGACAGTCGCATCGATGACCAATCGCAGACGGCAGTTACGCAAGGGTATTTTTGTGAATACGGGCACATATCGTAATTGGTTCGCTTAGTCACGTGTAATATTTGTAAGTGACAAATAATAGGCTCCCTGGATAAATCACATCGTAGCACACATTCAGCGCGCCATGAGTGTCTGGGGTAACGTGCGTAATTGCGTGCGCACCAGCCCCAGAGCCAGGCTGCATGCTACGGCAAGTTTCAACGTCATGCGAGCGCTCGCCCTGACCCACGTGCCTTCGTATTGAATCCCCCCTCGAATGCTTCAAGCTCGCCATCGTCGAGAGCGAGAATGCGTGGCGGCGCTAGAGAGCAGAGTCGGCTATATGCGAGGCAACGACGGGCAGCTGAAGTCTCCGATCGCTCGCTCAGTAACGATCCGCAGCGTCGGCTGACCTAATTTCGCATGACGACCCCGAACAGCCGGCTACCCGATCTCATCGACATCTGCCAAACGGAGCAGAATAGCGAAAGGGAGACTCTCGCCAGGTTGCGGGGATGCGATTCTCCTCAATTTAAAGAACAACCAAATAAGTCACGGCGCCTGCACTTGCCCTTGCTCGCTATATGTACGGGGGCTCAATTTCCATCATTCGCCTGACTCCTCTCACATTGCACTCGCGGCTGCATCGTAAGTCGAATGGAAAGCGAACGGCGGCCGTGGGTGCTGAAATGTAGCTAAACAGCGAGTATGCTTCGCATGCGGTGGTGAAGGTTCGAACGGAAGAGAGAAGCTACGAAATGCAGGCACACCATCACTTGCACGGTCCCTGCTGGTAGCCGGAACACGCACGGCGCATATGCAGTCCAGCGCCTCGTGCGCGTCGTTCTTGTCCTTCCCTGAGAACTCGCTTTCTAGCAGCCGGGCACACTTATAGTAGCTCGTCATAGTAGCTCTGCTCCGTATACCTTTACATTAGAAAATGAATCGTCAAAGAAACCAAAATCAGCCGAAGTTGGGAGGTGATGCGCCGCGCATTCGTGCGCATCTGAGGCCAAATCCACAAAGCTTTTCGGTTTCAAGTGCACCTTGCCATTGGCCGGCCACCATCGCTAATAATATGTCTATCGTCAGGATTGGCTAGAATTTTCTCTTACGAACTATTCGCTTCTCCCGTGAACGAACTACCAGAAGCAGCCGTTGGACACGCCGCCGCACTTCAGCGGCGAGCACCGATAAAATGCGGTTTGAGAGCGACAGGCACATATTCTGTGCCTTCGCTATGGTTTTCATCGCAGTGGCAGAGGACCTATGCAAACGTTCACCTGGCGGAATTTGGTCGTATCGTACAGTCGCGAGCAAACGTCTACGTACCACAGATGTCGCGAAAACAGTTTCTTTATTCCTTCACAGCCTGTAAGCACATAGCCGCAAACGTTGCGCGGCTGCGTCATAATTTTTTTTTCTGCTGCCGCGGGCTCTAAACATTTGCCCTCGAAAACAGATTACACCATTGGGAGTTTAATACAATTTACTGGACGAGTTCGTTCCGGCGCACAGGAAAGACACGAAATGCACGAATTCAAGGCAGGGTGCCTTCAAGATTAACAGTACGGATGCCACCTGTAGCACCCATCCCGCCTTGTTCTTGTTTTTTTCTAGGCACTCTGTCTTCAGTTCACGGTACAACAAATTCGTTGCTAATGTACAGAATCGCTAATGATCTCTCACATTTAATGATTTACAGTTGTGCATAGTACGTGTTAAAACATTTGCATTGCTTAAGTAACACCTCACTCTCACCACTCAAGTAACGACAGCAATATGTCGGAAATAGAAGCTGTCGCATACGTATTTTTTACTTATATTGAAGTTGCATGTGAAGGCGTGCCCGTTTGTCTCTGTACATGTGTGTCTGTGTGTGCGCCCGGGCGCAAGTGAACTCTCCTTAGACCCTTCCGGATATAGTTCATGTAGACCTCATTTTACTTACTCGCGTATCCCCAGGGTCTGCGAGGAGTTGCAAGTCTTGCACACAATTGCTATATACAATATCACATAGTATCTAGTCTAGTTATCAGCGTATGTTAATTTAGAAACAACATGAAAAGCGCGGAACGTAGGGCACCTATTTTTATATAATGTCACAACTACAGTGAACGTTGCAGTTACTTGCTCAATAATGCTATTAGGATATCTATAAATGTAACGAAAAACGTATATATATATATATATATATATATATATATATATATATATATATATATATATATATATATATAGTATTGTTGTTGTCGGAGTTCCACCGAATGCCTGATGTTTGGGGTCTGTGCGTTGATTTGGAGGCGAAAAGGCCGCAAATACTATATAGATGGAATGTGGTTGCTAAATAACACGTCATGTTTAATCTAGCTGCCGTAATTAATTTTATTTTTATATGCAGACCTAAGAACCCATATTTATATATAGCGTTCACCCCCGCAAAAGGGAGGCGTGTTCTTCAAAAATTAGCCAGTAAAAGAATGACGTCACTTATTATTCTACACCATCTTTCACCTTTGACTACATTTGTTCCCAGACAACTGAAATAAAGCAATGAACGGCAATTTAGGCATTTTGACTGGTCTTAACGGATGGTGAAGAGAACAACACGTTATGCACCTCGCTTATTTTTGTGCTTCTGAGTGTGAAACAAGTACATGACGTCCCGAGATTAACAGCGTTCAGTTCGTTTTTATTCTAGCAGCATTTCTGAAATGCAATGCAAATTACTGAAGCTAATAATGGACGCAAGATGAGCTGGTAATGAATATGTTTCAACACGACTAGCCAATAACAGTGCTTTTTATATTGAATTGTGATCACAAACGCTACGATTACTGCGAGGTTTCTCACTGTGACAGAAAACAGTTGATGTTAACAAGCCAGGCCATTGGCTGTATTACATACTAGCGGAGTTACCGGAGCATTTCCTTGTATTTAACAAATACCTAAAGGGAAATATTACCAGTAGCATCTCTATTGTCATCGGCATGCCCAACATGCATTCTCTAAAGATTGCCTGCAAAATAATGGCGATCAATTCAAATGAACTGCTCACGGCTCGTATTCAAGTGACGGCATTAAACGCATGGTATTTCCTTACCAGAAGCATACAGTGCGCAGAGAGAAAGGCAGAGACAAGCAATGCCAGCATCCACGCGCAAGACGACCGATAGAATAGTGCGCCGAATGTAACGGCGCTACTTGTGGTAGGCTCGCACGAGTCCAAATACTCGGTTGCCGCGGCTCGTAGTGCGCGGACCGCGATACGTTCGCAGTGCGGGAACTGCCGGCACAGAAGCTCGCGTGTCGTGCTACGGTTCTCGTGCAGACGTGAGCTCGCTCCGCGGCGGCGGGACCTGCTTGGAGAAGGCTGCGAACGCCGGGCAGCCTTGCCCAGACAGACCGCCGACAAAGGACCCTCGCCCGTCGTCACTGCCTCCGAGAACAGCTGCTGGCGCACCGCAGCGGGGCCCGAGCGCTGGGTCCGCCTGCTAAGCCTGACACGATCCGGCTGCCGGTCAGACAGAGCCATCGACGAGAGGACGCATCTCTCTTCGACTCCGAGCGATTGCCGCAACAGGCTTTTTGCGCGCTCCGCCATCGCTGCCACGACCGCGTCGCCGCCGACCGAGCGCACCGCGAGAGAAAAAAAGCCTTCCGCACGAGGAGCACGGAACGAAGATGAGCTCACGTTGTTGCTTCCGAGGAGCCGTCAGTCACTGAAGCCGCACGAGTGCCGCTCGGCGACGACCTCGGCCGAGCAGGTCGCAGGTGTCACACCACGGCTCAGTTGCTGCGCGGCTCGCACGGTGGCCCGTCGCGAGACCAGTGGCCGGTCCGTCGCTGACGACGTCGAGGACTTCGCGGCGAGCCGGAAGTTTCACTGAGGCCTCAGTGAGGCCAGAGAAAGCCGGGTGCGCGAGCGAAAGGTGCTGCCGAATTCGGAAGTGACGTCGTGGAGGGGCTCCGAGATCGCATGCGCGGACCAGAGCGGCTGCCTCTGCGCCGATCGATGGCGCGCGGCCCGCTGCTCGTCGGGCCCATCGCGACCTGGCACTTGGCGCCTGTCAACTGTGTGCTGCGGTCGGCATTGCGAAATCAATGCCGCTCTGGCGTCTCGGTCGTGGGCAGCGCGCGTCCCTCCAAATCATGTAGCGCCAGTCGCTAACCACGCGCACCACCGCCACCGGCCTGCGCCGCGGTCACCAAGCTCTCCAGCTGATGTGTAAATATGTTTCCGGTTCCCGGCGCCGTACTTGTGGGCCGCTCCAGTTAGTCGAGGAGACGACGATTGCCCGGCGTTAGCTTGACGATCTGATTTCCTAAAGATACCGGGCATAAAATCAATGCGCAGTCCACCACATTGAATACAGAGTCACCTGTTGAGTCGAATGCGGCGCGTCGGCGGTGTTCGGATCACATATGCGACATGAAAAAAAAAAAAAAGAAGAAGCTCGTTTCCGCTTCTGACTAAAGCAGTCGCGAAGAAACTCAAGTCTTGGTGAAATATCTGGAAATAACCATGCTAGCAAATAATAACGGGCCTGGAAAAAAGAAACACGCTTGACCGCGCTTGTGGCTCGAAATTTCTGCGCAGGCAAAGCTTCGATTTCGGCACTTAAGCAGTTTGATTATTTCCTCTTGTGTGCGAGCTTATACGACTGCAAAAGAAGAAAACGTTGCCATATCGTAGCGAATCACCACTTTTGATCACAGCTAAAAAGCTGAGAAGTGATTGTGAAGTGTTTCAACGTTCCAGTGTTCAGAGGCAGATTTAGAGGCTAGGCTGTGGGTGAGGCGGCGCTTCTCCCTCAGCACATACACATACACTATACTTCGTTCCACACATAGCAGTCAACACTGTGAAGGCTAGAGAGACTTCTTGCAGTGCCTTCGTTCGCACTTGGATATAGCTCGATGTTTTTTGACCGCAATTGTGCGCAACTGTTCTTTGTATAGTCTCAGTATTGAATGAAACAAGTATTAATCCTTAGAAACAAACACACTGTCGTATACGGTTGCTAGTGCATTGTATTAGATCGTTTTTATTTACGTTGTTCTTTTCGAGTTTTTTATTTGCAACCCGTCGCGAGGAGCCTCATGTGCATGCTCGAACGAGCGAACGCTGATGGCGCGCAGCGAAGCATAGACTGAACGAGTGGAGTGATAGCTTTTCATGACCGAACTTCTTGCGTAGCTTCCACAGCGTTGACTGCTATGTATAGAACGGACTATAGAAGTGCGCGACCTTGTAGCTAGCAGAAGTTGAACTGTAAGATGTCATTGAGCTCTGAGACATCATTCTAGTTTTCTCACAAATAAAACCGTCTAAAGGACAGTTGTTTTCGCGGAAGGAAAACGACAAGCTATCCCAGATACTGCCGTTTTTCTGCTTCCACGAAGGTTCGCCATTCGCTACAGCTCTTACCGCGGTTCAGAGACAAGTGTGAACTTCGCTTTGAACCAAGCATGGCCGCAAGATGGGACGTTCTTATCGAGCGGCCGTGGGACCAGAGCTGTGCCGTACGGTGCCTGCTTATGAGGGGTGTAACGGCAGCTGCACCACCCGAATACCACAAACATACCTCCCGTAGGGTAGAAATGTCTCACCACGTTCCGTGAACTAGTTTCGGCAGAAGGCAAGGTGTGAGCAAGGCACGCTCAATACACGCGCCCTTCCTCCTTCCTATTGGGGGCTGCTGGACGCATCGAAGACTATAGTGTGGCATGCTGCACCATGTACTACATCCACCAGGGCCGGATTAAGAAGCGGGGTTTGAAATTGCGGTTGCGGATTGGTGGAGTTCTCCGCGTCTTGCTGAATGGTGCCCCCTTTTCCTACTCTAGTGAAGTGAAGTTTATTTTCCTTTTCCAAAAGGAAGAATCCGGGGCAAAAGGATGGCAAGCTTCACGGGAGCGCGGCTCCTATATAGTTTGGTACAGTGCAAAAGTGTACACGACATGTCATATAATAATACACTGCAACAGCAGGTAAAGGAAGGAAGCATTACTTTTAGCTCACACCAGGGTCCTGGTGATACGTTATAGACACGTTCATCAAGTGACACATACATTGCAAACAGAAGGCTACATTACTATATTTAAAAGAAAGAACAAAAGTTGAAAACCAATATTCGTAAGAGTCAACACATGAACTGCCCCATGTTTGTAAAAGAGACACCATACTATATAAGCCCGCCTTGTGACTTTGACGAAGTGATTGTGAATGGTGCCAACGTGAAGAAACATGTATGTGCCATTAAGAACGTGCCGCTCTACAGGGATCAACGCAAGAGATTTAAATTTGACCGACGCAAAGCGGAATAGAACCCACGTCACAAGGGTTCCTCCCGTACAGCAACCCGACGCACTTGCCCCGCAGTTGTACGAGTTTTGTGTCGCTCTCCAAAGAATGCAAAGAACGGTAGGCAGCGGGTGCTAAGAATAGCACTCACCGCCGTTGACATATGCGACCCAGGTTGGCCTAGGCTATGGTCAGAGCTTGAGCTTCGCCCATGTTCGCAGAAACCAAGGTCAGACCGATTGAGCTTTACTCATCGGTCATGTTGGTGAAATGGCTCGCACGATGGCTTCAGTTTGAAGCAGTGTCACTTTTTTTTCTTCTTGTCTTTGTCGCTAGTAGTGCGTCAGCCTTCTTTGGGTACTTCACGCACTTTCCTGGGGCCGTCTATTTATGTATATATGTTCGTGTGTAGCCGTTTTCCCGCATTTGTGCCGCTCTTCCGCGAACCCGTTTCACGCCGAAAAGGCTCACTGTAGAAGCGGGGCAGGGTAAGCGCTGTTCAAAGCAGCCATTTGACGCCGACGGAGCACTGGCTATGTGGCACTCGGTCTGCGCTAGTCTTCAATGAACCTCTTTGATGTCAACTCTCAGCGGGCAATAATTACGGAAAAAATGTTCTCCCAATACGGACCAATAGGCACGTGAAGCACAGGGAACAGAAATGTTGTGCAAGCGTTATGTACTTGCGCCAGAACCCTGAGTACTGAGCAAGTGCGTTTCATAAAAGGTAGCTCTCTCATTACGTAAACAGTCGTTCTCAAATGTTCTGAATGATTGAGGCGGTGTTAAAAGATAAATTTGAACAGCGACTCACGAAAGCTCCTGCAAAACGTGGAGGTGTCCCTCTGGAAAAGTCCTTTTCTTCAGTAGTGTTTCGCCATTTCATGCCGGATGGCGCTCATTACGTTTACTTGTATCTCAAATATAAGACGCACCAGTGTGCAGCGTGACTCATTCGATTTTTTAATGGAAACGGCAGAGAAGAAAGTCGGGTCACCACGTGGAGACAACGTAGCTGAAAGGGTTATACGGGTGTCCCAGCTAACTTTACCCAAAGCTTTAAAGTATGCGAATGCCACGTAGCTGGACAGAACCAAGGTAATGTTGTTTGCCGTCACTTGAATATACTCGAATTATTTTTTTCATTCCGCCTAATTAGTCGTAATTAATTAATGAACTTCTCAAATATTATAATCAAATGAAAAGTATCAATGAGAAAATTGTAGAGCGACATGAAAAACTCCCGATACAGCTTTCTGCAGCTCAATACGTGCTACATAAAAGTGTTTTTCTGAGCATGAAAGGAGCCCGCGAATAGACGCAAAGCGCCTCGAGCGGCCAGTCGCGCGGCAATTTTGCGTGCATAAAGGAGCATTTTCTTTAAAAAGTAAGTGGAACAACAGCGAATTTTGGGGGCAAGTTTCATGGCGCATGTCTCCGAACTGGCGTCATTCTGGAAATTCATTCGAGGTGGATACCCCTTGCAAATTCTCCGCCTACAATTCGTAAATTACAATATCTGCCGTAAAGTAGTTAATTCAAAATATAATTAGTTGACTTTCGTTAATTAGTTGAATATGTGTTCTATTTCTCATGCAAGTAACGTCCGCCTCTCTGAATAATCCAGCTCGAGGACTAGAATTATGTTATCTGCAACAGGGTATTTTTTTTAAATTCAATAAAAGTTAAAAAACTATCACCCTGTATAACGAATCGGCGTAGACATATAGCCATCTGTAATACCACCGCAGATGCACCGGTAAGCAGTTCTGCTCTCTTCGGAATGAAGCAATGACAAACGCTATCACAAACGCTACCTAATGTCCTCGCTGAAACAAATATCTGCCTTCAAGCGCATCATTCCTATATTAACCCAGTTGATCTACCTGGTTCTTTCTCCCGTTTTAAAGCGAATAGCATTTTTTGTATTTTTGGTCCCGTTTTTGTACTCGAGCTTCCTCCGCTACGGGCAACTGCGCTCGTGCAGGTGAGTTGCGGGATGCGTTCGTGCTCTTCGAGAAGCACGTGCTGTCGCACCAGACCTTCGCAGCGTGAGAAGGTTGTGGTCTCGCACACAGCACTGTCGGTGCGCACGTTCCAGAATCGTGCGCCGCCGAAGGACCACCGCGGCTTCGAGCGCTACGAGCCTCGATGCATGCAGGGCTCCGTGTGCCGACACGCTGCTACGCGCGTGAGACCAGCCGGTCCCAACTATAGGGGAAGGCGAGCCAGCGCACGCAGCAAGGGAGGCCCTATAGGCGAAGCTCTCAGGAAAGCGCATGCCATTTATTAACGCGACAGCCTTAAGCGCCCCGTGACACAGAAAACCCGGCATCGGCGTCTCGCGTCGACTATCGTTTCTGCAAAAATAATTTCGAACCACACATACCCAACCACGCAGACCCTCCAGGCAGCGCAAGGAAGTTACTGAATTAATTGAATTTCTCGAGGTAAAATACGTCAGAAAAATTGTAAAATACAACTTGCACACAACCTACAGATATGATAGCGTCGGATTGTAATTTGAATATACGAGAAAACATTATTTTGTTACGCGGAAACTCAAAACACAAACCCCTTTTCCAGCGTTTCGACCATTGATAGAGCGGTCATAGCCTCCGATATTCGCGCGTGCCGGCGCGCGTATGTCCCAAAGGCCTCAAAGCGGCGCGTCCAGTTCCTTGCAACACCTCCTGATGGCGCCCGCCTCCGCCGCATCGCGGCCCACGCAAGAGGCCACGTTTCTACCAGAAAGCTCACCTTCGTGCATAGCGTTCGCCGCCAGCGTTTTCAAGTAAACATTACGGTTAGATAAGCAGTAGTTGCTGGGAAGCGTGATAAGCGGTCGGGGATCTTTGAATGCTATCGCGTTCCACTCTTAAAAGCGAAGCTTAAGCGGCCTTCAAATTTTTAGGCTGCGCTCCGTTACAACACAAGTTTAACCATACAACTGAAACGGAATGTAATTGCTATACAAAAGCATGGCCAAATGGTCGCCGGTGGGCACTAATGGCGCACCGCGACGGAGAATAACAAAGAACAAAGAATCCAGTCTAGAGAGGTCGTCTAATCTTCGGTCAGCGCCTGCCATCACCACGACAGAGAAAGTGAAAAGAGAAACAAACAGACGAACCGACGGGGACATGATGGGAAGGCGCTGCCTCGGGACAGCGAGACGACGGAGGAGTGCGCGCGCCCGTCGGGGTATAGGTCCCCGATGATCCGAAGTAACCATTGAGCGGCGGCGGACAAAGGAGCCGCCGCCGGCAGAGAGGAACACGCATACGTACTCACCTTCCTATGTTCGGATGTGGTCCCTCCTCTCAAGGCCCCGTCTAGCGGGCGCGCACCCAGAGCACACGCAAGCAAGGGTCCAAATCCGGCCAAGCAGTCAGCCAATGGGAGAAACCTGTCGACACACACGTGGGCGGAATGACAGCCCAGTGACAGTGTCTTATGACCCGCTACCATCCCGTCCAGGCAGAGAGGCAAGGGACATGGAGTTCTCGGAAACGTAACGCAACGGCGTCGCCCCACTATTGTAAGCGCTCGAAACCCCACAAGGTTTAGACGTGTAGGTTCAGATGTCATGTGTTTAGTTGTGACACTGCGCGTTTCTGTACGCCACCTGGGTTCATGGTTGCGGGTCGCGTTCGTCTCCGAAGTTGGCTGCGTGTCTGCGTCCAAGATGCGCCTCTACGTCTTGCCGGCTCACCACAAGTTCGCTTAGACAGACTCTCGCGTTGCGTGGGCTCTGCACGATTTCACCGCAGAAGCAGTTTTTCTTGCGCTCTCCTGCAGACTTCGGTTTTACGAAAGCTGCGTCAATCCCCGACATGGAGGCACCCGGCCTGCCCGCCTCAGGCGGAAAGGGTAGCCATTTCTATCCCGTTCGTCAATCTTCATGATGGAGTTATAGAGTTTCGTTACCTTTAATTTCGGGCGATATCTTGGTGACACTGAGGGACAAAGGCGGCCGCCTGAGCATTATAATTTGTAGGCGGCGAGCCATCCTCACTGTCTCAAAGTGGCGTGTCCTCAGGCAGAGCGAGCTTTCCGTTCGTGGTTACATTAGGGCACACTTCCCATGTTCTATACGTCTCTATACCATTGAAAAAGGCTCAAAGACAGAGACATGAAATTTATGAACAATTTTGACCCGTTGTGCTCTCTTTTTCTCGCAGGATCTCGTCTCTTGACGCGATTGAAACGCTCACTCATGTTCACAAATGCACGAACGTGTCACAGGCCATTTCGCTGCTCGAAGCTGTGCATACGCCAACACATGTGCTCCCTTTGCTCGTGCATCAACGATCGGATGAGCCAAATCACTTTTATAAATATTTAATGACAACTCGTTAACGCACCTTGCATGTCTGAGCTTCTCGAGAACCAGCGGATTCCTTATTTATTTATTTATTTATTTATTTATTTATTTATTTATTTATTTATTTATTTATTTATTTAAATACTCTCAATGACATTGCGGCGTTACAGAGAGGAGTGGTGTTGCATGTTCAAAATGGCAGTCTTGGATGAAGCATGCTCCGGATTGCTGGCGATGGAGGCAGGGAGGTGATTCCATTCGGATCATGTCTTCGGCACGTAGGAATGGAAGTACATGTTAGTCTGGCAGAATGGCACTTGAACTTTGAAGTTATGGTCGACGCGGGATCAAAGGTAATAAGGTGGCGATAACAATGTGCGTTTCAGTCCAAGTTTCGTAAAGAAGATTTTATGAAAAAGATATAGGCGGGCCTGCCTCCTTCTGAGAGAAAGGTTAGGAAGGTCTAGAGAAATGTTTATTGAAGTAATACTGGCGGTGCGATAACAATTAGCAACAATAAACCGAGCTGAACTATTTTGGATGGCTTCTAGGGCGTTTAAAAGTGTAGATGAGTGAGGATCCCAGATTGAAGAAGCGTATTCGAGTTTCGACCTGACTAAAGTTTTATAAAGAAAAAGTTTGAAGGAAACAGGAGACAAAGCAAAGTTACGTCACAAAAAACCAAGATTGGGATTCCCATTGTTAATGACGTAGTTAATGTGAGTATTCCATAATAAATTGTTATCTATGTGGACACCTAGGTATTTATAAGTATTGACAGATAACGACTGAAAATTAGTAATGGAATAAACAGGGATAGTACAGTCAGCAGTTCTTCGGGAAACCCTCATTATTCTGCATTTGTTAACATTCAATTTCATGGACCAGAGTGAACACCAACAAGTAATGCTGTCAAGATTAGATTGAAGTTGAGAAGAATCATAAGGACGTTCGTCTGAACCTGTTTCACGCTATGCTTCAATGACATATGTGAAAACTCTGCAGGCCTCGGTCAGCAAGCACTGTTGGCAGTTGCTCAATAACTATGTTTGCAGCATCTTGTTTGTGGTGTGTGATTGCGTTCTCGAGCTTTGTTTAATGAACAGTTCATTACCGTACACTTCTTTTCCTAAAGACATACTTTGTTGCCGTATTGTCTGTGCTCTCGAAATGTACTCTTAATGAAAATAGCGATCTGGGTGAGTTGGTTTAAGTCCGTGGTGTAAAATTTCTTTTGCAGTGCGAAGCACTGAAGTGCGGAAGAAAGAACAAAAACGGACGAAGGAAGAAGGATTGCAAGAGGACAACACGGGCGCTGACTAACAACTGAATTTATGGATCACAAAACACACACTTATAATACACAAGGTGACACCGTCAATGGAAGAACTGTTTCTACTAAATCCGTGCATAAAATCAGGAAAGCAATCATTTTTCTCTACAAACCATTCCAGCCTTGACAAGACCATTCTCTCCATTACTTTGCCGACGCAACTGGCTAAGGCGATCGGTCTGTAGGAGGAAAGCTCGTTAGGGCACTTCTCCGGTTTAAACAGCGCTGCAACACGACTGCATTTCCAAGTATCTGGAACATTTCCTGTCTCCCACGTCGTATTATAAAAAGATAGAAGAAGACGTCGTGATTCTGTGCCAAGATGGCAGAGTGCAGCGTACGTGATGCCGTCTGGTCCTGGTGCCGATGAGCGTCGAGAAACCGAAATCGCAGCGTCAAGCTCTCGCATCGTAAACGGCACTTCGAGTCGTTCATCAGGTCATGGGGGCGCGATGGTGACAAGGGATGAAGTCACTGCATTAGATGCGTCCAAAATCAGTTTACAGTAGTCGTCTGCTACCTCCAATTCGGTCCGGCGTGGATGTAGAGCCACCGCACGGAATGGGTGTCTTTGTTGCGGATTTGCCTGGAGACTTTGTATGACCCGCCAGATCTTAGATAGAGTCTGTCTTGGATCTAAGGATCCACAGAATGTCCTCCAACGCTGTCTGTCAAGCTTCTCCAGATGTCGAAGAACATGTCGTTGAGCTCGGCGACTGCTCGAAAGATCTGACGGTGACCTTGTTCTTCTGTATCGCCGTTCCGCGCGGCGACGGATTGCACGAAGGGTCTCATATTGTATGTCGACCGATGATCTGTGCCTCGGTATGTTGACTTCTCTGGTTTTGTCCCGCAGGGTAGAGGCAATGATGTCCTCTATTCGGATGGAGATGTCACGCTGTGACAGGCGGTGTCGACAGAGGTCTTAAATAAAATCCAGTCTGTTTGACGAATGCAACGTGAGGCTGAACGGCGAAACCAGCTAAAGTGAACGTAAGTGTAGAGGTGGTCACTACCATGAGTCTCTAGATCAGTCCACCAGCATTCTGAAGACAGAAGGCTCCTTGATACAAACGTTAGGCCTAGACAACTGCTGTAAGACGTGCCATGAATAAATGTAGGAGACCCGTCATTGAGCACATTTAGTCCATGGCTACACATGAAGTCGGCCAAATATTTGCCACGAGAATTCATCGAAGTGTTACCCCACAGGGGATGGTGCGCGTTAAAGTCACCAATCACAATAGTTAGAAATTTAGTATACGGAACAAACGTACTTATACGAACAACACTTCGTCATAAGTTCTTGACTTTTATGCTGTTTTCTTTTCTTTCCTTTTCTTTAGGGTTAGGAAAACGGTTTGAAGTTCTGATAAGGTGCACATTTGTGACAATTTTTTCCAAGAATAGGCTCCGAAATACGGTATAGAACATATTCTGCATTTCTGAAGACACATAAAGCCTACAAATATATCACAAACAAAAAAGGTTCTCTCACATCCAAAATGCGAGTGCACTTCACAAAGTGATGTGGTGACGGCAAAAAAAAAAATAATAATATTTCCAGAGCCTTCCGTCTCTTACTGCACTTACCGATAAATCCGCTTCGCAATCTTCCGTCGCCCCTGTTGCGAAGGGGCTCTCTCTCTTGTCCGAGAGAAGATGACACCTATACTATTTACCCTTTTCTTTCTGTACGAGAATAGAGCAAGTTCTCAAGCCCATTGGCAAACAGGAGTACTTAAGAAATACTTCGAGGCTTCCTAGCAGTCTTCAGAGATTATTTTATTTTTGTTCACACGATACGTTTGCACTAAAAGATGGTGCCGGATACTCGTTGTGGCGCGAGAAATACTATGGATAGTAAAACACAATATGCCACGGGAAAGGAAAATTGGCACTGCTGCTTCAAAACAAAAATGAAATAAAACATACAATGCTACTCTCACCGAGCAAAAGCAAAATACCACTCTCACCGAGCAAGAGCATTTGGTAAGCTCGTATTGGTCTATAATATGTCTGGACTTGAAAACCTCCTTTGGAGCAATAAGTGCTTGTTTAAGTCTGGAGTAAATGCAGCGAACTTTTACGGTGAATTCCGCGCGTCAGAAAAAAGGGAAAGCGGGGGCACGAAGCAGAATGTTCGCTAGCTTGCGCTACACGGACAGAAAAAGCTACAGAAATTCTGAGAATTGTCTGCTAATGCGTTAGCATTCCTTGTTTCTGCTGCGACTTCGTTTTTCCTTAGTTTTGCTTACTGGCTTTTCCTAGCTTATGCGCGTCTACCCATGCAAGACCTTTCCGGTGGCAAAGAATGCTTAGGCTTTAGCAGGCAATTGTCAGATTTTCTCGCCGCATCTGGCTACTTCATTGCAACGCCGGGCACAGCGCGCCTCGACGGAACAGTGCATGCGGTCGAAAGGTAAAACTATAACTCGCGGACAACCTTCTGTGCCTAGAAGGGAAAGCTACGGATGGCAAAGCGCACACAAGTGAGAGCGCTTCTGAAAAGAGTCCCGCGTTTTAATCCACGTTCGTTTATGTTGGGGGATGTTGAACCTTATTAGCAACAGTGAAACAAGACAGAACGCAACACTCAGTGTTACCCTTATTTTGCGGCTTTTCCCTTCCGCGTATGGGCAAACGCGAAACCGCCGCACTTGGAAGCTGCGTCGATTCAGCGTCTGTTCCGAGCAACCAAGCGCACTGCCAAACGCTGCCGGACTACCTGGCGCGGTAACACTTGTGCAGCAGCCACGCGGCCGTAGCTTTCGCCCTCACAGCCACAGAAAGTTGTCCGCGACAGCGCGTGAGGAGAGTGCGCATCGCCGCGATGCCGTGTCACCCTCGCTCTCGCAAGCCTGCGACATGCGCGCGTTCGTTGTCCACGCAAGCGCTTCCCTGCGTGGACAATCAAAACGCTAAAATCAAAACGCTAAAAGCGTCTCAGCGTGTTCACTTGGGCGCGAGCTGTTCATAACTCGAAGGACGCTCAGCAGGGTTCACTTGGATATGGGGCCAACCCGAAATTTCATGTTGGCCCACACCCGAATTTCAAGTTGGCCCACCTGCAAATTTAAGTAGGTTCACCCCCAAATTTCAATTAGGCCCACTCGAAATTGAAGTTGGCCCGCCCCCTAATTTAAGTTGGCTCACCTCACGTTTCAAGTTGGCCCACCTCACATTTCAAGTTGGCCCACCACTAAATTTAACTTGGCTCATCCCCTAATTTCAATTGGCCCACCTCCAAATTTCAATTTCGCTGAACCCCTACTTTAAGCTTCCCCATCCATTTTCTAAGTAGCCGTATGTATCTTTTTATTTTATTTGTTTGCTTTAGGTTGTTCCTTATCGCTTCAAAACTTCCAATCATCATTTACGCATCACCAAAGATTACGAATCACCATAACGATTCAATGTCTTTGCAAATTACGCATATTTGTGCAGATACAAGGTATTACACTTTTCACGTGACAAAACTGGGGGAGCTGGCCAAAGGATGCTTAGGCATTCTTTGGCGAGCTCCCTAGCCCTGTCACGCGAAAAGTATAATACCTTGTAAATGATGATGGAAGCTCGCCAAAGCATGCTTACGCAGGAAAGAAGTCCCATCGAGCGGCCGCTGCTCCTCCGGTGAGATCTTTCCTGTTTTCTTCGAAGAATCAGTGCTGTCGTCTAGAGAGAACCGATATCCCGTGGGATACCTATGCGCTAAAGATCACGCACAATACCGCGTGGTTTTGCTGCGCTTTGCAGCGCATCAACGCCTACCCCCGCGGTAGGCAGCAAAGAACACCGGCACGAGCCATATGTCCGACAGCGCGCGTTCCTAGGCGCAAGAGTGCCACAGAATCAGCGCCGCATTCGGAAGTGCCAACACACGTGCCTAATGTCACCAAGCCAGCGACACTAGATTTCACCACTGCACTACCTTCCAGCGCACCTTCAGTGAATATGGCTGAGACAAGCGAAAGTGAAGCCAAGAAACTGCGGGTTGACGAAGGCTGGACGTCCTCCTATGAGCTAAGCGAAGATGAAGACATAGACTGTGATGATACGTTGTTGTCCTCGGTAATGTATAAAAATAAGCGACCTGAGGGAATTCTAGTTGTTTGGCGACCCTCACAGGAAGGCTGCAACTTCTGGCAAGTGAATCCAAACCATGCTGTATCAGAAATTGTTTCCGCGGCAAAGGAAAGGTACAGTCATTCCGCGTGAATAGAGTTGGAAGTTTCTCTGTCAACGTTACTTCAGTCTCATCTGCAAGACATCTACTGTAGATGAGTGAAGTGGCTGGTTTGGGAGTCAAGCCATTTATCCCGGCATCTTATACCAAAAATGTTGGCAAGATACGCCATGTCCCAGTTTAATATACAGAAGAACAACTGGTTGACTTCCTGAAGGATTTTGGCGTGACATCTGCCCGTCGTCAGGCGCGCTACAAACGCCAAGAAGATGGAGCCATAGAAGCACGCCCTTTGATAAACGTTGTTCTTCATTTCAAAGAAGGCAAACCAATTCCGCAACGAGTACACTTGGGTTTTGCGAATCATCCTGCAGAAGAATACCATGGTCCTGCTCTGAGATGCTACAACTGCCAGAGATTTGGACATTTATCGAAGAACTGCAGCAGTCCGCGGCTGCTGAAAGGTATGCTCAGAAGACCACAACCATTCAGAGTGATAGTCTGTGTGTCAGCGAAAGTGTGCCAACTGTGGCGGAAACCACACGGCTTTCTTCTCCAGGTGCCCTCAGAGCAGAGCTGCCTCAAAGTTACATAGACATGAGTTGAAATACGGAAGGCTGCCTCCTCGTAATGCGCCCTCATCCAACCTTGATACTGTAAGATATGCGCCTCCAACTCCCAACAAAGAAAACGAGCAAGGGGACAATTTGTACTACTCTGCAGCTCTAAAGCACTCGGGTCGGCAACGTTCTGACAGCAAGCGACACAATCCATCTTCAGAGAATGCTACTCATCTTGCCCAAGCATCGAGTCAAATTCGCCGACCTTTTCAGCAACGCCCTCTGTCATTGACACAGCAACCTCATCTAACATCTGATCGACTACCTCAGCATTCGCCTCAACCACACCAGTCATACCAGCGACCATCCCAGTCAGCTCTTCAGCGACCTGCTTCAATCACACATGGAGCTTCAGCGTCGTTTGGTGATTACGCGTATTTGGTGAATACGCGTCGTTTGGTGATTACCCGTGGCACAGACGATCCTGTCCATGCTATTCACAGCTCTGCGTGCAATTATCAGTGCCATTCCACACGCAAACAACCTGCCAGAGGTAAAAACACTGCTTTCTATGGAATTGTTGGTGCTTCCACAACCACCAACAGCTCCACTGCAGGCTTACAATGAATAATCGTTACAACAATGTTTTCATATTTCAGTGGAATGCTAATAGCCTTCGAAATAAGTCAGCTGGTTTTCGCCAACTACTAGCTCAACATAACTTTCCTGTTTTATGTATACAGGAGGCAGGCGTACGAGATGACTTTCGTCTTTCAAACTATGTCATATATAAATCATCGCGCATTGCTGGAAGTAGCAGAGCGATGTTATGCGTGAGAAAAGACCTGCCGTCCTATTTAACACAGCCGAGCGATTTAGATATACCAGAGTTCGTAGCATGCAAGATATCTTTTAGAAATACATGCGTCACAGTGATCAATCTTCATCTACAATGTTCAAGCAAAATACATGTAGACAGCTTGGTGATTGTGTTTGATATCGCAAACTCACATGTGCTCATTTGTGGGGACTTCAACGCACATAACGTCATCTGGGGCAGGTACTTTCTTCCACTGCACGACAGCTGAATAATTTCCAACTTACGCTTAATGGGCAAACTTTGATGAAGGGTTGAAATCTGGGCCAGTTGGTACATACTTGAACGAGAAAACCAGTCAAAAACACAAAGGACAAGAAGAGACCACACCACACCAGTCGTTGTGGTGTGAACATCTCTTCTTGTCCTTTGTGTTTTTGACTGGTTTTCTCGTTCAAACTTTGATGTTCGTGAAAGAGCATAAATTTCTTGGAGTTATTCTTGACCGCCAGCTGACATGGGCATCACACATCCGCGCAATTTAAGAGAAGACCAATGCTGTAATAAACGTACTTCGGTGACTCACTGGCACAACGTGGGGAGGACGAGTCTCTTCACTATTACAAGATTCCCACGAAAGCATTATAGAGCGCGCCTCAGAAAAAGAGCAGTTCGATCGTGTTAAATGACAGCTCTCCAACGTTCTTGCGGGAGTTTCTTTACTCAAGCTGTATAGATGTTACGCTCTGTTCACAAGACCTTCTTGGTGACGTTGAATGGTCAGCGGACATAGAAACGCACGGTAGTGATTATTTTCCGGTTCCGGTAATACCTCGTCTCATACGGAGGGAAGGGAGCCGGCGCTACTCAAAATATACTAATTGGCAAACTTTTCGTCACTATTTAAGTAACTCATTGGGCGAAAATCCGAACTTTCAAAGTTTTGCAAATATACTGTCTGAGTCTTACAAGATCTCCACAAAGCACGTCATTGTTCCAAATGAATACGCTGCAGTCGACGGCGAATATGAATGCCTAAGAGCAATTAGAAGGCGTGCAGAACGGGCTTACCGCCGCAGCGGAAAACTATATGACTACAATATGGCACAGAAATTTCAGTCAACTTCGCGCAGATGCTTACAAAAATTAGGTACGAGAAGATGGCGAGAAGATGGCGAGAATACTGCGAGTCGTTGTCTCCTTTCACTCCAGTTCCCAGATTATGGTCAGTTGTCCGATCTTTTAGTGGTCCAGTTACCCAGAGCCATCCTTTCCGAGCCCTTGCTGTAGCGCCAAGCACCCCCGAAACATCTGTTCGTGACGAATACTGTCATCTTATATCCAGACCAGGAATTCCGTTTCCTTGCTCACAATTTACAAGTTCCACAATACAAGCAGAACAGAAGGTTCGTGCGTGCTTTATGTCACAACACGCTCAACTTGACTGTGAGTTTAATTTAGATGAATTGAAATATGCTCTTTCGTCATGCCGTACAAAGACAACCGCCTGCGGTTGTCTGACCGTTAGCTGACATGGGCATCGCACATCCGCGCAAATTAAAAGCAGACCAGTGCTGTAATAAACGTACTTCGGCAACTCACTGGAACAAAGTGGGGGGGGGGGGGGCATCACTCTCTTCACTATTACAAGTTCATAACGCACTCACAAAACAAAAAAATTGCTTATTCGGCACCTATTCTTCATGGTTTATCGCAAACTTCGGAGGAACGTCTTCAACGTTTACTGGCAAGGGGGCTGCGAGTGTGTCTTGGGGTTCAGCAGGCTACCTCGAGTTCTCTAGTAATTGCTAAAGCTCGTCACCCACCATTTCCAGTCATACGAACGGTTGAAACATGCCGATATATTTATCGCATCTTAACCCAACACGAGAAGCATCCATTAAACTTCGCGCTTAGCGAACGAAACAAAAGCAAAATTTATGATGTTGTTCAAGGACATAAAGCATTATTACCAAGATTCGAATTATGTAAAGTGTATGTTAGTTAGCCTCCTGGGATGTTAACAAGCCCTAAAATAAAATTATGGGTCGACGCGATTATATCTAAGAGAGACATGTGCACGGTAGCCGCACAGCAACTGTCACTCTTCCACATTTACTCATTATATCCCCAGTACATCCACGTGTATAAAGACGGTTAGTCTCATAAAAAATCCTCGACTTCAGCATTCGTCATTCCACATTTAGCGCTAGAGCAAACATTTAAATTCTCCCGAGAGACATCTTCCACCGTGGCAGAACTGTTTGCAATCCTGTGTGCTTTGCGTTTCATAACATCAGTAAAGCATTCGCAAGAATGGGTTATATTTAGCCATTCGCAAGCCGCTCTCACATAACTACAAAGCAATAAGAAAAATTCTTTGAACACTTTGCTATTCTATAAGACCTTCAAAGAACATACAAAGGCAAGCGCAATGAACCACGAAATTTCATTTCAGTGCATACCTGGGCATGCAATATTCATGGTAATTCTGCAGCGGACGCAGCTGCGAATCGGGCGCACAATAACGAAAAGACAACCAATCTTCCGCTTTTGCGTAGTGAAGTCCGTCTGCTCCTGAGACAGATTTCCTGTCATCTGAGCAAAACCACCAGGTTTGATCAGCAATCTAAGAACTTGGAGTAATACTTTATAGACCCATGTATAAACCTATCAGTTCCGGAAAATCTAAAAGAAAACAGAAAATTTGAAACATTGGTGCACCGCCTGCGGCTTGGCACTGCATTTACGAGACATTTCTTACACAGGATAAAAGGTGCCGCTAGTCCGCAGTGTTCTTGTGGCCATCCAGACGAAGATTTGTATCATCTCCTCCTCGAGTGCACTAAATACGATCCACAACGAAGGGTATTGCAAGGAAATTTGTTGCTTTTAGACAGACGACAATTCACTCTAAAAAAGACACTTGGTACATGGCCAACAGCTCGCCTTTGAAAATAGCACTTCTTGCTTTGAATAAGTTTTTCGAGAACACGAACATTTTGGGGAAATATTAAGTTTCAGTTGATCCTAATACGCTAAATAAGTGATATGGGTGTTGTTCTGGGTTAAATATTGATTTATGTGGTTATCGTGATTTTCACGCAGTGTGGGATTGTGTTCTGTGCTTGCAGTGTAATTACATGTGTTGTGTGTTTGGCTATTCAAAATATCTGTCTTTATATATGCAAATGTGTACTGAACTCATGCACAAAACTCTCATTTTTTTCTGCTACTCGCAGAAAAAAAGCGGCATCTTTTTTTTCTGCTACTCAAGCACACACGGTCTTAGTGCGTAATCGTTTTATTATTTAGTAAAAAAATGATTGCGAAAAAACTTTACAAGCCCCCAAACGAATCTGTGCCACGTGCAATCTCATAATATAGACGCAAGACGCCTTGGAAATGAGAAAATGTTTATTTTGCCCTCTATAAATGCTCGTTCCGGGCCTTTTGTGCGTTCATCCAACGCTGAGGCACCAGGCGAGCAGCAGTAGTTCCCGTGCGACGTGCCACCGGGTGGCATCAGCTGAAAAAATTACAAGCATGCGTCATTTTGGTGTTTGGACCGCATAGGAACACTGCGTGTAGAGGCGAAGCGTGCGAAAGTGGTGAATGGGCGGCATTACAAAACAATTCGCTGCTACGTACACATGGCGCAGAAAATCCCCGACTCATCCCAGACCCAATACCATAAAATATGAAAACATCTGATTTCCAAGCGTTCCCCCATTCCCGTGCGTTATTTCCTGCGCTTTAGGAGCACAAATACGCGGGCGACTGCGCGTTTCCAAAACTACTTGGCCTCAGCCGATGCGATGGTATGCTACATAGAGGTGGCCACAACACAGGCTCTCAACCAGACCATGTTACATGCTCGCAGAATGCCTTCTACTTGTACTCAAGGCAAATGCGTTGGTGCAAATCCTGTTTTCAGTCGTTAAGAAGACAGAATTTTCGAATTCTTGGTTTTTGAGCTCCTCAGGCCTATCTTCTGCGTGTTCTGCCGGCGCAAGCAACACACTCGTGTTATCACTCTTGGCAATCGTTCGCCGCGTTTTCGACAAGCGTGAGCACCGCAAGAAGGTATACAGGGTGTTTCAGCAAACACTTTCAAAATTTTTCAAAGGTTGCGTGTGGCAGATAGCTCAATTCTAACCAGTTTCCAGATATTAATTCCCGAACTTTGCGGAGAAATGTATTGGCGTTCCAGTTACTTGTGTGCGTCAGTGCATGAAACGTTCTTTAACAAATTAACTGGAACGCCAATGCATTTCTCCGCAAAGTTCTGAAATTTATATCTCAAAACTGGTGTCATCTAGAAAATTCGTTCCAAGTGGATCCGCCTTGCGAACTCTACCGCTATAATTTGTAAATTGCAATATGGGCCCCAATGTAATTAGTTAAAAACTTTATTAGTGAATTTTTAATAATTAGTCGTTTTTGCATCTCAACTTTTTCACAAGTATTGTCCGCCGCTTCGAGTAGACCAGCTCATGAACTAGAATTGTTATATCTGCCACAGGCAACTTTTAAAGATTTTTATTGTGTTCGCTGAAACAATGTTGCGGGGCCATACACACAAAGCCTCACAAACTTTTCACTAATATTCAGTACACGCCAAACGAACTGTCACTACGGTCGAGCCGGTTTTTGCTAACTGCGTCACAACGGCAGGCGCAGCGAGCGCGCCTCAAACGTATCCCAAAAATTAACGAAATATTTTACGATAATGTTGCGAGTCGGAGAATGCGTCACGAACTTGTCCCACTAAGATTCAGTACACGCGAAACTAACTGCGTCACACGGTCGTGCTGCTTTTCGCTAACTGCGTCACAAGTCTCGGTTCCATGCCGTAAAAGCTGAATTGCTTGAAATGCGTCGCAGACTGTCGAACAAACTTTCTCACGTTGCCGTAGTCCAATAGTGCAGTGGTGCCGTGTCGAAGGGCAGAAAAAACGCAAGAATACGCCGGCAGCTCAACAAACCGGTTACATCCAAAAGAGACGGGTCGCCGAACAGGCGGACTTCACATGCGCAGGCGGCCTCGCTCGCTTCGGTGGCGTGTCTGGCGCATGACGCTAGCATCTGGCGCGACTGGCGTGCAATTAGCTTGTTGCTAGGTAACGCAAGGAAAACAAGCCGCAAAGTGTAAGGTCATTCACACGCAAAACTTTTTAGTTTTAGCGGGGAAGAATAAAAAAAAAAAAACGTTGCCTATAAGTTCATCTCGCATTCTTTTTTTTCCGATGCTCCCGTCAGCTTCCAGATGAGGTGAACACTCGGAGTGACGTGTTTCCTGTTTCCAGTGTTCGCCGAGTGTCCCCTCGTGTCTAATTTCTTTCTCTATGGTATAGCTGTCAGTAAGACCGTAAAGGCATTTCAATATACAAGCATTCGACAACGTAGCAGTTTATGGTACTAAACTTAGTTTGATAATTCCAAACAAATTTCCAATTGCTAATACGTTTAATATTGTCCCTATGCTTTTCATTACGCTTGATCGCTGCGAGCCGGCAGCCAAAAAAAGAACAAGCGCTGCCACCCGCATATAGCCCGACTAGTGTAGCAGCTTGCAACAATTATTTGGAATGAAAGTAACGAATCTTATAAAGGTGTCACAGCTCAAAAGAGAGAGAAAACAAGGGTAGGAAAGGCAGGGTGGTCAACGAGAACAGCATCCGGTTTGCTACCAAAGAATAAAAGAAAGTCAGGCGGGTTCCAACCAACGCTTTCCAAATGGGAGGGGGAGACTGTACCACTGCCCTAAAGAAGAGGGCAAGACTGAGGCTCCTTGGCCGATAATTCGTCACGCTATCGGACACGCTCAAAAATCTTGGTAACTCTGTGCCTGATTTCGGCTTGTTGAGATGCCTTTCCGTTTTCATTTTAGGCAAATTGTCCGCAGAAATCACCTCTATATAACCTAACTGGAACCTGTAGACGCTGCTAAAAGTACCTTTCTTTACAAAACTTCAGAGAATGGCAGTGTTGACAAGTGAAGTGACAGAGAAGTACGGCATCATAAATCGCGTGAATGCCTGCTTCGAGACACAACTGCGTGGTTCGCGATTGCCTGTTTCCTGAGTAGCGCTAAAGCTGCATACGTAACATGGCCACCTCTCTTTTTTACGCGTGCGACAAAACAAGATGTCTGACAGCAATTCTCTTCAAGTACTGCCCCCCGCCACCTATCGCCACGGTTTTCATATGAAACATTCTTGTCAGTTGTGTGGGGTCTTCGGTTCTCACAGGCGTACTGACCACCGCGGGTTCGAGCTTAGCGAGCCACAGGGCCACGTCAGCCGTCGCCTCTAGCACCGCTGCGCGCGATCTGAGGACGCAAGGGACTACGGAGCGACGCACGCAAGAACACGGCATTGTCCTGAGTTGATGTAAACCATTTATTGTATCCGGCGGCACTCGACACTGCACAAACGCCCGGTCCCGGGGCGGCGGGGAACCAAAGGGGTCCCGCACCAAGGGCGGAAAATGCAGTCAGGGGCGCCTTTAGCACGTCGCTGCGAGAGCACAGGCTCAAGCTGGGACCCACCGATATAGGAAAAGTCCCGGCGGCTCTGCTACTTGCTCTCGCGATAACCGATGGGCCAACTCGCGAGAGCTCGGGCAGCCTCCTTTGGCTTGGGCCTCCGATGAGCGCGGCTCGGCGTGGTACGACCTCGCGCGAGCACTAGGCACCCATTCTTCGGCTTAGCGTCCCGAAAGGATCAACACGAGGTACGCGCTCCCCGCACGTGCGCGAGCTCAGTCCTAGTTACAAAGGTGTCGGCGGACGAGAGGAAGCATGTTCGTACCCGGCGCAGTCCAAAGGGAGAAGAGACACGCTAACGCCAAGAGAGTAGCCGCCAGGGATCCTTCGTGACGTCTTAGCTCCGCCCTTACCGCGAACATCGCGAGTGGAGCGCCACCGCTGACAATTGGTTTGGAGCGAGGAGGGAGTGAGGCGTAGGGATGGCAGAAACAGGTGAATGCGCCCGCGTAATGACACGACGAATTACCAAATCTCCACAAGTGTAGCCCGGTTTTTAATTCCTGCCATCTGTGGGACCGTTTCCGCGTAGCAGCTAGAGTTATCAAGTGCCTAGGTAATACCTGAAGCGCCGTTGAAACAGTGTGTAATCATTTATCGCTTGAGGCACTCGCTCTCGGCGTTCCGGAAAAGCGCACCATGGTTCTTCCACCGTAAAGGAGATTGTCGATGTTGACGTTAGCCCTGGGCGTCCAGCAATCTAATGGCACCTTCAGCTGGTCGTTTCCCGAATAGCCCCAGAAATTCATCTTGTTCGCGTGGTCGAGGAAGTGCGTTTCCGACTACACTCGTCTTTTTTTTTTCATCTTTATTCCAGACAATATTGTGAAACTGTCTTACGAGACATGGCCTAAGGCTTTAAAATTGCATGACTTGGTCATGCCACCGCGGCAGAAAGGGCAGTTTCTCAGCACAAGTCGGTTGCAAGACGTACAAAACACAGATATGTTGCACATAGTGGGGAAATATCAGTTTTAATACAATATACTCGTAACGCCATTCTTAGACTAATAAACAGATATAAAAAGCACTCTTCAATACAGAATACTCTTCACACCATTAGTATAGAAACATATATACACATAAGCTTCTGTCAGTTCTTTTTATAGCTCACTGGTGAAACACCAAATTTTAGTTAACCGAGTAATTTGGGGATACTGCTTAAGAGGTCCGGTATCTCGGAGGACAGTAATTGAGTACAATAAAAAGTGGGCGCTCTAGACTTACGTCTGAATTGTTTTCTTAGATTGTACATGCTGTGTTGGACGTGATGTTTGTTTTGAAACTTAGTCTTGCCTGTACGGTACTGAAGCAAAATTTCTAAGGATAATCTGTGCTTGTATAGCTCCTTTATAAGTAATATCTTGTAGCTTTTGAAATAAGAAATCGGTACTCTCACGCAGTTGAATGTTGTACCACAAGTTTCTGTAAAGAAAATATAGACAGGAGATTTGTTTCTGTTGCCATTAACAATACTAACGAGGAGTATCTTAGGCGTGGATGTACGAGTGCATAATATATTGGGCGCATAGTAGTTTATGGAAGATAATCTCACGATCAATTTAAAGCACCGACAAATTGGGAAAAATCTATTGGGAAATATATGAGCGGGTACCATGAAACATGTTCGTTAAATAAAACGCCTAAAAATATTATTATTGTCCACTGTTCAATAGGCGTCATGGAACTTGAGAGTTAAAAAGCTGAGAGTTGTTTGAGATCACTGAAATCCGACTTTGAGCGCCCCGAAATGCTCCCACCGACAACATCGGAGCAATTGCGAGATCCGGCCGGTATCCACTCATGTGAGCGCTATGCTACTTGCGTCATCGCGCTTGTGGCGCTTTTCGCGTCGTTGCACTATTTGCGCTTCGAGTTGATCAAGGCGAAGCCAAGGTATAAGTAAACTGGTAGCGAAGCTTCCATAGAAGCCCACATGTCAAGAAAATGGCGGCTCGTTGCAACCGTCGCCATCTACGTATCGAGGGGACAACTAACAGCAAGCAAAAAGTAAAGAATAAAAAAAGTGTCGTCACAACCGGAAATGGCAGTGACGTCAAGATCTTATGCTGCTTGGCGCGAATGTTTGAATTTCTTTAGCGTTCACATTTCGACCGCTACACCAGCAATTATTTTTCTTTTGAGGCTCAGGCGAGCTTGCGACTTGCCTCAGCTGAAACGCCAGCGTGTCCTTTAACTATAGGAGTGGCGTACGTCTCAATGTGAACATAATTAAGCTGTTATTGATGGCAATTGCCCCAGTAGGTTCCTTAAAAAGGTGAGCGAATAGGATGGAAATAATTCGACACTGTCACAGAGGTTTCAAAAGCAACTTCACTTTTATTCGTCTTGTATAATGCAATCGATATAATTGACCAAACAAAACATGTTTCAATGGATGAAAAGCACTATGTCCAGCAGACAGTTGTAATGTGTAGCAAGATATGCGGATCCTTTTCGCAGAATCATTCGTAATTCCTTGCAACACCATGTATTCATATGCAACTCTTATCAGACAAGACAACATTGACCCACATAATCATTTAGAAAACATTCGACTTACTAATGTTGCTGCCCGTCGGACACTCAGGGCCTGTGTTACGGAGAGTAAACGAACATCGCGAACATTTATCGTCACGACGAGACAAGCACCCCTTACAAAAATTTTTATGGAAAGTCCATAGACAGTCTGTAGACATTTGTCTATGAAGTCTATAGACTGTCTATAGACATTTCTTTAGACTAGTCTATAGACAGTCTATAGACTTATGGCCATACTTTCTATAGCCTAGTCTATAAAAAGTCTGAGTCTATAGTCCACAGACTTATGGCCATACACTTTTTATAGACTAGTCTATAAAAAGTCTGAGTCTATAGACTGTCTATAGACATTTCTTATTCTAGTCTATAGACTCATGGCCATACACATTTTATAGACTAGTCTATAAAAAGTCTGTGTCTATAGACTGTCTATACACTGTCTATAGACAGTCTATAGACTTATGGCCATACTTTTTATAGACTAGTCTATAAAAAGTCTGAGTCTATAGATTGTCTATAGACTGTCGATAGACTTATGGCCATACACTTTTTATAGACTAGTCTATAAAAAGTCTGAGTCTATAGATTGTCTATAGACTTATGGCCATACACTTTTTATAGACTAGTCTATAAGAAGTCTGAGTCTATAGACTGTCTATAGACGGTCTATAGACTTATATGGTGTTGGAATCTCGGCGCTGACACCCGTTGTTGCAAATGGGTCGCAAGCCCCAAGGGTAGCGTTGGCCTGGCTGCCTGGGGCACAACTGGAAGCATCCGAAGGTCCCGGCAAAGCATGAGTCGACTGGTAACAGAACTTGTTTATTCTAGCATCGCAAAAGAGCGGCCGGTCAGGTCGACCGAAGTGGAGAGATGGGAGAGCACGTAACTCGACGGAAGAAATCGGAGCCTCTCTCTTGGCGTCCGGGGGCAGCTGCTTTTATAGTCTCGGAGTCGAGGGCAAGAAGGAACGTCTCGTCAGAGGCGCACGTGACGGGGCACGGACACGCAGAGACAGGTTGAGACGAGTGTAGTGACGCATCCGCCGGGCCGGCGCCGGTCAGACCTCATCGCTTCACACTTGGGGAGCTCCTTTCCCCGGCTGCCGCGCTTTGACAAGCGTGGGCACCAACATGCACACACACACACACGAAGACACGTGGCATTGAAACATGCCTGGACGCGCTTGGCGGGGAGGCGTATCGGCGGCGCTGAACGGGCCAAAATGTCCGCCGCTTTGAACGAAGCCCCGGCGTCCGTTGCATCCGCGCCGGCTATACCGCGCGTCGTAGGAGAAACGTAACAATGGCCATACACTTTTTATAGACTAGTCTATAAAAAGTCTGAGTCTATAGACTGCCTATAGACCGTCTATAGACTTATGGCCATACACTTTCTATAGACTAGTCTATAAAAAGTCTGAGTCTATAGACTGTCTATACACTACATATAGACAGTCTATAGACTTATGGCCATACTTTTTACAGACTAGTCTATAAAATGTCGGAGTCTATAGACTATCTATAGACTTATGGCCATACACATTTTATAGACTAGTCTATAAGAAGTCTGAGCCTATAGACTGTCAATACACTTATGGTCATACACTTTTTATGGACTAGTCTATAAAAAGTCTGAGTATAGAGTGTCTATGGATTAATTAAAATTCATGTTTGTAGACAGTTGTCTGCAGAATGTCGATGGACAAGTGTATAGGCTTACAGTTCTACTTTTGTAAACTGAAGTCTATAGAATGTCTATAGATGTCATTTGTCTGTATACATTTTATACACTTCAGTCTACAAAAGTAGAACTATATATACAGTTCTACTTTTGTAGACTGAAGTCTATGGAATGTCTGTAGACAAATGTATATACATAGTCTATAGACATTCTATAGACTTCAGTCTACAAAAACAGAACTTTATAATCCGATACACTTTTTTCTGACATTCTGCAGACATTTGTCAACAAACATGCATTTTCATTAATCTACAGACACTCTATAGACAGACATTTTATAGACAAGTCTACAATTAGTGTATAAGGCCATAACTCCATAGCGGCTACCTACAAGTTAGTTCACATTCTTTACATACGGTAGCAAAACGTTTTGAATGTATTTATGCATGAGCACCTGGTTCATCTGCACTTATGCATTACCGTTAGCAGATTAATAATGCTCCTGAACCAGCTGTACTTTCATATATGTTGCATAAACAGAAAGAATTTATATAGTGTTGAATCATGCAGTGCAAAAAAATAAAACAAATGCACCGGCAATGCATTAACCGTTTTTATGGCTCGATATAATATATGAATTCCTTAAATTCATGTCTTATGCTACTTATGGAAACAGATTAAATATTTACACTACTCCTTGGCAAGCATGGTCGCCAGGCTGGCCTTGACCTTTGTGTCATTAGTCGCAAAGGTGCTGCAGGTGTATGCTGCAAATAAGTAGATGCAGCAATATGAGGCAAAAATAACAAGTGTGTATTCTTTGTATGTTCATTAAGCAGCTTAATATATTTGCTCAAACCATCTAAGTCAATACTTAATGCGGTTTAACTATGATTAAGGGCTGCTTGTCAATACAAATCAGTACCTTTATACAATGTTTTATTGCATGGTATGGTGAACAATTAAACAGTCACAACTGCTGCTCGTGCCAGCAACAGTATGTTCCCTTTTATTGCAAGTTCATATATGATGCATTAATGTACTTATCCCAAATGGTCTCTATATTTATTGCTGAAACGTTACCCAGTTGGGCTGTCTGTACATTTTTTTGGCTGGTAGTTAAGTATGCCCGTGCAGAGGGATATTTTCAGAAGACGTGACTGGAATATTCACAATATCATGCCTAAGATTGTAATTTATTTTGCTTAATACACATTTAAATGTCTTTCTCATACTTTTAAATGAATGGTCATTGGCCATAACTTCAACAGAAGGCATATGGATTGATTGTATTGATATGGTCACTTAATTTCTTACAGCTAATGAGGCCTCTTGGGCATGCTAACAGGTTTCCAAGTTAGGTATACCACATGAGCACCCGAAATACCACACGAGCACTTTGTGTCATGGCACGACAGATATGCACCTCCTAGGAAACAGAACTGATAGTATAGTTCGAATGAATTCTATCACAGTAAATTATTTAAGGTGCTTTGAAAGATGAAAATTTTTTCTAGGCCATCGAGGTTCAGGACGTTTAGTTAACGCAAAAAAAAAACATATTGAGTAAGAAATGCCTTGTCAGTATGCTTGACTTCCTTTTTTTTTTTCAATAAATAGAACCAATTTCCCTCAATTTTTATGAAGTGAAAGGTTTTAAAAATATATCTAACACAGAGATTCTCTGGACACTTTGTATGACATATAACAAGACAGCATACCTATGTGGCCATTTTAAAATTTCCCGATCTTTTTCCAAGCCTTCCCTGGCTGTTTTCATGAAAATTTTCTGGCAATATATGACGCCTGCAGCTTAAGTGCAATAAAAAAATATTGTGGTTTAATGCTTGCCAAGTACTGCCAGTCCATAATATTTAGATAAAACGAATAACACGTCGGTCACTTGACATGTAGTATTAGATGCAACTGACTTGAATCCCTTGTTTAATAAAGCTGACAAGGGCTTCGGCAAGTTCCTAATTGGTGGCCACACGAGTACAGCACGGAAGACACAGAGACACACGTAAAACAAATGCAACAATGTGAGGGAAAACTATACAATGAGTTATTTTTACGGTTCAATAGTAGTTTTTTTATATAATTTGCTCTCATCACTTATGCCTCTAGTTAACTTTGTTTACCTCTGACTAAAGACTACATGGCAATATTAATCAGTACCATTACGATGTTTCGTTATATTACAGTGTGATAAGCAGTTAGACAACCGTAATGGTCGCCGGTGCCAGCAACGGTACGTTTCGTTTCAAGACAGGTTCATGTGACACACAGTGTACTTATAAAAATAAAAGAAATGCGAGAATCCCAAACGATTCCTATAATAATAATTGTTGAAACAAAGATACCCGGCTGGACTGTGCACATTTTTCGGGTGTTAATGCAATATGCCCGTGCCGAACGAACATGCTCAGCATACTGACTGCAGCTTTGAACAATAACGTTAACATTTGCAATTTATTTCCGCTTAGAACAGTCTGCAATGTCTCTTTTCTCATACTTCGAGATGAATACATTTGCCACACTTTCAGTAGAATCCACATGAATGGGGGCGTACTGATCAGGTTACTTACCAACTAAAACATGTTACAATCTCTTAGGTGTGTTGATAAGGGTAGAACAAATGCAATGTCCACTGAATTATTTGAATAATCTGTGCGTTATCTACTAAGAAAAGACCACCAAATTGATAATCTGGCTCTTTTTTCTTTTGTACAGCGCATATAGTATGCAGTCTGTCCAAGACGACGGCACCACATGCAACAGTAATGAAAACAGGAACACTTATTACGCACGACAAGGGCTTCATACCATGCACGACTGGCAAAATGCGAATCTGCACCAGCAGCTGCCTAGTGATTAAGAGCACGTAAACTGCATAACGCCGAAGCATCGAAAGGCGCTTAACGCTTTTCATATAGCTCGAAAGACAACTTCTGCTGCTAAACTGTTTAAAAAAAAGAGACAAAAAACAAATCTTCCAACTACCGTCAAACACAATGCCTTCAGTTTGAAACGTGTAAAGGTGCTTCCCAGAGCGACTAATTTATTGTTCTCAAATGTTTTCGGCTAAGTTGCGAAGCTGCAAGTGACTGAGCTTATCGCAGGTTTCATGCTCCAAAAGCGTTTGTGGTTGCATATAAATAGATTGGGTGAATCTAGAGATTTTTGCTTGATATTTCTTCAAGTCTCGTGTTTTGCTTGCGGTAACTTCCCAAAATTAACTTGCGGTAACTTCCCAAACAATGCGAAAACGGCAGCGTACACACTGCTGATGCATGCCCCGCAAACACGGCCTTTCATTCGAGTACGTTAGCAGTTATTCAACTATACGTGTCTGTCTGAACATTCTTGATGCTAACACAATTTCGAGATATATACGTAAAGCGTGTCACGAGAATTTCACTACACATGCGGCGCAGCATTCACCGCGGCCGGATCAAGCGCCACGAAATGAGATCTACCACACTGGCTGCCCAACATACACAACATAAACAACATACACAACATACAGTATCAAGTTAAAACATGGTGTACTTCCTTCTTTACTCGCCTAAACTATAATGCTAGAATCAACAAGCCCGAGCGATCGCTCGCCGTAAAACATTCCGTATAGTAGAAGCGAGAACAAGAGCGCGTTATCAAACCATGTCAACGACAAACCGACACTATACCCGAGTCGCCTGCGCTACATGCAGCCGCTTCGTGCTACGAAATTCGCTCACATAATCATGAGCTATTGACGCAAAACATCTTTGCTAAAGGTTACCGTTCAGTGTAGTTGACGTGTGATGCCACAAAGATGACACGCATACACAGACACCAACGTTCAGGCAGACACCGCACACCGGTACCAGGGTTGCCAGGTCCAAAATGTGAAAAGTAGCCAACAAATCTCGGAAAGTAGCCAGAAAAGTAGCCATTTTTGGCCACACACAGAAATGTAGCCAAAAAAGTAGCCACGTTATGGAAAAACGTTGCATTTTCATTTATTATGCAACTCTGAAGACATTATCACAGCCAAAACTTAAAGCTGCTTTTAGTAAATGTAGGAACGTGCAAAAATATTATGAAACGTGGATAAATGACTACAGCTAAGAGCGCTTTGATCAGCATGCAATATGACTAGAATATCACAAATCAGAATCACAGTTCCAGTTCAGGTGTAAATGTTTGAGTTAATCTTGGCACACATTTCTCGAAGAATGTCGAAGATCGAGGCATCCTCGAGCGATCGCTTTCGCAATTATTTATGTGCGATTTTGCGTCTTGACATCGGACGCGTCGCAGGCCTTTTGTTACGCTCTGCAAAGTGAGATGTCCTGTCGCGCGAAATCTTGCAAAAGTGATCGTATTCCAGAATACAGCTGTATATCTTCAAGCTGGGAACGCAGAAATGGACCGACTACGCCGAGAGCGCGCGCGCCAGACCGGCCGCTGACATGCTGGTAGCATGTTTACGTTTATCCCGTGGCCAGCTGTCCAAGTGTTCGATTTTGCAAACTTCGGGCAGCTTCGGGTTGTATTAGGATCCCACCTCACGTTGACTTCCCATCAGTACCAGCACTAGCTGGCTGCCGTCTGGCTGCCAGCGGGCTGCCAGAACTCTGAAAATCGGAAGAAGCCCAATGTGCGGAAGGCCTGACGTGGAACATCAATGCGAATATGGAACACGCTGTGAGGTCACCAGTGCGAATTCCTTTGCATGAAATGAAAGCGCCCAAGTCAGATTGACAATGATGATGGACCAGTCTGAAAAGATTTGAAGTGTCGTCGTCGTGCGTTAGCCTAAATATTTGCTTATGTTGCTGCATAATATGAGCTACACAAGTTTCTATCCAATTTTTACAATAGTCAAGCTATTTCAAAAGTAGCCAAAAAAGTAGCCAAGTAGCCAAGGCATTTTTTTCCCCGCCAACAGCCTCAAAAAGTAGCCAATTTGGCGCAAAGTAGCCAAATCTGGCAACCCTGACCGGTACAACCGTTTACGTGCCTGGCGCACTCGTTGAGACGGCGCACCGCCGCGCATGCGCAAGAGCTCCGAGCATGCGCAGGAGCTCCGCGCGCTCGGAGGAGTGTGAGCGCCTTTTCCTCCTTCATTTTTTTTTTTGTCTCTTTCTCTCTCTCTCTCTGCGCGCCATGCGCGCCGGAACGGGTGGCTTATTCATCTTTATCACCACTATTCATCTTTTTTCATGGACGAAGGAAACGCGCTGGCAGGTTGTATGACAAACGCTGTGGGCATCGTATGAGTCTGGAACGCTAACATGAATGCACTGTTTGTAAAAGCCGTTACAGGGCCCTTCAGACGTTTCAGACGCATTATTGCCAGCGTCGATTAGTAATACAGCGTACTTGTAGCATATCTTCCAGCGTACCGGCAAATGTGATGCCCGCACGTATGTTAGTGCTAATTTTCTGTTCCGATGATAGGTCAAAGCAATCAGTACAGCATTGAGGTACTCATATGCGTGGCTGCGCAGGCATACCGCCGGCGAAATACTGGGTGGGCTCAGAGAATTTGGCGCCTATTTTAAGTGAATGAGAAACTTTGATGGGTTTATAGTGCAGGATATCAGTCAACAAAAAACCGCCCGATGTTAGTGACGCAGCCGAGATATGAAGACAATGTGAAATGTATCCGAGAATCGGACGACACACAACGCGAACACCACATGCGCGACATCGGTTCATCGCACATTCACAAAGTCCGCGTTGTCAGCTACAAACATTACGAGTGTATTTGCTGTTAGCTTGATGCCTGTTTGGAATCCACTTGTAGCTGAAGCTGGCGTTCATAACATCTATTATAACAATTGGATCGGCGTTTTGCTTTATTTATTCTACTGCCGCAAAAGTGATGCGACAACTGTGAAGACTATCTTGGAATTGCCGAGAGCGGCTACGTAGATGATATCATGTGGTCAACAAATGCGGAGGTATACACTATGTGTATACTAATGTCTACAAATAGGCTCTACAGCAATCTCAGCAGTATACAACTTCAGTGGCTTATATCAAACGCAGCTACGTATTATCCAACGGTACCTGCGCTTGGTTACAGCGTACACGGGTTGGGCCCAGATTAACGATGTTTGTCTATTGTTAATCTATAGACATGCAAGACCACGACAACTCAGAGGCAGACCAGGTGGTTAATTCACCACCTGGTCTGCCGGCTTTCGCCACTTATTCACCACCTTTGCCACATCATCACCATCTGACCTTCACCACCTGGTCTTCGCGAAGTGTACGTCCGGGAAGCAGCCAGGTTTAGGGCCTTCGGGTGCCTGGAAGACCTTGGTGACTCGTACGGTGCTCGCACCGCGATCCTCGTTCGGGGCAGCTGCACCGAACGCAGACTAGCAGTCTGCACGGTTTGCCCGCCGCGCCGGAGTTGCGGTGCCGTCGTGCATGAACCAGTGCCATATCATCGCGTTCGCAGAGGGCGGGGGGTATGGAAACTCGGAATTACATATTATCGACTTTCTTCTATAGACATTCAATAAACCGCGAGTAGAGAAAAAGAAATAGAAACCTTGTCGACTATTGTCCATAATATAGAGAGTCTATAGACAAAGTATGGACAAAAATAAATAGAAACTGTATCGGCTTTCGTCTACAGGTAGTCCATATAGAGGGGAAATAGACAAAGAAGAAACAAACACCTTATCGATTTTTTTCTATAGACCGTCTATAGACTGGGAGTAGATAAAAAGAAATTGAAATCTTATCGACTTTCGTCTATAGAAAGTCTATAGACAAAGTATGGACAAAATGGATAGAAACTGTATCGACTTTCGTCTATAGGTAGTCCATAGAGGGGAAGTAGGCAAAAAAGAAACAAACACGTTATCTACTTTTTTCTATAGACCGTCTATAGACTGCGAGTAGACAAAAAGAAATAGAAACCTTATCGACTTTCGTCTATAGAAAGTCTATAGACAAAGTATGGAAAAAAATAGATAGAGACTGTGTCGACTTTCGTCTGTAGGTATTCTATAGAGGGGAAGTAGACAAAAAGGAAACACCTTATCAACTTTTTTCTATAGACCGTCTATAGACTGCGAGTAGACAAAAAGAAATAGAAACCCTATCGACTTTCATCTATAGAAAGTCTATAGACAAAGTATGGAAAAAAATAGAGACTGTGTCGACTTTCGTCTGTAAGTATTCTATAGAGGGGAAGTAGACAAAAAGGAAACAAACACCTTATCAACTTTTTTCTATAGACTGTCTATAGACTGCGTATAGACAAAAAGAAATAGAAACTTTATCGACTTTCGTCTATAGACAGTCTATAGACTTTGTATCAACAAAAGTCCAAATCTATAGAAAGGAAATGGCGTCTATGAAAAGTCTATAGACTTTCTATAGACAGTCTAAAGTCATTTTTGTAAGGGACGTCGGATGCCGCAGCTCGAACTTGTACGATAACAAAAAACCTGCACTCACACATTTCGCCAATGAATTCCGTTGTCTAGGTCACGTAAAATTTGAAGTGAAGCGCACGCCGCACTTTGAAAGAACACGCAAGGAAATAAAAAAAAACTCGGATGAAACCACCGCGTTCAAGTGAGCCACGCCATCCCGCAGGGCATAATAGCTTGTTTGCACAGTCTTGCCAAGTCCTGCGCCCGAATCACTGGATGGTAGGGGTCGCCAATTATCAACTACCAAATTGTGAAATAGAAAAAACAATCAACATTAGTTGTATTAGTACAGCAAGCACACTTGAAACGGAATATTTATCGTATGGCAGTATTCTGATTTAAAATGTTCGAAATTTTTTTTCACATGCATAGGTTTTCTAGTTTCAGCGTTCTTCCCCCCCTCACCCAGTCGCGTTTCAATCGTGCGCCACTAACTGATACCTTTGGCGATAGGTTCTGGCACGCTTTTCTTTCCAAGCTTCGCGACCTGTTTAGATGGACCTTGGCGAAGCGGCAACGTTTGCATTTGTTAGCAGCAACTTCATATAGTCTTTCGTATTGAAAGGCGTGCAGTCACAGCAGCTTGCACAAAAAACTTGCTATACTCGCCTGAGATTCTTTTGGAAGCACTGCCACTGTGTAGTGGTCGCTTTCATAGCCCATCAATTTTAGTTTGTCTCGAGCGCCGTGTGTGAATTGTTTCCGTGGATGTACAGACGAGGTGCAAGTTTCTGCAGCCCTATGGGAGCACGGCTCAGGGATGGTGGGAGAGAGAGAGTACGGAAGTTGGGATGGTGGAGCTATGGCGAGGAAGGCCAAAGCAGACCCCCACGAAGTAATACTGGCTGGGTGGGTGTATTGCTGGGCTTTGGGAGATCCGGGAATTCCAATGAGGATCTGTGTGTGTGGTGCTCTTTCTATACACCTGGCTAGCCTGGTTTGTGGAGTCAACAAATGTCTCCGACAAATACGATACTCCCTAATGCGAAATTTGAGCGCAGCTCTATACGTGTTTTCGTTTCGCGATATATCGGCTGGCGCGGATAGCATCGTGCCGCACGTGGCAGACGGAGCGAAGTGTGCCTCGCTAATTGGGGCGTCGCGAGAGAGAGCGCGTGGGTGATGCGTGGGCGCGATTCACAGCAGCCGCCGCAGACAGTCTTCCGCAAATACAGCGCTTTGTTTTCATATATAGGGCGCCCCACGTAACTCGAGCCAAACGTTAAAAATAGGCAAATGCCACGTAGCTGGACAGAACCAAGGTAATGTTGTTTGCCGTCGCTTGGAGATACTCAGATTATTTCTTTTCATTCCGCTTTAAGATATTCTGAATTAATCAACTTTTCAATATTTACAATTCGATGAAAAGTGTCAATGAGAAAATTACAGAGCAACATGAAAAAGTCCAGATACAGCTTTCTGTTGCTCGATACGTGCTTCGTAAAAGTGTTTTTCCGAGCCTGTGAAAGAAGCCCGCGAATATACATGCAAAGTGCCTCGAGCAGCCAGTCGCGCGGCAATTTTGCGTATATTTGCGGGCCTCTTTCACGCTCGGAAAAATACCTTTGTGTAGCGCGTATCGAGTAACAGAAAGCTGTATCGAAACTTTTTCGTGTTTCTGTGCAATTTTTTAATTGATTTAGCAAGGTAAAGTTGTAGGCCAGTTGGTGAGACATTGTGAATAAAACCGCTACAGACACAGGACGGAGGGAGACGACCCCCCCCCCCCCCCCCCAACACAGGGCGGTACTTGCAACTTACTTTTTATTGAAAAACAGCATGGCTTTTACAGAAGGTGGCACGTCTAACCCGACAACCAATATTAACCAGGATGAAGTAAAATACAAAAAAAATTTCAAGATACCAGAATCTTCTCGGAAGATTAAAAACGACCGCATACACGTGGCAGTAAAAAAGCTGAAAGTGAGCAACACATAATGAAATGAATGACAAATAAACGGGAGCAGCACAAAAGAAATAAAGAACACATGAATAAGATAACAACCCAAGGTCAGACGCCTGAAAGGCGACAAAACCGCTCATTCGGGGAAATGATGGCACAAGAAACCATACGTATAGACAAATGCAACAAACGACTTGCATGGCAAGAAGCCCCAGTTCTTTATGCAAGACAGAAACTGAAGGGGAGCTAATGCATACATCCGGTTGCGAATGTAAAATAGCCACTGCCACTACAATCTCTCTTTCAAGCTGCCCCTTGCTTCTTCCTATAATCTGTGTATGGCTGAACTGAGGAACACACTCACAACTACGACAGTGAACTGGCAGATTTGAAGCCCCAGCCTCATCTATGGAAAGCGCATGCTCTCGTAAACGATCCTTACGACATCCACTAGTCTGTCCGATATAAAAACGCCCACAACTGAGAGGGATCTTATACACGACACCTGTTGTGCATGCTTCACGCTTGTTCTTTTGTAGATGCTTCTTACCACACGTGCCTTGTTCCGAATTGCCCTTTCCCACCATTTTGTACAGTTTGGAAAGTTTGCAAGGAGCAGAGAATACAATGTCGATACCATATTTACCTGAGATTTTCTTGATGTTATGCGAAATCTTATGCAGGCAAGGAACAACTGCACACTTTTTCTCGGAAGCCATTTCTTGGGAGAGAGCCCTGTTTTCTGTCCTCCGGAACTTTTCATCTTTTTCCGCTTCCACGTGTACGCGGTCGTTTTTAATCTTCCGAGAAGATTCTGCCACCTTCAAATTTTTTCGTCCTTTACTTCATCTTGGTTGTCGGGTTACACGTGCCATCTTCTATAAAAGCCATGTTGTTTTTCAATAAAAATTAATTGCGAGTACCTCCCTGTGTTGTCGTCTTCCTCCGTCCTGTGTCTCAAGCGGTTTTGTCCACAATTTCTCATTGACATTTTTCATGTAAATATAATACTTGAGAACTTAATTCATTAAGACTATCTAATTAGGCGGAATGAAAAGGAAATCTGAGTACCTTCAAGTGACGGCAAACAACATTACCTTGGTTCTGTCCAGCTACGTGGCATTTGGATATTTTTTAATATTTGGCTTAAGTTAGGTGGGACACTATGTATGGATGCGCTCGCCGCATGCCATCGGTGAGCAGACGACGCGCGCTACTCTGGCGCCATCTCGTAGGCATCGTCGCCGCACTGCGCTTTTCTTCTCACGCCGTCGCCATACCCTCTTCCTCCACGTTCTGCCTCATGCTTTCACTGTAGCCTCCTCCTCCACTTTCGTTCTCGCGATTCCTTGGCTTTTGATCCCCCGCTGCGCTCTGCGTTCGCTCTTTAATAATTCGTTCTGCTCGATAACTCCACTAGTCGGTGTGGGGCTGGCAAGGGTAGCCTGAGGAAGAATAGGTCTTTTCTGCAGCTTCAAGCGAGCCCAACATACTCATATCGCTGCTTCTTAGTCGAGCGTTGTGTGGCGAGGGCAGGCCGGGAGAGTAGGAGGTGGCCAATGCTTTCGTTTTCTCTGTAGAGGTTGCCGGATGGAGAGGTTGCTCGGCCTTGGATGTAAAGGTGGACGGCCGTTTTTGACACCGCGAATGCGGAGTCGGAGAATGGGGGTTCTGTCCTGGCTGGTGTGACCTTTCTCCGGCAGAGGCTCTGGAGGTCTTGCAGCTGTAAACCTGGGGTAGGGGATGCTACGTGAAGCGGCGGCGGCGCTCCGTCGAGCATCACCGGAAATCCCCCTCTGCCCTCGTTTACTTCCCTCTCACTGCTCCGGAAAGTGAGCCGCCGTTCGGGTGGCGGATGCTTTCTCCGACTCAAATAGAAAGAGTAAACAAGATCATGGCAGGCCTTAATCTACGCTGAACATTTGGGAAGAAACTATTGCTTTGAAAGTGTTTTCTCACAGCACTGTAAATAATGCATTTAATGCTTTCTTTTTGCAGCATACGCATGTAACAGGGATGAGCCTGTAGTTCTGTACTGTATTTCGGTACCACGTTTATTCATTGGTACGACATCAGCTACCTTCCATTGTACTAGTATTGAACTGCTGTCTAATGATTTATTAAACAAATCGACTAATAAGCTATTTCTTGAGAGCAAGCTAGGAAGCTCGGAGGACCTGGGATGTTATACCGTGTGTAGCTGAAGTAGATTTCTTTGGGTTTTTTTTTTTTAGATTAGAAATCAGTTTGGGAAACCGTTACACGTGACAGTAAGCATGGGCCTATTCTCGTAAGCTACTTCCTGCATTTCAGGCAATGTACTAGTGCGAGAAAAGATGGATTTCAAGTAAGAATTAAAAGAGCAAGCCCTCTCGCAATCGTCGAGCACTGTTATCTCATAATTTTATGGGCTTTGATAGCCTTGCAGTCACGTGAAGAAACGTAATATTGTTTATTTACTTTAATTCTTGACGAATTATGGAGACTATGTGGCGCATTTCTTGGACAAGACACCGCTTGTGATTTTGTTTAAATATGTAGCATACAGATAGCGCTTGTTTTTTATTAGTGCTCGGATTTCCTTAATTACCCATGGTTTATCCCTCCTGCGTTTACTTGTTAAGAGTTTTGAAAGGATGTATTGTTCTATTGAAGGTCATTAGCAGATCTTTAAAAGCATTCCAAGCTTCATCTATGCCCAGAGACTGGGTGACTTCACAAAAAGTTTGGTAGAAAAGAGAAAGTTCTCGTGATAAAGACGAAGAGTCACCTCGATCGTAAAAAAAAAACACCTTTCCATGATGTTTGCGTGCTTGTTCGACTGAAGTGTTAGTGCAAATGCCAACAACTTAGTCATCTTAACTGATACCGGGTATGACTGCTATATTTTGGATCAACGACTGAGATTCAGCGAAAAACAAATCGAAAGTGCTAGCAGAAGAACGGTTTTCGCTTTACGTTCTCCGACAGGAATTGGATCAGGTCTTTAGTTATAATAAACTCTGGAAAAGATAAAGATAGGGAAGCCGAGTTTTAGAACAGAGGTTTTCTATTTTTACAGTGAACGGCAGTCATATTAATCAATCCGCCTAGAATATAGTCACAATTTAGTGTAGTCAAAAAGCTTGACAACTAGTTAAATGATTCCGGATTAGCGGAGCTAGTGCGTCAGTAAAAGAATCTAATAGCGAAGAAACTACCATTGTTAAGTCTAACCTTGCCCCAAACAGATTCAGAATAATGTAACGTACGTAGTTGACAGTTCGCTACTCTTAAGACACCCATTAATGAGGATAAAAACACCACCATGATGTGTATTTTTGTTACCTTGGTGAACATCGTAACAACTCCGAAAGGATTCGATATTTGCAATATATTCATGCAACCAAGAATCAATACGATTACTACGTGCGGTTAACAGAGGAAAGCAAAGCAGCCATATCGTCAACTTTATTTTTCAACCTGCGGCAGTTAACCAGCAAAATATTAGGAGAAAGGTCACAAAAGAGCCACATTTTGCCATCGCACGCAAAATTTTTGGTTTCAAGGATGCTTGTCATGTAACTCTCTTTATTTCCGTCACCTTATTGTCTCCGCTGTCGCAGACACAGATTTTCTCATCCATATGCAGTTTATCTGAAAACAGTTTTTAAAAAAAATTAGGGGGTTTTACGTGCCAAAACCACTTTCTGATTATGAGGCACGCCGTAGTGGAGGACTCCGGAAATTTCGACCACCTGGGGTTCTTTAACATGCACCTAAATCTAAGTACGCGGGTGTTTTCGCATTTCGCCCCCATCGAAATGCGGCCGCCGTGGCCGGGATTCGATCCCGCGATCTCGTGCTCAGCAGCCCAACACCATAGCCACTGAGCAACCACGGCGGGTAAACCAGTTTAAACGGGAGGTTCATGAGTTGAGCATAATCAATCAATTTGAACCGTGCGTGCCTGGTAGTAGGATTGAAATCCTCGCGAATTGCGCATTCCTTATTCTTTAGCTTTTATCAGCGCGACAAAAGTTGTTCATTAACTTTAAACCTACATAACGATAATCGGCGATCTCTTTTCCTCACGGAACTTTCCAAGTCGTTCAATGTCTTCATTTGTGATAGCTTGATCAAACTCAGCTTTGAAAAACACGATAGCATTTTTCACGGCTTCTTTGCTGCATGCTTTCATTTACACAATCAGATAGGTCAAACGCAATCAAGTTTTCTCTACGTGACTTCCTGTTCGCATCCTCCAGAGACGCTTTAATGTCTACCAGTGTACGCCAATTGTCTGAAGAGCCTGCTTTCACTGAAAGTAAATGGCTTTGGAATGCGGTGATTGCGACCTATAATTCCTTCTGTCGTTGTTTGTTACACTTCATTTGCAGATGAATAAATAACCTTGTTCATTCTCTAAAACCCGTTTTCTTTCTCTTACAGGGCCTGCACCATGGAAAGGCGACACAAGTTTTCATGCTCAGAATTATCATTATTACGATGACTCTAAACAAACTAGTAACCAATAATTAATTAACAAAGTAGCTTAATAAATTAACAATTAACAAGACAACAAGGTAGTCATGCTGCTATGCCGAAAACATGAAGATGTCTCAAGAAGGAAAGGATGAAAGCATTCTTTTTATTATCTTGGGAAATTAACTATTCAAAAGACGTGATGCCTGTTTGAGTCTGTTAAGTGAAGCAAAAGAATAAATAGAATAGTTGTAATAGCAAAAGCGCTTAAAATTCGTGAGCAGAAGCTCTTGAACCAACGTTTATTATTAAAAGTTCGAAGGTTAGAACTTTTGTCGCAACTTTTAAGTTCACCTTCAACCTTTAAGCATATTTGATCATAAAGTCATTAACTTGGTTCCCGGAATCACTTTTGGTCGCGAGTAAGAGATGGTGGGAAGGCGTGCTGGCTAAGATGGATTAGTGCTGCACAAGGTGTCGGAGACTGCACAAGGTGTCGGAGATCTTGCGGCTTAATTAGAGGTCAAATTGCGCTTTTAGCGGATAGCGGACATTTCGCGAGATTTATAATAATTATTGGCAGAAAGCGGGAAAGAACATAAATATTTATGTCAGATATTTAGCAGCTTTTGAGTGATTATTAGCAGATAACAAAATATTCGGCGGTACGCAAATGGCCCCGAGAGAATGTTTAGCTGACTAAAATTTAGAGGCAATAGACACCTTAGTACAGGTGCGCGAAGTCATTAGAAATTTCGTTAGAGGACTCTTTGATGGCGAGATCGGAATGCAGGTCAAGTCAGCAGCAATCGTCTAACGAAATGCTTTAAACGTCGTGGTTATGAGACAGGTAAATGGGCCAATTCTATATCGCAAAGCACGTAGTGAGAAAATCGTGACTGCGATAAACAATCCCTGGACAACTTTCCGCATTGAATTCCACGGGCGCACTATACCAGGAAGCCACAGCACCGAATCCGAAGTCTCTTTTTTTTTTTCGGTTTCGAAAACAGGTCGGGGGGCTCAGTGGGTGCGATCTGCCAACACGAAGGGCGAAGGTCGGGAGCGAAGTACCCGGGCAAGCATTGTACGCATACACTCCCATATAAGCGTGACCTCATTGCGCCGGATATAATATTTGTGACGGCGGCAGAGAAGAAGTGTCTTCGTATATTTTTTGACATTTTACATAAACAATGTACATCTAACATTTCCCATAAGGAGCGTATACAATCTTAAAATTCATACTTCACAATATTTCTTTTCTTTTTAATTTCACGTAAAAAGGTACGTCTAAATTTCACATAAGAAGCGTATACAAGGTTAAACTTCATAACTCACAATGTGTTTTTTTTTTCTCGTGATTTTACACAAACAAAGGATGTCTAACATTTCACATATGGAGCATATACGAGGGAGAATCATAAAATCGTTGCCCCTATTTTTTAGATAATTTACGGCTGTAAATGCGAAATCGAACAGATCCATTCCCAGCGGTGGGCCTTTCTTGGACCGGCCCGGCCTTATTTGCCGGTAGCTCCACGGCATGGCGCTGCTCTTAGTGGTTGGAGGTCTACCCAGCAGTCGATTTAGGCACCACTGGCCTCCTTGAAGCCCTTGGGTTCAGCGGGAGCAGTGGTAAAGCAAACATGTCCGCAATAGGTATTAGTAATAGACGATTGGAGGATTGTTGGAAGAAAAGTAGGGAAACGACAAAAGACGGAGACGTACAAAAGCTCAGTTCGCAATAGGGGATCAGAAAATTTGGGCGTGGTAGTTCATAGTGTTTTTTTTTTTTCATTGTTTAACCTAGATAGAACATTAGGCAGCATAATAGCAAGAGCTTGGTGGAGCAACCCGCCGCCCCGTTCCAAAGCGGACGCTCATAACATCCATCCATCCAATCCTGAGGTAGCGGTGGTGCTTCCCACGTCCCCGCCGTACGACCAACGAAGGGTGATTCGTTTTCTATGGAGCAAGGGCCGAACGTCCGTCGAAATCCACAGAGAAATACAGCCCACGTATGGGGGAATGTCTCGCTTTGATAAGTCTGATGTAGTGTTGTTGTGAGTTCGCAAAAGACCGTGAAGACTTGTATGCGAATGAGTATTCGGGGAGGCCGCGTGCGTCGCTGGGTGATGACAAGTTAATCTCAAGTTCAGTGCTACGATTGGACAAATGTCTGAACAGGTGTGGGTACTATGTGAAAAAATAGTTAAGGCACGTAGAATAGTTCGTATATTTGTAATTATCTTATGTACCTTTGGGTGATAAAGAATAGGGGCAAATACTTTCAGATTCGACCTCGTACGGTTTTAAATTTAGGAATGCAGAATTCCCACAATTCAGGGACAAAGCAGCTCCCTATATAACACAAATGGTAAGTCAATTCTCGCACACGGTGGTGAGTGGCAACGCGGATCTCAAAAAAAAAAAAAAAATGTAATGTGCCTTGGGAGAAATTAAAAACCACGCTATCTGTTTCGATCGGAACCAAAAGTGATCACTGTGGCCTATATAGGGTTTCAGTTATTGGGAAATAATTAGGATCTCCAACTCTGGACCATAGGAGGTTACGCAGCTAAAATAATAACACACATTATATATGCGCTTACATTACTCTGACAATTATAAAACTCCCAATATGCATAAGTCCTCATTTTCGAACTTTAAGAACCGGAATAGCAACCGGTTGTTTCGCCCATTCGTCATTGAATGCAGCGGTGGCCCACTTCCATTAACCATAGAATTGGCCATGCATTCGGCGTACCGTATGATAACGATCACCAAATGCAGCAAAGTATATTGATTATAGTATATTGATTACACGATCTTTAACCGTGGAAGCCTACGCCTCCTCTAAATGTAGTGCTGACTGAGCGAGTGCTGTATAGGTCTGAAATGGGCATCATCATCATCAGCACCGCGCACACGAACGCCGCCATGTTGTTATCCCTCCGAACCGTTCTGCAACTAAGGCGCCTGCGTAGCGCTGATATCTGATCATCGTTTGTTTGCGTAACTGTTAATACACAGACTCTACGAACAAGAGTGCGCGCCCCATAAAACTGTCCTAACGGCTGCGAGAGGCCCTCGCTGCTAGCGGCTGCGAAGTGTACTTGTCATAACAATTCAGCAATGGCATGGTCTCTCTTATCTGTTCACGCACGCGGAAAGGATTTGCAGTTCACCGACATTACGTTATGTATGTATATACAAGAATCGAACGAGAAGAGAGGTTCTATAGTACCCTAATCGAGCGCTCGTCAGCTTACTCGTAAAACGCCCACAGACATTTCTAACCATCTCTCCACCGCATACATGTCGGAGACCGTCTTCTTCAGGAGCGGACTACAGCCCGCAAGGCTGCAAACTTGAATTTATTTCCACCAAAGTTTTCCTCCTCCTCAAGAGGACAGACGTCCCTGGGTTCACTTACTAGGGCGGACGGGAATAAAAAATAAAGTTAGCACACGAAGCATCGGTATTTCTCCTGCGCCGCAACCCTGCTCCAAGCTGCAGTTGCGGAGAGGGTCGGAACGGGCAGACATGGCGCCCAAGTGCGTGCGCGAACCTTCGCCAACATCGCCGATAACGAGATTTTAGCGGCTGGCATGCATTTCCGTTTTCAGAAGCTTGTGTGCTCCTATATCGTGCCATGTTCCATAACATTTCAGCAGCAGTCTAACCATGTCACGCCACGGAACGTGTGATGTTAAGTAAGTCGACGTGTAGCACTTTGGTGTGCTGCAGTCTTAAAGTCGACGCAAAGCTTGGCGCGTATCGTGGGGGAAGGAAGCAACTAAGGCGGATCATTATGTAACAAAATTGAATCCAAGGAAAGCCGATTCAACGCGTGAGTGTCTTGCACCGCCGCGCAATGGCCGCACTGCAGCGCGCGCTCTTCCCACCAAAGACAACGGCTGCGACAGCTCGCATGTTGCAACAAGGATGATAAATGTATATGTTTCAATCAACATCCGAAGTTGCACAAGCATATCAGGTGTGCCGTAGTCCTCCATAAAGGAAGCAACAAAATCCCAATAAAGGAAGGCGTAAGACAGGGAGATACGATTTCTCCAATGCTATTCACAGCGTGTTTACAGGGGGTATTCAGAGACCTGGATTGGGAAGAATTGGGGATAAGAGTTAATGGAAAATACCTTAGTAACTTGCGATTCGCTGATGATATTCCCTTGCTTAGTAACTCAGGGGACCAATTGCAATGCATGCTCGCTGACCTGGAGAGGCAAAGCGGAAAGGTGGGTCTAAAAATTAATCTGCAGAAAACTAAAGTAATGTTTAACAGTCTCCGAAGAGAACAGCAGTTCACGATAGGTAGCGAGGCACTGGAAGTGGTAAGGGAATACATCTACCTAGGACAGGTAGTGACTGCGGACCCGGATCATGAGACTGAAATAATCAGAAGAATAAGAATGGTCTGGGGTGCGTTTGGCAGGCATTCTCAGATGATGAACAGCAGGTTGACAGTATCCATCAAGATAAAATTGTATAGCAGCTGTGTCTTACCAGTACTCCCCTATGGGGCAGAAACCTGGAGCCTTACGAAAAGGATTCTACTTAAATTGAGGTCGACGCAACGAGCTATGGAAAGTAGAGTGATGGGTTTAACGTTAAAGGATAAGAAGAGAGCAGATTGGGGTGAGGGAACAAATGCGAGTTAATGAAATCTTAGTTGAAGTCAAGAAAAAGAAATGGGCATGGGCAGGGCATGTAATGAGGAGAGAAGATAACCGATGCTCCTTAAGGTTTATGGACTGGATTACAAAAGAAGGGAAGCGTAGCAGGGGGCGGCAGAAAGTTAGGTGGGCGGATGAGATTATGAATTTTACAAGGACGACAAGGCCACAATTAGTACGTGACCGGAGTAGTTGGAGAAGTATGGGAGAGGCCTTTGCCCTGCAGTGGGCGTAGCCAGGCTGCTGATGATGATGATCGGGTGGAAATGTGCACGGAGTGGTTGGCGAAGCACCACCGAACAAGTGCGCATCGATTAAAACCTACTGGGAACCAAGCCCACTAAGTCCGCCGTGAACAGTGTCACGTGTGGAGAAAACTCAGTTTTTTTTTTTTTTTTTTTTTGAGAAAGAAGAGGTGAGGCGATGGCTTTAGGGAGAGTTGACTGGCGAAGGGCGCTTTCGTTGATGCAATGCTCCCTACTAGTTTATTTTCTTCGCTATGGTGGCGAGTATTGCCAGTATTGCCCACCGCTGCGTACATGGAACAGCGAGTGTCTTGCCTTGCAAAGCAAGGAAACTTCCATTTTCGAGACAAGAATTTCCAACCCTCAAGCATAGCTGAGATATAAAAATACGTAGAAAACAGAATGATGTAGCAATTATGCTCCAACTCTTTTCCTTTACGCGCTTTAACTATGGGAGGGGCGCTCCGCCTTAGTTGTCACAAGGATCAGCCGGTCGTGAGCGGTGAATGTTGAAAAACAAAAAGGAATGAAAAGAAAAATGATAGAACGTCTTGGGGAGGCTTGCATTGGATAGTAACAGCGAACATACGCTGGGTGGTACCCACCAATTGCTGGTCCTTCTCAAAAGTCCACTGCACTAAGTCCTCCTGTGGCCACTGGTACCACTCAAGCCTTTTTATGAATGAGACTCATTAAAATAATCGCTATAGGCCTGTATGCTCAGATGATTTCAACCAGAGAGCCGGCAGGTTCACGAATCTTGGTAAATGGTAGAATCGCGGTAAAATGAATCATTGCATTATACCAGTGCAGATTTTTGTCAGCACAGGCGCAATACCACGCCATGGAGGGAAAATGACTAAATGGTGACATTCACAGCGTCCCATAGAGCTACGAAAAAAAAAAGCAACATGAATGGTCTCCACAGTTTCTACTTCCCATGCCTGACGACACAAAATTCCCCAGATATTGTATCCTCGTAAAGCGTTGGGATAACATGCCGCCTGTGCACGCCGTTCGTCTTTCTTTGTGTCAGAACTGTTTGTTCGCGCCGCGCAGACTTCAGTTTTCAATTGCACGTCACGTCCACAGTTTCAGATAACGTCCAGGTAGTTTTCCGAGAAATGATTTCAATATTTGCGGAGTGTCGCATAGTTGCAACTCTCAGCATAAGACAGTCAACCAATGTGTTGTACAGCTCCAACGAGTGCACTGTTGCTGCATTAAATGGTCACATGTCGTGGCTTTGTACAAGCACAATGTGATTGCGTGCATTCCAATACTGGAGCCTCGTCTGCTATTCCTCCTGTTGGTACTTCTCACGTTTTTAAGCACGCGTAAAGCACCAACGAAACTGTTATTCTATAAAAACCGCACGAAAATGGTCGAGGCTAAAGCCAGTGACTTCTACGAACATGACAACTCTGTCTCGTGTGCGTCACACGCCACGAAGGCGCTTTTAACTTCTGTGGAAAACGTTGGTCTCAACGGGAAACTTTATTCTGTATGTTGCGGGTATTGTGCGTGTTATGTGTCTTTCGTGTGTTTTTATGCATAACGTTTCATTTATAATCGCACGCACCTGCAGCCTTCCAAGTTTTTATTAAAAAACCTCTCTCTCAAGAGGGACGCAACATTGGAAAACAACAGGGTTGAAGGGGAGGACACCACCAAAAAATGGAGGTGAAAGTGGAAGTACATCTTACCGTAGCCACATTCTCCTGAAGTCGTAATGCTAAAGCAAGTGACGCACGTGACGAAAAAAAGACCATCGTTATCAAGCAGAAAAAAAACGACTATTTATCGTACTGAGCCCGTGACAGCTGATTATCAGTTTGACGGGGTTATCTATAATTCGATGTTTAATGGAACTATGCACCCTAAACTGATTTAAACCATTACAGGAGGTCCTTAGTGGTGCAACTCGGTCTGTAAACCTCAACCTTACACCCGCCAGCTTTCACCACAGCAGCCGTGTAGAAACACCTAGCCGACCATGTACGTAAAGCCGGTATGACAGGACGTGAGAAACAAAAATTATGGATCAGTGGTTTAAAAAGCCGGCATATAAGTTGTTGTTAGAGTTCTATATACGCAAAGTAACTTTTATAATCACTGCTCATTGCGTTTCGAAGCAAATTGGGGGCTCCGACACACGTCGCGTTGCATTTATGTTGGATATCGACCCCGACGTCGCTCACCCCTGCGCGAAAATTGTTGCGCAGAACTTCCCTGTAAACTTGTGCCTGTAAACTTACAAACTGTAAACGAGACTTTCCTGTAAACTGATAATTTCTGTCAAATAATTTTGCAGCTTCGCAGTAAAATTATTAAGCAGAATTTATCTGCCGCGTGCGTTCGCTCAGGACCTGGCGTCCCTGGCTGGAAAGCAGCTCCCCTGCGGCAGATTCTTTCGAGACAGTCCTCACTTCCACAGTTCTCCCTCCTTCGAGACTCAGATAGGTGTTGTTATCCCTTACATATTCGAGATAAGCGAATATTCCACAATTCCGAATCGCGAATTAGCGAGTCGAATACGAATCGGGTAGCAAGGACTATTCCCTTCGTATTCGAAATTCCGAATATCTTCACAGCCCTAATTGAACACTTTCGTTGACTTCGCTGCTTAACTGGAAATAGAAAATGCTCACGCCATTACTGGCCGCCGTTGCTCACACGCAGAGCGCACTATGCGTTTATAACGCCAGTTAATCAATCCGCGCAGCACATGAAAATTATTGCTCCAAAGTGGCGTCATACGAAAACAGTTCTTTTTTTCTTGCGTTGGAGTTACATTTTCTTGCACTGGGAAATCGCGAGCGCGGAATCACCACTTAAAGCTGACACTCTCACTGTGTAGCGCGCTTCTCGCTGCTGTTGGTCACGTGCGCGTAATTGAGGAAACTGTTGTCCATCTCCCGTCACAATATTACCCCGCGCGAAATGCAAGTCAAGTATAAAATACACATGAAACTGAAAGGTTGCGCCACAGCCCGACACTTTAATCGACGCTGAGCGCCAGCTGGCTTGCCGGTGCTGCAGCCCCAGACGCGAAGGCCTCGCGAGGAGCTCGCTGCCAACCGAGTCCGGTAAGTGCGCGCGCAGGGGGCTGGTGCGGGCCCTTCACTCGGGAGCGCTGCCTTGCGTACTCTTCGGGAGTTGTCTGCGCCTCAAAAGGAAGACACGGGAAGACACCTCGAAAAGGGAATCAATAAAGCGGCAGCTGCAGAAAGCGCGCGCTAACTAAATCACGGGGGGCAGCCCGAAGAGCGAACAATCTCATCAGGCTTAATCCCAGTTGCCAACATTCATTTCGCGGATCCCTCTGCGCAGCTCTGTGCTGTCACCTCGGCTGCAGACCGCGGTAATGCGAGATGCGCTCGTCATGGCTGAAAGAGGGGTCCATCCCGCCTTGTCCACGCAAAGCCACGCGACGACGCTGCGATGGATGGTGCCCGGGGCTCTTTTTCCTGCGAGTCGGTATTTGATGGAGCCGTGAATTTCGCCTCCAGGTACCAGTGTGTGCCGACAGCGCGATGCGCTATTAAGAGCGACCAGCGGAGTTTCTGCAGCTAATACATGCCGCCGCTGACCTCCACGGCATCCCGCTGCTGGGCGCCACATGGCGATATATAATTTTCAACGCAGTGGTCGCACTCCGACGGGACAGGAACGCGAGAATACCATCGCATTCTGCGACTTTGCTGCATGTTAAAGGAACCGAGGAGCATGGTCAGTACAACGCTAAACGGGATCGATCAGTTACAGCAGCAAAAAAAAATAATAAAGAAAGATATGCAGATCCAACGCATTGTGAGAATCGGTGTACGCGAAGCTCTCGTAAGCCAGTAAAGCAAGATCGTGCATTACGACGAGAGACGCGCTTGTATATTTTTCAGTGACGAACGCGTTGCTCAGCTACGATGGTGGACCATGCAGAGAACGCGGAAGCTTTAGTTAAAACGTGTTGAATCAGAAGACGCCGCGCGCTCGACCTCGTAGAAACGCGTCACAGCGCCACAGCACACGATGAGAGACGCGCAGCCAATACCGGTGACGAACGCGTCCCGTACACTTCACTCCTCATCGTCAGCTATACTCCGTTCCATACACAGCAGTCAACGCTGTGGAAGCTAGGCAAGAATTTCGGTCAAGAAAAGTTATCACTCCGCGCGTTCCGTCCATGCTTCGCTGCACGCCATCGGCGTTCGCTCGCGTGAGCATGCACGTGAGGCTCCTCTCTACGGGTTGCAAATAAAAAACCAGAAAAGAAGAACAAAAATAAAAACGATCTAAAACCAACGCATTAGCAGCCGTGTACCATAGTGTATTTGCTTCTAAAGATTAGAACTTGTTTCATTTAATACCGAGGCTATATAAAAAACAAAAAAAAAGTTGCGCACAATTGCGGCCAAACACGTCGAACTATATCCAAGTGATGCGAAAGAAGCCACAGCAGGAAGTCTCTCTCTAGCCTCCACAGCGTCGGCTACTGTGCATATGGAAAAAAATTAAATTATGGGGTTTCACGTGCCAAAACCACTTTCTGATTATGAGGCACACCGTAGTGGAGGACTCCGGAAATTTCGACCACCTGGGGTCCTTTAACGTGCACCTAAATCTAAGTACACGGGCGTTTTCGCATTTCGCCCCCATTGAAATGCGGCCGCCGTGGCCGGGATTAGCAAGGCCAGTGAAAATAGGGGATTAGATAAGCGGAGAGTAACTGCTTCGGCATGGTTGAAGGGCAAATTTGATTCGGAGACAGACCAACTGTTCTTTATTCCCCCACCTTTCCCGAATGCACGAAAAAAGGAGAATGTATGATAGCCTGGTAACGCAAAACGAGAAAATAAATCTGGAGAAATAGTATCTCGCTGAGTGCTATGACATCAAAAAGCAACGGAATAGAAGACAGAATGGCAACTAAATAGTCCCAGTACTTACGAATGCTTTTGATGTTTACGCAACAAGGAAAGCGTCGTTACCCAGACAAAAAAAAAAGGAAAGACGCAATCTTTAAAAAGTCATTGCAAACCTTGAAAGAGCCACTACCTATAATTAGACAAGCCTTTCAATGTCCGATTTTCTATTAATTCGAAAGAGTGAAGCACCGTCTGTTTTCTTTGCAAAAGCCTTGCCATTTCTTTTCCAGACGTACTTGAAGGACTTTTCATTTCCTTTAGTACGACCTATCCAGAAAAGTTAACGATTAACCCGTGTGAGGTTGTCATTGAAAAACAACCCCAGAAAATCATTCTGAGATAATCCAGGCAGGTCTTTACATGATCGAAACCATTGTTTCTTCGCTTCAACACAGCACATCCTCAACGCAGCACATCTGGACAAGAATAGCTGGTGCAGTATTCTCCCTACTGCAACAACCAACCCTACTGCAGCAACATGAAAAACTCCCAACACAGCTTTCTGTTGCTCAATACGTGCTACATAAAACTGTTATTCCGAAAGTGAAAGAAGCACGCGAATACACGCAAAAGTGCCGCGCGACTGGCCGCTAGAGGCACCTTGCGTTTATTCGCCGGCTTCTTTCAGGCTAGGAAAAACACTTTTATGTAGCACGTATTGAGCAACAGAAAGCTTTATCGGGTTTTTTTCATGTTGCTCAATAATTTTCTAATTGATGCTTTCCATTCAATTATAATATTTGAGAAGATTATTAATTAATTTAGACTATTTTTTGAATTAGGCGGAGTGCAAAAAAAATAATCTGAGTATCTTTAAGCGACGGCAAACAACATTACCTTGGTTTTGTCCAGTTACATGGCATTTGCATACTTGTAAATATTAGTGCATGATAGTTGGGGGAACTGTATATTAAGGGCTGGCATCGTTACAACTGTAATTGCTGGTCAACAGCTTACGCTCTTACAAACGCAGCCTTCAGTTTCCTCATCTGTTTCCACAAAACGTACATGGCATTTGAGAGAACTAGGTAGGGTGCTGAAATGAGGAAATTTGCAGGCGATAGTTTGGGTCAGCTAATATAGGCAGCACTAATTGGAGATCAGTGGGCCATGCCGTCGTTCTACAGTAAACCTACTTAGGGAAGGTGACGTTGATTTCAAATATTACGTTTGAAAAATCCGTAAAATTGGGAAAGATGCTATAATTAGGCAACTTCCTCGAGATTGTGTAAGCACGGTGAGATATCTTTTTAAACGATTCGAGAAAGTAATTAGACATGCAAGCATAAAGTTAGGCTAATTTACTTGTCAACCAACGAAGTCATACGGCTGATCCTAACGGCTTAGTTCAAGTCCATCACCAAAATATTTTTTTTTTAATCTGAAGGTGGGAAGCTCGAATTCACCTCCTCCAGTATACTCCAGGTTTGGAGTGGCACCTGACACCGGCAGAAATGCCAAGAGCCAGTGGGGCTATACTAATCCAGGTACAACCAAATTAGGAAGACCCACTAAGCTTCAACAAAAAACACTCCCTCACCAGAACAGGAATTGGCCTCCCTGGTGCAGTATTCGGCCATTCCCTCCCAAATTACTCATTCGATTAACCAATGGCCCTTAGTCCACAGCAGCTGCGGAGCACCTGACCAAGGCGGCGGTCAGACCTGTAACGCAGCAGAGGGCGCTAAGAGAGAGAGAGAGAGAGAGACAACTTTATTTATCCCATCTTAAAGGGAAAGGGGCTGCGGGAAGAAGGCGAGGGAGGTTATCCTACTCGCGGTAGGCCTCCTCTACCACCTCAGCCCAGCTCAAGATAGCTTCCTGAAGTTCGGGGTTGTAGCTGCGCATGGCAGCCTCCCACAGCTCCCTACTGCTTAAAGCTCTACAAAGGTTAGGGGGAGGGGAGTGGTTCTTGCACTGCCACATAATGTGGTTAAGGTCCGCTCTGCTAGCAGGACAAAACTTGCAGGCTGAAGTAGGGTATATTCCCGGGTGAATTTTGTGACGTAAGGCAGGAGACAGAAAAGTGCGAGTCTGTAGTTTACGCCATAGAACCTCGTGTATGCGTGACGACCGAATCATTAAAGGAGGGAGGGTTAGGCGACCTAGGCGGTAATGCCCGCAAATGTCGTGATATGTAAGTAATCTGTCTTTGGAGGTGAATGCTGGAGGGAGATTATTGGCGTTTGAACCGTCCCCTAGTCTAGCCTGTGCTCGGTTCGTGAAAGCTCGAGCACTTAGGTGGGCCGCTTCATTGCCGATTAGGCCTGCGTGAGCAGGTGTCCAGATTAAACTCAGAAGATGGGCTGGCGGATTGTGAGATAGAATGGCTAGGGCTGTCCTGCAAACCCTACCAACTCCGAAGTTGTGTATAGCAGTTTTGGAGTCACTTACTGGGTATTGGGTATTGTTGCGGCGAATGCCACCACCGCCTCCTCTGCCTCCTCCGAAGAAGAGGCTATAATGGATGCTCCCGTCGCAATACTGCCAGTGGAGTCAACGACTGATATGGCGAATTTGTGTCCACACGGATACTCTGTGGCATCGACATAGAGCACGTCTTTGCAGTTAAATAACTTTTTCTGCAGGGCTTTAGCTCGTTGTTGCCTTCTATGTTCGTGATGAACAGGGTGCATATTCTTAGGGAGAGGAGGGATATGAAAGTGCTCATGTATCGAGTGGGGAATATTGAATTTCTCATTGGTCATGGGTGCTGGGGCAATACTTAGGGAGTTTAGGATGTGCCTACCAGTGTGGGTGTTCGATAAGCGCTGGTATTGAGCGGTCAGGTTGGCTTCTGCGAGCTCACTAAAAGTATTCAAGGTACCTGTAGCCAAAAGTCTCTCAGTAGAAGCTCTACTTGGCACTCCAAGGGCAGATTTGTAGAGTCTGCGTATCAGTGAATTAAGTTTATCTTCCTCGGCCTTAGTTAAGTGGAGATAGGGAAGGGAGATTGTGATTTTAGTGACAGAAAACGCCTGTACCAGTCTTAGCAATTCTGCCTCGCGGAGACCTCCGTGCTTATTGTACACCCGTCCTATTAGCCGTGTGGTGTGACCTACGCTGGCAGTAACCGTTTGAAGTGTATACGTATTGAGTCGGTTAGATTGAATGTGCATGCCAAGTACACGGATTTTGTCTACTACGGGAACTTGCTTCCCCTTAATGTTAATCTGAATGTTCGGCGTAACGCGTTTATTTGCGGATAGAAGTAACAGCTCAGATTTGGTGGGCGAGCACTCTAGGTTCATGAACCCGGCTCTCGTAGCCACTGCATCTGCAGCCTCTTGTAAGGTATCTTGAATGTAGCCATCCGAGCCACCCTTAATCCATAGGGTAATGTCGTCTGCATATAAAGAATATTGGAGATTCGGTATTTGTGCTAGCTTCCCAGCAATAGACCTCATAGCTAGGTTAAATAGAAACGGCGAGAGCACAGATCCCTGAGGAGTGCCAAAGCTACCTAGAATGATTGGGGGCGAAGTTTGATCATTGAGACTTATGACAGCTGTCCGATTGGTAAGAAATTCGCGGATGTAGTCATGCATTTTTCTACCACAGTTAATAACATTCAATTCACGTAAGATAGATCCATCTTACGGTCGAGTCCTAAGATGGCTTGGGTGTCTTTACTAAACGTAGGAGTGAGAAGGTCATGCTTGAGCCTTAGCATGGCATCCTGGCATGAAAGCGACTAGCGAAAGCCAATCATCTCTGGCGGGAATAACTGATTGTCTTCCGCGTATTTATTGAAGCGATTAAGCATGACATGTTCGAGCGTTTTGCCCAAGCATGATGTGAGGGAAATAGGTCTAAGATTAACTATGTCAGAGGCTTTATTGGGTTTGGGAATAAAGATTACATTAGCGGTTTTCCATGAGCTCGGAAGAGAGCTGTTATCGAAGCAATGATTATAGTATTCTGTGAGGGCAGAGATTGATTTGCCGTCCAGATTTCGGAGTAATTTATTATTTACATTATCTATACCGGGAGCAGATGTAGTTTTAAGGGAAGCTAAGGCATGTCGAACTTCTGCCTCCGTTATTGGGGCGTCGAGAAATTCATTAACCTCGCCTGTATATGAATTCTCATGAGTTGTGGTAGGAGGGAGGTGTAATCGTGCAAGCTCCTGAAAAAGATGGGGAATATTATCCTTGTGTTTGTGCAATAATTGAGTGATGTAGTGACTGTGTTGCACGCGCGAGGTCGAGGGATCAAGCAAATGTCTCAGCAGTTGCCAAGTCTTTTTACTACTGAGATTATCATGCATGATCTCACATACTTGGCCCCATTGTTGATTAACTAGTTGGGTCGCATATGCTTGTATGTCATCGTCAAGTCTAGCTACACGGATGCGAAGCCTGCGGTTATGGCGGCGTCTTTTCCACCGCTTTAATAGTGATTCCTTCGCTTGCCACATGTGTAATAGTTTGGCATCAGGTGTTTGAAAAGGAGCATCAGGTGGCATAGTTGTAGTATGATTGTCAACGTCAGTTTGGAGTTGACTAATCCATTGCTGTAGATCAAGTATGGAATTGTGAGCATCATTTGCGCGAGTTTTCCGAAATTTGTCCCAATCCGTAAGTTTGGGAGGCAGAGTGTGAAAGGGCTTGTGAGAGAAAGAAACAGAAATCTGTATGACGTAGTGATCGCTACCAAAATTGATTTGAAGGTTTTCCCATTTAGTTAAGTTAACCCGAGAGGTGATAGTGAGATCTGGTGATGTATCTATGGAGACACTATTTCCTAAGCGAGTAGGTGTGTCGAAGTCATTGTGGATGGTGAGTTGATGATCCTGAATGTGGGTCCATAAAGCTCGTCCTTTAGGTGCGGAAGTAGTGTGACCCCATAGTTGATTTGGAGAGTTAAAATCGCCAACAATGAGGAGCGGGTTTCTCCGAGCTTCCTGTTTAGCACGAGCAAAAACGGTAGTAAAACGGTGGTGTTTAGAGCTGGGACTGCTGTAAACGTTAAGGATGTAAATAGGAGCCGACCTGGTCTTTTTAGGAAGTATTTCTACGAAGTCGTGATGAATGTCGATACTCTCGAAATGGGAGCAAGTAACAGTCAAATGTTTTTGTGCTAGGATTGCGGTATTGGGACGTTCGCATCTTTTGCATTGGAGTGTGTTGTATCCGGGGAATTTAACGTAACCATTCGTTTCTTGTAAAGCAATGACTGCAGGCGGTTGTGTGAGATTGGCGATGTATTGTTGCAGACTGGCCTTCTTTTTCGAAAAGCCCCTACAATTCCACTGCCACATAACTAGGTTGGAGCGCTTAGGGGATGCGGCCATGCAGTTGATCGAGTCTTTCGATAATTTGATTGAATCGCTCATCAATTTGGGTAAGTGGCGCGTCATCCTGGTTAAATTTAGCATTTATATGGGCACTGAGGCTATGAACGTTAGTAGTGAGGGACTGAAGCTTGGCTTCTACGGCATCCATGCGTTTTTCAAGGGCCTCAAAGCGATTGTTAGAGCTTCTAATGTGTGCGGTGAGCTTACGACTTAGCTTATCGTGTTCCTCCCAAGTATCTCTCCCATCATCAATAGATTTGCGCTGTGTGGCAGTTATGGTAGTGGGAGGAGGAGGAGTGTCCATGGTTAGAGTTTGATCGCCATTCTCACTGACAGGGGGAGGAGTTACAGTGGGTTGTTCACCAGTAGAGTGTTGAGATTGAGTGGTAGTAGTCGTACATGAAGAAGGGGTTTGGTGGTCGAGAATTTGTTTACGCAGAAGGCGATTTTCTTCCTGAAACTGCTGTAGGAGGGCATATATTGGGGCATCAGGTTGCTTAGGTTTAGGTAAGCTGTGGGAAGCTACCGATGCCCAGCTTACCTGAGGAAAGCTTGATTTGTTGTTAGATGGAGCAGCGGATAGGAGAGGCCAATCTTCGTCTTGTTTTTTCTTAGGAAGAGGTCCCTGCTTCTTGGGCGAAGGAGAAGACTTGGTCTTGGATTGACGAGGAGTCTTGTCAGCCTTGGGGAGTGAGATTTTGGGCTTACATCGTAGTGCGCACTGAATGGATCCAGTCTCATGACTTCCACTAAATAGTACACACTTGGGAATGCACACATGATCAGTCGGAGGATTCACAGTTCCGCATTTATGGCAAGTATCCTCAGTATGCGTAGGGCACACGTCCGGTCGATGTCCAACTTTCCAACAGCGTGTGCAGGCCTCCATTTTTTGTCGAAAAGGCTTGCACCGGAACATCGCCATTTCATATTTGACTCAAAAAGGAACTTTCGTTCCCAAGAAAGTCACGAGGACTGCGTCGGAAATTTTTCCCATTCGTCTGGCTTCTAAAAAGTGCATTTGTGGGTTGCACTCACGAAGCATGGGTAGAATGTCTTTTTCCTAGATAACTTCTCCCAGGCATATTCTGTCGATGTAGATAATGCCTTTGCACGTCTCGGAGTTTGGAACGCTGTAGGAGGTGACTTCATGCTCTTGGCCGTCGGCCGTGAGCGACTTGATGGCGAGATATTTCTTCAAGCGATCGCAGCTTTCCGTGCTGAGGGTAACTGTGTTGGTGGTGGGGTTGATGGTAATGATGTCTTGGCGCAGCTCCGCAGTGGCTGGAAAGCCGGCTGCCGTAGAGAGAATCTTGGTGAGTTGGAAGTGGCTGAAGCAGGAGGCGTCGAAGCCTCCGCGAATGCGAGAAATAGCCTTGTATGAGCCTTCGGGTAACTTGGGAGGCCTCACTTTGTTATTCCTGGAGATCATCTGTTTCAATATAGCAGCCTTGGCCGTGGCAGCGATGGCGTCCTTGCGGAGTGAGTCTTGATATGCGGCGTCGTATATGTGCGTCTGTCGCCACTTGAGCACCTCCTCCGGGGAAAGATCTTCCCCTTCCACTACCTCAACCGGGTTCATGACGCCCGCACCAGGCCTGCCAACGCCTACGGCATCGGAGAGCCACCAAGCTCTCGTAGGCGAGGAACCACAAAAGTCACAATAACAAGCGTTCTAATGCACAGACCTCTTCAAAAATAGTGTCAAAACTTCGCGGAAATCTTCACACATGTCGCGTGAAAGAGCCACTATATGATATAACAAAAAGAACGGGCGCTACACCCAAAAACTCACGGAGCCGATGAGACACGTCCACACGCGGCGACGTCACCTCGCGTTCCGAGGGCGCTAAGAATCTCTGGGTCCGGACAGGCCGCCAATGGAAACTGACCTTCGCAAAGTTTAACACCCGAACTCTCTCGAGTGAAGCTACCTAGAAGACACCTAAGGAACTATCAGGCATTGTTTGGGATATTATTGGCCTTAGAGAGGTTAGAAGAAGGGGTGACGTACGCTTATTCTGTGCTGACTAATGGAGACGTCTTCTACTACAGAGGACTTCCAGATAAGAAGCAATAATGGACAGGATTCCTAATTCATAAGTGCATATGGGGCAACATTGACGAATTCTACAGCAGTAATGCAAGGATAGCAGTAGTCGTAATAAAACTTAATGAGAGGTACAGATTAAAAGTAGCACAAGCGTAAGCTCTGACCTCCAGTCATGATGATGATGAAATAGATCAGTTTTATGAAGATGTTCAATTAGCGATGAGAAAAGTACAAACTCAGTATACTGTAGTAACGGACGACTTAAATGCAAAAGTGGGAGAAAAGCAGACTAGTGAACAAGCAATTGGCAACTACGGCGTCGATTCTAGGAACACTCGAGGAGAGATGGCAGAATACGCGGAAAGGAATAAGCTGCGAATAATGAACACCTTCTTTAGGAAGCGTAGGAGCAAAAAGTGGACCTGGGAAAGCCCTAATGGTGAAACAAGAAATGAAATCGATTTCATACTTTCTGCCGATCCTCGCATAGTGCAGGAATGTAGAAGTGTTAGGCAGGGTAAAGTGCAGTGATCTGCCTTGCTTGCGTTTCCTCCCTTAAAAACTCGGCGCTCCCTACTTTCCTGTCGAGAATGCTGTGTCACACTGATAACGCGCAAGCCGTTCGTGACTGGTAAGTAACGGGGTCGCAGCGTTAAAGCAAGGAAACGCGGGCAAGACAGATGACGATTATCGTTGTGGCACAAAATAAGCCCCAGAGGGTGTAAACATTTTTTTAGAGTGTAGTCACGTTGCAAGCCTCCGTGGATCCATCTTCCAGCGCGTATACCAACGCTTTGCGTTGAGGTGGGGTACGGTTAATACAGAACGCACGGGCCACATCTTTGTTCACAGTGCGCATAATACCAATAATACGTTTAAAATTATTTCGCAGAGCGCGAGACGCGAACAAAGGCAAAAACGAGACAATGCATGTTTTCTGGCAAGAGCCATAGAGCAGCAAATGCGGTGACGAAGGAGCTTCCGCTTTCCCGCCCTGCTGCCCGTCGGGTTGTCTAGGCAACGGTACAGAGTTGGGCGTCACTTCGGTAAGCTTTTCATTCCGGAAGGCGCAGCCGCATCGGGCTTTGACCTCCGGAATGAAATTATCTGCCGCTACCCATTGATTTTCACAGGCTTGCTTGCTCGCGAGGCAGCCTGCTTCGTTGTGTTCTGTAGGTGTGGCGGTGAGCTGGGAGTTTCGAATACGTTTCGTGCCCAGCCTTTCTTTATTTGGACGCTGTCTGCGTCGCATCACTGTGGGTACAGCGCAAAAATCGTGACCGTGAGCGAGACGATCGGCGATCTTCTACAGGTGCGATCAAATTAGCCGCTGCGTCCGAACGAGGCGACCATTCGAGGTCACAGCGTGTAAGTTCAGCAAGATCGTGGCTCGATAATAATAATAATAATAATAATAATAATAATAATAATAATAATAATAATAATAATAATAATAATAATAATAATCCTATTTTATCTCCACTGCCGGACGAATGGCTCTCCCTGCAATCTCCAATTAACCATGTCCTGCGCCAACCGATTGCAACTAGCGCCTGCGAATTTCTTAATGTCATCGCCGCACCTAGTCTTCTGCCGTTCTCGACTGCACTTCCCTTCTCTTGGCACCCATTTTATAACCCTAATGGTCCACCGGTTATCTAACCTACGAATTGCATGACCTGCCCAGCTTAATTTTTTTCTCTTAATGTCAATTAGAATATCGGCTATCCCCGTTTGCTCTCTGATCCACACCGCTCTCTTTCTGTATCTTAACGTTACGCATAACATTCTTTGTTCAGTCGCTCTTTGCGCTGTTCTTAACTTGTTCTCCAGCTTCTTTATCAGCGTCCAAGTTTCTTCCCATATGTTAGCACCGGTAGAATGCGCTGATTGTTCACCTTACTTTTTCATCATAATGGCAAGCTTCCAGTCAGGATCTGACAATGTCTGTCGTATGCGCTCCAACCCATTTTTATTCTTCTGTAAATTTCCTTCTCATGATCAGGGTCTCGTGTCAGTAATTGACCTAGGTAAATGTACTCCTTCGCAGACTCTAGAGGCAGACTGGGGATCCGGAACTCTTGTTCTCGTGCCAGGTCATTATCATTATCTTTGTCTTCTGCCTATTAATCTTCAACCCCACTCTTACACTCTCTCTGTTAAGGTCCTCAATCATTTGTAGTAACTCGTCCCCAGTGTTGCTGAACAGGACAATGTCATCTGCAAATCCAAGGTTGCTGAGATATTCGCCGTTAATCCTCACTCCTAAGCCTTCCCAGTTTAATAGCTTGAATACTTGTTACAAGCACGCAGTGAATAGCAATGGAGTGTTTGTGTCTCCTTGTGTGACCCCTTTCATTATAGGTATCTTCCTACATTCCTTACGAAGAATTAAGGTAGCTGTGGAATCTCTGTAGATTTTTTCCAATATATTTACGTAAGCGGCCTGTGCTCCTTGATTACGTAATGCCTCTATGACTGCTGGTATCTCTACAGAATCAAATGCCTTTTCGTAATCTGTGAAAGCCCTATAGAGAGGCTGATTGTACTCTGCGGATTCCTCAATTACCTGATTGATGACACGGATGTGATCCTTTGTAGAATATCTCTACCTGAAACCAGCCTGATCCGTTGGTAGACTGAAATCTAGTGTTGCCCTATTCTATTGGAGATTAGTTTGGTAAATATTTTATATAATACTGGACGTAAGCTAATGGGCCTATAATTTTTCCATTCTTTAACGTCTCCCTTTTCGTGGATTAGTATAATGTTGGTATTGTTCCAGTTCTGTGGGACTCCTGAAATCGATAGACAGTTAGTGTAAAGGGCCGTCAGTTTTTCAAGCATTATGTATCCTCCATCTTTGATTAAATCGACTGTTATTACATCTTGTTCTGCCGCTTTTCCACGTTTCATGTCTTGTAAGTCCCTCCTAACTTCATCGCTAGTTATAGAAGGAGCCTCTGTAACCCGTTCATTACTACTTCGAATGGAGGTATCGTGGCTACTTGCTGGTATAGAATTCTTCCACTGTTTTTACTATATCTTCTAAAATGCTGATGATATTATCCGGCTTATCCTCAGTGCATATATCTTGGTTTATACTATGCCAAGTTTGCTTTTCATTGACTTCATGCTGCGTCCAGTTTTTACTGCTTCCTCAGTATTTGTCACGTTATAATTTCCAATATCCCGCATTTTCTTCTTGTTGATCAGTTTTGTAAATTCCGTGAATTCTATCTGATCTTTTCGGCTTGACACTTTTATTCTTCGTCGTTTCTTTTAGGTCCTTTGTTACTTGGGAGAACTTGCCTACTGGTTGCCTTGCTGCCTTGCCTCCCACTTCAATTGCTGCCTCGTTGCGCCTAGTTACGGTTTCATTCATTACATCTATGTCATATTCGTCTCGCTTTTCTAAGGCTGCGTGTTTGTTTGCAAGTAGCAGTCTGAATTGGTCTGCTTTTACCCATACTGCGCCCAGGTTGACCTGTTTCTTCTTGAGCAATTTCACTCTTTCTTTCTCCAAATTGAGGTGATTCCTTGCCCTCACTAATCTATTTAGTAATTTTTTTGAGAGTGTACACTCTTAAAGAAATTTACACCCTTTGGGTTGTATCGTGCCACACAACAATAATCGTCATCTGTCTCGTCCGCAGTTCCTGTCTTTAGCGCTGCGAGCCCGATACTTCCAAGTCACGAACGGCATGCGCGTTGTCAGCATGACATAGTATTCTCGACAGGAAAGTAGCGAGCGCAGCGTTTTCAAGAAAGGAAACGCAGCAAGATAGATGACAATTATCGTTGTGTGTCAAATATACACCTCAAAGGGTGTACATTTGTTTAAGAGTGTACGATTACTTCCTCTAAAAATGTTTACACCCTTTGGAGTGTATATTTGCCCCACAACAATAATCGCCATCTGTCTTGCCAGCATTTCCTTTCTTGAAAACGCTGCACTCGTTATTTTCCTGTCTGGAATGCTATGTCATGCTGATAACGCGCATTCCGTTCGTTACTGGTGTTAGATACGGGACCGTTTCCTGAGCCTACTTTGAATTCCCCAGACCACATCGAATCGCACCACCGCTAATTAAGGAGAGCAGAAGCACCGATGCCACATTCCTGAGGCACGACACGTGCAAACAAGTTGGCGGCCCCCACTTCGTGTGCCGCCGGTGGAGCTATTCACTGCTTGACTCTTCCAGAAAGCGAAGCGATAGCCTGGCACTGTTCCAGGTAACGTGAGTCCCGAAGCAAGACGGCTGTGATGTACCGGGAAGGCCTAGCAGCGTCGCCCCCGTCCGCCTTTTGAAGAGGGCATTTGCAAGCCAGCGAGGCAATACCGCAGGGAGAAGAAAGCCCTCGGACAATTGGGGCGCAAGCGCCGTCCCCGTCCGCCCATTGTGACGGCGCATTGCAAGTCAGCAAGGCAAGACCGCAGGGGGACCAAGCAGCGACTCTCTTCGCCGAGTGTGACTCCATCGCACGGGCGCCTACCATTGGCCGAAAATGGCGTCACCTGAGCGGGCTCTCCCATTGGCCGAACGTGACGTGTCTTCGAGGCACCGAAGGGCTTAAAAGACGCAGACCGGGAGCAGCAAGAGGATTCCTAGAGGATTCCTAGAGCATTCCCTGATTCATCTCTCTCGAACTTCTTGCGACGGGCCGCAGCGTCCGAGTTGCTGCCGGCCCGTAATGACTCTAAGACGGTTAATTGACGTCTCACTGTAAATAATGTAAATAAACATCCCAAGTGTTACATCCCGAAGTCCGTCCCCAACTCCTACACTGGAAAGTACCGGACTGGCCGCGTTAAAGAAAGGAAATGCGGACAAGACAGATGACGATTATTGTGTCAAATATACACCCCAAAAGGTGCAACTGTTTTTAGAGCGTTGTTTGGGGTCAAGGAAAGCCCCAAGGGTGTAAACTTTTTAGGGTGTTCACTCTAAAAAATCCCCAAAGGCTGTAAACTATTTTTAGAGTCTACACTCTAAAAAACGTTTACACCCTTTGGGGTTTATCTTGTCCCCAAAAAATAATCGTCATCTGCCTTGCTTGCGTTTCCTCTCTTGAAAACTCGGCGTTCACTACTTTCCTGTCGAGAATTCTCTGTCATGCTGATAACGCGTATGCCGTTCGTGACTAGGAAGTACCGGGCTCGCAACGCTAAAGAAAGTAATTAAATGCGGACAAGACAGATGGGGATTATTGTTGTTTGGCAAGATGCGACTCAAAGGGCGTAATTTTGTTTAAGAGCGTATACTCTTAGACAAAGGTACACCCTTTGGGGTGTATATCTGCCACACAACAATAATCGTCATCTGCCTTGCTTGCGTTTCCTTTCTTGAAAACGCCGCGCCCGCTATACTTTCCTGTCGGGAATGCTATGTCATGCTGATAACGCGCATGCCGTTCGTTACTGGGAAGTACCGGGCTCGCAGCGTTAAAGAAAGGAAATGCGGGCAAAACAGATGGACAGATGACGTTTATTGTTGTGTGGCAAGATACGACCCAAAGGGTATAATTTTGTTTTAGAGTGTAAAAATAAAAGTGTGTACACCCTTCCAGCACCCATGAACATGGGTGTTAGTGTGGATTATCACCCTAATACCCTAAGTTTATTTTTGCCGGGCAGCGTTCTTCTATAAGGTGCTATAATAGCAGCACAACTGTAGGGTGTAGGAGACAGCACACTTAGGGTGTCCACTTAGCGACAGACTGATTTACATCTTTAAGGGGGTTAAAATGTTTAGTGTGTAGAATGTTAACGGTAGTGCGCCATTTAAGCTGTGGCCAACCTTTTTTTCTGAGGCCTTGAGGAGGCGATATTTCTCCCTTGTTTTCCTTCGCTCCCGTCTCACTACAATGTTCTCCCGGAGTCGCCACGAAGCCTGCGGGCACGCCCGGCCTACGGTGTGTTGGCTTGCGGGATACACTTACCTGGCGGAACATCCCCTATCGTCTGCCCGGGGATGCCAATGCTGACCGACGCTCAGCGCCGCCTCACGTCTACAGTCTGCTGCATGCCTTCGTGCGTGGTGTAGGCTCGCCCTACCCTCAGCGCGCTGGTGCTACAGACGGGCCAACCTCGCCTACCCTCCAGTGCTCCGAAAACGACGCAAGCGCCGTTGACTACTGCGCCGCACCGCTCCTGAACGGAAATTCATCGCATTTATCGTCTTCAAACAACCTTGCCTCAGCCGACGCATCGACATAGACATCAACCTTCACGCATAAAACACGTCACCCCCGCGCTCTCATTAGTGGGCTTGGCAGCACTCCGACAATGCGGTTCACTGACGCCCGACGCCTTTTTGCATTACAGGTAACAACCACTTACGCTATTTATGCGCGTCGTTCCCGCTGTGCCGCTTTGCTAGTGCTGCCAAGCCCAGGCTGCTGCATTACCATTGTTCGCGGCTGCACGTCTGTCATCTTACAACTTCTTGCTCTCTCTGGCGACATAGAATCGAATCCCGGCCCTAACACCCGTTCCAGTTCTACGCAGGCATCCTGTGACATAATGGCAGCATTTGAGGAAATAAACTCAGGTCAGGCATCTCTCCTAAGTGAAATGAAATCAATTCGAAATAAACTATCGTAGTACGATAAAATTTTTGACGACATTAAAAGGCGACTAACAAAAATTGAAGATGTTTCCTCCATAACTGCACTAAAAACCGAAGTTAATTGCATCAGGACAGTGGTCGACCCAAACACTAAAGCCATTTCCGACATTTCATCAAGACTAAACGATTCAGAAGATAGGGCTCGTCGTTCTAGCCTTGTGTGTTTTTTTTTTTTTTGGGTATCTGATACTGATCGTGAAACGTGGCAAGAATCGGAGAAGAAGATTGTGGAACTTTGTGCTTCTAACCTTAATATCAAGTTGGATCCCTTAGATATCGAGCGCGCTCATAGAATTGGCAGATACAGCTCTAATAGAAACAGACCCATAATTATCAAATTAGCTCATTTCAAAGTAAAACAACATATTCTTTTAAATGCTAAACAACTTAGTGGGTCCAACTACAGCATATCGGAAGACTACTCAGCTAACACTCGGCATGCACGTAAACAACAAATCGAGTTCGGCAAGTCGCAACAGAAACCTTTCAAACTCCGGTAAAATAATCTAATCGTGGATAACAGAACTTGCAAGTATGATAACACTACAAATAGAGTTATATCAACTTCATAGCTACCATCACGCACTATAGCAAAACCAGGTAGCATCCCTGTATCATTCGTTTATACTAACATTAGAAGCTTGTTGCCCAAACGCGAAGCACTCTGTAGCTTTATCGATTCCTCTGATTGTAAGCTTCTTGTACTAACAGAAACGTGGCTGAATTCTACCGTCGGTAACACAGAGCTTAATTCTTTCCTTCCTGATTTTGACATTTTTAGGCGGGATCGTGTAGGCAAACGCGGAGGAGGTGTTCTGATAGCTGCCTATCGCAGCCTTTGTTGCTCCATTGTCAATATCACTTCACCTCTAGAAATTTTATTCGTATTGTGCAGTTCTTCATACCTACAAACTATTATCGGTATATGCTATCGACCCCCCGACGCAGATTCTTCCTTCACTATTCACTTCCACGAGGCACTGCAAACTGTTACGAAGTCATTTAATCATGCGCAACTACTCCTCTTAGGTGACTTTAACTTTCCTGATAGAACATGGTCCGAACCAGCCATAACACTGTCTAAAAATACACTTGAATGTAATTTTCTTAACACATGCCTCACCTTTGGTTTGACGCGGCTAGTATCTACCCCAACGCGAAAAAACGAACAGTGCTCTAACATACTCGACCTTATCTTAACATCCCATCCCGACAGTGTTTCTTCTGTAACACATCTACCAGAACTAAGTGATTACTCGGTACTGCATGCAGAATTATCCTGGCAGCTACCTCAGTGCAAAAAAAATCAAAAAAGAAAATAACACTCTACGATAAAGGTGATTACATCAGCATCAACAATGCACTAACCGAGTTTTACAACTGGTACATTATAGATTTCCCGAAGCGCACAGTAGACACCAACTGGACGCTTTTTAAAAATAAAATGATCGAACTCCCTACGACTTACATACCAATTATCATTTTAACAGAGCGACCTTCGTCCCCATGGTTCAACAACACATTAAAACGACTTAACAATAAAAAGAAAAGATTGTTTCGTAAAGCCAAGCGTTCCAATACCGCTCCGGCCTGGGAAAAATACTACGTCACTGAAAAGGAGTTTGATTCTTTGGCCGCAACAGCTAAACGAACCTTCTACTCAACTACACTCCCTAACATGCTGCAAGATAATCCCAAACAATTCTGGAAATACATTACCCCAAATAACCGTAAACCATTATTATTATATGATAACGACAATAACCGTGTTCCAGACCATAAAGTATCTGAACTACTAAACTCTGTCTTCTCTTCCCTGTTCAAATCTGACCTTAACACTGACCTCCCAGACTGTCCTTACCTCAACAACCCAACGATGCCAGACATAACAATCGAAGCACATGGTATCACCGAGCTAATTGAATCCCTCAAATTAACATCCTCAGCCGGCATCGATGGAATCAATTCCAATATGCTTAAGGACACTGCGCACATCTCTAGTGTGTTCTTGTGCCATATCTTTCAGCAATCATTATCATCTGGAGTGGTGCCGCAAGACTGGAAAATAGGTAAGATAATTCCAGTACCAAAAAAAGGATCATCGTCATCGTGCCACAATTACCGTCCAATTTCCCTCATCAGTGTTTGTTCTAAACTAATGGAGCATATAATTTATTCTCATATTGTAAACTTCCTAACATCCGCTAATTTCTTTAATCCTAATCAACACGGATTTCAGAAAGGCATGTCCTGCGAGACTCAACTAGCTATATTCGTTAATGACATCAGCTCGCATCTTGATCAAAACATACCCATAGACGCCCTCTTCCTAGATTTCCAAAAGGCTTTCGACAAGGTTCCTCACGAATGGCTCTTTCTAAAACTATCATGTCTTAATCTTAACCCTTGTGTTCTCCAATGGATACGCAACTTTCTGACTAACCGTCAACAGTTCGTTTACGCTAACCAATGCCCGTCTACCTTATCACCCGTTATCTCCGGCGTGCCACAAGGCACAGTCCTGGGGCCACTACTCTTCCTAATATACATTAACGACTTACCGATAGGTTGTTCTTCCGAAATTCGTTTATTTGCTGATGATTGTGTAATCTATCGTCATATTACTAACGACGCTGATTCTCGCGCTCTTCAGTCCGACCTTACCGTCATTGAAACTTGGTGTAATATTTGGCTAATGTCCCTCAACGTCAAAAAAACGTCGCTACTTACTTTCCATCGTCGCCAACAATTTATTTCAGCTAATTACATCATCGCCGGTTCGGAAATATGTGCTGTGACTTCATATAAGTACCTAGGCGTTAACTTGTCCAATAACCTCAGTTGGTCCTCGCACATTTGCAACATTAGCAATGATGCCAATCGTGTACTATGCTACCTGCGCCATAATCTACGTCTTGTTCCGCCCTCAGTAAAACTGCTCGCATATTTAACAATCGTTCAACCCAAACTGGAATACACATGCTCAGTGTGGGACCCACACCAATCTAACCTGGCAACAGCACTAGAATCCATACAGAATCGTGCAGCAAGGTTCATTCATTTTGACTACTCTTACCACACTAGCGTTAGTAAACTTAAGTCATCTCTGAACCTTCCAACCCTTGAGCAGCGCCGCAAAACAGCAAGACTGTGCCTCTTTTACAAATTTTATCACTCACTACTTCATCAGACCGACATCACGCCTGCGCATCGCACTTCATCCCGTCATAGCCATTCAAAGGCTGTTTATCCCCCTCCAGCTCGCACCTCCGCTCATCTTAACTCTTTCTTCGTTCAAACAGCGAAAGACTGGAATCATCTACCTGCAGAAGCGGTGCACCACTCCAGTCATTCATCGTTCAAGGCATTCATTGAAGATGTGATCTAAATATGCCCACCCCTCATTTTTCTCATGTCTACAATGCTCCAAGTGGGTCTCCACGTGGTCCTAGAGGTGGTCTTTATTCCACCACGACCAAATCTTTCAGGAGAGCCTTCTAAGAAAGTGTTCTCCTTTGACATTCGTTTTGTACCGCCAGTGCAACACGTTGATGTGGTTCAGATATGTTTACCTTCCGCAAGCGTGGGCGTGTAGCCCTGGAGGGGTTGCCGAATGTAACTGCAAGAAAAAATATTTTGATCCATGGAGGAATGATCATTCGACGGACACGCTTAGATACAGCGCTTAGCGGTTGAAACGCGACACTCGGACAACATGGCGGCCAGTAGTTTCTTGCGCCACCGGTGGGGGCCGGTGACACTGAGACGAGGCAATTTTGTGTCACATGAAAGCAAGAATCTTTTTGATGCATCGTAACTGCATTTGTCCTCCTCAGCGATCGCCGGTGGCCGCGGAGAGGGCCTTTTCGTGTAGAAAAGTAACGGCAGCGCTGTAGTCGACCACTCCTGAAAGCGTCGCCCGGTCTCGCAGGCGGCTGCTTGCCAGTGCGCTTGCAGAAACGGCGAGTTTCCATAAAAGGAACGTAAAAATGGATGCTTCATCGCAAGTGAACTGCATCGCCGTCCCAGCTACCGCTGATCAGCACCGGACGAGCACCTGCAGGCTCGGAGAGTCTTTTTGTTGTTCTTTTTTTTTTTTCTGACGCGCAAAATGGTTGTAACATGACTGGCTGCGGTGAAGCGCGACAATAACGCTATTCTAGAAAACCGTATTATTAACCGGCTGCTTGTAAGTTGGATCAAACGTCCCTGTTGGAGCGATCAATGCCCGTCATTCACTTTATTGCCTGTTTATTATCAAGTTTCTCGTACAACTCGACGACTAACTCTAAATTTACGACTAAATCTAACAATACACGTTGTTCTCACAATAATATTTTACTACCTAGGGCTCGCACTAATTATGGACCAAATACCGTAAGCTTCGCTGCCATCAAAGTGTGGAATAGTCTACCATTGGAGGCTCAAACCTCTTCCTCATTAATTATTTTCAAACGTTCAGTTCGCCTGTTCAAGAGAAGTTAATTTATATGACGATCACTGCCGTCACTTTCTTATCTCCAGTGGATTTCGTGTATTCTTATTTAACTTCACAGAGTTAATTGCTTCATGTCGTGTGATTTATTATTGTTCAATTTCTATTAATTGCATATGTAACACTTTGTTATGCCTTCGCTTACTTATTCACTTATTTGCATATGGTATTCAGTTTTGATTAGTTCTTCTGTTCGTTACTTCCTATTCTTGCCAACTCCCTGCATTTGTATGTATTGTTTGCTTGCATTGTATGCCTGCATTTCGCGATTGCTTCTGTTATTTTGTATTATATTTATGCATATTTTAACAAGACGTCCCATTGCAGCGTTCCCACTAAGGGACCTCTTTCAGTATACCTTTCTCCCTATGTAACACCCCGTGTAACGTTCAATAAACTCAAACTCAAACAAAACGTAGTCTAATGAGCACAGCGGAGCGTGTGAGCAGTATTTCAATGATTACAAAACGATTTTTAATTTAGTAGCAATCTGCCGAAGGCTGTTCGTGGATATTGTCTCTTATCAGAATCATTATTCGAACTCTAAGAAGCTATACACTTACCTCCTATCTAAATGCATGCGAAAAGAAAGTTGAATTTGCTCGTCATCCACTGCACCGTTTTTGAAGGGGTTTGTTGGATCTTAAAAGAAAACTTTCACATGACCAAACTGTAGGAAGCAGAGTTTTTTATTAATGTTTTCAATCCTTTTTCATACAAATATTGTGAAACTAAACAAAAGGGCGAAGAATCAAGTTTAACTCAGAACTAAACAAAAATGTCACAAATATTTGTACTGCAATAATCTAATGGGGCGATTACAGTGCGCAAAACTTATGCATTAAATGATACTCTGAAATACACCCATAATTTCCGAGAAAGAATTTTGCAATATCTTCGTGAACGTTGTAATTATTTCTTCTAAGCTGTACATTTATATGTCACATTTGTCTGCTCGAGATGCTTTAACAAACGCAGTTTACACAACTGCGATATATAGTTTTAAAGCAGATTTATTTTTTGCGATATCTTGTTTTAACGTAGATAAGCTTTGCTCCGTCTTTTGTTCTTTTACGTGCTCAACTTGGTGGGTTTCTGTAAAGACTACAGCATGTGAAATTTTATTTCTGATGCAGATTATTTATGCTGCACACAGTTGCTTTAATTCCAATATGCTCTCTTATATGCAACACGTTTCGCCATCATTATCAGGCGCGAACTGATGCCGTTTCGTCAGTGGCCGTGATGCCGGTGTTTTCTTGGTTAGATATGAAGGCACATCCGGCAAGATATCCCGCACCAAGTCAAGTCGAGGAGTTAGATTCCCTCGTGGCACTCGAGCTTCCGTTCCGTTAATTATGTGCACGCAGTCTCTCACGATGAAATGAGGCTCGAAGTGAAGCTCGCACACAGCGCAATCGGCGACGAGAGGCTTATCAAGTCAGCACAGATTTCTCTCCTACACAAGTCGCCGCTCTTCGTCTATTGGAGCTTTGTAAAGCTCTAAGAGATGACGCCTTGGTCCGTGCGAGCGTACCCAGTCGTTCACCCGGGCGCGTAGCAATAAGTTGAACGCTGCTTTCTTTTTGCTTTTTTTTTTTACTTTTCATTTGCGTCACAAATGTGCGGCAGAGCTCGCACACACGCGCCCCCCATTACAGGTCGCCAACTTGCTTCAAGAGTGCGCGACGCCGGCGCCACCGCTGCTCCCTCCAAAAGGAGGCACTCTGGTGTGCAAGGCGCGCCAGCTTCGGTCGCGCCACTCAACAAAGACTCCTGTGTGGCAACGCCGCAGCATGACGAGCGGCACCGGAGCCAGCTGCGGAAGACGACCAAGGCGCAAGCAGTGGCGCGAGCGCGCGGTTACGCCGGCGGACGCCGACGCTCAACCCGGGAAGGGGCGCCGAAGAGTTGCGCTCTAATGAGGCGTACGATAATGGGGAACAGGAAACAATGCGTCTATGAGTGCAGCAGAAATTTCTTTGCGGGAGGCAGTGAAAATACAATCCATTCTAAAGCGAGCCTTTAGAAAGTGAAGGCCTTCAACCTGGTTGGAAAAAAAGAGGCTGTTTCGTGCCGTGGTCCACAAGCTTGCCGTTTGTATCCACATGATAAAACGATTGATCACTGTTTTGTAGATTCTGGGGATGCCGTGTTATTCTGGCACGTTCACCAAAGAACACTTACAAATATTTGGATATCACACCATACGCAATTGGTCTCATAACGTTTAAAGATCCCTGTGACCCACGATATGAGATGCTCATGTTACTTGGCCTACATAGCCTTTAGTGCAGTAGAATGTGCGACAGGCATGCTGAACCACCGCGAAGTATTCGGTCGCTTGGCTCCGCGAATCTGCTGCGCAAGTTCGTAGTGTGCACGCTGGACAAGAAACAGCGCCGGACTGGACGGCTTTATTGGACTATTGCACGTGTTTGCCTGACTTTTCAATGTGTTTTCAGTAAGCTTAAATTTTTGTAACGCTTTTTCTTGTTTTGCGGAAAATTCAGCTGCAATGTAATAAAGAAAAAGATAAGTGTATTTTTAGCCCAGTAGGTAAGACACTCGGCTTCTGAGAGGGGGTCGTAGGTTCTAAACTCACCACCGCTAAAGTTTTTCCTTTCTAAATTATTATGTTTTGCAGCGAGGCGGTTTATGGCTAGCATTCCGTGCATTTTTTGTTCTGCGTCAACAAAAACGATCATGATCAGCAATGGCGCATGCTCCCTAAGCAAGCACAAAATGCAGTGGTTCATCCCTCTCATAATGCAGAGGACATATATATATATATATATATATATATATATATATATATATATATATATATATATATATATATAGGGTGTTTCAGCGAACACTTTCTGAAATCTTTAAATGTCGCCTGTGGCAGACATCACAATTCTAGTTCATGAGCTGGTCTACTCGAAGCGGCGGACAATACTTACACAAAAAATTGAGATGCAAACTCGACTAATTAATAACAATTTAATAATTATGTTTTTAACTAATTAAATTATGGCCCATATTGAAATTCACACATAGTCGTGGAGTTCGCAAGGCGGATCCACTTCGAACAAATTTTCAAGATGACACCAGTTTCGAGATATAAATTTCCGAACTTTGCGGAGAAATGCATTGCTCTTCCAGTTAATTTGTTAAGAAAACGTCATTTCCTGCACTGAAGCACACAAGTAACTGGAACCCCAAAGCATTTCTCCGCAAAGTTGAAGAATTTATATCTCGGAACTGGTGTCGTCCTGAGAATTCGCTTCAAGTGGATCCGCCTTGCGAAGTTCACTGCTAGAATTTGTAAATTGCAATATCGGTCATAAGATAATTAGCTAAAATTAATGAGTTAATTCTTGTTAATTAGTCGATTTTGCATTTCAGTCTTTTTGTGCAAGTAGTGTCCGCCGCTTCGAGTACAAGAGCTCATAAACTAGAATTGTGCTATCTGCCACAGGCAACCCTTAAAATTTTGTTAAAGTGTTCGCTGAAACGCCCTGTATATAGTCGTCTACGCAAATGTATATAAATAGATGTGTGTGCGTACCTTTCGGCACGATGACCACCGATCAAGACAATAACCCCCGTATTCCGAAATGCATCCTAACTTGAAGCTCATGCTTGACTTGATATAAATGACGCCTGGTGCGAACGTGCCCACGACAAATCATTGTGTTTCTTTTGGTGCGTTCACAACAGGCGTCATTTAAATCAAGTCAAGCATTGGCTTCAAGTTAAGATGCATTTCTGAATACGGAGGTAAGTGTGCTTGTACCTTTGTTCAATATTCTGTGTCACCTCTGTGTCGTGTGCTAAACAGCTTCGCTGGTCATCCACCTTTACAGAGTGGAATCACTCTCGATTTTTTTTTATATTAATTTTTTTATAGCGATTGGTCTTATGTGACGGACGGACAGGTTTCCTCGTCGGATAGGCATATAACTGCTTACGCACTTAAAATTTAATTCTGATGTTTTATTTGCCGAAACCACGATTTGATTATGAGGCACACCGTAGTGGGGACTCCGGCTTAATTTTGAGCACCTGGGACTCTTCAGCGTGCACCCAATGCATGGAACACGGGTGTTTTTGGCATTTCACACCTCATCGAAATGCGGCCGCCGCGGTCGGGATTCGATCCCGCGCCCTCAAGATCGGTTGCGCAACGCCATAGCCACAACGCCACCACGGCGGGCCAAGCTTCTCCAATGTTGATGTGTGCGAAGAAGGAAATTTTCTGGGTCACCAAAATCTCTTATTTTGCGCCTTTGGAGGCGCCAGCCTCCCTTATGGCGATTTTCCACGGGCGAAAATGAGCCACGCGGAGACGCTATATAGATGTGTTCTGGTCAAAGTTTGAGACGGCCACAGCGCGGCAGCCATGGAGGCCAGCGCCAGACCTCACGAGAGCGTTTTTATAGAGCTTTATAGTTGCAACGTATAAGCTGCGCACTTGAGAAAAAAAAAATGGGCACAAAAAAATAACGGACACACACGAAGTCCTAAAGTGGTTTATTGCTCAAGGACGCGCTTTAAGTAGGCACGTCTCCGAATTACCAGCTCGTTCATCGGTACCTGTTAAACGAGTTTATTTATTAGAGCTGTTTTGCGCGTTCCTGTCAGCCCGCCGGAAAGCGTCATAACATTAGCCTTCTTCACTTTCTATCTCGCGCCATGAATGCACGCGATTTCGGTCGGCTTCGTCGTCTTCTACGGAACCCTGCGCACGTTCGTGCATTTGTTCTAGAAAGCCACAGTGAAATCCACTGACTGTTCAAGTCGTCGAATTGTTACGAAGGTTACAGCAACTTTGAACCGCAAATGAATAGTATAGATTTTTTTTTTTTTTGCTTTGTTATACAAATGCGGCAAAATTATTGTGAGCGCGAGCTATCACAAAGCGCGAACGGCGCCAACCGCGGCTCCCTGGAGGCACGGTCAGCCTCGTTTATAGCCTCGTTGCAGGCGCACGTGCAAAAAAAGTGAAGAGGACAAAGACTGCAGCGCGTGCTCACGGGACCTATTTCGTTCGAATCTACGAGAACCAGACGCAAGACCGGCGGCGTTCCCTTCGGCTCGCACCTAAGCGGACAAGCTGGTAAGCCTAACTTCTTTTTTTAAGTCTTCTCTTGGAATTTTCAGTGCCGTTTGAATTGTTCGTACGCCGAGCCCGCGTTAGATCGCGCTTCGCCGAGCGGCGGCTGAAAAAAACTGCGCGATGGCTCTACTACAGGTCTGGTCCATGTGCACGCGACACAAAGGGGAGAGAGACACACATTGGGGCCACCTGGGTCGCACGTCATCGCACTTTCAGGAGTTTCTGATGTTAGGGCTTACCCAGCTATAATAACACATTTAAGGCATTATAGGCGCCCTCGCGTTCGAAGCGCTCGTTCACAGTGCACCGACAGCTTGCTCTGAGCAACGAGATTGACACGGTAAACCGGAGTAACAGTAATACACCTCACTTTCGGCGGGCTCCGCTCCATGCTCTGTCGTCGCAACATGTGTTTTCTCCAGTTTATGCCTTATTCTGTTGCCGCGCGCGTTCACTGCGTCCATTCGATTTATCAGAAGATGCTGGACTGACCACGTAGATTCGACTGCAGAAGTCCGGCTGCTTACTCTTAATGCGAGAATGAAAGGCGTTTTCGGTGTACCACTAAAAAATGCTACACAGTTTATATTCACTTCCTTCGACTCGAACTTTAACGTTCTTGGAAAACTATAGAACGTCCACAAAACACGAACCAATCAACATTACGACCCGTGAACCTACATTTTGGTGTTTCCGAAAGATGTGTGCTTTTTATTTAAGTGGTTTGAATTCCTCACAGCGGGCGCAGAGTCACGGGGGACGCAGAATCAAGCGAATAAAATTCGCGACCTTCTTCGTCGTTTGCCACAATTCAAGTGAACAGAAAGACGAGTGAGTTTTGCAAAACGCTTCAAAATTTTAAAACGCAGCTGTATTTGCCTTCTTTTTCGGTTTCCGCGTGGCTGCCTGGCTGTTGGGTTGGTCGCTATCTTGCCAGATATATTTGTGGATTTATGTACAAAGGTTATATGAAAGTACCCGCGAAGTGGCTTGTGCAACCCGTGTATGTTGACCAAGTATGCCTCTGCCTCTGTGTTGAGAAACAAAAAACAATTCCTACATAAAACCTGCACTTATAATGTCGGCTCACATGCATCTCTAAATCCCCCCCTCTGTTAATGAAATATTGAACTAAATTTACCAGGTTCATTGAGTTACTTTATTTTCGTTGATTTAATAACTCAGTGTTTGTTAGTGGGTGGTTGCCCAATCCTCCAGAATGGGCGTGTCCCACTATAACACATGAGGTACGGTATTCATAATGTTGCTTGATATGTGTCGTACTTTTCTCTGCACACGCCTGTCATCACCATTCTTCCCTCGAAAATATTCATATATATACGGCTTTCGTTTTGGTGGCAATGCGACGTATCCGTCTCGCGTTATTCAACCACCTGATTTGGTGCTTGCATTTCGGCATAGGTTGTGAATGTTGCAGTGCATAAAGATAAAAATTGCATGACAATAAAGTTTGGACCGTTGTGGTGGATGAACAGTAACATTCCATGCGGTTACACATTGCATTGCATTAATGAACAAAATCGTATGCATTGCGTTTAGTTGTGTATATATAGTTACCCGCTTCACTAAAGCTTCGCTTCACATAGATGCTAACACATGCGTGGGATGTGCATTTTTTTTCCTTGCAGTACGCGCGTTTACTTAGTTTCCAAGGAAATACACCCCTTTTTTATCGTTAACAATTTTTCTTTAAATCCCCTGTGGCATGTAGTACTATTCCACTTTCTTAACTAGGTTACTCTCAGTATCAGAGACGGAGATTATTCGCACGAGAAATCAAAATGAATATTTGACTAAAAACAAAGTTTTGTTGATTAGCTTTTAAACTAATTACAGTGCACATACTGCAATTTACGAATTATAGCCGGTGACTTCGAAAGTCATATCCACTCAGAATTAATTCTGAGGATTATACCAGGTTCCAGATATGCGTTCCCAAAGTTTGCGACGAAAGGCATTGGCGTTCAGAAATTTTGGAGCTTCAATGCATAAAAAAGGCGTTTTGTTAAAAAAGTGCAACGACAGTGCATTTTTACCACAAGTTTGACAGCGCTTATCATGATACTGGTGCTAGTTTCAAAATGAATTCAAATCATCGGATGCGCCTTGTCGAATCACTGGCTTAGATAAGTTATTAATTTTTGTTAATTGGTCAATTAGGGAGCTTGATTTCGAGGAAGTAATGCCCGCCTCTTCTAGTAATCCACCTCAATAAGTACAGGATGGCTATCAAGTGTGTGCACCAGTTCTAAGCTGTTTCATTCAAAAGGAAAACATGTTCTTTTCAAACAGTCCTTATTTTCCAACAAAAAACAAGAACAGTGCAACGACTAAACAGGAAATTGCTAGAAATGACCTCCTTTAGTCTTCAAGCAAGCTTGGAGACGCTTCTTCACGAAGTCGACGGTGGCGCAAGGTAATCTTAAGTTCATCCCAATCCTTGATCAAAGCAGACTTCAGGGATTCCGAACTTTGCAACAAGTAGCTGAGACATTCTCCTTCAATGCGCTCTAGACTAAAAAGTTCAATAGATTGAGGTCAGGCGAACTCTAGGGCCAAAAGAATCCTTCGACATGTGTCGCGGGAACAACCTGTCGTACAGCTTCATCGTTTTCTTCGCTCCATGGGAAGAGGGCCAGTCTTGTTGGAAGATCACTCCCCATTGGTGCAGTTCTGGGAGCTCCAGGGACGCACTACACGCTCCAGAATTTATTGTTGATAGTAGGACGCGGTGATGATGAACACGAGCGGAGTCTTGCCGGTAGCGAAGATACCACCCCAAACCATGAGGAGGGACTTGGGGCAAAAGGGTCTGCGTACAAACTTTCGCTTTCCTGAGATCCTTTCTGCGGAGGTTCTGGCTGTTTCGCGCGACTGATTCCACAGTGAAAATATCCTCAACAGTGAAGAGCACGTGCTCGATACGCGCCAACTTGAAGTGCACTAGGAGCTTCAGCGCGAGTTTCAGCCTGTTCGCCTTGACGGTGCCTGTTGGTAACTGCGCTTGCAGCTGACGATACGAACGAAGCCAGAGGTTGTTTTTCAGAATCTCCTGGACATTACGCCTGGCGATCTTCAAGTCAGAAACAGTCTTGTTCAGGCTAACGGTGCCATTTAGCGAAATCCTATTCCGAACGCTTGATGGTCGATCGCTTTTTCGCTTCCCCTTGACGTCTCCTTCCTCTTTGTGTAGCTTCGCGATCTTGAAAACTGTTTTTTGAGGAATGCGGAGTCTATCAGTGTTCTTCTGCGGTGCGAAGTCATTGCAGTAAATATGGAGGGTGGCGCGTTGGTGCGGACTGTTCTTCATCACTGCATGGAATAAGCTGTTGGCCAGCTCCCTTTAGATTGAGTGCGGTGGTACCTCCCACTTACTGAGCTATGTGCGACAGTTTCAGAATCAACGCCGTGGGAAGCTCAGTATCTGACAGAACGGTGTGCACATACTTATTAGCCACCCTGCAGATGTGCGCTATATGCACACAGGTGGTTTTTAAAGACTCTGAAAACGCTAAAGAAAGAACGGTGTCTCCGTTTGGTGTGACTTGCGCATCTTCTTTATAAGAAGGTGAAAGCAGCGCGTATGACCTGTCACCAGTAAAGCCGATTCTCGTGGTGCATATCAGCAACCTGGCCGACAACGCAAGGGGTTATCACAAAAATGATCATCAAGCAGCACTGCCCAGAATTTCACGTGCTGTTGTTTACATAGTCTCTGGCCTCTGTATGCATGCTGAATGGATGTTACAAGCAAAAACTGGACAGAGCACACAAGAGGCGAACGCAGCGACAGCAACGTAGTGTCCAGCGTTTCTTTTGCGCCGTGTCCCGATTTCGCTGACTATAGTATTTCTATACGACGCCTGTTTGCGAGAAAACTCCGCAGCTGATTGCTTGCACATGCGCCGAAAGCAGCAGTCAGCGCATCTCTAGTGATACATTTGGCGCAGAGAGCGATAGTGTTCCTTTTGAACACTTCACGACTTTTTCAAGACTTCTTGAACACTTGCATAAAAAAAAAAGAAAGAACAGCGTCCCAACTGTAGTGAAAATGGTGCGCTGAAATGCATTGCGTATGGTTTTGTAAGTTAAACGATAAGAGCATATTTTATCCCCTACTGCTCCTCCCGCTAATCAGAAGAGTAAAGCGAAATAGACTCTCCGACGAGAATGGGTTCACTGCGGGAACGGAGCCACGAAATGTTACGGCGCGCGGCGCTCTCTCCATACAGCTACTGCGGTCTCGGAGCTCGGTTCCAGTTCTCACTGCAACAGCCATTGGTGACACGCACGGAAACGCTCTATGGTCACGAACGTCCTTATCGTTGGGCTCTTGCGCACAAATCTGCGCATTTTGCGCATGCAGACGCAATTTAAATTATATACACACGTTCCTCTTTATTCCATTGAAACATGAAGCATATTCTCTATTAAATCACAATATGCTTATACAGTATACTGGTCATTGTTGCCCCTTTTGTAGTGCAACTGGATTGTTGATATCAGCGAGGAGAGCAGTTCGAGCTCCCCGAAAAAAAATAAGAACGTATTGAGCATAGAGAATTCGAAGAACCTGTCCACTGATAACCAAATACAGTCTGTTCAATTTATTGCAGTCGAAGGACAGCTGGTTCCGTACCAATGGCGGGCGCGCCAACACGAAAGGTAAGCTTTCATATCTGCTCCAGCGCGCAGTAAAACTAAAGCGTCGAAAGGCGGCTCTCCTGTGCACTATCTGCATGCATGCTATGCTCACAATTAAATTCATGCATATGCTGTAACGCTATTCAGTGCCGACATTTTCGTTGGACCTGCGGACAGGCGAACACAGGAGGCGCAAATGATCTCATTCGCTATAAATGTTCGGCGTGTTAATTACCTCAACGATGGAACCTTGCGCCCGGGTTAATGTAACGATTCTTTTTGAATCCCTGTTCCTTTTCGTTTTTGACGGTTGTCCGAGTGACGCACCACCCAAGTTCTCAAGCAAGATATTCAGGCCATGAACTGTGGATGATGATTAAGAAATAGAATCGAGAAATAGGAATCGTTACATTTTACCGGCCCTGCACTATTAGCGGCGTGCAAAATACGCGCAGGAACCCTACGCCTTATGTGACCACCGTTTTGCATGGTTCTTCTCTTATCGCAGGATGTCAGCATAAAAGCGGGTGTACAAAAGGAAAGAGAGAGAAATGTCGTTCGGCACCCTGCACCATTTTCGGTAATGTCTGCCGACATAACAGTTGGTAATTCATGAAAACAAGAAATTCGTATTCGAAAGGCTAATTAAAAAATTCGGCACACACACTTAAGACTGCTTGTGGGAATGCCAAAGCATTATAGTGCCTTTGGTGAAATGTTTTTGATTGATGTTTTCGACGCGCATTAAAATTCTTTCTGCTGATTCGGTGTGTGTGTGTGACGTACGCACTAGGCCGTACCTCTAGTCAGCCAGGCGGCTTCGACGCGAGGTGCGACGGCTCTGGCGGCGGCTCTGGCTGACAGCTTTAGCCAGCCAGAGCCGTGCAGTCACCGTGGCGTCTCGTCTAGCACTTTGGAGGCCAGGGTTCGATTCCCACCCAGACCGAGATGTAGCAAATTTTATTTTGAAAGCAATTAATTTACCTTGTGGACAGGAACCTCCCTGAGAAACTTCACGGCAATCCGAGCATTTTTGACGCGTTTTTACTCTTTGTACCGTCGGTCATTTTTTGGTACCCACGCTCTGTCACGCCGCCGACAAATTTTTGCATAATGGGGCACGTAATGTCTTCACATTAATAGTGTGTGTTGTGTAATATTGTATCAGTGAGGCCTTCTTATTTTTCCTCCTTTTTTTTTTTTTGCCCTTCTTCATTGGCTCGTAAGGAGCCGCACATCTGGCATCGCAGACATAATTCACTCGACGATGTGTACGATATGAAAAGAGTAAAATTGGAGGAAAAGAATCTTTACAAAATACGACCCCTATTTATGTTTCTCTGCTCCACTAGGAAAACGCGCCTACCGTAACTCAACCATTAAAGTAGATTCCACATGTTCTGCCGAGATAAACGTAACTATAGTCGGTATAATGTAACGGATCTGTTCCAGTGCTGTTCTTTGTCGCTCTTCGCGTCTCCGAGCGACGCTTCGCCCGTGTTGCCACCGGTGTCGGCCAACCGTGAAAGGCGTATAAGGAAATAGACTCGAGCGAAATGTATCATTACGTTATACCGGCCCAGGGCCCGTATTTACAAAGAACTTCTTACACTATAACTGCTCGTAAGAGCAAATGCCAACTAATCTCATATTTGACATATTACCGAAGTCGGCCGGCCAATGGTAAGCGTACGAACGAAAAGCTTTGTGAATTCGGCCCCAGACACACTAATTTTCGCGCGTGGGAGAGTACTCAGCGTTGCATAAATATGGCACTATGTCATCCTACTAAGCATTTCTGCTCTTCCTTGAATTCTGTTTTTCTTTCTGCAAGCAAGAATTAATACGTTGGGTTAATTGTCCACTTCGGGTGTTTTTCTTCTTAATTTCTTTTTTGCCATCCTTCACCATGAAAAATATTAAGGCAGAAACCATCTTCGATGATTATCTGGATCATGCGAAGCATTTCTAAAAGCTATAGATGACGCAAATGTGCGTAAATAGTGACGACGATGGTATAACGACGATGGTGTTATGACGGCGGCGGGACGATCACGGTATGACGACGACTGCATGACGGACATGAGATGACGACGCAGGAGTGACGATGTTAAAATGATTCTAGTTGTTTGACGACAACTGCATGGCGACAATGGATTGACGACAAGGGGATGACGAAGTTGGAACCACGACGATGGCGTGGCGACAAATGTATTTGGAAAGCAAATTTAGCGCCAGCGAACAAGGACAGACACCACAATGCGCTCGCTAACTTCAACTCGCTAACTTAGGTATGACGGTATGACAAAGGTATGACAATGGGTTGACGAGAATGCGATCGCTCCGACAAAATGACCATGACGGAATGACCCCGACGGCATGACGGCGACTTGGTGATGACAACGCGATGTCGACAACGCAATGACGGCGATGGAATGATGACGAAGTTACGACGACGACGGCTGGAAGACGGCGTGATGACGACGATATGACGACGCAGTGACAGCAACCGAGTAGAAACGACGGAAAGGTGTCGATGACGTGGCAACGAAAGAATGATCACAATGTCCACGCAGGCAACGAAATGACGAATACGGAATGACGACGACAGCTTGGCAAAGACACGGCATGTTGGCGTTTTAGCTCACGTCTGCCGCCGTGAGCCGCCTTCATTCGCACTATACATTCCGTGTTTGTTTGCAGTGTGTGCGGCACCGGTAAATCAGGCCGCCTTTTATTTCGCGCTATATCGGGTGTTTGCATTATGTCCGGCGGCTTTTCGAGCTGCACTATTTCCGGGATCGTCCCGCATATTTCAGAGAGAAAAGTGGCGCGTCCTTGAGCGTGACCTAAGGACGGAACTTGGCTCCGATTAGGCAAAAAAAAAAGAGAAACCTTCGCCTTTAAAACATACAAATAAGCGGTGCTGTTTGCAAACAGATCTTGCGTTAAAATTGTTTTTAAGAACAATTTCTATCCAATCCCGATGCTGGACATAGGACTAGCAGAGGCTTTCGCCCAATGGCAAACAGCACGAATACGAACGAACGGCTTCGTGAATTGGACCTAGTCGCAAAAGTTTCTCTTTCGCGAGAGCTCTTTGCCATTTGCCCCCTGCTTTTGCTAACGACATTTTTAACGTCACCATTGACTGGGTTCTGCTCTTACGAACACTTCTAGCGTAAGTACTTCTAAATGCGAAACATTTCTCTGCCTAGTTTGAGCCAAGGTCAGAGCAATGTCACGCGCAAGGATGCGCCAAATATGGCTCCGAAAAATGTTGAACGATCTCAGAGATAGTGCAGATCGAAAAGTCGGGTATGGTGCAAAATAAGGGAGGCCCGTTGGCCATTATCGAAATTAGTGCGCATAAACAGCGGATGTATTGCGAAGTAGGGTGCCCTGCGGCGACGGATGATGCACGTGAGCGCAGACGCGAGCTCCAACACCAACATGCCATCGTTGTCATGCTGTCGTCGCCATTCCATCCTCGTCGTTTCATTGACTGCGTGGATATTGTAGTCATTCTTTCGTTGTAATGTCATCATCATTCCACCGTTTTTACTAAGTTGTTGTCACTGCGTTGTCATCGCTGCGTCGACGGCACGCCGTCTTCGAGCCATCGCCGTCATACCGTCGTCAACATATCATCATTCGTGCCATTTAGACATCGCGTCGTCATCACCAAGTCACTGTCATGCTTTCGTGCTTGTTCCATCGTCGTCACTTTTGTCGTAGCGATGGCACTGACAAGCTGTTGCCATCACGCCGTTGTCGTGATGCCACCTTCGTCATCCCTTTGTCTTCTTGTCGTTGTCGACACTCTGTCGTTTTCATACTTTCGTCGTCATACCACTGCAATCATTTGAACATCGTCGTCTCATCGCCGTCACTCCAGCATTGGCATCACATTGTCGCCACGTCGTCGCACCATCATCGTCGTACCACAATCGTCACTCCAGCGCCGTCATACCACAGTTGTCATCTCCGTCGTCACGCTATCGTCGTCATAACATCGTCGCCACTCTTTTCATACATTTCCGTCACCTATACCTCTCATAAACGCTTCACATGACATACATAATCATCAGGGATGGTTTCTGCCTTTCATCTTTTGTAAATACGGGCCGAGATATTCTCAGCCCATTACAATAACCGCAGCTTAGAGTGCCTAGCTGTAAGCGTGCTCAAAACTGGCCTAAAGCTATTGCTCTGGCATTAACCGTGCGTCTCTGAGGTAACGGGGAAAGTGCCGAAGAACATGCTGGGGCCGAATTCGCAAAGCTGCTCCTTTGTAAATGCTCCTTGCCATTGGCCGACCGCCTTCGCCAACAAGATGTTCAGCATCAGGATTTGCTGGAATTTGCTCTGACGAATGATTTCAGCGCAAAAGCATTTTGTGGATACGGGGCCTCGGCTCGTATTCAATAAAACCTCCTATGTTATAGAAGTATCGGAAGAAAAAAAATGCAGGCAGTCGTGTCACTCGACATACCATTAGTGAAGGCGGCCGGCCAATGGCAAGGAGCACTTACGAACGAGAAACTTTGTGGAATTTGGCACCAGTGCTTTAACTGTCGGCTACTAAAAAATGTATTTGAAAGCTTTCCCTTAATAAAAATTAACAAAAAGATAAATTCCCTCTGAGGACTGTAGCCACATAGCCATCGCCATAATAGTCCTCCATATACATTTCTTAATTCCTTGCCTAGCCTCGCAAGCTTCGTATGTCATTCGAAGTGGCGCCTTTTCTACTTTGTAGATTCCACGTCCGTCAGTCTCGCTCAACCGCTGCGGCATGAGGCGACCCAGGAAACTGTCGAACGCTTCCAAAGCATTCACTCCGGTAAACTTTGCCTGCGTTAAATCTCGTATTATCATCTTATGAGACGTGGTTATCGTCTTTGTGACCCAGGAAACCACGTTCTTTGGTGCACGCTCCCAATCACCGCAGTAGGCGGCGCTTGGCTCAGTGGAAAACTAAAAAGGGGACTCATGGGGTTGCACGTTAAGAATACGACGGAGAAAATACCGCGCTATGCAGTGTCTACGCGCGCCGCCAGTAGGGCGCTTTATACTCCATGAGAATGACGGGCAGATAATGGATTAGCCTAAGCGTTGCCTTTTCTTGCTCCAGACAACCCTATATTTAGTAAAGTTTCTTTTCGTACGCTGCTCTACGGGCTAGCCGATCCCGGCGAAAGGTGTAGGGGCGCGAGGGGTGCACATTTTCGTGTGAGCCAATCATGGAGCCCAACAATGATGATGGCAAATGAAAAGAATCCTTATAAAATGCGGCTCCTGCGAAGATTCTCATTTTCCATTATTTTCCTATCAGCTGTCTCATTGAATGAGTAATCTCAGCGATATGACAGCGCCGGGCGTGGCATCAGGGCTAAGTAACCGGGGGCGAGACGAACGGAAAATGAATTGCGTACTGTTACAAAACACGTCCCCTGGTCTCTTCTAAATTAATCTGTCACCACAAATATGTTGTATGACAATGACCAGCCTCATTTAACCTCCATGTTCTACCATAATGTACTGTTTTCGAATGTTATAGATTCAAAATAACTCTGAATATCAAAAGCAAAAAAAGCAAAACCAACCAAGAGTTCTTGCGTACAGGTAATGTAGGTCTAGTAAGACACGCACACTCATAAGTTTCTGGAGTTCTTTTAGGGCACTGGAAGTTACGTAATGAAATAAACGTGTTGTGAACTAAAGGTCTTCTAATAGAAACTTCGTGGGGCTAGTACGCAACGCAATTAAATCTCAACAAACCATGGAAGAAGCCGCAGTGTTTTTTTTTTCTAATATGAAGCCACGTAAAATCGCAGAAATATCCGTGCATTAACGCTCATTTCCACGGCAGTTGAACAGTGGCCAGTGCCAGATTTAAATCTAAATGTTTCTTATCAAATTATGAGACACCGAGTGACCCCTTCATTGTGTTCAGGCGCATCTTCGAAGGAAGTTTTGCGTCAAGAATCCTATCCAAATACATGGGAACGGAGAAATAGCTTTTCTCGGAACCTACTGCACCAAAATTGACCGGGTTTGTTGCATTTAAATGAAAAAGTTAAAACCTGGCGACTGGAAGAATCAGATATTTTCTTTTATTTAGGTCTACAATTTTTCGCAAAGTTCTCTAAAATAAAGAAAAACTTAGAAACACTGAAGCAACAATTTTGCAGCTCTAATTCAGCAACATAAAAAAGGAAAGGGTAAGCAAAGTGTCTACGCTAAAAAAGACAAGGTCGACGTGCATGGTGGTTCAAATGAATCGATGAATAAATGCTGGCTTTATATCTCTATTGTGTCTGTTTCTGTATCCTTTTCATGTTCATTATTCGCTCGTTTCGTATCTTATTCGTATCGTATTTTACGCAACGATTACGTCGACCTTGTCTTCCTTAGCGTCGACACTTGTTGCTGAGCCTTTTCTTTTTTGACCAAAATGCCATTTGGGAAGATCCCAGAAATAGTGCAGTGTGTGGTGCAATGCTGTTAATTATTGACTCTATTAGCACGTATTGCACACGTGCACTTAATTTTACCTGCTCTGTGACTAATTCTCCCCTCTTGTGGTCACCGGCGAAGCCACCTTCCAAACACTACTGCGCCGCGCGAGCCCTGCTTAGTTAAGCAAACTCACTCTATTTCACAAAGGTGTACAGTGGCTTTGCCTCAACATGTCTGTATCTACGGCGGTGCACTCTTTACAGTCATATAGTGCAAATGTGGTTAATATTTTACTATATCGGCGCTAATTACTCCCGTGCCGTTAACTTTACCTGCCCTGCGACTAATTCGCGCTTGTTTCGTTGAGGCCTACATTTCCAAACATTTTGCAGCTCGCTACGACGCTCTGGAGGCGCGAAAGGGCTTTTTTTTTTCTAGAAGTGGTTACGAGATACTGAGATCCGAGATACGCCAAAGCCAATGTGAACTCGGAAAAGGAGGCCTTGTCTCCAAAAAAAAAAAAAAAAAAAAAGAAGACAAACAACATCACAAGTCTGGCAGTTGAACCTGTTAACACATCTAAAGCAGACAAAGTTGATGAATTTACAACGTTCGGAATTATACACCACTAATTTTGAGTGCGCATTTTGGCAACCTCTCGTAAATACTGCAACAATGTCACGTAAGCTGTGAACTCGTATATAAAATTTGTGCGCTTCAGGTGCTGGAGCAGATTGCAACGTAGAGAACTGCGATATCTGTTTTAGCGCAGAGTTGCAAACTCTGTGCTTCAATCTTTAGAGTTTTCAGACTTTCGACAACAAAAAAATACTACAAAGCATTAAATCAATATCCTGCTTCCTACCATCGATAGAATCCAACTTTCTCTCTCTCAAATGCAACAAACTTCATTCAAGTTGGCTCAGTGGCTGTTCAATGAAAGCATATATGTGTTTCATACGTATTTGAATAGAGAAATCTGAGTTCGTCCTGGGTAAGGCTTCCTCTTGAGGAGACTGCTCAGAGTTTCAGTTCGGAGTCACCCCGATGAGTTAGCCACTGTCATGCATTATGAATCAATAAAGAGAGGTACGGTCTCCATGTACCTCAAATATTTTATTCCTCAATTTTTTCAAGAAAAAAATATAAATAGAAAGTAATGTCCCGTACTAGAGATTCACCAAAACGAAAAGGACTCAAAATTTAGCCAAACCATATGCGTCAAGCTAAACTGTAGGTGTTGTCTTCATCCTCTAAGTAGATATCGTCACGAATAGATCTTTATGTGCAGTTTGCTTTGATTAAAGACAATAAGCGGTGATGTTGACGGCGAATGATTATTTCCTTCAGCGTTTAGTGTAATACGAGAGTGGTGAGTTGCATGTTAAGCGTTACCTGATGTGCACCACTGCTATTTGTCTGCGTAGTACACATAACACACAGCGAAACCTGTTTGCTTGAGGCGTTGTTATGCGCCATTGTTCACAACCTCCGATAAGGTTAGCATTCTCATTGCCTCACACGGCGCATCACATCGTGGCAGAAGTGTTAAACATCAATTGAATTGTGGGGCTGTGCGTGCCAAAATCCTGATCGGATTATGAGGCATGCCGTAGTGGAGGAATCCGGATAAAATTTCATCCCCTAGAGTTCTTTAACGTGGAGCTGAATCTATGCGCCTGCCGCGTAAGCGACAGCCGCATCTTGCGATCCTACGACCTCGAGCAACGCCCTAGTAGCAAAGCTTGAATTGAATTCTAGGGTTTTACGTGCCAAAAGCATGATTTGATCATGAGGCACGCCATCATGAGGCACGCCGTAGTGGAGGACTCCGGATTAATTTTGATCACTACGGGATCTTTAACGTGGCCCCAATGCACTGGACACGGGCATTTTTGCATATCGCCCCCATCGAAATGCGGCCGCCGCGACTGGGATTTGATTCTGCGACCTCATGCTTAGCAGCGCAACAGCATAGCCGCAAAGCCGCAAAGCTACCACAGTGGGCACAGAAGTGTTGATTTGACGTGCAGCCGCTTCCGTATAATGTCGTCCAGACGCTACGGTGCCTTATGCGGCTTTGCGTCTGCACACCCTGCCTCGGTTGTCCCGCTTTACATATCTGCACGGTGTTTATTTTTCAGAAATAGCAGAAACGTACCGTGCTGTACCTTGAACTTAAATTTATCCCCTTTGTCTGCAACCGCTGTCATGTCTAGAAGTAGCGTTGCCTTGCCTCCTTATGTCGTCTTTACCCTCTCCCGCCCTCCCCATGCATGCGAGCGAATAGTGGCGAGCCTATTACTCGTATTGTGACTGCGTCGGTTCTAGCCAATCTAGCCATTTCCTCTCCCTACATCCTCTACCATTCTATCGATCTCCCCTCCGGACTGTTGCACGCTAGCACAAAGGTAAGCGCGGCAGTTCCTGCAATGCTTTTGCGGGGGATCACGGATAATTACAGCAATCAAAAGGCTGTTGTAGCCACGCTCAAGGAACTCCAAAGGGCATTGTGACGGACGTCAGTGGAAAAGTCCAAACGAGTTTCTCGCGTCGCCTTTACTCTCTGCTACGCTCCTGCCATGTATGCACGCTCTAAACCACTCCCCGACGCGGCGTGCAAGACAGCAGCAGCAGTAGTGGAAAAGTCGAAGGAAGAGGCAAAGAAAGCTTCGTTTTAAAACATTTGAGCGCTTACTTATCATCCAATGCATAACTATTTCCTAGCGTTTTAACTGCAGTCATTAATGCCTCGCTATTGATTGCCTCTACGCAGAAAGTCACCTTCGAGGAACCTGAAAAACGGGACGATCCCGAACGACCTAGAAGAGGCCGGTCTCCGCAGAAGGTCACCTCCGAGGAACCTGAGAAACGGGACAATTCCGAGCGACCCAGAAGAGGCCGGTGTCGGCAGAAAGTCACCTTCGATGAACCCGAGAAACGGGACAATTCCGAGCGACCCAGAAGAGGCCGGTGTCGGCAGAAAGTCACCTTCGAGGAACCTGATAAACGGGACAATTCCGAGCGGCGCAGAAGAGGCCGGTCTCCGCAGAAAGTCACCTTCGAGGAACCTGATAAACGGGACAATTCCGAGCGGCGCAGAAGAGGCCGGTCTCCGCAGAAAGTCACCTTCGAGGAACCTGATAAACGGGACAATTCCGAGCGGCGCAGAAGAGGCCGGTCTCCGCGGAAAGTCACCTTCGAGGAACCTGAGAAACGGGACAATTCTGAGCGGCGCAGAGGAGGTCGGTCTCCGCAGAAAGTTACCTTCGAGGAACCTGAGAAACGGGACAATCCCGACCGACCCCGAGGAGTCCGCGAAGGTGGACACAGAGGCGGACGGGGACACGGGTCCTACCATGGCAGCGGGGCAGCCTCAGGCACGAGCCGGACAGGCATTCTCTACCCACCGCTGCCGCGTCCACAGACTGGGCGGCGTCCGCGATTACTGGTGACAGATAGCTGGGTAACATTAAATCACAAATCGCGCTCCATCAGTGGTGGCGCTTATGCAAGTGCGCAGAGGCACTTTCTTTCGCGCGCGCAACTGTTCGAGCACAAACGAAAGAGGCACAAAATGCTTTGATAATCTTTGGGACATTAGAATTAACTAACGCTAGTTCGGTTGCAGGGCAGTCTGTTGTTGGGCTAGTTGATACAGAATGTATAAATGAAAACAGTGCACATAATTGTGACAAGTAATGGGCAACGCTGCCACTGTCTACCTGCCTTCCCTTTCTCAGGGCCCGTATTCACAAAGCAGTTCATGCGCTAGAGCTGCTCGTAGGAATTGGCGCCGACCATTAAAAAATGCCGAACAAAACATAAGCAAGGGCGTTCAATCAATAGCAAAGTGGGGCCGGAAGCGCTTTTGTCGGTCTCATTTTCTTGTGCGTTCTGTCTGGTGCCCATTGAACCATGATTTGGAACTTTATCAACTAGCCCAGATTTCAATTTCTTCAATAGCAAATAATTGAAAAAGTTCGACTCCATGGCCCGTATTCATAAATGTGATAGGCCCAGCAGTGCTCACAAAAACGGAGTTGATTGCTATAATTGTTCGTAAGAGCAGAAGCAAGGCAATCGAGATGTTGGATATATTGTTAGCGAAGGCGGTATAGGCCAATAGCAAGGAGCACTTCAGAACGAAAGCTTTCGCGAATTTGGCCCCTTAAGCGAGAGCATGTCCTCTTTTGTCGGCGTTCAGGTGCCTGCCACTCGTGATAGCGACCACTCAGGTCGCTATCACGAGTGACGGGCAACCGCGGATAGCAGTAACGTAAGGGATTTTTTTTTAATCGTACAGGGTGAGGGCTCATTTTTCGTGGTCATGTGCGCCACTTCATGCAAGCTTCAGAGTGGACGCGTACGTGAGTATCTGCGCGCGTGCGCGCGTGCGTGCGTGCGTGCGTGTGTGTGTCCGTGTACGTGTGTGTCCACGCGCACGTGCGTGTGCGTGCGTGCGTGTGTGTACGTGTGTGTGTGTCTGTGTCTGTGTGCGTGCGTGTGTGCGTATGCGTGTGCGCGTGCGCGCGTATGTGTGTGTGCACTTGTGTGCGCGTATGTGCCTGTGTGTGCATGTTCGTGTGTGCGTGTGCGAGCGTGTGCGCGCGCGTGCGCGTGTGTCGGCGCCCGCGTGTGTGTGCGTGTGTGTGTGCGCGTGTGCATGCGCGTGTGTGCATGTGCGTGTGTGCGTGTGTATGTGCGTGTGTGAGCGAGCGCGCGTGTGCGTGTGTGTGTGTGTGTGTATGCGCGTATGTGCATGTGCATGTGTGCGTGTGTATGTGCGTGTGCGAGCGAGCGCGCGTGTGCGTGTGTGTGTGTATGCTTGTGTGTGCGTGTGTGTGCGTGTGCGTGTGTGACAACTTTGCCTCTGAGCCTCCCGCACTTCAAATGATGCCCAGCCCACGTCCCTGTGTACTGCGCTTCATTTCCTGTTTATCCATACGCGCTCAGTGCTAATCTTTCAACCGCCCTTTCTTATATCCAGTCCCGACTACACCTCAGATCTCAAACATAGCACTGAGTTACAAAACGTAAGCCCGGGAGGCATTACCCCTCTCCATACTCCTTGTGCTACTCTATATCTGTTTTACGCCCACAGCACTGTTTCAATAAGCCGCGTTTCTTGCCCTTTGCTTGAATTAACTGTTCATGCTATTCTATGTATCTTTTTCCCACATTCTACCCTACCCATATTAAGCATTTGTACTTGGCTCTTGGTATATAATTTTCCTGCATTGTGACCGGCTGAGAAGTCTCATCATTAGACACCATGCAGCCTCATTTCTTTATACAATACTTAAATCGCAGAGCTTCACCCTCTGCTGCAGGCTTCTCTGCAAAAACCTGAATATCTTACGGTCTGCTAAGAAAACAACGTCATCCTTGTATGTCGAAAACCATAGGCGCTGCTCCACCGCCACATCTTCTCGTTTATGAAACATAACCTAACATTACTTCAGCGCGCGTGCGCTTCCTTTGCATGCTAATTATGCATACCCTAAAGAGTAGTGGTGATAATGGATCCAACAGTGCCGGTACGCGGTACCGGTGACATTATTGAGGAAGTAGCTCCACAAGCGAACTACGGATGAACGTTTACATACAAACACTCTGTTGTATATATGCAAACAGCTCCCTTCTTAACGCTAACTTCTCCGCTATCCTCTTTCCCTGTCCTTTTACACCCCTACCCTCTTCACCTACTGCTTACCGCAGTTAAAGTGTGAGATTTCAAGTGCGGTCAGCAGTAATCTCCTCTCCTTTATTTCACTGAGAGAGCAAGCTCTCTCAGTGACGTTGTCGTACGCACGGCGAATATCTGAGAAGGCTTCGTATAATTCTTCGTTGGTTATTTCTGCACGCTTTGTGATTACTGACGGGTTACTATTTGCGCGCGCAGAGGCGGCCCCTCGACAACATGGTGCGGTGCCCTTACGACACGTCGCACCTGGTGCCCGCGTCTGGGCGCGCCGCCCACGTCCGCCATTGTCCACGCAAGAGGAACGGCGGTACGTATACGCTCGCCGAGCGCGCAAACAAAATGCGGGCCCTGCAGGGTTTCTAAAGTGGCCGGTCGCCGTCCCCGTTCGGTTTCCACAACTGTGAACCATCGTCAGTTGCCGTGTTCTTAAGCATGTCATCCGCCCGACCTTAAGCGCGTCGACCATGCAAGAAGAGGAAGGCTATATAGTTACTTCATCAACTAGTTGATGTTGCAAAACTGTTTATTAGGGACGGTGCGAATAGTAGTTTTTGAGACCGAATCGAATACGAATCGAACAGTACCAGAAGCGAGTCGAATGTCGAATATTTTCGCAAATCTTTCGAACAATATACAACCTTCTCACCAGCAACATCAAACAATTTACACGTCGTGGTTTTGACGGCACTAGAAAGTTTCTGTCATTACACTGCACTTTAAAAAAACCATACTCTATATTAAAAGCACAAAGGAAGCTTTACGAATAAATAAACAGTTTGTTCGCAAACTCGGCGCTTCTATGCGCATACGCGGCCATGCATTATCACATTAAGCTCAGGAACGTAGCCTTGCGGTCCAAATAACATTTGCGCCCGAACCAGAAATACGGGTCACCCGCGGTGATGGCAGAGCGAGCAAGAAAAAAAGAAGGCCCTTTCTCTCTCTCTCGAATAGTCGTGGCAGATGCTGCCACTATTGTATCAAATATGTTGCAATGAATCACCTTCATATTTAATATGGCGGGAGGACACACGTGCTGCATCTATATGTAGTATCCAAACAATACCCACTGCCTAGTGTCATGTCTAAACAAAATTTTATTTTTGATTCGTCGTGGTTTTACCGGTAAAGCCCTGGCTCCCTGATAGACAGCGTGCTCTGGTACAGCATCTCCGCTGTTCAGGGGATAAAAAGTTATCGTATTTTTGCTTCAATTTCATGTTTGATCATGCACACTCGACGACGTGAAATATTCGAGAACCATTCGAAAAATATTTGGCTTTCGAATGGTGACTATTCGATTCGAGGACCGAATCGAATAGGGGAGTATTCGATTCGTTATTCAAAAGTTTCGAATATTCGCACACTCCTACTGTATGTCTTTTTTTGTCTTTTCATAAATGAGATAGAGAGATTGCTTGAGAGGAAGTGAAAATTCTGCTGGTCATACTGTGACTGTTCAGCACGAGTAAGAACTGCTGATTGGTTACCAGTATAGGAAAGAGAACACAGAAAAAAGAACGAGTAGGAACCGAGGGGAGTTCGCAGCTCTGCGCGTAGAAGCTGCCCCAAAGTAAGAAGGCGAAAAGCCATAATGCAGTAATTTGGGCTTGTTGGTATGACATCGTGAGGCTTATAGCGAGTGAAAAGACGCTATACCGCTATAAAGACGCGCTATAAGCCTCGCGAAAAGCCAGCAATCTCGCTAAGCATACCGTGGCTGCCCCCAAGTTGACTGCGTGTGGACAGGGGCGCGCAAATAGTGTCGCTATAGACTTGATGCCTCAAGTGCACGCACAGACCAGACGCTTGAACGTCCGCCGCTTCACTGCATCGCGTTTGCTCGAGCCCGCTGTTCCGTACCTCGTACTGCGTAGTTAGTCTTTCCGCCGACAGCGTGGGCAACCAAAAAAATGAAAGCTAGCCTGCCTCAACACCTATGGCCGCGATTTTGTATCGATGCTTTCCGGTCGATGCCACTCTTATTCATCCACCGTTCACGGCCGACTGATCACGTTGACAACGCGGGTGGAGTGTCGTTCTGACCACTGACGAAGCGCTAAAAAGCGCGAAAACGCATAGCATCGGAAGAGGCATCGCTACAAAATCGCGGCCCTAGGCTGACACATCGCATAGTGAAAGATCCTAATTAATTTTGATCCCTTCTTTATTTGCTATTTTGACCACTTCGCTATTTGCTATTTTGACCTTCGCAATGCGGCCGCCGAGGTCGCGAACCGAGCCCGCAACCTCGGTAGCTTATAGGTTCCCTTTGCACTTTCTGTTATAGCGCAAAAGGAACGTTATTACTGGTGATAATCTATACGCGGCACGTTAGGTTAGGTTAGATTAGGTTAGGTTGCTCCAAAGGTTTCCTGAAAGAAATAGAAATCCACTCCACTGCCTATGCGTGCTGAATTTGTTCTCGCAAGTACCGCGATCGAAAACTAATTATAAAGTTTGCGAAAATTTCTCTAAATAATTTCTCTAAATGCGTAATACGAAATTGTCCTGCTTACGGGAAGATGGCCCTTGATTGTTTCTCACTATATCACACGGGATGCGATATCTGGTATGTATTCCATGTGAGTAACGCTCACACATGATTCGTTAATGGCTCGGCGTCCTGTTGCAGCCACAACTAGACGCTACCACAGGACGGAGTTGCCACAGGAGGAGAACTGGGAGCCAGGTAAGACGCCCTCTAAGATTATTCCTAGCCTGAGCCTCTGCACCGTAGTCTTATGCCATAGAGGCACCAGCACTGCACGCAACAGGACTAGCACACTTGTCTGAAACACGCAGCTGTGGGCGGCGCATGTGGTCCTTTCGGTTACTTCACTACTACCCCCTTCACCCCGAACTCCCCTTTACAGCAGAATCCTTCAGCAGTACTTTTTAACACTGCAGTGCGTCGTTCGATGTGGCACGTTAATGCGTGCGCACCAGTACCTATACTTGAGTTTGAGAACCCTTGCTTGTCGTATGCATACGGTTATAATTAATTAATCAGTGCCTGCTACGCGTACCAGTGAAGGGGATTCTTATGTGCCACAACCCAAAGCGTCTAAGAGTCATGACAAGCTTCTATAACCAATCCAGTACCTCATCAAATAACCAGCAATTCTTACTGCAAATAAAAAAACATGGGCGCTCCAGGTAAATTGCCACCGCCGCAGTTGGTGTCGCCGCCGCCGTGATGTTCCGTATAAAGAGAGACAATATCGCGGCCGCGCGCCGTATGCTGTAGGTGCGAAGTAAAGCATGCGAGGGTGAGCTTAGAAGGATGGTGGCGTGGTGCGACGGCGTCTTCTAGCGCGCGCAAGGGGGGAAATTGGGGAGGGGGTGGCCGGCTTTTCGCACGCGCAAGGGCTGAGCGAGGAGATGTGCGCGCGCTAGGAGGGGAGGAGGGGGGGGGGGGCATGGTAGCGCGCGTCTCCGCTTGTACTCCGCGCACGTCCCGTCACATCTTGGAGGCAATCTACGGTGAGATCGACAGTTAGCGGACCCGAGGTAGTTGATGGCGTCGTGAGCGCTGTGTTCTCGCGCGCCTAGTTCGTGTTGAGGCGAGAGGCAGCACGAAGGGGAATTCGCTCGCCACTGCTGCCGCTCTTCATGAAGCCAGCGTTCTGACAGCGAGTGACCGCGGTCATCGAGCGAGATGTGCTCACGTTTGCCTGGCGCGTGTGACACCATGCTTGTTAATTTAGTTAGTAAGCTAATCTTTGCAGCAGTTCATACGTCCGATAAGACTGCTAACCTTACTTCGTACAGCTGTCTAATAATTTGCTATCGCAATCAATGCTTCGCCTTTCGGTCGAGACTGCAACTTCTTTTCTTTTTGAGTTTGTCGGACCATTAGGCGCCACTGCTGAAGCTAAGCTGTATTTGGCTCCATTTGGGAATGAGAGAGAACAAGAGTGGACCACCAAGCCACTGCGGTAGGTCCGCATGCATAATAAAGCGAGCTACTGTGATTTCCAAACGCTGCGAATAAGACATTGCTACTGCACCTGTTTTTATTGTTGCTGTCGTCGTCATCGCTATCACGGCAACAATGTTTACATTGTTTCATAAGATGCTCGTTAGTCACGAGCTTCGTGAATAACTAGCTGGCTACGATGCAGCTTGTTCGGCTTGGCATTCCCGCGATTGTCATGCTAACGATTACTCCCCTTAGCAGCACTCCAGATTTTCCAGGTATTTATGAAGGCAAACTTTACGTTTAAATGGGATTAGCACGCCCCGCGCAGGAACAGTAACAAGTTCAGGGGAACATTCTGGAGACGCAGACGAACGCAGGCAGTGCAGAGTTCGCTGTGAAACGTGCGCAGAGATTGTTCCTGGAAAAGCGGGATACGTGCCACCCGTAGATATGGGCTACCCTGTCTTCCGAGATGTACAAACCTTGACCCCAAAGCAGAGGAGAGACTACTACCGCGATCTGCTGGAGCAGCACAAACTTGTGGAAAAGTAAGTAATCTTTACACCCGCTTATGTGATGATATATTGTTAATGTTTGGGCAGACTGCGGTTATTCCAAGGTTCGAGATCCAGGACGCCTCGACTCTGCCAGACCATTCTTCGCTGGTCTTCGCTAATCCGTGCTGTTGCCGAGCAATAAACTTGAAGCGAAAATTTTGTTGGCACATTTAACTGAATATTTCTTTACATATTCAGCCAAAGACAAAAAGACAAAAAAATACATTTCATGCAAGTAGTAGTGCAGTCCGAAAGTAAGATAACTAGCACGATCTTCGCGATTTCTCGCGTTGGTTTTATCATTATCGTAATTGTTCTCCCCCGGCGTCGCCGTCACGTGAACTCTCCAGCGCAGTCATGTGACCTATCCACGGCTAATAAAGAAACGCGCAAAAACCATCGAAGATGATTGTCGACGTAAGTGAATAACGTTCGCGTACGGTTGCCACATTTCGCCGCATACCGTAGGCTTTCATGCTCACGACAGTGTACCATCGTCGCTCTTCTAACTCTTCTTGGGTGAGCGCGCCCCAGAGACGGGCGCCAGGCATACAGAGAACACCACCTTAGAGCCCAGACCACACGTACGCTTGCGGACGCGCGCAAGCTCACGTTCACGCATCCACACATGCGCAGACGCTGCGGCATGGCTCGTACGCGTCGAAACGCAGCGTGATGTCGCGGAACAGCTCCTCTCTGTTATCGCGCGCTGGGGTTGCTTGCCTCGCGTCGGCGCGCCTGGCTACGCAGCTATGGCGCGGAACGTTAAACGCTCAGTGAAGCAGATTTATATCATGCAAGAAAGTGCTTCTTTCCTTTTTGCGCCGATCTAACAGCTATACAAATATAACAATTACGTTTATAGATATCTAAGCATTTTGAAACCCTGTCGATAACAAAGTACGAAGCGGCGCCTGCCAAGGCGTCTGTCAGCGAGCCCAGTGAGCGCGTGCTGTCGCGCGTATTTGTAGATGCAAACCGCCATTACTCGCGAGGCGCGGCAGGCGCTAAGGGCGCGTCCGCAAGCGTACGTGTGGTCTCGGCTTTACTGCGTCGTGTCCAGGTCTCAACTACCGTGGCTGCAGGCGGGGCTCCCCGGTCAAGCCCGGTCGCGCGCGCCACGGAGCACCACGATAACAGCAATGCGCCCAACAATATATATATATATATATATATATATATATATATATATATATATATATATATATATGCGTGTGTGTGTGTGTGTGTGTGTGTGTGTGTGTGTGTGTGTGTGTGTGTGTGTGTGTTAAAGGGCCAGCAAAAACTGAATGCCAACGGCGAAACGGGAGGCAGTGGCGAGAGAGGGTCGAAGTGGTCGAGAGCGCTGCGGCATTGCTCTCTCCCTCAGGCAAGATACCGCGTCCGAGCAAACACGCAAAGTTCGACGCAGGTTCTGCACTTGCTCGAAGGGAAGGAGCTCGAAAGCTAGCACACGGCGTTTTGTTAATTCCAGAACCGTAAAGCCGAACCGGCCGCAGTTCCGCCCGGCTATATAGTGCCTAAAATATACCGACCTCTAGGCATGACAATTTGGATAGTGGACGAGCGTAAGCGAGAGAAACACTGGCTGTGACGTCATCAGCGACTACGTGTTATACAATCATTCGTACCTATCACTATTACTACTAGTAGTAGAAATACTACTAGAAAAGTACGAGGGAAAAGTGGGCCGGCCTCCGGAGATAGTGCAGTCTAACCAAGACCTCGTTGCCTTTGGAACGAAAGAGGTATGGGTACGATCGTGACCTAGTGGTTAGAGCACCGGGCTGCTGTGCTCGACGGCAGAGGTTCGGTTCCACATTCTTTTTATGAAAGCGCGGCATGACAGGAACCTCCTACCTAACGCAAAGTTCCAAGAGTGAGGCCAAGAATGAGGCCATGCCGGTCAGTTCACAAGACATATCAACTTGAAATTAATCTCCAGGATGACACCGGTATCGATATCTTATTTTTGAGATATATTATTTTTGTGCTTCAATGCATGAAAGAACGTTCTGAAAAAAAAAAAAGAAAGAAAGAGATTTGATGGCACAAATCTCCAAACTGATGTCATTCTGGAAATTAATTCCAAGTGAATACGCCCTACAAACTCATTGGCTCCAATTCGTAAATCGCCGCTTTGAGGAGCTAACTAGGCATATTGTGCACTGATCGAACGAAGCTAGAGCTGTGAAATTACCTGGTCACCGCGTCGTGAGATAAAAACAAATGAGAGTTCCGTTTGTGAGTCGGGGTGCACCTTTCGCTTTAGTTAGCTGATCTCTGCGATAAGGTCGTTTGCGTCCGTTGACTGGCGCTTGTTCGTGTTCGCAGTACGCGGTGTTCGAAGTACGGCCCGGGCTTGGGAACACAGCAGACACCCGCAAACTCCGATCAAACGAGCAGAGAATAACAACTAATCGGACCAAATTGCGTTTCTTCCAACACGTTTACGAAATTTAGCGAGGATTTTCTTTTGAGCAAGGTCACTTGTATCAACGTAAATACATGACTTGGAAACGAATTGAACCAGTTGCAATAAGATTTAGCTGCGTGCACAGGGTCGGAAAGCAAACTAGTGGTACTCTGCGCATGTCGAATGCTCCAAAGCTGGAATGAGAGCCCTTCGCAGTTGCTTCTAAGTTTCTTGTAAGCAAATGAACTGACAATTCACCGCGCTGAATGAAAAAACAGCACCTACTGCTTAAATCGCTAAACTAAAGCATGCTATCGAAACATTGTCACCTCGCGGCATAACATGTCTCAAGATCAACATCAGACCTTCCGAGATGGTTATCGTACCTGCTATTGTGCGTGCGGACAAAAGTAGAATAGCGAGAATATGCGTGCTGTTTAAAGCGTTAGTAACGCTAATGCTGGAGCAGAAAACTAAACTAACACAGCCTAATTAAGCTTAAGCGTATATCACAAAATTTATAAAAGCGCCTGCCTAAACTCCGCGATTTGAAACGACAGCAATATATTTGAAATAAATAAAAAGAAAGCAATGTTCTACTCACAGGAATTACCTTTTTTTAACTTGTTAGGGTGCACGGGTGTGAGCGGAGTGGACTGTAAACACTAAATGCTACAACCGTTTATTATAGCTTGCAAGCGGTCACTTAATTTCTCCGTTATCAGTATTTTAATTGGAACACATGTGGCTACTTCGTTATCAGCAATAAGATTGTTGCTGTAATGACAAATATTGCACGGCAGAAATCTATACATAAGTTTGCTTAATTTCCAGTGACAAGGGAGCTTCGAACCGATGCGGAGATTCGGAAGAAACTGGAGAATCCACGATTTCAAATGTAAGTTATTCACTCACTTATCTAGTTTCATGAAACCATGCCGCTGTGCAACAAGACGGAAAGCAGATCACGTTGGTATGAATGCATCATCATCATCATCATCAGCCTGGTTACGCCCACAGCAGGGCAAAGGCCTCTCCCATACTTCTCCAACTACCCCGGTCATGTACTAATTGTGGCCATGTCGTTCCTGCAAACTTCTTAATCTCATCCGCCCACCTAACTTTCTGCCGCCCCCTGCTACGCTTCCCTTATCTTGGAATCCAGTCCGTAACCCTTAATGACCATCGGTTATCTTCCCTCCTCATTACATGTCCTGCCCATGCCCATTTATTTTTCTTGATTTCAACTAAGATGTCAGTAACTCGCGTTTGTTCCCTCACCCAATCTTCTCTTTTCTTATCCCTTAACGTTACACCCATCCTTCTTCTTTCCATAGCTCGTTGCGTCGTCCTCAATTTAAGTAGAACTCATTTCGTAAGCCTCCAGGTTTCTGCCCCATACGTGAGTACTAGTAAGACACAGCTGTTATACACTTTTCTCTTGAGGGATAATGGCAACCTGCTGTTCATGATCTGAGAATGCCTGCCAAACGCACCCCAGCCCATTCTTATTCTTCTGATTATTTCAGTCTCATGATCCGGATCCGCGGTCACTACCTGCCCTAAGTAGATGCATTCCCTTACCACTTCCAGTGCCTCGCTACCTATCGCAAACTGCTGTTCTCTACCGAGACTGTTAAACATTACTTCAATTTCCTGCAGATTAATTTTTAGACCCACCCTTCTGCTTTGCCTCTCCAGATCAGTGAGCATGCATTGCAATTGGTCCCCTGAGTTACTAAGCAAGGCAATATCATCAGCGAATCGCAAGTTACTAAGGTATTCTCCATTACCTCTTATCCCCGATTCTTCCGAATCCAGGTCTCTGAATAGCTCTTGTAAACACGCTATGAATAGCATTGGTGAGAAGTAATTTAGCGCGCGAAACACTCAATTCTTAGTCTACTAAACAAAATTACTAACAACACCAAACATCATTACCGACTGCCAGCGCTAATAAGTCTGGCGAAAAGAGAAGCAAACATGTAGCACTCATCACACCGATGTAGCCAACACCAACCGATCCCACCGCTGCCACCACTATTGTGAAAGTCGGGGTTCCGTGCGGCCAACGAATGTTCTCTCGGTAGTGCCGTGCCAGGTGCCGGGAGAAAGAAAGGTTCCGAGCGACGTTGAAGATAATGAAAAAAAGGATTATATTCAAATGAGTACGTGGTTCAGTTTTACAACACGGCTCCAACTATCGGAGCACACTACAAGCTATCGTCTTTGCATGTCCGAGCGTCTCTCTCCTCCCAGCCGTCCGGATCCGCTTCTTATGCCCTTTTCTTCCCTCTTTCCCTCGTTGAGGGAATTCGCTGGCCAATCACAAATGCCGAGTCGTTCGCCACCTCTATCGCCCCTCAGTGGTCTCCAACGTGCTCCTCGTGTCTCCAACGTGGTGCACCTGTCTCCAACGTGGCACAATAGGAGGCAACCACGTGACAAACTGAACCTGCCGTCGACGCTTTCCCCGGGAGTTCTCGACAATGACCCTGTCATCGATCACTGGCCTCTTCGTGACGGTCAGGAGAGGCGACGTTGCTGTCTTCAAGCGAGCTACCTTGAAGTGAATCATGAGGCGTGAACATCAACCGTCACAGCTGCGTGTCGTTGGTGGGGCATCCTTTGTTCTGGGGAATTGCCAAGTAAAACAGCACCCGTGACAGCTACATGTCGCTGGTGGGGCATCTACCGCTCTGAGGGACCGCCAGGCACAACAGTACACTCATGATATCCGACGTACAAAACTACGTTGACCCACCTATGTATAATGCGAAAATAAGCATTTAAAAGTAGAATGTAGAGGGTGCGCAAATATGGGCCTCTTAACGTGCATCAATTCTTAAACAACCCCGAACATCTGCCGTTCTTTTTCTCATAACGCTATGCTTTGTTTGCCACACTTGTGACCTTCAACAGCGATAGAGAACGCCTACATTATCTACCTTGCCAATTGTGACTTGTGCCGATACTGAATCTGTGTCTTGCTAAATATGGGGCTACAACGACACTTCTTGCACTGCATGGTTGTAGGTGCGACCCTGCTACGTTCTTTGATGTTGAGTGCATGCTACTGAAGTCGGGTGTTCACAAAATGGCCTGTTTGGCTAAAGTACGCACTTCGCACAAACAAGGAATGCGATAAACTACCCCTGCACCGCATCTAGCGTGTAGTATCCCTGTCTGCTATTCGGCACTAATACCTCCTCGTTGCCGAGGACTTCTCAGCCTTATTCTGTACAGCCAGGCAAAGCTCACCTAGTTTCAACGGCGCGCTAAAACCACTCGTACACCAAAACTCCCCGCAACATTATTGAACCCGTGTGGAAGTTCGTACACGTATAGCTTTACAACTGTATTGTTCTTCTTAGCGCCGGCAATGTCATCCTTCTGAAGTGTCTTTCTCTTAACTGTTTTTATTTTATCACATGATCTGGCGATGAAAAATTATAAATACCTAGCCTGCTTTAATCTGAGGAACTGATTAGTGAAGCTAGCATACATCCGGTCGTGACAAGATTTTTACACAGAAGACCGTACGCAAGAGACATTTTTTTTTTTTACAAGTTTAGAATGCTTAGCTCAAAAGCTCAGTTGAGAAGCTTTGCAGACTTTGGACATTATTGCAAGCATATTAGGTCTCCTGCAAACAACTACTCTACGTCCAAAAACTGTATCTATCCTTGCTTTGGGAGCTCCAAAGTAAAACCTAGTTCCAATTCCCACTCTTTCAATATCTTTAAATCATGAACTACCGTTCTCTGTACATTAACCGGTCCACTAAAACAAGAAAAGCATCCACATATCTGGCAATGTAAGCCGCACGGCCACTGATATTGCGTTCGATTTCCCTGTCCACGTGTGCCATAAGTATATTGCTAAGAACAGGGGCTACGCTAGAACCGCTAGCCCTTACCATTTCACCACATTTCACATTTCACCACACCACCACCACATCTTACCATTTCAGGCCACATGTGCCGAACGTTAATAAAAATCTATAGAAAACTTTCAACGGGAACAAGACACCTGCTAATGAACGCTGCCTGATCGTTCTCCAATTGCCTTATACGCTGCTTCACACACTGCATTAGCTTGCATATGATAACAAGTAATATCAATTGTCCACATCGGCACAGAAAGCCCTACAACTCCCAGGATTGCAGTCCTCGAGAAACCTCACCAAAGCCTGCGACTTACGAACACAGCGAACGGCTACGCGCAGTACAGGAAGGACATTAATAAAAACACCAAAGGCGTAGAAAAAGAAACACACACCACTCGCGCCTGTGGTGTGTGTTTCTTTTTCTACGTCTTTGGTGTTTTTAGCACTCTAAGTTTTTTAATAATGTGTTACCAACTAGCCCACCTATCCATCCTTTTTCAGGAAGGATAGTTGTTTCTGCGTCCAAGTTGCAACTTCTCACTGGCGCGTGTTTGCCTCAGATACTATCACCCTAAATGGAACGCCTTGTTTGTTGGCTTTTGCTAAGAACATCAGCTCAAACTTCGAGCCCTTAGAATTCTATACTCTATACTCCATCTCACAAGTTGTTTGCAGCACTGTGGACGCTGCCGGACTTCTCAGGCAATATAAAAGGCCTAATGCCCCTCGAGGCGTGTTCATTCGCACTGCGTCGTCTGCACAGCGGCTGCTGAATTCACGGTATACGACGTGCATGTGCAAAGCTCCTAGCATGTCGCGTATCGCTGTAATGTATTATGTACCAAGCAAAAACAAAACTTTCTAATACTGCTATTAATCAGACAGCTACGCCCTGAACTATATGCCGCTGCGCAAGGATATTGCTTGTGTACGCCCCGTAGCTGCGGCAGTGCTGTAAACTACTTGTGAAATGGAGTATAGACAATAAACATCCCAAAATGGTGACGTTTCAATACGGCTAATGCTAGCTCTTTCAGTTTAGCATCCTTCACAGACGCTGTCTTGAAATGCGTTACAACAGCATTGGCGGCCTTCTCTGAGAACATGCCCTCCGGCGAAACGACAAATAGTCCTTATTTGTCGGCTACTAACACTCTCTGTCTCCTCGAAACCACCAGAGCCATGCGCTCCTGAAGGTTTCGAAAACATTTAAGAACATGTGCTGAGTGTCAAGAACGAAGTAGGGTCGCACTTGGTCGTGCACTGCAAAAACTTTCATTGCAATCCCATATTTAGGCAAACACAGATTAAGTAAAGGCACAAGTAACAATTGGCAAGGGAGATTATGGAGACGTTCTTCATCGCCGTTGAAAGTCACAAGTGTGTTAACCAAGCCTCCATAGCAATATCAGAAAAGTAAATGGCCTATCTCCCGGGCTGTTTCGGAAGTGACGAAATACGCTCGTGTTTCCATGCACTTCGCGTCCTATACATTTAAACGCGCGCTTGGTGGACGGGGAAGACGGAAGGGACAGAAGGGGTGCCTGGACTCGGAGTAGTGGTGTCGAGAGAAGCGGCTACTGTCGTCCGTGCGCCGATCTTTAAAATTTGTGATATTAGCAAATTGCTCTGGCGCCCACTCACAATAAGGGAGCCAAAGCCTAACGACTCCGAAATAGCCGGGAGTCGAGTCGTCTCAGTTTGTTCAGTTGAGATGCGTGCGCTCTCTTAAATTTGTTTTCAGAAACGTGCACATAACCCGGAAATCGGAACCCGTCCTTTTGTCATCGCACACCGCTATCTACGCGATGCGAGCCTCAACTTTCAGAGCTCCCGGCTTGAGGCAATATAGTTACGAGTGTCGCCACGTGCAAGCAATCCGCTGAACTCAACAAAAAGACAGCTAAGAAAGCAGCACGCCGCGTGGCGGAACCGATCCATTGAAATCCACGTCCACTTTCAGTGAACATGTCCCCGAAAGCACACAGACACAACCTGTCTCACAAGTAGGTTTAAATGCTATATAACGACCATGTATATACCCTTGTCGGGGTGTGTTATGAAATAACAGCACCTTTCGAACTATTTTTGGACGTTTCAAACACGCTCGTACAGTGAACAGAGTTTTTGGTTCCCCCATCATACAGCAGCTTTTCGAAAGGCGTCCTTGATTTTTGTTTTTCTCTGTATTTTTTGCGCAAGAATGATACCAACCTCCCACGACGCCCACAGACTGCTGCTAACTTCGCGCACTACTCGAGCCAGGCTAATCGCCACAAAATAAAGCATGCCTCACGAGTTATGTGCAAATAGGTGTGTGGGACTTATTGCCTGATGGATATAAGTTGTTTTAAAATGTGGTTCGTGGCAGGTTCGTGCCCTTATACAAGTTGTGTGCGTCGTTTCATTAAAAAAAACGTTTATTATCGTTTTCTGGCTTAATATTGAGCTCATTACCATCCCCGTTCGAATCAGCAAGTCACTAACCTTCCACTCCGTGAAATGTTTTTGTTTTCGTTGCTATTTTCAACAGCCCTCATCCTACGTGCCACAGACTGCCCTTTATTTTATTTATTTATTTATTTACCCTAAAGACCCTGAAGGGCATTACATAGAAGCGGGGGGGAGGGGGCAATACAAAATTATTGTTTCAAATGTAGAAACACCTGAACAAACAAGAAGAAAAAGAACGATATGAGTTGGGTAACAGGAAAACACCTCGGTATAAAGGACGTTTAACGCCACTTTCAGGATGCTATTCATATTTAAATCAGGCGCAACGAGAGAAATATTACACAATTTCGAATACGCATAAATAACAGGAACACTGAAATGAATCTCGGAATAAGCCAAGTAGTATATTGTAAAGGTTGAGTGACACATTTAAATGTGCACAAACAAAGAAAAAAAACATTATATAATTCTAAGAGACGCATACACGCAATAATAGCCGTTATCCATGGAGATGCTCCTGAAGTTCCCTTTGAAAACTAGCTGCATCAGTGCAAGCGACAATGTTTTCTGGTAACGCGTTCCATTCGTTTATGGATTGCACTAGAGGTGAACATTGGTACTTTAGTGTATGAGCAAATATGGATTCCACTTTGTGTTCATGATCCCGCCTGGATGAAATGTGATGTGCCGGTTTAATGCGATTGGTTGCAACTCGCCGTAATATAAAGAATGCAAAACGATTAAACGCGAATATTTGCGTCGGGTATTCAAAGCGGAAATGTTGATGCTGCTTTTTAAGAATGATACGCTCGTGTAGGCTGAATATGAAGAAAGTATTAATCTTACTGCCTCATTCTGTACTGACTCGATGCGATTCTGCAATGTAATAGTACCTGGGTGCCATATTATCGATGCGTATTCTAACAAAGACCGTATGAGAGATGTGTAAGCGTGAAGCTTCGTTTCTGAGTTGGCAGGATACAAACGATGTTTGATTAATTCTAATTTCTTAAATGCCTTCTTGGTTACATATTCTATGTGTGTGTGTCTGTGGTTAAATAGACGCCCAGGTACTTGCAACTTTGCACTCTCTCTATCTATACCTGTATTGTTTATGGTGTAAACGTTTAGAGGAGTATTAGTAAGTGTAGAAAATTTAACAGGCTTTGTTTTTTCTACGTTTATCGCCGTATGGCAGACCTTACACCACTAGCTGAGTTGTACTAGGTCAGCAAAACAGCTAAACCCTTACTGTATAGTGGGATCTAGCTGTCGCACTCCGCGTTATACTGCCGAGTGCAGGCTTTCAGAGCCATCACCATTTCTCGAATGAAATTCCTAGTACCCTGAACACTTGGATTTCCTCCTGCAAGGGCATTTGCTTTTGCAAAATTTTGCCATACTGCTGACGATACAACAGGGTCTGCTGCCTCACTCTCCTGCTGAGCAATTTTCCCTCATTGTTTGTTTTGCTTTGTTCCTCGCCGTTCAGCGAGTTGACGCGATGCCAAACAAAGAGAAAATAGTAATAATCGTGTCGACCGCATTTTTTTTTCTGCAGAGCTCAACACCAAGCACATCCACAGATTTAAGCCAGGCCGGCCCAGGTAAGCATCGTCCCTAAACGGCGCAACGCTTTATCTTTTCCTTTGTTGCCAGTAACGCTGAGGATTCCGCCGAAACCAGTCGCGCTTCGCGAGGAACACATTAACTTTCATTTGCAATGGCTGCTTGCGTACAGCGGCGAAAACCCCGACACGCGGTACTACGCGCACGAGGTTCAAGGGACACTGAAGAGAAAAATTAAGTTGAGCTGTATCAGTAAGTTACCCTTAGACAATGAAAAAAATAAGGGTCACTCTTACTGCGAAAGTAGGCTTGGCGAGACAGAAAAGACGCGCACACGAAAGACGGGGTGCTGGTCTGTATACATTGACAAATTCCGCCATATTGTTGAATTCGCCATACTGTTAGCTCTGAGTAGCTGAGAGAGCTGCTACGGTCTCTCCGATTGGCTCGAATTGCCGCCATTACAGAATTCGACAATATGGCGGAATTTGTCAATGTCCAGAACAGCACCCTGTATTTTGTTTGTGCGTATTTTCTGTCTCCCTAAGCCTACTCTCTAGGGGCCCTATAACGTAAAACTATTCCAATATGTTTTTATTCCAAGCTCCTGACGTCAAATTTGCGTAAACGCCGACGCAAGCATCGGGCGGTCACCCGCAGGGTTGTCTGAACAGACCAATCAAACGCTCTCCTCGTTCATAGGAGGTCACTTTTGTTTGCTTGAAAAACGAATAACATTGCCTACACTGAGCGGCTTGTCTTATCTAATTGGCTCACAAGAGGCGAGGAGCACGCTCAAGTGGAGAGGGATTCTATGGGGCCGAGCCACTGCACTGAAAATCGATAACCGGACGAAGAGGGTGGTACCGGCATGCTCTCCGACAGGTGCGAGTAGCCAGTGACTGAGCGATCGGCGGCAGTCATCTTTTATTCCTTTCGGAACGGGGCAGCCTGCGGCTATTCAGAAGAAAATTCAGTTTTGTTCGTCATATTAATGCATCTATATCGCGTGCACGTCACTTTGACGTAGTGAGCTTTTGCGGTTTTGTGACGTCGCGTGAGAGGCAGCTGAAGTAGGTGCAGTCCGAAAACTTTTGACCAATAGCCGAGGGCTAATGGCGAAGAGGCGTCGAATCAGAAATAACTATTTTTCTTTCGTTCGGTCAAATCATGCATAATCCGTGTGTACACGTTATATCAGATGGGGAGCTATCGCGATTTTCGTGACGTCGCGTGACAGACAGGTGAAATGGGGTGGTCCAAAAAAGTTTTTGACCAATCGAGGAGGGCTGATTGCAGAATTGGAATAGAAAAGCTTGGAATAGTTTTACGTTATAGCGCCCTTGGTAAGAGTGGATTTTTTTTTTTTTTTTTTTTACGTTGCAGAAGGGTAATGGCACCCGCGAGCGACCCGACGCCACCTTCTATAGTTCCCGCTCGCCGTGATGTCACGGATTTTTACGACTGTTCGGCCCTATATTTAACTGATACTTAAAGGAAGATATGGACTACATTGTACTCTAAAGGACCCAAAGACTGAACTTTAGAAACTTTTGACAACGTTTACTGAGAAACAGAGGCTCAATTACGGGCGGACACCTTGAAATGCGTGACGCTATCGGTTACGGCGCGAAATTAAAAAAAAAGAAAAAGACATTGTAGTTTGGCCTTGAGTTTCTCTTCTGGTAATCAACCTCTTACCACGAAATTAACGACAATAGAGTTTTGTAAAGTTACTTTATCGGTGTCAGCAACCGGGTAAACCTACAGTAGCGGCGTGGCGAATAAAAGTTGAAATCTGCTTGTGTAATAAGTGAGCGGAACTGAACCAGTGTTCACAAAGCTCCTCTTCCGCAATTGAAATCAGCGACTGGCTATCGCTGTGGCTATCGTCTCGTTAGCAAGCCAATCGCTGTAATTAATAGCGGACGCAAGTTTGAAAGCGAGTCAATTTAAAAAGTTTCTCGTGTAGGTTTCGCGAGTGCATACGGGCCCTGGTAACCCCGCTCGCCGCGCAGTCACTCGTACGTGTAAATGTGCAAAGGAAACGTAAATGCGCTTGCTATCGTTAAAAAGCAACATGCAATACCATCGCTTTCGAGTCGACGGTCAAAAGCATCTCATATATACACATTAAGCAGGAGGTATCTGCATGGCGGCGTGACAAGTGGTGAGCCTAATTGTTTGCTGCACAAGTAATCCATTTTATGTCTTAAGCGTCACTCTAATATACAGAAAGTATATCGTGAACTAAGTACGTGATGCCAACAGACAACGAAGCCTTGGAAAGCATCGGGGGAAACTGAAATATAGAAGTAATAAGAAATAAAATAAATGAAAGTGGACGACGACAACTTTCCGCATGTGGAAGCCGAAGCCATATCTGCCGCATCACAAGTGCGATCATCTGCCAATAAAGTGGCCCCCCGTTCACTTTCTCGAGTTTTCGTGAACGTGTTAGTATTACATCTAGGAGTGTTAGCCAGCGTCACATCACGGCCATCGCGGCGGATGTGGAACATCCTTTCAACCGCATACGTTTCGTATAGTAGGCGTACTTTATGAGCAGGTAATTGGCCAGTAAACTCTCGTATGCTGCCTCACGGCACCAACGCTGTCGAAGTCGAGCCCGTCGCGATGCAATGAGCGAGAAAAGAGGAACCAAGGGTCTCAATTTTTGTTACAGTTACAACCAAGACCTACTTTCTAGTCAGCAATATACGACTATACTGCTCCTCTGGGCCCCCCTTCACAGAAAGCTCGTATACTAGAATTGTTCGTAAAAGTAAATTATAGCCAATCCTGGTGATATACTTATTAGTAGCGCAGGCGGCCGGCGAATGGGTAAGAACACTTACGAAGGAAAAGCTTTGTCGGCCCCTGGTTCCTCCGTTTATCGGGACCGATCAGCAACTCCTTTCAGCTCTATGATGCGATAATTACACTGCTCGCAATTTCAATGGCTTAATGTGACGCAAATAGTGCAACACTTTCTTCCTTGCTTTTTCTAAACTCTTAAAGCAGTACACAAGACAGGGTGCGATTTTGTCACACATCATGACCACCATTAATATGAATAAAGTGAAGTCTCGTTAATTAGTGCTGTATACGCCCAATGCTTACCTATCAGGTTCTGCAGCTGAGCAAGAGATCGCGGGTTGGAATCCCGGCCGCGTCGGTATAGCATTTAGATAGGGCTGGAATACAGAAAAAACTCGTGTACCGTGCTTTGGGTGCACGCTAAAAAACTCTAGGTGGTCAGGATTAATTCAGAGCCCTTCACTGCAGCATTCCTCAATAGCTCACTGTGCATCTCCCGGACGTTAAACGCCGATTAAACTACCGATTAGGGGCGTCACATTCGTCTCAGCGTCGCTTCGCGTTCCTGATAAGACGCCGCACAGCGTTAAACAACGCGCAATTACGCTTTAAAAGATGCAGAATGTGTGTACGGAAACGTTCGATTCTGTTGTTAACGTGAAAGAAACGAACGCCTGCAGATGGTCATGCAGAGAAAAAAGGGAAGCTGTAGAAATCCGCCATATAGATCGATGAGAAATGCTGCAAATAAAGGTTCTGGGAGGTTATCGACAAAATTAAGATACACAGCGTAGTGCCTCGCTGACACGTTTGCCCATTGTGTACAAAATGGCACCGTGCAAGTTATACGCAAGTACGTTCCACAAATAGAAGCATCACAGCCCACAGAAACTATCTGCCTAGCACTGTGTAGGGAACGAATGGAAGCTCTTAACTAATGCCCGGCTCATTAGCCCGCCTGATCTACGGGCGCGTGCTTCATGCTAACCTTTTCATCCTCTTTCTTCCACATATCCATGGACAGAGGATTTAGACAGCCGGACCGACGAGCCCACACCTACGACGCCTGGCCCGCCGGCGCCCCTAAATTTGAATAATCTCGCTAACCTTCCCGTGCCGAACGTGCCGGAGTCCGCAAAAAACCCGCTGCCACGCCTTCCGGCATCCGCGAACCTTCCAGCACAGAAACAACCGGAACCCACGAACCTGCCAGCACCGAACTTACCGGAGCCCGCGAACCTACCTGCGCGGACACAGCAGGAGCCCGAAAACTTGCTGGCACCAAACTTGCCATCGCTATCAAGCTCGCCGGTGCCCAAGCTGTCACAGCTCGCCAGTTCGTCGCCGCCAAACTTGCCGGAACTCAAGAACGTCTTAAAGGCAGAGAATAATAAGGAGCGTACGAACCTGCCGGAGTCCGCGAAGCTACCGGTTCCCTCGAAGCTTCCGGCGCCCACGAAGCTGCCGTTGCCCACGAAGCTGCTAGTGCTTGCGAAGACTTCAGTGTCTGCGAACGCGCCAATGCTGAACAAGCCGGAGCCCGCACACAATTCGGCGCCCGCGAACCGGCTGGTGCCTGCTAACATTCAGGCGCGCGTCAGCCTGGCAGCGCGCGCGAATCTCCTGAAACCTAGGAACGTGCAGACACCCAATATTCCGGCACCCGCTAATCCCCAGGCGCGCATCAGCCTTGCGGCTCCCGCAAACCCGCCGACACCCAGGAACATGCCGGCACCCAACATTAAGACACCCGCTAAGCTTCAGGCGCGGGTCAGTCTGGCAACGCCCGCACTCCTGCCAACACCTGGGAACATGCCGGCACCCGAAATTAAGACACCCGCTAAGCTTCAAGCGCGGGTCAGCCTGGCGGCGCCCGCAAACCTGCCAACACCTGGGACCATGCCAGCACCTGACATTAAGACACCCGCTAAGCTTCAGGCGCGGATCAGCCTGGCAGCGCCCGGAAACCTGCCAGCACCTGACATTAAGACACCCGCTAAGCTTCAGGCGCGGATCAGCCTGGCAGCGCCCGGAAACCTGCCAACACCTGGGAACATGCCAGCACCTGACATTAAGACACCCGCTAAGCTTCAGGCGCGGATCAGCCTGGCAGCGCCCGGAAACCTGCCAACACCTGGGAACATGCCAGCACCTGACATTAAGACACCCGCTAAGCTTCAGGCGCGGATCAGCCTGGCAGCGCCCGGAAACCTGCCAACACCTGGGAACATGCCAGCACCTGACATTAAAGCACCCGCTAAGCTTCAGGCGCGGGTCAGCTTGGCGGCGCCCGCAAACCTGCCAACACCTGGGAACGTGCCGGCACCCGAAATGAAGACACCCGCTAAGCTTCAGGCGCGGGTCAGCCTGGCAGCGCCCGCAAACCTGTCAACATCTGGGAACATGCCAGCACCTGACATTAAGGCACCCGCTAAGCTTCAGGCGCGGGTCAGCCTGGCGGCGCCCGCAAACCTGCCAACACCTGGGAACGTGCCGGCACCCGAAATTAAGACACCCCCTAAGCTTCAGGCGCGGGTCAGCTTGGCGGCGCCCGCAAATCTGCCGAAACATGTAAACAGGCCGGAACCCGAAATTAAGACGGCTTCTAAGCTTCAGGCGTGGGTCAGCCTGGCGGCGCCCGCAAACCTGCCAACAACTGGAAACATGCCGGCACCTGACATTAAGAAACCCGCTAAGATTCAGGCGTGGGTCAGCCTGGCGGCGCCCGCAAATCTGCCGAAACCTGTAAACATGCCGAAACCCGAAATTAAGACATCCGCTAAGCTTCAGGCGCAGGTCAGCCTGGCGGCGCCCGCAGACCTGCCAACAACTGGGAACATGCCGGCACCTGAGATTAAGACACCCGCTAGGCTTCAGGCGCGGGTCAGTCTGGCGGCGCCCGCAAACCTGCCGAAAGCTGTAAACATGCCGGGACCCGAAACTAAGGGGCTTGCTAAGTTTCAGACGCGCATCAGCCTGGCGGCGCCCGCAAACCATCAGAAGCCCGTGAACATGCCAGCATCCAACATTAAAGCGCCCGCTAAGCTTGAGGCTCGTGTCAGCCTGGCCGCACACGCAAACCTACCGAAACCCGGGAACAGGCCCACACCCAACATTAAAACGCCTGCTAAGCTTCAGGCGCGCATCAGTCTCCCGGCGCCCGCGAACATGCCGGCACTCAGCCTTCCGGCGCCTTCGAATCCTCCAGTGGCCGCGAAACTGCCGGCGACCGCAAAGCTTCCGACGTCCGCGCACCTGCCATTGCTGAACTTTACAGAGCTCCGGAAACCTTCGGTGCCCGGGAACTCTCCGGCGCGCGCGAACTTGCCGAAGCCAATTGACATGCCGACACCCAACTTTTCGTCCCCCGTGAAGGTTCAGGCACGTGTGAGTCTGTTGGCGTCCGCGAACCTCTCAGAACTGAATATTACAGAGCCAAGAAACCATCCGGTGCCCGCGAAACTGCCGAAGCCCGCCAACATGCCGACGCCCTACCTTCAGGCGCCCACAAACACTCCAATGACCCCGAACCTGATGGTGCTCGACAAGCTACCGGTGTCCGTGAACAAGTCAATACCGAACATCCCAGAGCCCGAGAAACCTCCGGCGCTCGCGAACATACCGAAGCCCACCAACCTACCAGCACCCAACCTTCTGGAACCAACAAACATTCCAATTACGGCGAAACTACTGGCACCCGAAAAGATTCTGGTATCTGCGAACATGCCAGCATGCAACAATCCAAACCCCAGGATTCTACCAGCAACCGCGAACCCTACGGGGCCCCCGAACCTGCCGAAGCCCGGCAACCTGCAGCCGGCACCCAACTTTCCGGCACCCAACTTTCCGGCACCCAACTTTCCGGCGCCCGCGAACCTTCCGGCGCCCGCGAACCTTCCGGCGCCCGCGAACCTTCCGGCGCCCGCGAACCTTCCGGCGACCACGAACCTGTTGGCGGCCGAAAAGCTTCCGGCATCCGCGAACATGCCAGTACTGAGCATTCCACAGTCCAGGAACGCTTCAGCATCAGCGAACCCTATGGCGCACGACAACCTGGTCGAGCCCGCTAAGCATCAGGCGCACGTCACCCTGGTGGCGCCCACGAACATGCCGGAGCCGTCGGGGAATGACAGCGTCAAGGAGCTGGCCCCTTTAGCCAGTCACCTTGATGCAGCCTGCCCCTTGGAGCAGCAGTGCGAGTTGCCGGTCTTCGACACCTTCTATGACCCGTACACTGATGAGGTTTGTCACACACGCCACAGTGGATCAAGTCATCAGTTTAGCCTCCCTCGCAAAGTGAGATACTAATTTAGAGAATAATTTGATGGGGAGATTCAACGTGCCTAGGGACTAGGCATTTCCTCGCTGAAAGTAATTATACGTAAAAAGTCATTGTTCCCCTTAACCGGTGCTTGAACCTACCTATGCAGTCTAAATGATTATGCACGTCAGCTTTGAAGGCGTATGTTTCGTAAGTGTTAGCGTTAACGGCGATCGAATGCGGAATTGCACGAAAAGGCAGCGCCTCCGCAAAGGTGATCATGAATGTACCCATACTGTGTCCTCCTTAATCAGAATAATTTCACATATCCGCGCCACATACCAAATTACAGGGTTTCTTTTCTTTCTTTCTTTCTTTTTTCTTTACTCGGTGATGCTACTCCATTTGATTTGCCGACAATAACCTGTGCCATCGTTTCAGCTTGTCTGAATTGGCAATGACGACCTCCTCCTTAACCACACAGTAGCCGCGCAAGAGTGCGATGGCAGTGGAGGTGAACTGAAGGTGCCGCTTCAGACGACCGAAATCGAGACAAGACAGAAGTTCACACGAAGCAGGAGGTTTGAAGTGATGAACCGTGGTCGAACGAGGATTGTAGCTGGAGCCAAAGCACAGACAAGGAGCGAACTGCTGTCCTGACCAAGAGAAGTCCCCTTGTCGATACGTCGGCTGTATAGCTACAATACTCATTCGACAAACATTTCATCGCTTCAGCCGATAAGTCATTTTCCCTATGCGGCCGTCAAAAAAGCCCCGCGATAGAGCAGCATATACTGTCAACAAAAGCACTTCCTTTCTATGTAACCAGGGTGCTGATGTCGTCGTGAAGGCGACCGCGGCCACATTTATTGAAGAGCGCAGATGCGTTGATGTGCGGAGCGGCAACGGCTGCGATCAGCTCCATGACCGAACGTACACTCGCGATGGCCGTTCGCGGTATTGTCTTCCTCTTCGTCGGTGGCGCGGCTGGCGGCGATAATTTTAGGATTCATGTCATAAAAGAGAAACCTAATGCTGAAAAGTTCGCATTTAATTACTTCGCAGGCAATTCGCATACGATCCAAGTCGTGTCCGCGATTTGCCTTCGAAGCTCTGGAATGCGGGTACACCAACATCAGTCAGCGAATGCAGCAGCACGAAACTTGTACCCAGTCAACAGACGGGTGGAACGCATTTCGACCGCTTTTCCGCTTGGGCGTTGCCCAGTATCGGCGCTTGTATTTGCGCCACGCAGCATCCACGCTCAAACACGGCTGAAATGCGTACATGTATTCTTTTGTTTGTTTGTTTTCAACAATGAAAACAGCGTTTCCGGAGCTGAGAGGCACAAATAGTCGAGCACTATTAACTCCCTTGAAATCGCCAACGGCAACATACTTAGCGCTGCCAGCCGCATAACACGAGCCCAGCTCGACAGTTAATTCGGGCTGGGTTTGGGCATGCCCAAAACTGCCCAAATTAGGCTATCGACCCATTGCGCTCAACACGAATACGTTGTAACACTCGCAGCCTCGTACTCGTATACGTGCTTGGATGCTCGGTAACGAGCGCGTGACCTGTAAGTTAATTGTAGACGCTTTAGTTGTGCGGTATTGACGTTGCAAGAAATAGTTTTCTGCCGCTGCAGAATCGACATCGTTTATGGAAAGTCGCTATACGCTCCATAACACGTTACTATATAAGGAGCAAAGCACCGGCCGACATTTTGCTTGTACTAAAGACCGGCAAGCGAGACTTCTTCATTTTACCTGTTGTTTGGGATATACCACCTGTTTTGTTGTTATAACAGCTCCTTCCTTCCCCTTTTTTTTCATAATTCGTCTTTGACAAACAGCGATTTTAGGCCTTTTTAGGTGGACTTTCCTGGTGGAAATCACTTGCATTATAGATATCGCAACGTCAACGTAGCTAATTCAACTATTCAATAATTTAATGTTACCTGGTAACGTAATGTAAAGTAATGCTAAGGGCTGCAATTGTTCCAGCTGCGTTGGTTTTATATGCGGCATGGTTACCAGCTAGTGGATTCGGTGTGTTTACAGGCGTCGTACCAAGCGGCCGGCCGTGGCGCCCCGGTCTCAAGAAACTCTATGCACGGGTGGCTCGTGCAGTTTGACGAAGATGGCAACGTCTGCTACCAGTTGGGTCGCGGCCGACCTTTATTCTGACCCTGGGTCGGCTGAAGGCGTTCTTTCCTTTTCTTTTTTCTTTCTTTCTCTCTTTTTCTTTTCACATTGTGTTACACAAGTCAGGCAAGCTCACATGCACCACCGTACAGTGGGTTTCAGGCCATGCGGTCCCATCAGCCTTGTTTTCTATCATCCGGCGCACCTAACTGACAACGGCAGCAGCAGCTCTTCCGCCACTTGGGGCAGCAACACCTAAATGGCTCTTTGACTCGACGCATTTGTTGCCAGCCATTGGGATGTATGTTGAGTGTGTGACGGCAGGTTAATAAAGGCAAGTTCTTTTTCTGTTCTTGCTTCACCGCTGCACGTCTGACTTGGAATACGTCTAGTCCATATTCACGCACCAAGTGCGCGCGCTGCTAGAATATACCCTGGGAGTCAACCTACAACCCCCCTCCAGTTTAACTATCGTTCACCTCACGAGCGCCTTGAAAAGGTATGGGTGAAGTAACAGAGCCTGCATTCGCTCTGGCAACCGCACGAAATACAGGCACTGTCACGTACAAAAGTAACGAACAACGCACCCATTTTTTTTAACCACGATCGGAAGCCACTTATGAATAGTTACCGTTAATTCTTGTAAATTAACGTAGTCATATAATTAAATTACATCCTCAACTAGAAACACCTTTGCTAGCTCATGCAAGAATGCAGGCCAAACCGGGAGGAGGCTCCATTACATATACTCGCGGGGTAAGTACTACCAGCACGCATCAGCAAATTACTTAGGTATAGTCGTTATACTGACCGGGTGTTTCCTTTGGTATTGGTGCTCCCTGCAAATGCAGGACGGGCGTGGGCGCGCTCCCTACGCGCGTTCATCGGCGCTGAAAACTAATAATTAAATCCTGGCGGCGGCGGCCACATTTCGATGGAGGCGAAATGCAGACGTCCGTTTACCGTGCATTGGGTGCACGTTAAAGAACCCCAGGTGGTGAAAATTATGCTCGAGTCCCCCGCTACGGCGTGCCTCGTAATAATATCGTGGTTCTGGCACGTCAAACCGCAGAATTTTTAAACGGTGCAATGCTGGCACACGATAATTTTAATTCTGGAATTGTACGTGCCAGAAAGAGGATCTCGTTATGAGGCACGCCGCAGTGAAGGGGCCGTATAACGTAAAACTATTCGAATATATTTTTATTCCAATCTCCTGACGTCAAATTTGCGTAAGCGCCGACGCAAGCACCGGGCCGTTACTCGAAGGGCCGGTTGTCTGAAAAGACCAATCAAATGCTCTCCTCGTTTATAGGAGGTCACTTTTGTTTGCTTTAAAGACGAATAACATTGCCTACACTGAGCGGCTTGTCTTATCTAATTGGCTGACAAGAGGCGAAGAGCACGCTCAAGTGGAGAGGCATTCGATGGGGCCGAGCCAGTGCACTGAAAATCGATAACCCGATGAAGAGGGTGGTACCGGCGTCTGCGATTGGTCCACTTTCCCTTACTAGCTTGCGGTGGCTTGCTGAAAATCGCGGCGGCTTGCAACGGAAGCTTAAGAATGACGCTACAACGGATCCTCAACGAAGAAGACTTGGCACAACGAGGTCGTAAACGTGCCGAAAGTGCTCGAAAATGTTACAGGGCCACGCAAAAAGTTTTATTACACGCAAATAATCCCATGCTCTCCGGCAGGTGCGAGTAGCCAGTGCCTGAGTGATCGGCGGCAGCCATCTTTTATTCCTTTCGGAAGGGGGCAGCCTGCGGCTATTCAGAAAAAAATTCAGTTTTGTTCTGCATATTAATGCATCTTTCACGCGTACACGTCAGTTTGACGCGGTGAGTTATTGCGGTTTTTTTGACGTCGCGCAACAGGCAGGTGAAGTGGGTGCAGGCCGAAAACATTTGACCAATTGCAGAGGGCTAACGGCGAAAAGGCGTCGAATCAGAAATAACTATTTTTCTTTTGTTCGGTCAAATCATGCATAATCAGTGTGTACACGTCATATGAGATGGGGAGCTATCGCGGTTCTCGTGACGCCGAGTGACAGAAAGGTGAAGTGGGGGTGGTCTAAAAAAGTTCTTGACCAATAGCGGAGGGCTGATTGCAGAAATGGAATAGAAAAGTTTGGAATAGTCTTACGTTATAGCACCCAAGGACTTGGATTAAGTTCGGCCTCCTGCCTGTTTTAACGTGCACCTAAGTCTAAGTACACGGGCGTTTTTGCATTTCGCCTCCACCAAAATGCGGCCACCGCAGTCGGGAGCGACCCCACGACCACGCGCTATTCAGCGCAACGCAACAGATATTGGGCACGGAAAGTTAGCTACATTACCATACATTCAGCCTTGCAATACTATATGCACAAGCGTTATAGCTTGCAAGGAGCACTATCTTTGAAATAAATGCACAGACGCTACGATCTTTTCCCCTGGTTCACTGGGGATTTGGGTGTTTTCAGCCAAGTTCTTGGTGGGTGCGAGTCCGATCTCCTCGAGGATACGCCTGCCGGTCGGCGTGGTGGACAGCCGAATCAGTTGGGCCCGTTCCTGAGCCTCGGCTATCTCCTCCATGGTGTTGTGTATGCCGAGCCGAAGGAGGTCCTCGGTATTGTTAAGAACGGCCTGCTGAGGTGCAAGTTTTGCCAGCCAGTTGCGACAGCGGCGTCAACTTTTCCTGGAAAGCCACCGTCATCCTCTAGCCAAACAGCGTCACTAAGTCTATTGTGTGCGGGGGACAATGCGCCACGTCCGCCACTCTGCGCCGCGGGATTGCCAAGATGAGTTCGACGAACCAGGCTTTGTGACGGAACACACCACCGCCGACCCGGTCTGCTGTGAGCAAGGGAGTGCCCGAGGAATTGTAGTTGGAGGCCCATTCCCACGCGCCTTTCAAGACGCAAGACAATGGAGAACCGGCGGCCGCGCTGCGGGGGTCAGCTCGGGGAATAAGATGCGCCTTTCCTGACGTAAGCCCCGAGTTCTGCGAAGACCGCCTGACGTCGGTGGGGACCGTGAACCTGTGCGGAAGTGTGTGTGTGTAAGCCCTCCCGCAGACAGGCGGCTCGTCTACGTCTACTGATCGAACGTTTCCCTCACCTAGGCATCGAGGGAGGACCGAGTGTTTATAAACCGCTGTTGTGCGGCTGCTCAGGGTACTTTCTCTCGCAGTCATGCTAGACTGATGAACTGCAACATCCTTATGTAGATACTGTAAATAAACCCATATTCCTCGTTCTCGATGAGAAGCAGTCCTTCCCTTCAACAACGTCCTCAGCATGGATAAGTTGGACGACGGCATGGGCCAGCTACCATCTAATTCATGCCCGACTCCAATATTGACAACGGGTTACGAGCGGTGGGATTGACCTCCCAATCCTTACAGTATGTGTTCTGACGGGCAACCCGAGGGCTCTCTTGACGAATTTTCTAATGAAAGCATTAAGCTTTTCCCGCTCGGCTCTGAGCCAGTTGTGCATGGCCACCGTGTAGCTGAAGTGAGACAGCACAAAGGCGTTGATGAGCCGAAGCAGGCTGTCCTCCTTAAGGACATGATGTCTGTTCGTGACTCTTCGCACGAGGCGAAAAGCATTGTCGGTCTTCGCAGTGATCTTGCGCAACGCAGTGCCGTTGCCGCCACCTGATTCGATGAACATGCCCAGGACTCTGATGGTGTCGACCCTGGGTATCGGGTCACCGCTCCGAGTGAACAGGGGAATGTCACTTTCCGAGACTGGTTTCCAGCTTGCCGCCTTTTTCTTTTCTATAAAGCAGAAGCTCAGATTTGGTCGGGGAGCATCTGAGCCCGGTGGGTAGCAGGTATTGCTCCGTGATGTCTACCGCCTCTTGCATGGCGCTTTCCACTTGCCCTTCGCTACCGCCGGTGCACCAGATCATGATGTCGTCGGCGTAGATGGTGTGTTTGATACCTTCAACTTGGGCCAGATTCTTCGAGAGGCCGACCATGCAGATGTTGAAGAGAGCAAGCGTGATGACCGACCCTTCCGGCGTGCCCCGTGGGCCCAGGAGCACCCCGTCGGAGACAAAGTCGCTGATCCGCAGCTTCGCTTTCCTCCTCGTCAGGAACGAACGGACGTAGTTATATAGTCTGGGGTCCAGCTCGAGGTCTGCGACGCAGGCCAGAATGTATTCGTGGAGAACGTTGTCAAACGCTTTCTCGAGGTCGAGTCCGAGCGGGGCCCTGGTGTCCCTGGTACTGCCGTCGATGATTTGATGTTTGACCATCTCCACGGCGTCCTGCGACGAGAGGCCGGCACGGAAGCCAATCATGTTGTGAGTGTAGATGTTCTCTTCGAGATATTTGTTTAGTCTGTTGAGGACGACGTGCTCCGCCACTTTCCAGACGCAGGAGGTGAGAGAGATGGGTCGGAGGTTGTCCACGTTCAAAGCTTTGCCGGGTTTGGGGATCAGGACGACGTTGACGGTCTTCTATTGCTCTGGGACTCTGCCGTTTCTCCACGTCTGGTTGATCTTCTCGGTGAGGTATCCGATCGAACGGTTGTCAAGGTTCCGCAGCATCTTGTTGGTGATTTTGTCGGCACCTGGCGCACACTTGCCATTGAGCGCAAAAATGGCTTGTCTAATTTCCCCCACGGTGAAGTCTTCGTCCAATTCCGGACGGGCTGGGCCGAGGTAGTCGGGAAACCGGTCTTCCTCGTCTCCGTGCTTTACGGGAAGGTACTTCTCCATGAGCTTGGCAACCAGCTTGTCCCCGGAACAGGATGTGGTAGCTTCGTGCAGGGCTCTGGCGAGCGTGTGTCTCTGACTGGATCCGGTGCTGCCCTCGTTGAGATGTTTTAGCATGCCCCAGGACTTGCCGTTACGCATCTACCCGTCGATCGAGTCACAGACCTCGTCCCATTGCTGCTTGCCAAGGGTCCGACAGTGATCTTCGATGGCCTTGTTAAGCTCGGAGATCTTTTTCCTCCATCTTCTGTTAAGCCTTTGTTCCTTCCATCGGAGAAGCAGCACCTGCTAGGCTTCGATCAGATGGGCTAGCCTACTGTCCATCTTCTCTACCTCCAGGTCGCTGACGATCTTCTTAATGGATGACTCGGCGTCAGTCTTGATTCGCTCGCACCAATCTTCCAGGTCTTTGGGGACGGGTGCGCTGTCGTTGCCGCGGAGCTTGCGAAAAGGGTCTCAGTCCGTGACAGTGAACTCTCTGAATTTACTTCGGGCGACTTCGAAGCGGTTCTGGAGCATGTAATGGCCGCTACCAAAATCTATTGCGGTGTTACTCCACTTGGCTCCCTCGACATTCTTCCCGAACGTCGAATCAAAAACTGGGAATCAAAAACTGGGATTCTATACTATGACTTAAGCGATCACCTCCCTGTATTTTTTTGCTTCATTTGCTCCAGAAAAAAATAACTAACCAACTAAACAGCTGACAACTAAGCGACTAAAAAATGACGAAACGAGGGAAACGTTTTTTCATATAGTTAAAGAAGTTCACTGGCACGATGTCTATTGGAAAGAAAATGTAAACGATGCGTATGATACATTCATAAAGTTGCTTCGCGCTTGCTATGTTGCTGCGTTCCCAGTAAAAATATCTTCTAGAAATAAAAAAAAAAGCAAAGAAAACCATGGGTTACCTCAGATTTATATTATCGTATCAAAGTAAAGAATAAGTTATATTATGACTTTGTGAGCACGCGGGCGTCTGAAAAATTCGAACTATACAAAAAATACCGAAACGCCCTCACGTCTGATCTGAAAAAAGCAAAGCACCAATCCTACGACAAAACGTTTGAAATAATTTACAACGACCAAAGAAAGATATGGGTCGTGGTGAACTCGCTCACTTCCAGAAAAAAAGTTACTAATGTCTGTGAGGAGCTTACCATAGATGGAGAAACGCTGCGCGGGGAAAGATTGGCTGATGCTATGAATACTCACTTTATTAACGCCAGTTCCTGTGTATCTTCTTGTGAAACAGAATGCGATTATGGCGCTCTCAATGCAAATATAATCTTTCAATCTATCTACATGCAGCCTACGGACCCGGTAGAAATATCAAATGTAATAAAACAATTAAAGAATAATGTAGCGCCAGGGATCGATGAAATATGCTCAGCTTAAATAAAATTGGTTGCGCCGTTAATTTGTGGGGTACTTAGTCACATCGTTAATCTTTCTCTGGAAAAAGGCATTTTTCTGAGGCGGTTGAAGACGGCGAAAGTTACTGCGATCTATAAAGGGGGTGGTGTAAACAACTTATCGAACTATCGTCCCATATCTGTACTTCCCACAGTATCAAAAATTTTGGAGCCGTTATTTATGAAATGCTCCTGGTATTCTTTGAAAAACATCAATAGCTGAAAATCAATATGGTTTTCGAAAGCACAAATCAACTGAGCAGGCTCTAGTAAATATCAAAGACAATATCATCGAAAATATGGAAAATAGGGAATATACGCTTGGTCTGTTTCTAGACCTCAGGAAAGTCTTTGACTCTATACAATTCGATTTATTACTAAACAAATTATCCAGGTATGGAGTCCGAGGCGTTGCTCTTGATCTTCTCAGAAGCTACTTATCAGATCGTTTTCAACTTGTAAAGAATAACGGAGCAGTTTCAACTGAAATGAGAATAAAACAAGGCGTCCCTCAGGGCTTCATACTTGGGCCACTATTATTTATCATCTTTATAAATGATATTGTCTCTATCCCTGGTACCTCTGACGTCATCATGCACGCAGATGACACAAATATATTTTTTTCCTCCCATAACCTTGCAACAGTTGAACGCGATGCCAATGCATATCTTTTTCATCTATCCAGATGGCTAAAACAGAACAAGCTGACATTAAATGCCTCCAAAACTACATACATGATATTTCGTCCTACCAACAAACCATTGTACAGAAACATAATGCTAAAATTTGAAGAAAGCGTAATTAAACATGTTCAAAAACAAAACTTTCTCGGGGTATGACGACGACCAGGGGATGGGTGCTGACGAGGTCGATGGACTTCTTGGGTATCGTTTTGAATTGCTGTCGCGAGTCCCTAGAATTGCTGTAGATGTTGAGTATAAACACGTTGTTTCTCCGCTGGTTGCGTTGTCTCGTGTTGAGCAGAACCTCCGCCATGACGTATTCGACCTTGCAACTCGCCAGCTTCAGGTCGTGATACAAGTGTGTAAGCCTCCTGTCAACTAACGTGCATACTTCCCGACCTTCGGATTGCACGGAGACGGCCCGATAACCAGAGAGGGATGCGGCAGAGAGGAGGGTTTCCTGTAATGCTATTACTTGTGGTTTGTTAGCTAGCGATCTAAAATATTGCTGAAACGGAGACCACTTATTGGAGTACCCCCTGCAGTTCCATTGCCAAATTCTGAACTTCTCTTTGGAACTATCCATGATCAGACAAATTTTCTGGGGTACCCGCTGTAAGCACAGGTGCACGCAAAAAGTTCCCCCCTCTCTGACGCGCCGGTGTGCTCGTAGCCCTGATTTGAGTCCCCGACGCGTTCGGAACAACGACCTGCATCGGAGTTACGGACGTATTATTTGGGATCACCAGACGCTCGAGGGCGTCCATGTGATCGGCCAGCGCGCCTAGGCCTCTCTTCGGGTCTCCTAGGGCGACTTGCACCTGTGCTAAGCCTTGCTGTAACTGCTGCACGCTCTTAGTGAGCGTGGCCAGCATGCCTTTGATCTCATTAGTTTGCGAATCTGAATCTTCCGTACTGGAAACTACCCTACGCTTGGCGGCCCCGGCCGAGTCGCAGGCCGGAACTGGTGCTTCTGTGGCGGTCGGCGCCGACGCGTTGGCCGAAGCACTCAGACTGAAAATGTCCCAGCTCTCCAGCTGGGACATTTTCGAAGAGCGGCGTCGCACTCTATTTGGCAACCCGTCAGGTCGCCAACAGTCTGCGCGAAAAGAGCTTGCCACCCGTGTGCAGTCGTCGACCGAATCGTATGTCTCCTATATGCAGGAAGTGCTCGCACTTTGCCGGAAAGTCGACGAGCACATGACTGAGGTTGACAAGGTGGGCCATATCCTAAAAGGCATCGCGGACGACGCCTTCAATTTTCCCGTCTAAACGACGTTTCTACCGTCGACGCCATCGTCAAAGAATGCCGCCGCTTCGAGGTAGCCAAAAGCCGCCGCGTCGTCCCACAGTTTTTCCGACTCCCAAACACCCCTGCCACGTCCTCTTGCTCCGCTCTTACCGCCACACTGCCATTTCAAGAGAACATCACACGTATAGTTCGCAGTGAGATTGAAGCGGCGAGTCCGGCCCCCATTCAACCCCGACCCCCTGACGGTACCTTTGACCAAGCGGCCCTCACTATTTCCGTTATTCAAGCAGTTGTGCGGCACGAAATACCAAACCTTGGCATCCCTACCACCTGCTCTGTCTCCCCACCTGATTCGGCACCCATTCCTATCTCCAGAACCTGTAATGACCAGTATTTCGCTCCCAGATCACGCAATACTGCTGAATGGGGAACCCCAGACGACAAACCGATCTGCTTCCGCTGCCACTGCGTTGGTCATGTATCCCGCCACTGCCGCACCACCTGGATGCCGCCGGAGGAACAGGGAGCTCATTCCCTGTTCCTCGCCCATACGCCGACGCTCGCCGTTATTCACCTCGCCGTCTGTACCCTACTTCTGATGCCCCTGACAGCCGCTCCTCCGTGCGATCGCCGTCGCTCCCCGTCACCCCAACCTCGCCGCTTTCCCTCGCCAAACCGACGGACGGAAAACTAGGCTATGCAGCTCTTGGAGGTAGTGCTGCATCACGTTCGTCTTGTCCAAATCCTCCGTTGACGCTCCTCACCAACACGAACCTAATTGAAGTAGACGTAGATGGTGTTCCGTTGACGGCATTAATTGATACTGGAGCCCAAGGGTCCATAATGAGCGCTAACCTATGTTGTCGCCTCAAGAAAGTTCTTACGCCTGCCATCACTCGAGCCGTACACGTCGCCAATGGCGCCACTGTTGCCGTCAGGGGTATGTGCACTGGTCGCATAGGAATTGCTGGCCGCCAAATTCCCGTCCTGTTCACCGTGCTGATCAGTTGCCCTCATGACCTAATCTTCGGGCTTGACTTTTTGACGACGCATTCTGCCCTCATCGACTGTTCCACCGGTACGCTGTGCCTCGAGTTTCCTCTTCTTTCAGACGTTCGCCCCGAACAACCGAACAACCTGTGCACTACAGCGTTTGTTCGCTTACCTCCAAAAGCCCTAACCTTCGTCGAATTGGCCTCAACGGCAACCGTGCCTGATGGCGACTATGTCGTCGCACCTATTCGTGATGTCCTCCTGGCACGCGACATGTCTGTGCGACACTCCGTCGTAACCCTTGCCGATAAACGGATGTGTCTCCCCGTTATCAATTTTGGCTTGACGAAGCAAGTGTTGCCTGAAGGCATAGCGGTGGCCACGATCCGGTTAGTGACAGACGACCACGTCACTGCTTTTGCAGCTGACGCGTCTCCAGATCCTCCTGATTACCCGCAGGATACCTTGAACCTCGACGGCCATTACGTCCCATGGTCACTCCGGACCTCGCACCTGACCAAGCAGCCGCCCTATATCGCCTTTTGCTTTCCTACCGCGACATATTTGACATTGACAATCGACCACTTGGTCAGACATCCCTTGTTAAGCATCGGATGAACACTGGTGACGCTGTTCCCATTCACCGCCGACCGTATCGCGTGTCCACGGCAAAACGGCAAATTATTCAGCAGGAAGTAAACAAGATGCTCACCAGAGGCATTGTTGAGCTCTCGTCGAGTCCTTGGGCGTCGTCGGTCGTGCTCGTCAAAAAGAAAGATGGCACGTGACGTTTATGCGTTGATTACCGCCACCTAAACCGAATTACTAAAAAGGACGTTTACCCTTTACCACAAATCGACGACGTTCTTGATTGTCTTCACGGTGCCAAATACTTTTCGCCCATCGACCTTCGATCTGATTATTGGTAGATTTTCGTCGATGAGCAAGACCAAGAAAAGACCGCTTTCACCACTCCAGATGGCCTCTACCAATTCAAGGTTATGCCGTTCGGTTTATGCAATGCCCCCGCCACGTTCGAACGGATGATCGACTCTCTGCTTCAAGGTTTCAAATGGTGAACTTGCCTTTGTTACCTCGACAACGTCCTTGTGTTTTCTCCTACATTTGAGACGCACCTTGAGCGCGTCGCAGCTATCCTTGACGTCTTCCGCAAGGCTGGGCTGCAATTAAACTCATCGAAGTGTCACTTCGGGCGCCGACAGATTACAGTACTAGGCCATCTCATCGATGCTTCCAGAGTACAACCCGACCCAGAGAAGGTTCGAGCAGTAACGGCTTTTCCGGTACCTAAGTCTGTCAAAGACGTCCGGAGTTTTGTGGGGCTCGAGATCTGTTCTTATTTCCGACGGTTCGTGAAAGATTTCGCAGCAATCGTTCGACCACTCACTGAACTTCTGAAGAAAGACGTGCCTTTTACGTCGGGTTCCCCTCAGGCTGGCACATTTTTACGGCTTATCACGATTCTCACCAATCCACCGGTCTTGGCCCACTTTGACCCGTCCGCACCTACAGAGGTCCGAACCGATGCCAGTGGTTATGGGATCGGCGCCATCTTATCGCAACGCCAACACGGACATGACCATGTTATAGTCTACGCTAGCCGGCCCCTGACAACTGCAGAGCGCAACTATTCGATTACCGTGCGCGAATGTCTTGCTCTCGTCTGGGCTGTTTCAAAGTTCCGCCCATATTTATATGGCAAGCCCTTCTCAGTTATCCCAAACCATCATGCGCTTTGTTGGCTTTCGTCGCTCAAGGATCCTACTGGCCGGTTCGGTCGTTGGGCCCTCCGACTACAAGAATATCCCTACACAATGACTTACAAGTCGGGACGCCAACACCAGGACGCAGATTGCCTCTCTGGCTACCGAGCCGAAGACGCGACCTCTAAGTCTGATACTGACACCGACGCCTGTGTTCTCTCTGTTTTTCCACTGCTCCATGTCACCGACGAGCAGCGCCGTGACTCGTCCTTGTGTATCATCATGGACCGCATAGAATCGTCACCTGCCGACAGTTCCCTTCGCTTAATCACACTTCAAGATGGCGTACTCTGCCGCCACAACGTTCACCCCGACAGCCGTGCATTACTCTTTGTGATCCCTAAACACCTTCGCTCGGCTGTTCTCCACGAACTTCACGATCTCCCCACTGCCGGTCACCTGGGTGTATCAAGTACCTACGACCGGATCCGCTGACGCTTCTTTTGGCCAGTGCTTGCTCGCTCCATTCGAAGATACGTAGCTGCGTGTGAGAAATGCCAGCGACGCAAGACACCATCGACGCTCCCTGCTGGGTACCTTCAACCACTCGACATTCCTGCGGAACCATTCTTTCGGGTTGGTTTGGATTTACTTGGCCCTTTTCCTCTTTCTACCTCTGGGAACAGGTGGATCGCTGTGGCCACGGATTACGCCGCGCGCTACACCATCACCCGAGCGTTTCCTACAAGCTGCGCCACAGATGTCGCCGAGTTTCTTCTACGCGACGTGATTTTATTACATGGAGCTCCGCGACAACTTCTCACAAACCGTGGCCGGACATTCCTATCAAAAGTTAACGCGGACATCCTGCATTCCTGTGCCACGAGGCAGCTATCCACGTCATACCATCCGCAAACTAATGGCCTCACGGAGCGTCTCGATCGCACTCTCGCAGACATGCTCGCGGAATATGTCTTTTCAGACCACATTGACTGGGACCTCGCTCTACCGTTTGTCACATTTGCTTATAATTCCTCGAGCCACGACACAGCCGGTAATTCCCCATTTTCTCTTCTGTTCAGCCGAGAACCAGCACTGCCCCTCGACGCAACCCTTCCTCTTCACGCGGCACCAACCAGTGAATATGCACTTGATGCCATCGCCCGCGGTGCCCAAGCAAGGGAAATTGCCCGTGACCGCCTTCTGAAATCCCAAGAGAGTCAAAGGCGTCTGTATGACCGGCGACACCGAGACGTGCACTTCCCGCCTGGTTCTTTGGTGCTTCTATGGTTTCCGTCGCGTCAGGTCGGCCTGTCAGAAAAACTGCTGTCTCGTTACACAGGCCCGTACCGAGTGCTTCGTGCCGTGACTCCCGTCACCTACGAGATCGCCCCTGACGTCCCATCTGCTTCCCAGTCCAGTGAGATCGTGCACGTTACACGACTGAAGCAGTATCACCCTCCCGTGATGACATTTAGACGCTCCGGGAGGTCGCTTCTGCCGCTGGGGGATTATGCTACACGCGTGTGGTATTTGATTGTTTGAACGAGGCACGTGGGCGCCATCACTCGAGAAATGAAGGAAGACTGAATTGGGCTCGCGCTGTGAATCTAACCGGTCAGCGCTGCAACCGCTGTTGTAAATATAACCTGTAAATAAGGCGCGTTCACAGTGGCGGGAAAACGGGCAACGCAGAACGTTTTCCGCGAGCCGCCTCCCGCACAAACTGGTTTTTCTCCCGCAGACAGGCTGCTGTGCCGTCCCGCAGAACGATGGGTCGGGTACCTATTTTTCCCGCGCCGCTGACGAGAACAGCCAATGGGGGCCGACCGCGAACCGTGACGTCGGTCCCAGTTCAGTGACCCCGTCGGCGGAGGCAGAGGCTGCGCACGTGCTGCGGGACACTCGGCGGTTGCTTTGCCACCAGCCATCCTCGTGACAAAAAGGGCGACGCGAGGAGAGCTAGCAGACGGTCAAGACAACCACGTGGGAAATCTGGTGTCACATGACTATCCCCTTCCCTCTCTGCTCGTTAGGGTCCTCCCTCAACACCTCCTCTCTCTACATTCCAAGACAACCGCAGCGAGAAAATGCGCGCAGTGTGATCGTCATTCCGAGCAGCTGCGACGCAGCACCGACGTCGACGCTGTGCCGCTGCGGGAAGTCTCCCGCTAGTGTGAGCGCGCCCTCGTCCTTCGCGTAATAATATATTACATACAGGGTGTTTCAGCTAACTTTAGCCCGAGTTTAAAAATATGCCGATGCGCTCCAAGACGACGCGACCAAAAAATGCGTGTTGCTCACTTTTGTATTTAGTGTCACGATATTTTTTGTATTTTGCTTAATTAGATAATTAGTCGATTAATTAACCAACTTCTGACGCAACGAAGTTAGGCAAAGAAATTCCAATTAAAAAGTTGTAGAGCGCTTTGCAAAACGTCCGATTAGACAGTTTCTAACTTCATATCTATCAAGTATTGTGTTTTTCAGCTTACTGCGGATGCCCGCGAAATTAAAAAAAAAGAATACCACGTGACATACCCGCCTGCGCGCCGTGATTGCAGCGCTCTCAAACTGTCCGCGTACAAAGAAACATAGCATCTAGCAGGGTTATCGAGAGATGGGTTCTACCGGAATCTGTTTTTGTTTTTTCGCCTCAACTCCAGCACCGATACGTCTGCGTGAAATGAGGCATTTCGAAGTATTTTCTCGTATTTGGTCCGATCTGGCTCAGCAGAGTTTCTTAAACTCGCAAAGTTCAGTCTTTGGCTCTTCTGGAGTGCAGCGGTAGTCCAACCGTTCCGATAAACAGCTAAGTCCAAGAAGACGCTGTCAAAATCCATGACGTCACGTCCAGCTCGTGCGGAAACTTCAAGGCGGAGTCACCACCAGTCTTTCGTTATTGCGTCCAGTGTGCCCTCACGGTAAAAGTTTTTTTCTTGAGGGGCGGGGAGAGGCGTTGTAGAAGGGTAATTTACTAAAACAGCTCAAATTAACTTTTTCTTCGGAGTCACTTCAAAGAAGACAGATTCTGATAATGGTCACTTCAATAAATTAACAAGAGGAAACGAGCTCACGCGTGCACGTAACCAATCGGACAGCGTCGGCACCCTTGATGATAAGATGGACTTCTTGCTGGCCATGTTTCCGAATATGTTATGTACGGCAATGCAAAGGGTGATTTTTCACTATAACGAAATTTTTCTTCAGGGGATGTAAAGAATGACAAAAGATGTCAACCGACAGCGGTAAACCGCTGAAGCACAAGGCGTCGATGTGCCTTCGACGAGGAAATGGTTACCTCTAACCCCTCTTTTGCCTGGATGGAAAATCTTGCTACCGGTAAGCCTAGTAAGCACAGTTTCAGGCACACTACATGACCTTGAATTTATGCTCGCTGCTTATGGATTCCTCCGAATGATCAGTCTACTACGTGTTGACGACAGATTGTAGCAATTAGAGAGGCACTAAAAATAAAATCAGCAGGATCATGTGGCCATCGAGCTGGATTCACACAGGGGACCGAATTTCGCGGGAGAGCACGAAGTGGCTCAGTACCACCGAATCACTACGCCACACACAAGGACGTCGCGTAGACGAGCTGTTGGCGGCGCGATTCGTTACAGCTCGGCCACTTCGTACTCACCGTGGACGCACATCATGGACTGTCTATGAATTATTGAGTGCTTTGTTGCGAGGGTTAACTGGTAGTTGCAGCTGGTCCAAGTGCTTGTCAACGAGAGAGAACGTCGCAGCGCATAGTGGACAGCGGCAGGTTGGCGGCGCGTTTACAGCTTGGAGACACTCTCTTCTTGCCTCTTTATATCCTCTTTTCCAAAGTGTCGAGACGTGCTCCCTAAAGGGCTGCGGAAAATAGCGCCTCTTCCTCTCGAATCGCTCTCTACCTGTCAACGCTTTTATTACTTTGTTTCTTTCTTTTTTCAACAGCGAAGCTGCTTGGGGACACTTACAACCGTCCTCATGTGGCGAAGGCGCGCTCGGTATTAAATGTCAGCCAGCTAGCAATGCAGCCTGCGTCGGAGTCCCAAACTGTCGCTTCGAAATGAAATTCTCAATGACTCAAGATTATAAAATGAAAGTCACCTTGCCCATACTACACTCGAATCGGCCACTTCCTTGCGGAGTGTTTTTTTTTTTTTTTACTTAGTAATTCAATTTGCCAAAATCACGTTCTGATTATGAGGCATGCCGTAGTCCCCCACTACGGCATGCCTCATAATCAGTACTATAGTGGGTTTAATTTTACCATCTTTAACGTGCACCCAAATGCGCGATACACGGGAGTTTTTGCATTTCACCCTCATCGAAATACGACTGCCGCGGTCGGCAGTTGGATTGTATCCCGCGACCTCATGCTTAGCAGCGCAACGCCAAAGCCTTAAAGCAACCACGGTGGGCAGCTAGTAACCTGCAACTTTTGTTTCTCACATCACGTTTGATCGGCTTCACGTGGGAGTCGGCTACTAGGAGTTTATACGGCTGTGGCGGTGAAAGCGCACGGTGTGGTTCAGCAACGCGTGGGAGCTCCGAAACGACCGCATGACTAACACGTCAGTGATCAATCATCACTAAAGACAACCAGCAAACAGACCCCTAGTACTTCCTACGAAGGTTGCCAGAACTCTTTTGTACAGCTTCGTTATCTCTGATGTGCCATTTGCTCAAATTGGCATACATATGCCAAGCATTCTTTTTCGCAGGATCCTAGGCTCTCATGTTCATATTCTTTAATGCGATTAGCATTCTTTGGGGACTTCGCCAGTTTGCGGCACGTCTGTCGGTCCGCGTCTAACCCCTTTCACGCCAGCTTGGGTCACCGAGTAGTCCATGGCCTAATGGGCAGAGCATCGGGCTGCTGTGTTGGCTGGCTAACGTCCGTAAAGTGAACGAAGAAGATAACGAACGATAGTACGGGGCAGAAGAAAGGAAGGACACGTGGTTTCACCGCGCGCCGCACCTGCGCAGTGGGGGAGTGCACCCGCGCTGGCCGCCGTTGTTGCCGGCTGTCGTCTGCCCTCAATACAACGGGGCGGCAGTTGTGGCGGGTATACACGGGAATGTGCGCCGCGGTAGCCCCCGCGGTGTGTAAACGGGATTGTGCATTGCAGAGGTAGACCATTGCAACAGTTTCAACTCCAACAAAAATGGGAAAAGTGAGATGACCACGCATTGTGCGCACTACCGAGAAACAAGCCGAGTACGAGGAGAGGCGTCGACAGCAGAGACGCGGCTATAACCAACGACAACGTGCCCGTGCGAAAGCAGAGAATGCGGTCAGTGGCTTTGCCCCCGAAGAACGTCAGCGAGAGCAGGCGCGGGAGTCTAAATTGTCGGCGTTGCGCGCAAGCTACCGATGAAAATCGCTCATTGGAGGCCGCTCGTAAGCTTCAAGCTACGTCGTTCGAGTAGTCTGCGTCCTAGAGGCAGAAGCTTGAGTTGCCACTTCCTTCGAGTTTCGCCGGGGCAAATTCCAAATTCAAGAGAATGTTTCTGGACGCGGAGTTCAGCCACATAGTTGCTCAGTCTGCGACCGACAGCTTCGCTGGCTAATCCGCCACTATATAATAATAATAATAATAATAATAATAATAATAATAATAATAATAATAATATCTGTACTGGAGAAGAACGCGCAGCAGGCACTGCTTCGAGAAAGACGACGACAACGTGTGGTTGGAAGCCTTGTGTCTGTGTTGCCGAAGCTCTGTGTCCTCTCGCTACGTGCTTTGCTATCTGAGCGTCTAATCAATCAAACTATAACGCATCTTAACATTTGGTGGAGCTGCGGGGCCCTTCCCAAACCTGGAACTCCGCAGCCGGACGCTCCCTGCCGTTTCTGCTATGCCTCAGGACGCTGCGCAGCCCGATCCTCCCATGGCATCGCCTGGCGTCTGCTCCGGTGCTCTACGCCAACGAGATCCTCCGGTCTTCAGCGGCAACGACGACCATGACGTGGAGGATTGGCTCTCGTCATACGATCGCGTGAGTGCGCATAACAAGTGGGATGACAAAGCTAAACTGACTAACGTCATCTTCTATCTTTCTGGAGTCGCGAATCTCTGGTTCCGGAATCATGAATGCAACCTTTCCAGCTGGACAGCATTTACCCATTGTTTCAAAGAAGTCTTCGGTCGGCCTCCTGTGCGCAAGCTTCGCGCAGAACAACGCTTGCGTGGTCGCGCTCAGCAAAAGGGTGAAAACTTCACCAGCTACATTGAAGACGTAGTTTACCTTTGCCGGCGCATTAATCCCGCCATGCCCGACTCTGAAAAGATCAAGAATGTCATGAAGGGCATAGAGGATGACGCCTTTCAAATGCTCTTGGCGAAAAATCCTCAAACGATCGACTAGGTCTTTACACTGTGCGAGAGCTACGACGAGCTCCGCAAACAACGCCTTACCACGCGCCGAGCTGTCGCGCCGGACGACACGGTTTCGGCTTTCACTGACAGTTCTAGTGCTGCTTCCGCGAACTCTTCGTTCCTCGACCAAATCAAGCAATTCGTTCGCGAAGAAGTCGCGCGCCAACTGTCACTGCTGCCTGCTACCCAGTCGTCTGAGTCCTCTTTGTCCCCGGAACTGCGACGCGTCATACATGAACAAGTCAGCGACGCACTACCTCTCCCTAATCAGCCACCTTCAGCGACAGTCCCGCTCACTTAAGCTGCCGTCGTTGCCAGGCCAAGACCTCCGCCTGAAGTTGCGCATTACACGCCCACAAGCAGCTTCTACGCCTCGCCTTCTGCAGCTGCGAACAACATGCCCAGAAGCGGCTTCTGCGCGCCTCCGCAGCCCCTACGCCCAGCTCCAAACTGTGCTCTGCTACCTAGACCCCCTGTTGATAATCCGTGGCGTACCCAAGACAATCGGCCAATCTGCTTCGCGTGTGCTTTGCTGGACATGTGGCACGGTTCTGCCGCCGGCGAGGTTGGTATCCTCCCGATACTGCGAGTATTCAAGGGAATGCTCCTGACTCCCAGTCCCGCTATTCACCACCAGTTCCGCACTTCGCTCCTTCATCTCCTGTTCCCCAAAGCTTCAACACTCGTCGGTCTCCATCTCCCCGTCGAGGTTCCCTGTCCCCCATAGTCCGCCGCCCTCCGGCTGTGGAGGAAAACTAAAAGGCGCAGTTCCGGAGGCAAGAACTGCGACCTCTTCGAACTGCTCAAGCCCTCGTTTATTCCCAACGAACGTCATTGATTTGAATTGAATTGGATTTATTGATAGGAAAGACAGAGAGGTCGACCTGAGCTAGTGCGCTCTAGTCTGCTACTCTGCACAGGGGAAGAGGGAAGGGGAGTGTAAGTGCTGGGATGGATGATGATGATAAGAAAAGTGGTGAGTGCTTATGTACATAAGACAGTTGTCTTGCTAGAGCCGCTCGTCGAGCTTGGTGTCCTGCAGAAACTTCAACAATGCTTTTGTTGCACGTGTTGAAATTGCAGTGTCAGGCCATGGGCCGAGGATAGCTTCCTCCGACAGTGGTTGCCTGCCAACGCTGGCTAAGAAACTTTCTAACGTCCTTCGCTCCAGCATATATGCTGGGCAGTCGCACAGTAGGTGTTGCAGTGTTTCAGGCGTCTGGCAGTGATCACAATCAGGGCGAACGTCATTGAAGTTTTTGCCGAAGGTATCGCCGTTCACGCGCTTGTCGACACGGGTGCCGCAGTGTCCGTGATTGCCGACCAGCTTCGCCGTACGCTCCGAAAAGTCGCCATGCCGTTTTCTCCCATTTCGCTACGCACAGCAAGCGCTGATCCTATTGAGCCCTTAGGAACATGTACAGTCCGTGTCGCCATACAAGACAGTTTATACCACATTGAATTTGTTGTTCTTCCCCGCTGCTCTCACGCCATCATTCTAGGATGGGACTTCCTCTCATCTCATCACGCTATTATTGATTGTGCCCGTGCAGAACTTGCGCTGACTCCATTCTGCGGCAGTCTTTCTAAAGATTTGCCTCCACCTTCTGCTCGAGTGTTCGTTGCCACCGCCACTGATATCCCTCCTTTCTCTTCCGCCCTTGTACCCGTTTCCTGTGCTGCTTTCTACGATTCCACAGTTTTTTTCACGCCATCTCAACTTGCTGCACGCCGTCATCCCTTATTGCTTCCCTTTGCCCTCCTTGCCTTTCGCCAGGGCTCCAGCGCACTTTACGTTTCGAATCCGTTTTCGTGTCCATCAAGCTTACATCATGGCGAGTGCCTCGGTTTTGCTGATGAATTCGACACGAGCTCTGTCTACGATGTGCCTGATGACTCGACTCCTCTTCACGTTGACGCCATGACTCTCCCCGTCTCTGCGCCTCCGCCTGCATGTGACCGAGAGTTTGCTCCGTCTATTGACCCCAACCTCACTCCGAGTCAGCGCACGCAGATCGTCGACCTTCTTAACCGATTTCGATCTTCTTTCGACCTCCAGAAACAGTGTTTAGGCCGTACCTCCACAGTCGTTCATCACATCGACACCGGCGGCCACGCGCCGCTACGCCAACGTCCATACCGTGTGTCCGCGACGGAGCGTCGTGTCATCGATGAGCACGACATGCTCCGACGCGGCGTGACACAGCCATCACACAGTACTTGGGCTTCTCCGGTAGTGCTGGTCAAAAAGAAAGATGGGACAATTCGTTTTTGTATGGACTATCGACGACTCAACAATATAACCCGGAAAGATGTCTATCCTCTTCCCCGTATCGACGACGCACTGGACTGCCTCCAAGGCGCTGAATTCTTTTCGTCCTTAGACTTACAATCCGGTTATTGGCAGGTCCAGGTTATATGCAGACCGTCCGAAAACGGCATTTGTTACGCCTGACGGCTTATATGAATTTAGCGTGATGCCCTTTGGCCTATGTAATGCGCCTGCAACTTTTGAAAGAATGATGGATAACATACTCCGGGGCCTCAAATGGCAGACATGCCTTTGTTATCTCGATGACATTGTCATCTTTCCCCCGGACTTTTCTTCTCACCTGTTCCGACTCAAACGCGTGCTCACTTGCCTTGCCGATGCTGGACTCCAGCTCAACTTGAAGAAGTGTCGCTTCGCCGCCCGTCAGCTAGTCATCCTTGGCCACGTTGTTTCGAAAGATGGTGTGCTCCCAGATCCAACCAAACTCCAAGCCGTTGCCAAATTTCCAAGACCAAAGACCACAAAAGAACTCCGCAGCTTCATCGGATTATGCTCCTATTTTCGTTGTTTCATCCGCAACTTCGCCACCATAATAGCGCCTTTGACGCAGCTTCTCGCGGGTAACCACGACCTCTTGGCTTGGCCGCCAGCTTGCGATGCCGCATTCACGACGCTGCGATGTCTTCTAACCTCACCTCCCATACTTCGACATTTTGACCCAAGCGCACCGACAGAAATACACACGGATGCCAGTGGCGTCGGCATTGGCGCTGTTCTTGCACAACGAAAGACTGGCTTCGATGAATACGTTGTTGCTTCCGCTAGCCGCGAACTCACGAAAGCGGAAGCAAACTATTCTGTTACAGAAAAAGAATGCCTGGCTATCATTTGGGCCATAAATAAGTTCCGTCCTTACCTCTACGGTCGCCCGTTCGACGTCATCACGGACCATCATGCACTCTGCTGGCTGTCGTCCTTGAAAGATCCTTCAGGTCGCCTAGCTCGATGGGCGCTTCGCCTCCAAGGGTATGATATTCCAGTGCTGTACCGCTCAGGCCATAAACATTCGGACGCAGATGCCTTGTCTCGCTCCCCAGTGTCAGGCCAGCCCAATTATCAGAAAGTACGAATATGCGAGTCCTCCCTCACCGCCACGGATATGCTTTCGGAGCAGCATAAGGATCCATGGATTGTCGCTATGCTGGCTTTTCTGTCAGACCCATCAGCGCCTTCTACTGGCCGTGCGTTGCGTCGCCAAGCACACCACTTCGCTATTCGTGACGGGCTCCTATACCGCCGTAACTACCTCTCGGACGGGCGCGAATGGTTACTCGTGGTTCCTCGGCATCTACGTTCGGACATATGTGCAGCGTTTCACGATGACCCGCAATGCGCACATGCAGTACTAAAAATGTACGCGCGCCTGCGAATTCGTTATTACTGGCGCGGGATGTACCGATTCGTCCGCCAATATGTCCGCTCCTGCCTCGCATGCCAACGCCGCAAGAATACCCCTCATGCCTTAGCTGCTCCACTGCAACCCTTGCCTTGCCCAGGACGGGCCTTTGACCGGGTCGGAGTTGATCTTTATGGGGCCCTTCCGGGTACTTCAGATGGCAACCGCTGGGTGATAGTGGCGATAGATTATCTCACGCGTTACGCGGAAACTTCGCCTCTGCCCAACGCATCTGCGCGGGATGTTCCTTCTGCGTAACATCATACTTCGCCATGGAGCCCCCCCGAGAGTTGCTGAGCGACAGAGGCCGCGTCTTTCTGTCTGATGTTATAGAAGCCCTGCTCAAGGAATGCAACGTAATTTACCGTACTACTACTGCATACCACCCGCAAACTAATGGCATGACTGAGCGCTTTGACCGCACTCTTGGCGATATGTTAGCCATGTACGTCGCACCTGACCAAACCAATTGGGACCGAATTCTACCCTTCGTGACGTACGCTTATAATACCGCCACACAGACCACTACAGGATTTTCCCCGTTCCTTCTTCTTTACGGACGCGAGCCTTCCTGCACAATGGACACCATCCTTCCGTATCGCCCTGACACAACGGAGGCTACTACCCTGTCCGAAGTTGCTGCACACGCGGAAGAGTGCCGAAAGCTCGCCCGCACATTTACTTCGGCAGATCAGCAGCGACAGAAGCCCCTTCGGGATATTCCCTCCTCTCTGACACCCTATGCCCCTGGCTCACTAGTCTGGCTTTGGGTTCCCGCTACCAGCCCTGGACTTTCACCAAAGCTTGTTCCCAAGTACCAGGGTCCCTGCCGTGTCGTCAGTCAAACGTCTCCTGTGAACTACTTGGTAGAACCCCTTGAGCCGCCTTCCGATAAGCGCCGCCGAGGGCGCGAAATCGTGCACGTTCAGCGGCTCAAGCCGTACTTTGATCCGCCTGTGCTATCTTGCCCGTAGGTCGCCGAGACGGCTCCTCTTCTCCGGGGAGGCAATTGTACTGGAGAAGAACGCGCAGCAGGCACTGCTTCGAGAAAGACGACGACAACGTGTGGTTGGAAGCCGTGTGTCTGTGTTGCCAAAGCTCTGTGTCCTCTCGCTACGTGCTCTGCTATCTGAGCGTCTAATCAATCGAACTATAACGCATCTTAACATATCCTTTATTTCATGAAAATATTACACATTCAAAAAACCGGTCAGCCCAAGCCATGAAGGCTTGTCGGGCTCTACCCGGCAGTCAGCGACAAGTACTCAAAAAAATAAAAAATAAAGCAAGGTAAGCAAGCTATAGACTGAAGCAATTTACAAAACAAAAGCAAACTACAGCGAAAAAGGAGGTTGCAACACAAAAGCAAAGTACCACAAAACAAAACGTGAGCTACGAGCAAACGCAAGCTAGAAAAGATAAAAAAAAAAACAAGGATACACACGAAACTAATCGAAACTAATCTAAACTATAGGACGGGCTCTAATGACAACTAAACAGAAGAATAATTAGTTTTGAGGTACAGTTTGAGTGTCCGTTTTGATGAGATAGAGTACAGTTCAGTGGCTAAAGAATTAAAAATTTTAGGAACATAATATTTTCTGGAATAACGACCAAAACGGGTATAACACCGCGGGGTAGTGAACGTATTATGATGTCTCAGTGGTCTGGCAGGAATCAACGGAAAAAGAAAATCACTGTTCCAAAAATGTTTTATCACCACAGTTTGAAAAAATAATGCTTCAAATGGAAGGTAACTGCAAAAAGGAAAATAGATTATTATTAGGGAGAATGGACTCATTATCTGAATGGTTCGGCCCGAATATTTTTTTAAAGGTGAACAGCATCGTATCGACATTGAAGTGTGTGCTTTCTTACTTCCCCAACATTCTATGTAATAATTGGTTACGTTACCCGTTATCTTCACAGATAGCAGGACTCTATGAAAGGCATACAGCTAGGTATGCCCGGCAAGGGTGTCATAAACATGGTGACGATCCCGTTTTCAACGTGGTTGATTTCCCACTTCCGTTCGCCACAATGCATAGTATACTAGGAGAGAGGCATGCTCCGTCCGACATCTCCACCTTCCCTCGCATTAAACTTCCTTCTGTTCAATCAATATGGTTGACTATATATAGTAATCTTTAAATAGCTACATTTTTCGAGGCTCTTGCATACCCCCGTCTGCATACGTCCGAAAATAAATATCAGGACCGGGTGGTGACTAGAGAATTCAAAAATTCAAAAATGGAGGAGACCTACCTACCTTTACGACACCCATCCACAAGAAAGTCGCGATCACCGCACAGGCTCGGTGGTCAATACGTCACAAGAGAGAAAAATACACTCGGACACTGCGAGAAAATATTGCCACCCCGTTTCAATAACAAGAAAATACATCCGAAGGCAGGTATAAAAATGCGCAACAAGCATAACATGCATGCGCTAGAGTTTCTGTTTTGCATATACGCGCATGACGTGCTGCGTAAGCTTGATTGACTACTGACACTGCAGCTAACCCACGCCCCTCGCGCGTGAATCGTTGGGTATCAATCGGTGGGTATCTTGCTTAGACGCTGTGTTCAGTGCGCGTATAAACCTTTGTTCGCTGGCTAAAATGACATAGCAAAGGGAGTTCCTTTGAAGTCAAGGGCAGTGCGCAGCGCTAGAATGCAGAAATGACCGCTGCCAGCAAGAACAGGGAGGACCACCGGGCCCGAGTACCACCACTCTGGGCCGTCAACCACGCATGGTCCTGCCCGTCGGGGTTTCCTGCGAGGGACAGAAGTACGCGCAGCAGCAATCACCAACCAGCCTGACAGGTTAACTTCATCAACACCGCGTAACAAAGTTTAAATCATTGCATGGTATTTCCTTCCCACGGCACCCTTTCTTTCGTAGAATCACTCATCTACCCTCTTGCCCCCCCCCCTTATATTGCTAGTCCAGGCAAAGAATATTAGAAACCGTCTGGTCCATGTTTCTCATATCATCCCCTTCCTCACTGTGCCTTGATGTTCGACACCACTTCACCCAGTGTGCTTTTCTTTTTTTATTTCTCCATTTTGTACGGATACATTAAATTATGAAGTTTTACGTGCCAAAACCATGATCTGATTATGAGGCATGCCGTTGTGGGGGACTCCAGAAATTTCGACCACCGGGGGTTCTTTAACGTGCACCTAAATCTAAGTACACGGGTGTTCTCGCATTTCGCCCCCATCGAAATGCGGCCGCCGTGGCCAGGATTCGATCCCGCGACCTCGTGCTCAGCAGCCCAACACCATACATAGCCACTGAGCAAGCACGGCGGGTTTTGTGCAGATACATGCTGCCGTACTTTTATTGAAAAGTGACTCCCCCACCCCTTTTCTTTCTTTAGTCTAATTAATGTGTGCTTGTGTGTGTGTGTGCATAAATACCTGCATTAGAATGTGAACCACATATTTATTTGCCAAGTAATTCCTTCTCTTTCATATTCGATCCTTAGTGCGGCAACGCCTGCACATGCGAACCACATATGTATTGTAGTAATGCGGCAAACTGTGCTAGTTGGTTGGCGTTCATTCGTAAAGACGGTAACAGTGCTAACAAACAAGAGGGACGTAAAGGAAGGTTGACAAGCGCTGTACAATAACAAGAGCTATATAACAAAATGAAGCTACTCTACGCATCAGTGCAGCGTACAAATCAAGCATCTGCTTTCGCTCGCAAAAAAAGAAAAAAAAGGAAGAAATGAAAAAGAGAAAAAAAGAGCACCGTTTGGGAAACTTGTTTTAAAAAGACCAAGTAACGAGGACGGCGTATACGGTCCCAGGCGCCGGATGTCTTAAACCGTACTTCTATACCAAATGCATTTCACTACGTCGAAACTCGATGCGATATCTACATTTGGGATAATTGGCATATATTGACATTTGCGGAAGCAGCGAAACTAGACAGTGAACTGACCTTCTACTGGAAAGATAAGCATACATGTACCGTATATTTATTTGTCCCTTGTCGCATACGCAGAAAATCACCGCAGAAAGAACTGAAACAAGGGAAACGCCGCTTACACAGCCTAGAACCATTGCACTCCCAGTATGTAGCACATACCGTAAAAACGGACGAACCTTATCAGTGAATACACTTTTTTCTTAGTTAAATTGATTGATGTATGTCTGATGCCTATTATCACACCTTTGTTCTTTTTATTACATGTGTTGACGGCACGTCCAGGGTCATCGACCCTTATGCTTTGCAATGATGCTTGTCTTGGAATATACCAGCATCAACGAGCATTCGCGGCACTTTCGTCTTTTTTTTTATCATACTCTTACATTATTACAGCTTTAACAGATAAATGCTCCTCATATACGTTTCCTATCGTACATGGCACGAACTGCGCCTGTACTTGACTGCGCAGGATCCCTTCCCTGGGGCACCTCCAACCCCGCTACCAAGAGGTGGGCGAATGCAGCACAACTTGAGCTTGGAAAAAGATGAAATAAGAAAACGCTAATATCGAGCACCATAGGCTCCACTGTGAAACGAAGAAGATGCATTTTGGTCTTAGCGCGCGTACTTGGCATATCGGCCCACCCTAGCTGCAACTCGTCAACTCACCCGACGTTCGTCCTGGAAGCTGTTGTTACTGCCACAGAAAGTCAACACTTATGAGCACGCGCGCCGTCGTTACGGGCCTTTAGACGTGCATGCAAGCACTCGGGTGCAATCCAAACATACATAAAAGAACGTATGCAGGGTGCCTCGTACAAAAACAGACACGACGCAACAAAAGTCTCCGAAGTACACGGTACACATCGACCCTGTATACACGCATAGAAAGTGGCGTTGTATACGCATTACGCATCTTGTTTCCGCACTGTAACTTTGTTTCTTCGAGGCGCTGCGTATACGCCCGATGGAAGGAAGCGACGGTGCGGAAGCATCTGCTGTTTCGCCTCACCGTGCGCTTTCATGGCGTTCCTTATGGGGCAATCTTCTGTTTTCCATATTATTAGCTAAGTGAGTCTTCACGATACATTCTCGCGTGCCGCGCGAGCGTATTCCACCAGAGAAATCAAATTACCAGCCGCCTAGCGTAAACACGGCCTACTCGCACAAGCTACAAATTATGCAACCAGAAATTGTCCTTTCCAGCGGTTCGATATCCTCACAAAGGATTTAATTACGGCAAATCCAGTCACTGCTGCTGTGACGTATACACGTAGGTGAAAGGGAAAAACATACAGTAGAGTGCTAGCACATCGAATACGTGCCATCTCAGACCTATAGCACCTGCCAAAAATATATGGGGGCGACTCCGCGCCTTCACAATGTATGCCATTCGGCTGTGTGGTGACCGACTGCACAGCAATGCTCGACTGCATTCCACTTATGTACAGGTGTAAACGAGCGGGCAGTGACATAAACATCACATAAGAATCACCGAATATTTTCTTCATCAGAGTCGTGCAAGGCGAACGTTCCTAGCGTTTTGCGGCTGATCACACCGTCACAAGATGTCTACCAGCGCTTCCGTTCCCAGATATGTCTTCCGGTATTCCGGTCGTATACGCGTTAGTACCTACTGCAACAATTCCTATAGAGTGGCCATCATGGGAAAACGCAAGCTGTTTTCGCGATTCTCGCAGCTGCGCCTGCAAGAGCGACAAGGTGATGATTAAATGATATAGTCGGCTTACATAAGATCGCCTATACATAACTTTGCATATACTAGAACGAATAAGCCAAAAGACGGGATAATCAGGGCATTAAGCTAAATAAACTGTTCAAGCAGGCGATAAATTCCACTAGTCAAGGTTTAGCTCAGCCCCACTATGTACACCGATACGCGGTGCGCAGTGTACCTGGAATCGTGACTAAATTTCGTCCCCTCTGAAAGTGTGCGCAGCGCAAGTACCATGCATAACCTAATGACAATGTCGGTTAGCTACCACACGCTCGGTATCTTTTGCAACCCAACGTATCGCGCGAAAATGGGACACATTCACCGGCACCGAGAACGGAACGTGCCTCCGCAATTTACCCATCCTCAATCAGGAACAGATGGTTCTCTAGTACTTTAAGTTTTTAACTGTGACATCCATGTTCCATTTTATTCGATCAAAAACTTTTTTTTTTTAAGTTTCGGCTCGACCTCTGGCTCTACGACGAAGAGTCAACTATAATTCTGAGAGCTGATCCCGATACCCTGACTGACTCATTGTGGAACTGCAGCACACAGGAAATACGAAGGACAAGGACTAAATTTGTCTTTCGTGTGGGCTGGATTTCAACGACGAATCAATACCGGCAACACTTCAGTTCTATCGACCGAAGTGATACTAGGACGTTTTTTTTCATCACACCGGAAACCAGCCTGGCTTCTTGCAGAACTTCGAATAATACCAGTGACTATAGCAAATAAGTCGGTTGGGCAATGGACAGACCACTAGCACATGTGCGAACAGACTAACAGCTTAGCACACACAACACCGCTTTATTGCGATATCAAATATAGAGACACTTCAGGCGCATTTCTACCGTCGTCATCGGCGTCGCCATGATGTTCCGTACGAATTTCAAGGGCGATAACAACGTTGCCGCGCGACGTATGCTGTTTGCGTTTCCGACAGAATGTCATATCTCTCCCTGTGAAATTCTCTTGTCGGATATTTCTGTGCGCCCAAGGCGGTCAGAATGATTACATAGTTTTCAACTACGTCTTTTGTCATCGCGCGTCTAGTTAGAGCGCCGTTGTCGGCCTCTGTAATTTTTTAAGGCCCTAACGGTAATGGTGTGACCAGTGCGACAACACCTTTAAGGGTGTAAACATTTTTACAGTCACAGGCACTTTGTGAAGTCTTCTCGCATCACCGAACCTCTGACTCATCTCACGAAATCAAACGTCGAGTTCAATTGGGAAACGCTGCAAGTCGAAGAGCTTAAGCGACGCCTGCCGTCACCACCATCACACGTATACAGTACCACAAGGACACCGCTCCACACACCGACGCAAGTAGCGTAGACCTCGGCGCCGTGCTAGACCAGATGAAAAATGGACTTGAAAGCCTATGCTAGCCAGTAGCTATACCGAGAGCGGAAACTAATAATTCTACGACGGAAAACAGTACCTTGCCATCATTTGGACTACGGCAAAAATTTCGGCCTTACTAATGTCTACGGTAGGCAGTTAAAAGTCGTAAGTGGCCTTCTGAATTAGTTGACAAACTTGAGTACAAAACAGACTACCTCGCACGGTGGAGCCGGATGTCACAGTGATCCACGATTCTGGACGGAAACATGTGCACTCTGACGTTGACTGCCTGTCCCACGCCCCTATTGACCCGCCGCCGCAAGATGAACAGAAAAACTCTCCGGAATCAATAATAAGCGCTGACGAATTCGCAGAACAGCAACGAGCATACCAGGAACTAAGAAGCCTCGTCGAGTACAGTCGGCGTCACCCTAGTGTAGAGCGCTGGAACGGCGGCCGCCGGGGCGCTCTACTAGAGTCACTGGAAAAAAATTTTTTCCAGTGACTCTATACGCTCTACAGCCGGCCAGCGACGTCTAACGGTAGTGGCTGGGCCCGAGATTAGATGCGTCGGCCGCTGTGTGCCCAGACACTTCTTATCTTGAACCCAGCAGCTACCGTTCGCTGGCTGCCTCCGAAGCAGCCCGGCGGCCGCTGTTCCCGCGCTCTACACAACGGTGACGCCGACTGTACTAGGAAGGCAAGACCAGCTGCGTTTCTATAGGATGTTGAAGGACGGATTATCCCCATTTTCCTTGCCAAACAGCGTACTCGTAAAGAACCTTTAACCAATCTGCGCCAACTACCATCTCGTAGGGCCCTCAGCACTGAGGCCCGAGGTTCTGCACGTCCTCCATGGCGATTCTACAGCAGGGCACCTCGGATTCTCCCGCATATCTTGCAAGGATACAGGAGAATACTACTGACAGCGTCCAACAGCCAACGTTGTCCATTATGTCAAGAAATTCCAAGACTGTCAACGACACAAGACACCGCCGACAAGGCCTGCGAGACTGCTAAAGCCAATCGAGTTCCCTTTGCAGACATCCCAGCAGATTGATGTGGACCTTCTGGGCCCCTCCCTTTCCGACGTCAGCATGGTGGCTACCGACTACAGCACTTGCTTCTCTGAAACAGGCCCTGCCTAAAGTTAGTGCGGCCGAAATGACAAAATTATCGTCAAGAACATCCTGCCACGACATGGCGCTTCAGAAGTAATGCCCGTCAGAGGAACGGTATTTAAGGCGGAGCTTGCACAAGCGATCCTGCAGTTGAGCCAGACGAAGCACTCGAACAAAACGCCCGGCATGTTGGCAACGTATGTACGTCGACGTTGAGCACAAGGTGTGAGATCCCTTCATTCCGTATACATGCATTACCTTTGCCTATAACACGGTAGTACAAGAAATAGGGAGTTTTAGAATAGGGGCCCCAAACGTTTTGGGGCCCCAAAGAAATAGCGTCGAAGCCACTGCGCATGCGCACGACGCAAACTGCGTTTGGGTTTTGCGTTGGGAACGCTATTTCACCGATTTAGCGGGAGCCCAAATAGCGTCCCCAAAAGCTTTGCGTCGGCAAACATGGCGGCACCCATCAAAGCGACGGCTCTAACCTAACACAAAACTGGGTTCGATTCGCGGTAACGCGTGAAGTTCGCAAGCTAGGAGAAGTGACTGCGGTTATCGCTTTCTCCCAACTAGCGTGTGTTATGAAGATTGACTCATTAGACGCCGCTGATTTTGAATTCGATTGTGGATTTTATGGCTCGTAGGCCTAACACGGCTAAGCTTGGCTGGTGAAGGCTAGTAAAGTTGGTTTGCTCAAAACTAAGCGCAACTAATTATTTGCTGCTTACAAAATAACCTCTAAATTGTAACTAAACGCAAATACACGCAAGCCAAAATTATTATTCCTATCATAAAATGGTACATTTTATTTAATTATTTCGAATAGCTTTTCTTTGATGCCGTATAGTGGCGCTGTCAGCGCAAGACGCTATCCGCAAACGTAAAACCCTATTCTAAAACTCTTCACTCCTACGTGCCCCAACGCTAACACCCGCAAAGCTGTTTGGGGCCCCAAACTATTGCGGCCCCTATTCTAAAACTCTCTAATAACGTAGATGGCGCCGTTCAAGCTGTTTACGGTAGGAATCTAGCGACGGCGTCATGCTGCCATACGTCACCGACGAAGGCAATCTCGACGTTGCCGTCCAGTGTGTGGAAGGAGCCCGGCAGCCCTCCCACCTGAGCATCAAGAACTGGCAAAGAATCGACAGTCGACAGTACAACCTACGACGACGCTACGTGGAATACCAGACTGGCGACAGTGTTTGGGTTTTGACATCAATACGCTGACGCGGACTTGGTGAAACGATATTGCGACGTTCTTTCGGGCTGTGCAAGACACTCGCGATCAATGACGTCTTGGTGCACTGGTCTATGAAGTCGTACCCGACAGTGTTACGCAGTCACAGCAGCGTCGCGCACGTCCTAAGTCGTCCACGTAACTGCGCATCTTTGTTATTTCTTGCTGGAATCATTATTTTATTTTTACGCTTGCTATTTCTCGCTTTGCTGTTACGTTTGCAGCGTCGCGCCGTTGCCTTTTAAGATTTAAGAGGTAGGTGGAGGGAATTGTCAAGCGTGCAGTCATGAGCAAAAGTCACAGGGTTTCACACAATTACTAGAGGGAACTCTAGCGCTTGCGTCTACGAGAGTTGCACTTGAGGCGGTTCAGTTAGCATGGGAATTATGGGTAATACGTGGCTTTGCCTAAACTCCGTCCTTCTAGCTTAAAACGGCTTGGTGACTTCGTAAATTCGTCACTTTCAACAAAGTATTGTGTAAGACACAATGAAGAAAACAATATTAAAACTGTCCGACAGAAACTAGGATTCGAACACAGAATCTCTAGCACAGAAATCACAGTAACCACTCAAATTAGCCCCAAGGTGTTCAAAATTTCCGGAGTCCTCCACTACGGCGTGCCTCATAATCAGCGAGTGGTTTTGGCACGTAAAACCCCATAATTTTATTACTCAAATTAGCAGCGATTATACATGCTTGCAGCGTGTTATTATTACCCTCTACATTTAAAAAAGTACAAATTGCTTCCAAAGGCCCAGATAAAGCGTAATAATCGAAGCCGCAAGAATGCCTGAAGCCCCAGGCACAAAGATCAGACAAATCCATGTACTATCCATCATTCCCATGGTAGCTAAACGATAGCAGCGCTAGAGTTTCCTCTAGTAATTATTGTCGGAAACTCTATGCTAAAACTAAGGGACCCGTGCGAGCGCGTGCCGTAGGTTCTGAAGAGCATGGCAGCATCCCCTGGCGCTGCGCCGCTCAAGCTGGCGTGAAGTCAATTCCAACGCAGAGCGCATGCGAGCATGACTGCTATGACTGCGCGCTCTGCGCGCCGCGCCATCGCTTCGCGAATTCTAGTGAGCCGCCGACATGGATTATCGATAGCTCGCGCGTCGGACAGAGCGAACAGTCATTCCAACGCGCACGCGCACTGCACCGAAACTGACGTCACGCGAGCTTGCGCGACGCGCGCCATTCCCTTCCTTTCATTCCCACTCCCTCTTGTGCAGCGCGGTTGAGGTGTCCTCTTCTGAGAGACCCAGTTACTGCGCTGCACTTTACCCCAATTTTTCTTCTACGCTTGCAGAGGTCCGTTATTCTTTCGCACGAGTGCACATTGTTTTACTTCTTGCCGGTGACCGTTCTCAAGAGGACGATCACTGCTATCAAGTTACCGCTCAGCGCAAGACTCGCCTACGGAATCCGAAATTTCTTTAATGTTTTCGCCAATTCTACGATCTTTTATAAAGCAGACGTGAGCGTAGCGAACGTTGCCTTTTTGCAGAGGTGTTGTGAGGCGAGGCGTACACCCATGAGCAAGATTATACGGACCTCGGGGTTGCAGAAAAAGCTAACTTTATTTGTAATTAACGCGCATAAACGGAAACTGACGAATGCACTAAAAAATTCGTAATGCCAAGTTTGGACTGCGGTCTTTAATTTCTAGTTGCATTCACAAAGAGAGGAGGAAATTAGTTTTATCGCGTAATCGCTGGTCCGTATACCTTTGCTCACGGGTGTACATACTTTGCTGCTAATAACTTAAGTGTGAGAAGACTAATTGACAAAAATCCGTCCACATTTCATTAGAACCTTCAGGACACTTGTTTATGCGGCAAATTCGGATGCTTTAATTTAGCGATGCAATCCAACCCCCTGACGATGTGCGTGAAGTTCGAATGAGAGCACGTCTCGCCGAATCCATCTGATATGTTTTGCCTGGCAAGCATCTGCCACGACGTGTATCAGTGTCGGCCACCATCGCTTAAACTTCGTCACGCACTCCGTTACGGGGTCTGTCGTAATAGCGGGGCGCTCGATTTCGATATTGTCTGGTTTAAGCGCTGAAATTTAATAATGAATATCACGAATTACGTGCGATTTTCAATATTAAAAAAAAATCGAGGTGCATTACAATGTGGGTGCCTCCAAAGCTGAGATATGATCAGCTGCTCCCGAGGGTTAAATAAAAAAAAAACCAACAAAATTTCATTACCCTTTTCAAGCTTACGTTAACAGCGGCAGCGTATGTCCGCCTCCCCTAGCAACTCTATTGCAAGAACGCCACCTTCGCTATAGCAGTTTCATTAAAAAATATGTAGTCTAAAAAAAAAAAATAACTGTAAAGCGAAAGCCTAGTTTAATCAGAATGCACGCACGACGCAAACATTGTTGCAGTCCCCCTGAGCAGAAGTACACGAACCGGGGCGATTCCTCGATCAAGCCGTTCTATTGCGTAAACATTAGAATCGGAAATCTGTTCGTCTGTCTGAACGCGTGACACGATGCGCTCCATAGGAATACATGGGGGCCTTATGACTACGCATGACTACTGAGATTTGTGCTTATGACTATATGTAGTGAGTACTGCAGAGGTATTAAGAGTAATTAAGGTTAATATAAGATTAATTACGATGAAACTACTTAACCGTAATGACGATTAATTGAGGGTGATTAAGTAGCGATGCCAATTAAATTAGGTTAACTTAATTACACTGATCGAGTAATTACGGTGACATTATTAACATATTCAAGATTATTTATGGGTGCTAAGGTCAATTAGGGCAAAGTACGATTACCATTAAATTAAGGTTAAGATGAATTATGCCTAATTAAAATTGATGACGATTACATTTTAAGCCCAACCAAGATTAATAAGGAGAAATATACCTGACGTATGTGTACAAGATGACTGGACTCGGGAGTTCCTGCAGTATACTTCTTTCTCCTGCGTCTATGTAACTTGAAATCGACGACTGCAGTCCTAACTTGGCATTGCGAACTTTACGGTGCACTCAGAAATTCCAGTTCATGGGCCTGAACTACGAATAAGTTAATTTTACTCGGCAAGCCTGCGGTCCGTGTAGTTTTACTTGCGAATATACAGCGGACGAACTTGACCCGCGAGTTTTGATTTCGACGACCTATATGTATACAATTGCGCTTGCTACTATGGCGATTCGAGTGTACTGTGACTTGCATTTCGCGGCACAAGCCCGCCTAATTCAGATATTTTCGACTCAATAGTATTGTGGCAGCATTTCTTGTTCACCATCTCTAAAACGTGACAACAGCGTGCGAGTCGGGGACTGACAAATTTGAAATTTTCAAGGGTAGCACGGCGGTAACGTGTTCAAAAGTGTTGAATGTTGCGCCAGTTGGTATTTCGACAAGAGAACCATCTTGAAATAGCGCGCAACGGGACGCTCGTGACCGCTCGTGTAACGTTAGAGGCATTTTTATCAGAAAAGCCGGTCATTATTGTGTAAGCGAAACTTTGATTGCACTGTACGATGCAGAAATGAAAGTCCTTTCGCGCCTGATTTAATCACGTCCTCTTTGACGGATTCCATTTTTCCTTGTAACGGTGCGTCTGCGAAGCTTGTAGATTTATATACCTGTGGGTGGGGCTTCAGCGAAATCAATTGTTAGTTTGCGCCTGTCTTCGTCTTCTTTTCTGTTCTGTCGTCCCGTTGCCCGCTATTTCAAGATGGTTCTCATGTTCAAAAGCATCACGACGAAATCATTTTTAAACAGAAGTTACACAGAACTTACTGGCCTTGGGCTTCTTTCTTTAAACAAAGCGTTTCCTGAAGTGTTTCCACGTGGCCTTCAGTAGAAGCCAGTGAATAACGGCGTGCTACAACACCGGCTTTTATAAGGAGCATTGCATGCGACGCTGACTTTATTTACACGTGGTAATTTTCATTATTATTACTACTGTTCACATGAAATGTGTCATTAACGTATAAGTTTAAAAAAAATCAATGGGCCAATTTCAGGCTGAAAAACAAAAAATCACCTCCCACCCGATTTCGATTACTTTCTTTTTCTACGAAAACAAATGACGTAGCGGATGTAATCGGCGCAATAAACTTAGAGCAATATTCTTTTTTTTTTTTTCAGGACGTCCTGCGACATTTTTTCAACACGGATAAAAAACTTTGTTAGTCACTTGACAATCCTAAAGAAAAAAAAAAATTCTGGCGTCATACGTACCAAAACCACGATGTGAGGCACGCTATAGTGGGGGACTCCGGATTAATTTTGACCACTTGAGCTTCGTTAACGTTCACCAAATGCACGGCGCACGGTAGACAATACTGTCTTGAAAGTCTGTGCCTATTATTACTCCAGTACTTGTACAATGGTGTCTACAGCTTCATAATACATCACCTGCTTTTCAACATTCTGAAACACTTCCGCATTTGTATGTATGTGTGTGTGTGCGTATTCCTACGCACATTTAAATACCATGGACATTGGTCGAATATCTTAAGACGCCAGGACGAAGAAGTACGTCCGACAGTGTAAAAGCGGAAATCTCACATAATTCATGGAGCGGTGATGTGATCTTGTGACGTAAAACGATACCACTGCATGTATAGGGCGGCCTGATGCCGCGCCATACTATCTCGAAGTAATGTTCACACAAAAGCTGGGCGCGATGCCATGCAGAAAACGGTGGCACTGCTTCGTGTAGTTATTTGTTTGACCTATTGCTTCAGTAGACGGTTTCAAGTTTAGACAAATAATAAATCCTACAAACTAAATGTCTGCGAGTCTGTTTTACTCCGTGTCGTAGCAAGAGGGACGTACTATAATGACGAAGAGGAGCAAAAGAAAAACGCCAGCCAGATCGTGTGTTCCATGCCTGCAGTGCAACCAGTGGGCCAGCCGGATCGCCAGTGCTTAGCACGAGTGTGAGCCGTTCGGGCAACCAGCTGTTCCTGCTCTGCGTCACCTGCCTTCTCGGTTACGAACAGACGCTACCATCTGAACTGTTCAATACACCCCATTACAATTGGTGGAGGTGCGGGGGATTCAAGAACATCCACACCCTCGAACTCCGGTCTCGGACTCTGCCTCCCGTCATGCCCGACTCTCCCCAGCCGACGTCGCCGCCACCCTCCGTTGCCTGCTCTGGCGCTGTCTCGCAACGCCATCCAGCGGTTTTCAGCGGTAGGGATGAACAGGACGTCAATGTCTACCTACGAACGGGTGAGCTTGCACAATCGATGGACGATATCACCAAGTTAAATGCCGTCATCTTGTACCTTGCGGGAGTGGCTCACCTTTGGTTTAAAAATCACGAAGCCGACTTTCAGTCCTGGTCCGCGTTCAAGCAGTTTCGCTGCAGTTTTCGGTCGCCCCGCCGTCCACAAGTTGCGCGCCGAGCAGCGGTTACGAGAGCGAGCGCAACAACCCGGTGAAACATTCACCTGTTATATCGAAGAGGTGCTCGACCTATGCAAACGTGTGGATGCTTCTATGCCCGAAAATGACAAATTGAAGCACATCTTGAAGGGCATCGCTGATGACATTTTTCAAATGTTGATCGCCAAGAGTCCGCGCACCGTAGCAGAGCTTATAAACTTGTGCCAAAGCTACGAGTTGAGGAGGCAGCGCGAGTTGACCAGGCGCCCCTCAGTGGCTGACGAGGCCCTCTCTTCCATGACAGTCTTCTCTGATCGCTCCCCGTTGCTCACACAAATCCAAGCTTTCGTGCGGAACAAAGTTGCACGTCAGCAGCCGCTGCCGCAAGAGTCTCTTACACAGCTCGCCCCTACGCTCCGGCGGGTTATTGAAGACCAAGTTGCTGAGGCTCTACCAACGCAGCATCAGCAGTACCCTGTCGCCGCGCCACTTACTTACGCATCCGTCGCCGCACAGCCTCCTCGTCAACCACTCGTTGCGCTACATCCTAGGCCGCTACCACCCGTTGATCATCCCGTTCATCAACCTGCTCCCGCCTTTGCTAATCCTTGGTGCACGCAAAACAGGCCCATATGTTATGCCTGCGGTATTCCCGGCCATGTTGCACGACTCTGCCGCCGCCGCATGCTGCACTCTGATGGGTTCGTGCAGTCGTCTCCCTACGCCGACGTACAACTTTTCCACGACACTTATTTTAGTCGGCAGTCGAACAGGCCACCAGCCGAGCGCCCGGTCCTTACACGTCGTTCACCTTCCCCGCGTCGCCGCTCGTTGTCCCCCATGCGTCGGCGCCCTTCACCCACGCAAGAGGAAAACTAAGCGCCGCAGTTCAGGAGGCAGGAACTGCGTCGCCATCGATCTGTACAAGTCCTCCAATGTCGCCTTCAAACGTTGTCGACCTTACTGTTGACGGCGTCCCTACCGTTGTGCTAATTGATACTGGAGCAGCTGTGTATGTCCTAAACGAACGCCTCTCTCGCGCTTTACGAAAAGTTACGACGCCACTTTCTGGGTTTTCTCTTCGCACAGCAAGCGCCCAGCCAGTTCAGCCTTCAGCAGCATGCACAGCTAGAGTTGTTATTCAGGGCGTTCTCCATATTGTGAAGTTTGTGGTTCTGCAGTCCTGCTCTCACGACGTGATACTGAGGTGGGACTTTCTTTCGCGAAATAACGCCGTCATCAATTGTGCACGTGCTGAAGTTGAATTATCGCCTCTGTGTGACGTGCCCCTCGTCGGCGCCACTTCCCGCTAAGCTAGTCCTTTGGTAAGACATCGCCATACCGCCGTACTCGTCTGCCGTTGTTCCCGTCTTCTGTGGCGCTATCTCTGAAGGCGCTGTCCTCTTCACTCCCTCGGCACTCTTCATAACCCGCAAGGACGTTCCCCCTCCCTTTCGCCACGCTTGACATTTCAGCCGGTTTCAGCTCCATCGTTGTCTGCAATCCGCTTCCTACAACCCTGAAGGCTCTTTGCGGCGAAGCACTTGGCCGTGTTCAGCCTCTTGATGACATGTTTATAACCGACGTGCCGGATGCTTCGTATGCAGAGCTCACTGACTTCTGTGCACTTTCCACTTCTGCTCCGCCGTCACCTGACTTATTAACACCTTTCATTGCCGATGACCGTACTTCCGAGCAGCACTCCCAGCTTCTTCACCTGCTTGCCCAGTTCCGTTCTTGTTTTGATGTCGCTCAGCCTACTCTGGGTCGCACGTCAACCGTCAGCCACCACATCGACACCGACTCCAACGCGCCATTGCGGCAGCGCCCGTACCGCGTCTCCGCCAAGGAGTGTCAGGTGATCAGTGAGCACTTGGACGACAGGTTTCAGCGCGGCGTCATTCGACCTTCCAATAGCCCGTGGGCAACACCGGTGCTTCTCGTCACAAAAAAAGATGGTTCTATTCGGTTCTGCATCGATTATCGCCGTCTTAATAAGATAACGCGAAAAGACGTCTACCCTCTACCGCGCATTGACGACGCTCTGGACAGCTTGCAAGGTGCTGAATTCTTCTCTTCGTTGGATTTACGCTCGGGCTACTGGCAGGTCCCGATGTCAGCAGTTGATCGCCCTAAAACTGCATCCATTACTCCAGATGGTTTATACAAACTTATAGTGATGCCATTTGGCCTACGCGATGCACCTGCTACGTTTGAACGAATGATGGACAATAACTTGCGCGGCCTAAAATGGAGCACGTGTTTATGCTACCTCGACGACATCGGTGTGTTCGCCCCTGATTTGAGCACGCATCTTCTTCGCCTTAGGCAAGTGCTGACGTCCTTGACCAACGCAGGCCTGCAACTGAACCTGAAAAAGTGCCAGTTCGCCGCGCGCAAGCTCATGATTCCAGGTCACATCGTATCACACGGCGGCATTTGCCCCCACCCATCAAAACTTCGCGCTGTTGCAGAGTTTCCTAAACCTAAGACACTCAAGAACTCCGCGCTTTCATCAGCCTCTGTTCTTACTTCAGACGCTTTGTTCGCAATTTTGCCTCGATTATATCACCTCTGACACAACTCATAAGTGGCGCCAATGACCTATCCTCTTGGTCTCCTGCATGCGACACCACGTTCGTGACCTTACGCCGTCTGCTGACGTCTCCGCCTACACTGCGACACTACGACCCCGCCGCCCGAACTGAAGCGCATACCGATGCCAGTGGTATTGGCCTTGGCGCTGTCCTTGCGCAGCGGAAGCTAGGCTACTCCGAGTACGTCGTTGCTTATGCCAGTCGTGCCCTGACCAAAGCGGAACGCAATTACAGCGCCACAGAAAAAGAATGCCTGGCCATCGTTTGGGCACTCGGGAAGTTTCGCCCTTGTTTATACGGCAAGCCTTTCAATGTGGTTACTGGCCATCACGCCCTTTGTTGGTTATCCTCTTTAAAAGACCCGTCTGGACGCCTTGCCCGCTGGTCTCTGCGCATTCAAGAATACGACATACACGTCATCTACCGCTCAGGTCGCAAGCACACTGACGCTGACGCTCTGTCCCGCTCTCCGCTGCCAGCCAACACGGCCTCCCTCTCCACCACTGAGGCGGTATCCTCGGTCGACATCGACACCTTCGCATCAGAACAGCACAAGGATCCTTGGGTGGCCTCTCTTTTGGATCTCCTCTCTGGCTCGCATGCATCTCCCATCTCCCTTTCCCTGCGTCGCCAGGCTGCCCATTTTGCTGTCCGTGATAACCTCTTGTATCGACGCAACTACCAACCCGATGGTCGCAAGTGGCTCCTGGTTATCTTTAGGACTTTGTGTTCCGACATGTGCGCGTCTTTCCATACTGACCCACAATGTGCACACGCAGGCGTTTTGAAGACGTATGAGCGCCTGCGGCAACCTTACTACTGGCGAGGAATGTTTACTTTTGTCCAAATGTTTGTAGTCCTGAGGTGGGCTGAGGAGGTAGCGGAGGCCTACCACGACTGGTAGACGGACTTCTAGCCACACAATGTGGTGATGGACGCCTGCTGGGACTGGAGTACTTAGACCTCCCTCTCCCCTTTCTTAAAAGGGGAATAGTTCATTCATTCATTGTCCGCTCGTGCCTGCAATGCCAACGCCGTAAATCTCCGCCTCATCCGGCCCACGGTTTATTACAGCCGCTTCCGTGCCCTGCTCGTGCCTTCGACCGTGTGGGAATTGACCTGTACGGGCCCCTACCGCTAACACCCGCTGGAAAACGATGGAGTATTGTCGCAGTTGATCACCTTACACGCTATGCTAAAGCCGCTGCTCTACCTGCAGCGACCGCCAGTGACGTTGCATCATTTCTGCTCCATCGTTTCATTCTTGCGTGCGAAAGCAGAGAATGCGGTCAGTGGCTTTGCCTCCGAAGAACGTCAGCGATAGCAGGCGCGAGAGTCTAAATTGTCGGCGTTGCGCGCAAGCTACCGATGAAAATCGCTCACTGGAGGCCGCTCGTAAGATTCAAGCTACGTCGTTCAAGTAGTCTGCGTCCAAGAGGCAGAAGCTTGAGTTGCCACTTCCTTCGAGTTTCACCGGGGCAAGTTCCAAATTCAAGAGAATATTTCTGGACGCGGACTTCGGCCATATAGTTGCTCGGTCTGCGATAGACAGCTTCGCTGGCTAATCCGCCACCATATGAATGGTTCGGCCCGAAATTTTTTTTAAAGGTGAACAGCATCGTATCGACATTGAAGTGTGTGCTTTCTTACTTCCCCAACATTCTATGTAATAATTGGTTACGTTACCCGTTATCTTCACAGATAGCAGGACTCTATGAAAGGCATACAGCTAGGGATGGCCGGCAAGTGTCACAAACATGGTGACGATCCCGTTTTCAACGCGGTTGATTTCCCACATCCGTTCGCCACAATGCATAGTATACTAGGGGAGAGGCATGCTCCGTCCGACATCTCCACCTTCCCTCGCATTAAACTTCCTTCTGTTCTATCAATATGGTTGACTATATGTAGTAATCTTTAAATCGCTACATTTTTCGAGGTTCTTGCATACCCGTCTGCATAAGTCCGAAAATAAATATCAGGACCGGGTGGTGACTAGAGAATTCAAAAATTCAAAAATAGAGGAGACCTACCTACCTTTACGACACCCATCCACGAGAAAGTCGCGATCACCGCACTGGCTCGGTGGTCAATACGTAACAAGAGAGAAAAATACACTCGGACGCTGCGAGAAAATATTCCCACCCTGTTTCAATAACAAGAAAATACATCCGAAGGCAGGTATAAAAATGCGCAACAAGCATAACATGCATGCGCTAGAGTTTCTGTTTTGCATATACGCGCATGACGTGCTGCGTAAGCTTGATTGACTACTGACACCGCAGCTAACCCACGCCCCTCGCGCGTGAATCGTTGGGTATCAATCGGTGGGTATCTTGCTTCAGTGCGCGTATAAACCTTTGTTCGCTGGCTAAAATGACATAGCAAAGGGAGTTCCTTTGAAGTCAAGGGCAGTGCGCAGCGCTAGAATGCAGAAATGACCGCTGCCAGCAAGAACAGGGAGGACCACCGGGCCCGAGTACCACCACTCTGGGCCGTCAACCACGCATGGTCCTGCCCGTCGGGGTTTCCTGCGAGGGACAGAAGTACGCGCAGCAGCAATCACTAACCAGCCTGACAGGTTAACTTCATCAACACCGCGTAACAAAGTTTAAATCATTGCATGGTATTTCCTTCCCACGGCACCCTTTCTTTCGTAGAATCACTCATCTACCCTCTTGCCCCCCCCCCCCCTTATATTGCTAGTCCAGGCAAAGAATATTAGAAGCCGTCTGGTCCATGTTTCTGATATCATCCCCTTCCTCACTGTGTCTTGATGTGCGACACCACTTCACCCAGCGTGCTTTTTTTTATTTCTCCATTTTGTACGGATACATTAAATTATGGGGTTTTACGTGCCAAAACCACTTTCTGATTATGAGGCACGCCGTTGTGGTGGACTCCAGAAATTTCGACCACCGGGGGTTCTTTAACGTGTACCTAAATCTAAGTGCACGTTTCTTTTTGCGCATTTCGCCCCCATCGAAATGCGGCCGCTGTGGCCGGGATTCGATCCCGCGACCTCGTGCTCAGCAGCCCAACACCATACATAGCCACTGAGCAAGCACGGCGAGTTTTGTGCAAATACATGCTGTCGTACTTTTCTTGAAAAGTGACTCCCGCACCCCCTTTCTTCCTTTAGTCTAATTAATGTGCGCTTTTGTGTGTGTGCATAAATACCTGCATTAGAATGTGAACCACATACTCGCTACATATTCGCCACACATTCGTCAAGTAATTCCTTCTCTTTCATTTTTGATCCTTAGTGCGGCAACGCCTGCACATATGAACCACATATATATCTCTGAAGGCGCTGTCCTCTTCACTCCCTCGGAACTCTTCATAACCCGCAATGACGTTCCCCTCCCTTTCGCCACGCTTGACATTTCAGCCGGTTTCAGCTCCATCGTTGTCTGCAATCCGCTTCCTACAACCCTGAAGGCTCTTTGCGGCGAAGCACTTGGCCGTGTTCAGCCTCTTGATGACATGTTTATAACCGACGTGCCGGATGCTTCGTATGCAGAGCTCACTGACTTCTGTGCACTTTCCACTTCTGCTCCGCCGTCACCTGACTTATTAACACCTTTCATTGCCGATGACCGTACTTCCGAGCAGCACTCCCAGCTTCTTCACCTGCTTGCCCAGTTCCGTTCTTGTTTTGATGTCGCTCAGCCTACTCTGGGTCGCACGTCAACCGTCAGCCACCACATCGACACCGACTCCAACGCGCCATTGCGGCAGCGCCCGTACCGCGTCTCCGCCAAGGAGTGTCAGGTGATCAGTGAGCACATGGACGACAGGCTTCAGCGCGGCGTCATTCGACCTTCCAATAGCCCGTGGGCAACACAGGTGGTTCTCGTCACAAAAAAAAAAAAAGGTGGTTCCATTTGGTTCTGCGTCGATTATCGCCGTCTTAATAAGATAACGCGAAAAGACGTCTACCCTCTATCGCGCATTGACGACGCTCTGGACAGCTTGCAAGGTGCTGAATTCTTCTCTTCGTTGGATTTACGCTCGGGCTACTGGCAGGTCGCGATGTCAGCAGTTGATCGCCCTAAAACTGCATTCATTACTCCAGATGGTTTATACGAACTTATAGTGATGCCATTTGGCCTACGCGATGCACCTGCTACGTTTGAACGAATGATGGACAATAACTTGCGCGGCCTAAAATGGAGCACGTGTTTATGCTACCTCGACGACATCGGTGTGTTCGCCCCTGATTTGAGCACGCATCTTCTTCGCCTTAGGCAAGTGCTGACGTCCTTGACCAACGCAGGCCTGCAACTGAACCTGAAAAAGTGCCAGTTCGCCGCGCGCAAGCTCATTATTCCAGGTCACATCGTATCACACGGCGGCATTTGCCCCGACCCATCAAAACTTCGCGCTGTTGCAGAGTTTCCTAAACCTAAGACACTCAAGAACTCCGCGCCTTCATCGGCCTCTGTTCTTACTTCAGACGCTTTGTTCGCAATTTTGCCTCGATTATATCACCTCTGACACAACTCTTAAGTGGCGCCAATGACCTATCCTCTTGGTCTCCTGCATGCGACACCGCGTTCGTGACCTTAAGCCGTCTGCTGATGTCTCCGCCTACACTGCGACACTACGACCCCGCCGCCCGAACTGAAGCGCATACCGATGCCAGTGGTATTGGCCTTGGCGCTGTCCTTGCGCAGCGGAAGCTAGGCTACTCCGAGTACGTCGTTGCTTACGCCAGTCGTGCGCCGACCAAAGCGGAACGCAATTACAGCGCCACAGAAAAAGAATGCCTGGCCATCGTTTGCGCACTCGGGAAGTTTCGCCCTTGTTTATACGGCAGGCCTTTCAATGTGGTTACTGGCCATCACGCCCTTTGTTAGTTATCCTCTTTAAAAGACCCGTCTGGACGCCTTGCCCGCTGGGCTCTGCGCATTCAAGAATACGACATACACGTCATCTACCGCTCAGGTCGCAAGCACACTGACGCTGACGCTCTGTCCCGCTCTCCGCTGCCAGCCAACACGGCCTCCCTCTCCACCAGTGAGGCGGTATCCTCGGTCGACATCGACACCTTCGCATCAGAACAGCACAAGGATCCTTGGGTGGCCTCTCTTTTGGATCTCCTCTCTGGCTCGCATGCATCTCCCATCTCCCTTTCCCTGCGTCGCCAGGCTGCCCATTTTGCTGTCCGTGATAACCTCTTGTATCGACGCAACTACCAACCCGATGGTCGCAAGTGGCTCCTGGTTATCCTTAGGACTTTGCATTCCGACATGTGCGCGTCTTTCCATACTGACCGACAATGTGCACACGCAGGCGTTTTGAAGACGTATGAGCGCCTGCGGCAACCTTACTACGGGCAAGGAATGTTTACTTTTGTCCAAAAGTTTGTCCGCTCGTGCCCGCAATGCCAACGCCGCAAATCTCCGCCTCATCCGGCCCACGGTTCATCCGGCCCACGGTCCGTGCCCTTCTCGTGCCTTCGACCATGTGGGAATTGACCTTTACGGGCCCCTACCGCTAACACCAGCTGGAAAACGATGGATTATTGTCGCAGTTGATCACCTTACACGCTATGCTAAAACCGCTGCTCTACCTGCAGCGACCGCCAGTGACGTTGCATCCTTTCTGCTCCATCGTTTCATTCTTCGTCATGGCTCACCTCGGGAGCTGCTGAGTGATAGAGGCCGTGTGTTTTTGTCGCAGGTGTTTGAAGCTCTGCTTGCTCAATGCCGCATAGTTCACCGGACCACCACGGCGTACTATACTCAAACTAACGGGCTTATGGAGCGTTCCAATCGCACCCTTGGCGATATGCTCACCATGTACGTTTCATCGGAGAATACAAACTGGGACATCATCCTCCCATTTGTCACGCACGCATATAATACGGCTACACAAAGTACTACATGATTTTCCCCGTACTTTCTTCTCTACGGTCGCGGTCCTTCCCATACCATCAATACGGTTTTGCCTTATACACCCGACACGTCAGAGTATGCTCCCGTTTCAGCCGCCGCCAGATACGCCGAGGAATGCCGTCAATTAGCCCTAAAGTTCACCTCCACCGACCAACAACGACAAAAAGCCAATCATGATGGCGACGCTACGAATCCGAACTTCGCTCCCGGCACACTTGTCTTGTTGTCCGTGCCTTCTACCACGCCTGGACTTTCAACAAAACTTCTCTCGCAGTATGACGGACCATACCGCATCGTCGAACGCACCTCTGTGGTCAACTATGTCATAGAGCCGCTTATGCTGACATCCGACAAGCGCCGCCGTGGACGGGATGTTGTTCACGTTCGCTGCCTGAAACAATTCTATGACCCGCTCGTCTCCACGTCGTAAGTCGCCAGGATAGCTCCGCTTTTGCACCGGGGGTAATTGTAATGAAGAAGAAGAGGACACAAGAACAAGGCCAGCCAGATCGTCTGTTCCATGCCTGCAGTGCAACCAGTGGGCCAGCCAGATCGCCAGTGCTTCTTAGCACGAGTGTGAGCCGTTCGGGCAACCAGCTGTTCCTGCTCTGCGTCACCTGCCTTCTCGGTTATGAACAGAAGCTACCATCTGAACTGTTCAATACACCCCATTACAGTACTTCCATTTCGTCTGCTTGTTTCCACGTCGTGCAGTCGAGCGTGCAGAAAACTAAACTATCTGCCATTTTCTACCTGAAACACTTCCACGTCTTTCATGCACCAAGTCTGCAGAAACATTAGGTGTTTATAATAGGTGGAATGCTTGGTTGTTACAGTCTACACGACTGCCATATCATGACTAGTAAAAAACATTACAAGGGTTGATAGCAACATTCTTGCTTTATTATCATCAATAAAAGGTGGGGATGCTGACTGTTACAAGAAATAAGCAACTAAAACACAGTAGCTGCCTTCTTTAGCAACATTAATTTAATGGAATTCTTAATGGATTGGACCAACAGTCTGAGCCAGTCTGTCCTTTCTTTGGTTGAGAAACCTCTTCCAGCACAAGCAATAGAAATCAGTTCTTGATTTGATTCAATGATAATGACAACAGAATAAATCAATTTGTAGTACTGTTAATATTAGATCTCAAGAAATGTATTCTAACTTAATTATCTGATATCAAAGCTTTACACCAACTATTTCAGAACTCTATGCAGGGCCAATGAGATTGGAAACATGCATTCAATGAGAAAGAAAACCTCACATTATGTACATGAACACCCATAAAAGTATGTACATATACTGCATATATTAAGATTAAAGTTCACCTTATTTACAGCAGGTTCAATTTCATTCTCCGAAAGGAGATACACACACAGAACATAAACAGCCCCAAAATGGCCACATGAAAGTAGACAGCTACACCAAGGACTAAGCTGGCTAGGCCCAATATGCAGAATGGCACTTTCCTCCAGCATTCAGATGCATCAGGCTCAACACCAAACAAATATTGTTCACTAACATTTCAAGCATAGCTACTCCTTTCATTTTCATGAAACACTTCAGGGCCTTTTTAAGTCCAATGTACATCAATAAAACCTATAAAACATGTCCACTCATTACATTGCTTATAAAAATATATCTAGACCCTTCCTCTGTAGTTACACAGGTCACTTATTTTTTTATTTTTTTCAGGCACCTACTGCAGCTATTAAAACAACATGATGTTCTCACATCAGGATCTATAAGTGGATAAGCTAGGATCATAACAGCCTTTTGAATTGGTACACCAGAGGCAAGTGCTTGATACTCATCACACATGCTTGCTACCTACAGAAGCTTCTATCAGTGCAAACAAATTGCAGTACGTTTACACACTTCACTACAACAAGTGAGACGCAAGCATGCATTGCGATTTCCATGGCGCTGTGTCTTGGAGCTCTGTATTCCATAATAACCCTTTTCTTCATAATACGCAAGTTCCGCATCTTTACCCTTCTAAATAATTAGTAAAAAGGAAGATTTTGTAAACTCAATTACATAATGTTTCTTCTGACACAGCCTACTTTGGCATTTGTATAGTATAAGCTTTAAGTCATCTGACAAACCAACTGACTGATTCATGAGTAGTCTATTAAACACTTGGGCACCCAGAGTATTACTAGAAGTGATGCTATAGGACAGATATCATTAGCAAAATTTTATGAAATGGAGGAAATTAAAAACCCAGATAACTAACGTATGCTCAATTTCTGCTACACATAATAACAGAACAAATAGCAGAATTAGTTGCGCTTGACTCAATGATAGTACATGATTTAAATCAGAACAATAGTTTTTGAAGTCCTGTTCCACCTATATAAATGCCCCTGCATGAAGCAATGACACCACAGTGAAACATTGCAATACACAAGTGATAGACAATACAAATCACAACTTGGTGATAAGCAGAGCTGAGGTCTCAGCTTATCTCACATATTCTAACATCACCCCATAGTCTCTCTAACCACAGCTGTTTAATAACAATTCAACTGCCATGCTTAAGCATAAAATGACATGTTAAAGGGACTGTCTTCTACTAGACTTGATAGGAGAAGCTGGAACTTTGACACACAATGCAACAGCTTGTGGAAACGCAGGAAGAGAGGTAGCATGGTCACAAGTCTTTCAGTTGCACTACAAGTCAAGCTATAGAAAACTATTCGACCTGAAGGTACCTAAATAAGTAACAAAGTTTCAGATAGTTGAGCCTACAACGCCTAATGTGCAATAATATTTGCACATGCCTATAATTTGATATCCATTGATCTAGATTATGAGCAACAGTAAGTGAAGCAAAAAATAACAGCGAAATGTGTCAGAACAGACAAAATACTTCACCATGAACTGCACAAGGATGAAAGCAAAAGAAAACTAAAAGCTAAAGAGAATAATAAAGATCTCTTTATGATGTCACATTTTATTTTCTCACTCCCCCTGCCTCTTTCTTTTATAAAGAAATTGTATTCGACCATACAGTCACATTTATTCAACTTGTCAATTTCAATATCTTTACTAGATCAGTCTTGGCACTAGGAAGCATCAGGCAATTAAGAATTGCTGCATTTGCTCAGGCCCAAATGTTAAAGCTGTAGATTTTGCTACAGGAGAATCCCAGTAAGTGGAAATCCCTTAATCATAACTCCCTAAATGGAACTGCACCATTGCGTTGGTTATTTTTAAATTCAGGAGTCTATCATACTGAAATATGGCCTTCTTCCCCCTCCACATAAACTGAACAAGACAGAACCAAATGACTAACAGCATAATGTGACTACATTAGCAGGATGTGTTAGTGTCCTCATTTTTCCCTTACTTTTCTCATTTTGAGCCTGGGAAGCAGTCTGTAGGTCTTTTCTTTGTTTCAGCCTAGTCTAGCCAACACTTTCAATGTCAATTTAACAGCACATGCAATATTCACTAATTGAAAAAGTCTGAACCCAGTAAAATTTTTAAAGTGTTTGCTTCACAAAAATGACGTTGAAAAAATGACATTCGCAATTAAGTGCTGCATATTGAAGGGAAGCCTGCAAGTCCTAGCAGCTGTGAGGGCTGAAGCCAACACTGAGTTAGTTTCGATGTCTCAATAGGTAACTTAAGTTTCAGAGGTGGATAGCTGGAGCCTGCAAAAATGGTAATATCATTCTTATCGGTGCAAGTCCTTAGTACAAATTATATAGGTAGATTTGTAATGTGCACTCACTGATAATAACAAAGTTGGAATGCTTGTGAAAACAGGCTTTCTTATTTGTTCCCATGCCTTTCCTCACAAAAGAATTCCTGATACCTTCTCTTGAATTTCTTTAATAACATTCAAATGAGTCTTGAGATTCCACAAGCATCATGGTTGTTTGGATGCCATCCTCAGGAAGGGAAACAAAATTTAACGCTTCTATGCTGGTTTACACACGAATATAACTTAGGGTTATTTGTGCCAAAGCCCTAGTTTCTGTACTAAAAGCATGATGCACCTTCTTTAGCAGACAGTCCTATTTGCAAAGCAGCAAACGTTTTCACAATGCTAAAGCACAAAGCACAGGATAAGACAACACACAAAAGTAAGCATATAGTTCAGTGTCAAAGGGTGGTGTGAACAGGCAAGTCATCAAAGTAATAAGCAGGGCAAACACCAAAAGCACAGAATAAGCCCAGCCTTTACACATAATCATCTATCACTTGTTCCTCCCGAAGATAAATACATGATACTTGGTCCAGGCACCTCTATTTTATACACAACTGGGTAACTAATGCATTTTAAACTGCTTCATCACACTGCCAATGCTTCTTGTCACATTAGTCCAACCATTCTGACAACAGGTGTATAGAGAAAGCTGAGAACATGGTTTCGGGCACACCGTAGGAATAATGTAGCCTGCTCTGTTAGTGAACCTGCAGTACCAGACAGCATGCTTCTATGACTGCTCATCTCATGAAACTTGCACACTGCATTGGCCTTCCAGGAATAAAATGTCTACAGCTGTACACGAAGTTTCTCTATTGCCACCAGGATTCACTTCTTTGTTCATTGATGGAAGGTCTTACGTACATTTGCTAAGTTCATTAGTGTCAGTCCTAAACATGAAATAAGGCAGCTTTATGAGCACTGCCACTTAAGGGAGTGGACTGGCTTCAGTTTCATGGAACAAGATAAATGAGAAAAGCCAGCCTGGATCATGCTGCTCATATAATTCTGCTGAATATAGACAAAATGTCCTGCACAAATGCCAAACATTGCATGATTATGAATTAAATGTGGTACTTCCCACACTTAATTCAGACATGGTAACATGAATAAGAAAAGTTTGTAAGATACACACATGTACCCAGCCTCAGGGCATAGAACAAGCAAGGATTAAAGGAAAACATCTGAATGTATCTTAGCAAGAAGCTGAAGTATACATCATGGCCTGGTACCATAGAGCAGCCAAGCCTATCAAAGCAAGCACAAAAAAAAATTATTCTTGACTAGGAAAACTTCAAAGGTCTACTGCAGTGCCACACCATATGTCAAACAGTTGAAGAGTTAGATGTCGCTTAATGACGGCTTATGCATTGCAACCCAGAAGGGAGGTTTTATAACTGTTTCTACAAATATTAGGTAGTCGACCTTCGTTTGCTACAAGGTACTTCACCATCCCGAAGCCTCAACAAGCAGTTCATTGGATCAACTGATAAATGCCAATTTTCCTTTTCTCCTTATACAGCACAATTTAAGGGTAACTAAACAAGCAAATCTTGAAATGAATTGGACAATTTTACTAATTTACCACCTGCTTTATCTTAACTTGCTGCTAACTGAGACACCCAGAAGAAGATATCCCAAGTGGACCAAACGGATATCTTCCAGATATCTTTATTTGCAGAAAATGGATATATCCTTAAGAGGATAGCGATAGAAACTGGACGTGGGAGGGGAAATTATTTTATTACTTGATAACTGCATGAGAAGGACAACACTGACATGCCACAGAAGTAGGCTTGCTGGTAAGTTTATGAATGGAAGGTGTGCACTGAAAGCCACTTAACAAAAGCATAGCATGTGAAATTTTAATCCTCAGGCCACAGTGTCTCCTACTGAAATGTCCAGATGTCATATATATCTAGGTATAAGACTGAAAAACCTGGATTGGTGGGTTAAAGTTCTATGACTATCTTCACATTTTGGCACATTTGTCATACTCGTACACCTAGCAGCAGTATGCTTAACCATAATTTTGGCTTTAAGAGAGCCCATTAAGTCTTGCTTAGGACTTGCACCTATCAAACATAAAAATTCAAATATCAGCTAGATTTAGCACAGCAATCCTGTTTGGCCGAAACCATTAATTTGGTGTAGCTTCTGAAGATCACAGCATTTCAGCAAATATATTCTGCAACAATGATATTGTTACACAAGGCCCACTGAACATTTGAATGCATCAGCATTTGGAGAAACTGACTGGTACAGAAAAATTTGCATAATCCCAGTTTCAATACACATATACGCAACAATTTTCGGTTGCATAAATTTTGCATACCGCATGGTCTGTATGAGAACACGTGAGCAAATATTTCAAAAGTTAAAGAAACAGTCAGTGGTGGTAGGCCACACCTGTTACAGAATTACTTGATCAGGCTGTGGCAGATCTCAAATTTATGCAGCAAATGTGAACTGAGCCTTCAGCGCACAGAATATTCCCTATAAGTATGGCAGTTGAAACATACATCATATTCTCTTAAAGAGACAATAAAGGTAAATATTAAGTCAAGATTAAAGTGATAGACCAGTGCTCGAAAATCTCTAAGGTGTCAATATTATCATGGACAGAGTCTTAGTAGTTGAGACATTAAGGTAAATGCAGGACATGATCAGAGACTCCCCCAGGACATTCAAGTACTTGCCCGATAACGAACACACTCCTCATTTAAATTCTTGTCACTGGCACTCAACCACTCGTTATAAAAACATCATTGTATTGCATTATAAGATGAAAGAAAATGCTACTTCTTCAGTTCCATATCATTCTTAGAAAAAAAAAAACTCATTGACATTATCCTTGACAACAACGCAGGCGGCCGAAAGGTTTCGTTTTCGCTCTTCTTTGCGCTGCCCATGCTTTTGCATTTCAGTAGTTTTGTTATCGCATACTGCTCCACTGGTTTTCTGGCTCCCAAAATTCATGCAAACTGCAAGTAGCAGAGAATTCGACATCCATGTGATGTCTCAGGGCGCCCAAACGGTCCACATCACTTAACCAAAAGCAGCTGCAATGGTGAATCCACCGCTCTGTCTTGGCTTGCTTTTGCCATGTCCGCACGTTAGAGTTTTGTGCAAATAACTGTAAATGCCGTCTTTCACGTTATTTCACTCACCGACAGCAGCAAAGGGCAGTGATGGCATATGCAACGGCACCACTCCCCTGTTGGGTGGCGGGAGACTTGAATTGGGATAAAGGTATTCGGACCCTTCAGGTGCAATTTTTCTGTAAACTAAAACCTTTCTTGGCACAAAACAAGTGCTACGAGCTTTCTGCAATGGTAATGAAACAGTCCACGTCGACTTAGTATTTGCATTTAGTGTCCCTTTAATTGAACAGTAAAGAGTAAGCTCTGGAAGAAGAGTCTGCATAGAAAACAAAAACAATGTGTAGTGTGTTTCAGTTTACCATGGCCTACAAGTTGACAACTGTGTGCTTGCCATAGGAGCAGCACTGAGCATGCACAAGAAATGAGCATGAAATGAATCTCATGACCAGAGCTATATGCAAGAGCTATATGCAGCATTCAGTTTTTTCAACAAAAGCAACACCATAATCCTTTTGCAGCTTCCCCTAGCTAGCAGCGTAAATTTTTCAGCAACACATCACAATTTCACATCACCAACTTTGATCACTTATCTTCAGATATGAACAATCCTGTTCCCATCAGTAGTCGATAAGTATCAGCCTTAAGCACATTTTGTAAAATGTGCCTAACGCTCAAAAAATTGAGTTTCTTAAATGAGACAGGCCCCTAGAATAGTAGCAGAACTGCTATAAATTAATATGCCATGATATGTAACCCTACGAAATTGACAGGAGTGGTTTAAAAGCCAGGTGGCCAGTTCCAACTTATTATGAGTAGATTTGGGCTTGTTTTGATCGAGTCAATGGTACGATACCCCATTTACTTCTCGCAGTTTCCTTGGAATTGGGTTTGTTTATGCTTTTCGTTTAGAGTATAGTAATACGATTCAAATTTTCTCATTTGTAAGTCCCTTGACAAGTTTTTTGCTTGTTACAATTCTGAGGTGGCCAGAAATGGCATACCCATTTAGATGCACGTCTTAACACAGACAGTAAAAGCAGTGTAAAACGACGTCCATCACTTACAGTGATATTCTAGGAGTGACAAGTACATACAGTTAAAATGACAGTACAGTTCAAATAAGCTGGATATTTAATATGCTGTTTGAAGTACTGCACTTGTTGAGGGCACTATTTTGGAGAAGCTGCACTCCTTCTTTGGGCTTGTTATAGGTAAATGGTTACCTACCTTTCTCTAGTTTATCTGATCACCCAGACGAAAACAGCCTTAAACCCCACACCGTTGGGAAGTTTCTTCTCAGCTGGCAATTCTGAGGCACATTAAGATATTTGGTAGAGTTCTTTCAACAAGGTGCAACAACTGATGTTGAGACACCGCAAGCAATAAAATTTAGCTTCATGCTCTCTTCTGCACTCCATCCTTAGCAATTATCCATCAGTCTATTTTCAAACTTTTCACTACCCATGCACCAGGCATACTCCATTTTATACTTGCACTGACTTGCACTGACTCAACAACAACTGAGCTGCAAGTGAGCCAAGAGTAGTGAGGCTTTGAGAAAATGGTATGTGGTATGTCGACACATGCTAGGCAGAGGATTGAAATTTAATTAAATTATGGGGTTTTATGTACCAAAACCACGATCTGATTATGAGGCACATCGTAGTGGGGAACTCCGGAAATTTTTACCACCTGAGTTGGTGAACATGCACCTAAATCGAAGTACCACGGGTGTTTTCACCTTTCGCCCCCATCAAAATGCAGCCGCCATGCCTGGGATTAGATCCCGTAACATCGTGCAAAGCAGCCCAACACCAAGGAAGACAATATGTTGTACTACTCAGATCTGTTATAGTCAAGGCATGCCCAATGTCCAAGTTTCCATGCATTAGCAGGGGAGTAGTTTTGACTAGCTTAGATATTAATGGGTATTCTTTCTCACTTATGCATTTCTGATGAGGAAAAATTGATGTCAAGATGTGTCTACTGGCCCCACAAGGCTCACCGAGCAGCAGTTATAAGTCCAATGGCATTCATTTATTAAGAGGGCACAATACTTAGCAGCTGAATCTCCTGAGGCGCCCATTTACAGAATACTCACAGGCAATAACATCACAATGCAGGTGTATGAGCTGCTGCGCTACCAATTCTGAAAGGCCCATCTTGAGCATGCAACATAAGATTCTTAATCTGAACACCGTTTCTCTAGAAGCAGAGCATCGCCATTGTTGATTCATTAGTGTAGTTGCCAGCTATCGCACACTCTGTGTGGGGTGGATACCAGCATTACACGAATATTTTAATTTCAAATTCAAATATAATACTAATTGACCGATAATTTGATTGAACTCTTGAATTCACAGTATTTATATCGCGTAATTAAATATTATTAACTTCTGGGATTTTCACAATCCAAAAACATTATTTTATTATGAGGCACGCCATAGTGGAGGCCTCCAGATAAATTCTGACCACTTGGGGTTCTTTAACGTGCACCTAAATATAAGTAAACAAGCATTTTTGGATTTTGTCCCCATTGAGATGCGGCCACCGCTGCAGTAGGGATCAAACCACCGACTTCTAGTTCAGCAACATAATGCCATAGCCCCTAAGCTACCACAGTGGGTCTCACAAATAATTCATACTACTCAATAGTTAACCACATAAAATGGCCTTCACAGTTCATACACGGTCACATCACACACCTTGAAATTCACAGCTGGTAATGGTGGTACAACACTTTTATGAATCTCATCAAACTTCCTTTTAACGCAACGCAAGACATACTGTGGCATCAATGCTGCTGCCACCCACACAGCATTCACATGCAGAGTTTTGTGCACCTCATCACATACATACCCCTAGTCACCACTGACTAGTGGTATGCAATAGTGGTAGTGGAAGCATTTTGATGTCAAAAAGCAGCAACTAGCTGTCATTCAAGCAGAAAATTAAAGTGGTCATCGAGAATCTATATAAGTGCTAAGCCTAAATGCCCATGCAGCTTCAATACAAAGCACCTTACTTGGCTTGTGCTTAAAAGGCATGCACACACATGATGCAGCATGCTGACAGGCCTTTTCAACGTTGACTATAGTTCTTGGCTGTATAGAGGCACAACCAATGCTTTGTGCTGAGCCAAAAATTGGCAACAAGAGAACACATCAGTTAGCTAACAAGTTTCCTCAGGTAGGCATGCACATGATTTGCTAGCAAAAAGTCAATGCGTTAGCAGTGTGCTTCTTCTGTGATTGTGCGCTTTGACCTCCTGGTGCTGTGTTGTCAGATCAAGAAGTTTCGAACATCAGCTTTGGTCTGTGTCGAATGTGAGTGACCGTGCCTGCCTGTAAGGGTAGGACGTGCTCTGTGCCGTTGTGCAAGGGTGGGTACAAGTCGTCAGCGGAAAAAGGTGTCACTGTTCCGAGCCCCTGCCGATGCTGTTCGCTTGCAAGAATGGGCCAGAAACATCAAACGAGACAACAAAGTGCTCGACAATACACGCATAGTGTGTGCTTGTCATTTTGATGAACCCTTCATACAGAGAACTTTCAAGCACGTGATCAATGGAGAGGTTATTGAGCTTGAACGCGAAAGGCCAGCGCTTACTGATGACGCTGTGCCGACTGTATTCCCTGATGCACCTAAATATCTGACAAAGCATGTTCAGAAAAAAAAAAAAAAGAAAAAAAAAAAAGAAAGATCTCGCCAACCACTATGCCCCATTATCGAAGCGCAAGGCTTTACGTGAAAGCACGTTTGACTGCAAGCTCAACAAAGGCATTGACGTACAACCAGCATTGAAGACTTTCCTGCACGTCTTCAGTAATGTTTCACCGCCTTCAGCTTTTTGTACCAGAATTGTGCTATCAAATGACCCTGGAGCACTTTGCTTCAGATGGCACGTTCGTGTGGAAACAGGAGATGCACTTGTTATTAGGCTCGTCGCATTCACAGTGTGCTCTAAACTGACACAGGAACAGCTGGAAAGATCATTGTGCTGCATATACTGCCACAACGTAAGGTTGATTAATTTTTCATGGTCACCAAAAGTGATGGCCTCGCAGTGTTAAAGAACGCTGATGCACTGTTGCTTGCCCTGGGTGTGATAATCAACGCCTTAAATCTGACCAGTGCACTAAGTTTGGTGCAGTGTACTATTTGCATGCATGCTCTGGAACTACAGCTGAAGGAAAACAGTGCTTGTGTTGTAAGTACACTAGGAAATTTATAGTAAATCAGATGTGCCGCCAGAAGCAGAAGCCCAAAACAAAATTCAGGCAGCGAGCTGCCAGGAAATCTGTTCAGCTGCTCTGGACAAAGATAATGCTTGTAAAAGCCCAAGAAACTGCAGAAAAACTGCGAGTTTTGAATGAATTCGTGGCCAGCACAGCTTTCGAACATAAAATTAGTAGACTGCCACCAAAACAGTGTTTAGCTGTAAGAACCTGCTTTGAAGCCGCATCCAGAAAGTCAAGCCATGGCATGGCTTACGACAAGCTGTGGGTTTTGGAATGAATCCTGATGCGAACGAAGAGCCCACAGCCCTATGAGCATATTAGAAGGCATCAAATCATGGCACTACCAAGTATGTCATGCTAAGAGAAGTACATGCAAGGATTTTTTTTAGCACATTTGGTTTTAACGCCAAGGTGTTTTCAGCACAATAGCAAAAAAAAAGAAAAAGAAAAAAAAAGACATGGATGAGTGCAATGTCCATGGAGGACTTATTTTTGACAAACAAACTCCCTGAGAATATCGCAGTGAAAGCATCAGGAAAAATGAGTGGCTTCATAGACCTCGGCCCTTTCACAGAACCAGAAAACAAGCCTTCTCTGAGCGACTACGGACTCATCATAATCTTCCAGCCTTTGCAAGGTGAGTGGTTTCTTTTAACCGTACAACATCAATGTCATATGTGGCTTAAAGGGCCCCTCACCAGGTCTGGCAATCTTGAGCTGACAAGTGCAGAGCATACAATGCGCGTTTACGATCTTGCTTGCAAAGAATTACATTGCTACGCGCCGTGGAAAGGTCTGAAATTTCAATCTGAACGCCATTTTCCCTTTACCTTGTGGCGACCACGCTCCAAGCCAAACGGTGACGTAGTCGTTTCCCTGCGCCTACGTAGTCGTGTCCGCAGTGTGACGTTGCTAGTGGTGACATGTGACTTCGAGAATTATTCAAGGCAACATCTGTTATTTGTGTGGTCTGTTGCTTGAATTGACGAACTAAAGTTAAGAGAAATAATAAAACATACAAACGGAATGTCTGCGTGTCTTTTGTTAGTCGCACCAAAGCAAGAGAGATGTACTTCCGCTTCGTCTGCTTGTTCCCACGGTCGTGCAGTCATATGCGCAGGTACCGAAATTGTGCCATTTTCTACCATGTTCCAGCGCATGATCATGCTCTGCGATTAGCTTGTTCAGCCTGAGTATTCGTGTAGCACTGAATTATACTGCTAGTCATGTGTCCTTGTGCACAGCATGCAGAATCGTGTGCTGCGCGAAACGAGACATCACAACAGCTCGGGCACAATGCTGTCAGTGGAAGTGCGCAGCGCTGGAAAAAAGAAAAAAAATACAAAGAAAGAAAGAAAGAAAGAAAAAAAAATGAAGGTGGGGCGCATCCGTGACGTATGCACCACGCGACCCTCAAGGTATGGGAGCACGCAGGGAAGGAATTTCGCTTGCGGGGGCTAGATCGGGCGAGTGGAGAGAGTGTCTTGATATGCAGTGGAGCTCGCCTTCTGAAATCATGGGTTCACGGCACTGAAATATTTCTATCTCGGCTATTAACGAGCCGATTTGAAAAATTTTTGCTGCAGAACGCTCCTTAGAGGCCACATAACTTCCAGCATATAACCAAAATTTGCTATAGGGCCTGGTGAGGGGCCCTTTAAGAGTAGCAATGATTTGGTCTTCATGCACCTGTTAATTCTGCATCTATGAAACTAAAAGCCTTCCTCTGTCTTTAACACTGCGATAATTTTTTTTTAATTTTTTATTTATTTTTTTTTTTCTCGGGAGAATGGACCCATATACTCGGCATATTTTCTTCTAGAGGCAAGGTGAAGGCACCTCTCCTGTCCAAGTTACTACTTGAAGTGATGATAATGGCCAAAAGATCTGGTCTTCGCATTGATTATTGGACGAGCAATGTAACACCATGGGACAATAGTCTTTGGAAGCTGCTTGGGATAAAGGGTAAGTTGCCTCATTGCATACATCTTCATAAAACTATTGATGTTTTGCTTGCCTGCTTTCATTTACATAATTTTCTCGCTGGTTGCCGCATCATCAGTGGAAATCATATGCAAGGCTCCTCATCCTGTTGACGCAGCAAGACACCTTCACATGATTTCTGACTTTCATCTCTTTAAATGTGCGTGGAATGGCTTTGTTTCAAAAGGATTAGATACCATAAGGTCATGTCCCCATAGGTCCCATCCAGCAGCCTTGGAAGACTGATAGGGAGACCGTTACACTGAAGCTCATGCCACATATTACTTTACCACATGTAGAGCCAAATGCGTTTGAAAAAATTTGCGCCAACCTAGCATTCCAGTTTTTCAGCAAGGAGGTCCTGAAAGGACTTTTCTTCTACAAGACTGATCTTCAGAAAAAGTTCCGTACAACTGGGCCAACAGAGCACTTTGTAAGGCTTATGGAAAAGTTAATTTTTGTCATGTCATCGCAAACACCAGTCAAAGGTCTTCATTCCAATCAAAAAGTGTGGACTTTCTTGTAGATTTTATTATTTTTTAAGCGAGTCGGAGAAGTACGCAGCAAAGCATGGTGGTGGTTTTTTGTGTACAGGGGCTGCCCTTGCACTCCGCGTAACACTGAAGAGCACGGTCCTTTCTGGATTATGTGACTTCCATGCTTAAGTACTTACTGCAAATCTCAGTCAAGACAAAGTAGAGAACATGTTTGTGATTGTGCGCCAATCATTTGGATGCAATGATCACACCCCGCCAGAGCAGTTTTTGATCACTGTGAACAACCTCAGCTTCTACAGCTTAGCGATTTCACCCAGAGGTGGAAATTCACAGCCTGAACTTATCACACTGCCCGAGCCATGTGACACATGTAAAAAAGAAAGCTGCTCAAATAACAGAACTGGTTGATAGGCTGTTAGGTAAAGGGAACTTAGAAGATGCCACAGTTATGATGAAGAAGCACAGCCATTTACTTGTCCGCAAGGGCTACGCAGAGAAAAAGAGTGACAGCCGATTAATTTATTAAATAGCAGGATACATCGTGCGGAAGTCGCTGAAGATAATTTCATGTCCTCAGTGTACGTCTTCACTCTGCATTCTTCCTGTTCAGGCCATGTCGATTGATAATGCTCCGTTAACTAAAGAGTTTGACCATGGTGGCTTGATTTACCCATGCAAGCCACTCGAACTACTTGTGGTAGAACTTGAAATAGCATTTACTGTTTTCTTTAGCAGGAACAAGCTACATGCCGAGAGCATGACTTGTTTTCTAAGCTTTATTCAAGGAAATGAACTCAAAATGGTTGGCTGCCTAGACTATGGCCACAAAATGACAGCAAACATAATTAAGTTTTATACCCTTAAGAGGCTGCATTTCCTTGCCAAAGGTTTCAGCAAATCTAGAAACATGCGGAGAGAAAAGCAAAAGCTTTTAAAGATTGGAGGCGGTGCCAGTGAGAGTGACATGTTGTCAAGTTCACTGTGGAGAGTTTGTTATGTTTTGTGAAAACTTGCACAATAAATATATTGTATATGCTGAGTTCTTGCCTACTGTTTAATGTTCAAGTTGCAACGTAGTTTTAGCATACTCGACGAGCCCAGTGAGAAGCTTCAGTACTGCCTTCGCCAAAAGAAGAGGACTTCGAGGTACGCGGTTAGCATCAGTGGTGCCATTGCGCTTGGCCCTGTTTCAGTTTACTTGTTTCAGCTTACTTACATTGTTTTCAATCTAGGCTCTTCCATAATTAGCACTCCTCCGAAGCAGCTTTCATTTTGGGGCACTCCAATAGTGTTGACAGAATGCATGCTACCGATTTCTTGGTATGGGTCAGGAAGAATTGAAATCACATGTGGGCTATTATGAACAAATATAAACCTCCGTGACTTATTTTCAGTGGTCAGGAGGGCCACAACTGCGGATACAGCAAGCAATGTTCACGTGCTTCTCTGTCGAAGCCAGTATTTGCTCTTGCCACAAGCTCGCGTGGCTGACAGGGCCATGCGGGGGGAAAAAAAAAAAAAAAAAAACACAGCGTGCCACAAACAAAATAAAAGAAAGCACACTTCCAGCGAGTTTCAGTACTGTAGGACCGCGCACGCTAGTACCCGAGTTGATTGAGCTAGCCAGTAGCAGCACCACCTACCCAGAAGATGGAGAACTATTATACTTTTCCTTCGCGATCCAGACACTAGAAAGGCTTTTCCAGCCTCTATACACTTAGTCTAGCACAGAAGTGGGCGCGATTCAGCCTGCTGACTGCATACAGCAATCCACATCCACCTAGGGTTGCCAACCATCCCGAATTTAGCAGGACAGCCCAGACTTCTAGAAGAGCAAGTGTCCCAGTCGGGAGAGCCAAATGTCCTGACTTTCGCTTTTTTTTTTTACTGGATAACAACAAATAAACAAGATTTCATTTTTTATAATGCCTGACAGCTCGCCTACACATTCTTCTTTTTTGTGCTCTGTTGCACTGTCATAAACATAAAGGCAGTTTTGTTTTTCTCGTGGTCCAAGTTCTGTCATAGGCCCTGACCGTTCACAGTACCTCTATCCGTATTGGCAGCCATGTTAGTCAGACAAATACACACTGCACCTTTCTTGTTGTAAATCACGACTACAAGAGGATTTCAAAAGAAAGTTCAGTTTTGTTGCATCTACAGACCGGCAGCTCAAGGTACTGACAGGGTCAATTTTTGCTCGCATATTGATGTGTATAGGTATAAATGTAATCTAATTGTAATTGTAATATAGGTAATATGTAGTTCTATACACACCAACAAGAGGCAAAAAATATGTGGAGTTGACACCAAGCCAGGAAAAAATTTCAACTTAAATATAATTTCGAGATATCAGAGTTTAAGTAAATGAGTGTTTACTGTATTTCGAAAATTAAAATAGCTTGTGCAAATTTTACTTTCCTAGTACGTACTACTTATTACAGTGTATCTATACTTTGAAAAACAATGTAACATAAAACCTTTTTTCCTTTTTTTCTCACTTCAATGTCACTTTTTAATGTTCTGAAGATTTTAGATCTACAATAAAAGAAATCTACCTTCACTAAAAAAAAAAAAAAACTACCTTCATAAGGTTCATTCAACACTATTAACCTGACCATTTAAAAGGCAAAAGGAACCGATACTTGGAATTTTGAATACTTGGGCACAACTTGCCCTGCCAGAAGTAGTGACTTCGCTTGGACAAGCATAGAAAGCTGGTGCCTTGACAAGAATGCAAGAATTGGACTAAGAAGAACATAAATAGACAACATGCTAACTTGCAGCTAATGTTTTTATTATAATCGACATGTAATATATAACATCATGGAAAGCAGACAACAATAAAGGTCACAAAAGAAAGGGGAACCCCCCCCCCCCCCATGGCAGGAAAACTATAATACCAACACAATTCAAGGAATTTGAAATGTGTTCATATTTTCATTTTAACAAACATGTGGCGAGTTGTCCTTGAATAGTGGTGGTGTTACAGCGTTCCCTAGTGGCTTTTTTTTTTATGTCCTTTTTTTTCCTTGCTTTCCATGGTCGCATAAAAGTGTGCACTGATTATCATAGGAAATTACTGAGCGAATAAATCAAAGGAGCCCCACGAAGAGACACATGGAAGCCCTAAGTGCGGACTAACTGATTTTATTCAAGTGAAAAAAATATCCTTATATAGTTGTTTAACTTACACAGCCCATGTGCTGACAACAAATGGCAACTATATCGAATTGAAATATACACATAATATTTTATCTATATCTTATATAGCTTCTAGGAAGGATATTTCGAAATGAAACAGCGATATAGTTGCGTTGCTCACACAAGCATTTCCACTTTCCTTGATAAAATAAACTTCCAAAACTTCCTGTGCATAAGAGTCACTGCTTTTTTCTAGGATTTAAATCCTGTGAAATTGTGCTTCACACTTACAGGTCAGGCCACAGACTGAGCAACCACATTAGCCCCTTCAATGCTTTTGCCAGTCAGCACGTGTTGCCATGCGATCATTTACATGGCTTCCTTCCCTATTCGTACAGCAATTTCCTATGACAATCATGGGTCAACTAGCCCCGCAAGATGTTCTTTTAAAGCATGCATACATTCCATCAAAAACTTCGATTCAGAATAAGTGGTCATGCGTTCTGGCTTTTCTTTCATTTTTGTCTTTTTTTTTCAAATGCCAGTAAAAATGCTCAAAAGTGTTATTCAGATGTGTTCTTCCTGCAAGAAACTATGTTGCACCAAGTTTAAGCATAAATTTGAAAGGAAAGAAGGCATGTTTGGGGTAATGTTTGGGCCCTATTTAATCTTGGACAGGGATTTTAGAGAAAATTACTTCACACAAATGTTTTCCTCCTTTTACAGGTATTACACTAGTGCATGGAAGGTTTGTAAGGTATCCTGGGAGAATTAAATGTACGAGTAGAATGTGACATTAATGACATCTCTAAACGAAAAAAGTGTGATTTATTAAGCCAATGTTTTGGTGTCAGCTTGCAGCTGTGTAAATAATTAAAGCTACTAAAACTTCATACCTGTTAAATGGATGCTACAAAAAAAGGAAACCCTGCTTTTAATGCTCTTTGGACAGCACATGGGGCAGGAATTTGTTTTTTAGGTATACTTGTACTTGTTCATTGACTGTTTCTGCACATTACAAGAAAAGTCGGCTACACCTAATTCAACATTCACGCGCTCTTTTTTTTTTTTTTGCAATCACTCGGCAATATTCACTTCAAATCAAACTGAAATTTCACTACATATTACACACAACCAGAAAATACATTACGTATACATCAGAAGGAACACAGACCATTCTGTTTGCTACGCCCACTTCTCAGGGATTGCGACATTTAAAGAAATGTGATAAACTTAACAGCTGGTCATGACCGTCAGCAAAACCAGCCAATGTTCTAACAAATCGGCACTGAACACTTATGTAGTAGTGCTATTAGCCTCACTAAAAATGAAAGAAGATATGAAGACAGAATATCGAAAGAAAAAAAAACGAACAGTAGTAAAACCTCGTTCATACGTTCTGAAAAAAAAAAAAAAAAAAAAACGCGAGAAAAACATACTAACCGGGAGAACGTACGATCCGAAGTAACTAAAAAAATTTGTCAGACTCAACTATTGTTGACATCTTACATAATGCGAAGCGTCGCGCGGATCGTTGCGGCACGAGACGCGGACGCGCGTCAAGCGGGTGGTGCTCCGGCGGCCCAAGACAATTTTTTTTTTTTTCGTATTACGTGATGTTATAAGAGGGCGACCGAAAACAGATGAAACCAGGCTGGTGGGCGACGCCGGATGCCGCCAAAGCGTAACGTGACGCCCACATCGTGCCACATGCAGCAGGGAACGGCGGCGCGTTTGGATTATCGCCTACTAAAAGCGCGCAGTAGGCTACCAATGGCACTATGCATCACGCGCTATAAAACAAGTAGGTGAAGATGCTTATCGCAGTTGGTTTGGCGGCGATAGCTGGGAATGCGGCGTGCGACGACCCAAGCAGAGATTTGCTGGCACCGGAACAAGAAACCGCGCGTGCCGTCATTTTCACGTGAGGCTGTTCTCGGCTGCGTGCGAGCTTTGCGCCTTTTCTTGTTCACATGGAATCTAGCGGCCGGAAGACGTATACGATCGCAGTCTGCAGCACAGAACGGCAGTGAGCTTCGGTTATCGTCTATTAAAAGCATGCTGAGCTATGCTTCCGACGGCACCACACACTGTGAAATCGACAGGCGAAGATGCTTATCGCAATAGGATTGGCGGTGATAGCTGCGAAAGCCGCGTGCGACGACACCGGAGAAGATTTGCTGGTACCGAAATGACACAAGCGGGCGAGTATAGCGGTGAAGCTGCCGTGGTGGGCACCTATGTACTGTTCTCAATCGCGAGCGTTTCGCGCATTTTCTTGTTTACATGGGATCTAGAGGCCGGAAAACGCATCATACGATCGCAGTTTGGCGACGTACTGAAAGTTGGTGCCGAAAGATCGTGTTTTCCGAGAACATATGAGCCGGCAAAAAATGAGCCCAACTCTATTGGGTCATTTTTAAAATTATTATCGATTGCGAACGTTGGCGCCGAGAACACGCACGTAACAGGAACGTATCAATGAGGTTCTACTGCATACGCCATACCTATATACCCAGTTTTTTTTGTACATACAATACAGAATTTGAAGAAAAAATCTCCTGTGTCACATAGCATAAATTTAGTCATGGAGCTGGATTACTCGAAGAGGCGGACATTACTTCCACAAGAAACAGAAATACATAATCGACTAACTGACAAAATTCACTTCTCAACTTCTTAATTTATCACTTTATGGCACATATTACTGCAATTTACGAATTTCAGTCAGTGAGTTCCCAAGGCTTATCCACTTGGAATGAATTTTCAGGAAGACACCAGTTTTTAGATATTCTTTGCCAAAGCGTGCGACAAAATAGATGGGTATCCCATTTATATTTGGGCTTCAATGCATAAAACGACATGTTAAAGAAGTTAAAGAAGTAAGTGAAACAACAGTGCCTTTTCACGACAACTTTGATTGCACGTATGTTGAAATCTGTGGGATCTTTAGAAGTTAGAAGATCCTCTGCACTTAACTACTGCCAAACAGATGCTACCAAAAGTTGACATCATGGGAAGCAGGAGTAGGAATTCCAAAGTTGTGTCACCACCCCAAGCCCCTGTTCACAAAAAAACTGATTCATTTGAATTTACAGAGCTGTAATCTACAAACCTCACTTAAATTTAGATTTCTATTAACTGCCCAGTCAAAGCAACAAAGATAATGGCACAAGGATTTCCTTAAAGAATGTGCACCACTGTGTACAATGTGTAGGGATTAGTGAAAGCAATGCAGAAAAATACAATATAAATAAAACATTCTGCACAAATATGTAAGTCACAGCTGAGGGGTTCAAGCTTTGTATGAGTGTAATGTTTAACTTTAAAGGGCTCCTCACCAGCTTTAAGCATAGCAGACAGACAAGCAGACATGCACAGTGCATAAATGATGCAGTGAAAACAGCTGTAAATTGCAACAAAAGTTCACATCCCCTTAGGCTTCTCGGAGGAGCCCCCATTCCTGCCAGAAGCAACATTATAGACAGTTGTCTCAGTGTCACATGCACTCCTTGCAGTGCAAAAATAGGCAGCAGCAGTGCAAACTTGAGAGGTTCAAGTCAAATTCAGCATTACTAAGTGAACAGGTGGACTAGGATGTAAGCATGACAAAGATGAACACTCGTCTTTGTCCTGTTGACATCCCAGTTCACCTGTTCCCTTACTAATGCTGCATTTCACTTGAACCTTTCAAGTTTGCACTGCTGCTGGCTCTCACTAAGACAAATCAACTAGCCGAATCAGTCACCCTTCCATGATAGGCAGAGCCCGCAAAACCGCTGATGCAAATGTGATGAAAAAAGATATTAGAGAATCCAGGAGATGATTATCACTTGCACATGCAGTTTGTGGTACTGACAGGAGAGAGCCTGAGCTTCGAAGTGGGTAGCTCACCGCCTTGAACAATCACCTCACATTTTATTTGCTTCTCTTTCTGCCCTTACAAAACCATTTTTAACTTGCGGCAACATTCCCTGGATGGCACTTTACAACTTCCAGCATATAACCAAAATATCCAATGAAGCCTGGGGATGGGCCCTTTAAATTACACTCAGAACTGCAATTTGATGCACAATATTTTTTTGTTTATAACGCTCATCCTTTGTATGGTCAGCTTATTTGTTTCCAGCAGAGGAGGTCAGAATGCTACATATTATATTTAATAGAAATGCCTTTACAACAATTTGTCCACTGTTCCTGTTATAAGAATGCAATTAATTTGTTCAGAGGAAGAATATTACATTTAATTGAGCTTGGTCAACCAGATAAGGACAAAATGTGAAACTAACTGAAGCAATTCAGAGCTTTGACTCATCCATTGAATGTGCCTTTGAATGTTACAAAGACCACAGATAGCCTAATTAGACACCTGTGCTATAAATCTTAACTAAGGAATAAAGTATGTGAAAAAGAGAAAAGGATACCGTATAGACTTGTGTAAGGACCGTACTTTTTTTTTCCGCACAATTCTGACAAGGTGCGGCCCTTATATGGGATCAAAGCTTTTAGTCAAAATGATGCCAGCGTAGCCGGAGACTTGTGTACGGCCCAGATCCCTGAATGTACCATTGGATCAGAGGTCCACGCACAGCTCACGCCACCTAGTAGCGACACACAAAAGTACACAGCGCACGAAAATTCGCCGATGTGCACATGCAGCATCGGGGCACCAAGCACAATTGCTTCTCCATTGGAAAATTCTCTTTCCAAATTTTGGGCTGCCAAGTTGGGGGTGCAGCCCTTACACGAGTCTATACAGTAGTTGCTCTATAATGCAACAATGATAGGGCTTGGGAAAGGCAATCACTGCAGGATTATACAAAAAGTATGTATGCCATGCTCTTCTGCAGTCTTGATCAGACAAAATAATGCATTATGTAAAAGTACAGCAAGGCTAACATCACAGAATACTGTAGAAGCATGATGCAGATTACATATAAGACATAAGCTGCAATGACAATAACAATGAGAAGAACTGACTGAGGTGCCTGTAGTAAACCTACATGAGGTAATTATGCACTGGCAAAGACTTCCAGAATAATTACCGAAAATTATTTCTTCTACAGAAACGTTCTGTTATTTTCTAAGAGGACAGAGGAGCTCAACATTTCTTATGCACAAGTGTTTGAGCAGTATATCACAGTGTGGAAGTATAGGCAATGTGTTCTCACATGCTTACATTAGACTGCATGTAGTTCACATTTGTTAAGGGCAAACATGACAAACACCCTTAAGTACGCATATTTAAGCACATAAGTCTGCCCAAAGAAAGTGGATGCCTTCTCTACAGGCTTTGGGGCAGGACATTGGGTTGGTAATGACATTCTAAATTCTGGTGTACCAAAAAAAAAGGGGCTTTCAGATGCATCCTGCAGCAGCTAAGCTAGTCGCGCAGCATATGAAGAGTACCGCGTAGGCAGCCTGTACCACCTGTGTAGTGCTTTCCAGAGAGCCAGGCAGAGCCTGCGCCTTGCACAGATGGCGACCATCAGGACAAAAACAAGCAGCCCCAGGACGAATGGAATTAAGGGAGACATACCGACAGGCACTAGGCCATCAGGTGCGTAGAAGTGCAGTAAGAAGCTGAGTGAGTGCTGCTCATTCCACCGGGTGCCCTCGTGGCAGTCGCTGCATAGTGTAGGGGGAGGGAAGGGCTGCTTAGGGTGCATCGGGTCCTCCGACATGTCCCCAGCCAGCCGTGCGTTGACTTTGTTATGTACTCGCCAGAGCCAGAGCACAGCATCCTGTGACGTTTGAACCTCGGAGTCCAAATTCTTTGCCATGGTGCTGAAGTGGACAGCACAGTAGCGGCAGGAGAAAAAATAGGTCACATAGCCCCTGACAGCCTGGAGGACATCAGCACCGGATGCGTCCCTTCCAAGTGGGTATCCTGTGTCACAGAGCCAAAAGGCATCAACAACTGCAGCCAGAAGTTGAATGTGAACCTAAATTGCCTTAATATGCACGTAAAAGGCCATGACCAACTACCACAGATTCTCTTGTAAGGGCAGCACATCCTTTTTTCTTTAATTTCATTCCAAAGCTGATTAGTGCAGCTCATACACAAATCGGATGTAAATAAGTGTTCCTCTGAGAAACAGATATGTGATCACTTTGGGATGCCTTTGCTCTAGCATACTGCTACTTATTCATCATCAATGCATGCAAGCATGAAGCTGGAGCCACTGGAACCTGGTTTAGCAGAAGCGAGTGGTTGAAAAGTGAAGCTGTCCTCAGATTCGGCCTGACTTGGCACTATGTGCATAGTTTCATTATGAAAAATTAACTGGGGTTTTCGTGTAAAATGCGAATGAAATGTTACGATCAAGAGCGCCCACTTATATTTCAGGAGGTGCAAGTGTGCCGAAAACTTCCTGCACAAATGTGCATATGAAGCGTAGAAAGTCTCTGAGTGATGCATACATACTCAGGGTTGTGTACAGTGGCAGGCCCTGTTGGCAAAAAGAGGTGTTGCCTCAACACGTACACACAGGGCCTAATGACTGGCCGCTGTATGAAAGTGCAACGAAAAGCAACGTAAAAGGCAATGGGATATGGCGTGGGACACCCGGATAGGAATTTTATGATGATACCAACACTTAATGAGCAAGCTTCCCTCTAACAAACTGTCAGACGTAGAACCAATGAACCGACCAAAGAGGAATTTGATATGTTGCCATGTGCTACGTCAATACCATGCTGAGACAGTGCAGCCATGGATGACGAGGTGCATGCTTAGGCAAGGCAGGTGTGGCCAATGCACAAATGATCTTTGAAAAAAAAAAAAAAAAAAAAGGATGTTTTCTCAAATGTTTGAACTAAAGTTTTGGGGTGTGTTCAGTAACTTTCACTGAAATACCACATGGATGTTTTACATTCCTTCTATATCAGAATGCCAGAACTGCTGAGTCAGCACAGTAAGTGACGTGAACAAAGCATATTTAAAAACTTAGCAAGGGCACCACGCTCTTTAAAGGCCAACTGCAACAAATTTCACTTTGGCAAAATATTTGTATAAATTAGTAGACAACTGAACCAATTTAGCAAAGCCGCACAGCTGGTAATCGTATAGATTTTTTGTTAGCAGCCTTTAAACGGCACCTAAGCAGACGATGCATGCACCTCATGGCGTTGCTATGATGTGACGACACATGCATCTGATCGTGTTACTATGACGCAAGTCCCAGCATGCTGTGTCCTAGATTTTTCCGCACACCGCAGGCTGCCATGGGTGCCACACCTGGAGAACCAATGAGACCAATCAGAGCAGACGGTAGTCAGAGCGTCTCACCCAGGAAGAGGGGTCATCATGTCGATCCACGGCAGCCGTGGTATCTATGCTACGCAGCAGCGTGGCTTCCGTGATAGTGAAGATCATGCCAATGAGTCATGTGTTATGTCATGCGTCACTTCCAGCGAGTGGTAATGGCAGCGTTTTTTTGTTTTTTTTCAGTTTCAGTATCCAAAACAGCTATTTTTGGAAGCTTTTCATGACGTTCCCATTTGTATTTCAAACATCAAATTTTGCCCAGAGGCTCCTCTATAGCTACACTATCTTAAACTAGGCGTTTTATGTGGTCCAAAATTTTATTGTAGTTGGCCTTTAAAGGTTAACTCCAGCAATATTTTGAACAAGTCAAGTAATAGGCTGCTTTGGATATTTGTATGCTTCTTGTCAAGTGTTTTTATGCACAGCCCTGTATATAGTCTTGGAATGAACCAACTAGCAACTAGCCCAAACCAAAGCTTTATTTCCCCCTTCACTTAGTTCTTATCCACATTCAACATGAGACAAGCCTCAACCCCTGCCTTAATGATTTAATCCTTAAAGGAGTACCGACATGACATTTAATCAAAACCCAAGCCCTCTGAACTCTAGAAAAAATACCGGAAAGCCTCATAGCGCCCTAAATAATTGAATATAACATTTGTTTCTATAAACAGGCTTCGGTTTCAATGCTCTGGAGGTTGATGCATCATTTCATGACATCATGATACACTGGCTCACTCCTTTACTGCGATAGCGGTGGTTGCCACACTCAGGCCTTAGCCAGAAAAAAAGTGCACAGCACTCACGTTTCTTTTTTTTTTTTTGTAAGCAAATTCATAACAGCTAGCCATTTTGCTACGCAATGACAGCACATTTTTCTTTCTGTAATGACGTCATGATAGTATCAATGATGCCAGATCCAATATTTCCAGACCAACTTTAGTACATAACTGCCAATCTGAAGATTTAGAAATTCGTAAAACTATCGCGGCGAGTGGGGGGGTCATGCACGGCAGCCCTTTTTTTTTACGGGATTTACATTTTGCGACAAGCTTACCCACAGTTTCACAACCACAAGTGAAATTTATGTTTTGGAGAGAAAAGAGCGAAAACTCCACTGGGGCACAATTTATTTTTGCAATGATTTTGCTGTTGCAGACTTTGCCTGCTTCAGAAACTTCTCCGTGTAGGTTTGCTCAAAGCAAGTACCACTCTGGTGCCCCTTGACCATCAGCAGACTTTTGAGTGTTTTCTCACACACAGATGAGCAAAACTCCATTTGAGTTTTATTCACAGTGTTGAATATTCTCTCACATTCAGCATTGCTGTGGGGAATGGAGAGAATACCCAACATAACCACTGAAATTCTGTGGAACATGAGCGATCCATCGACACTTCGAACGCTTCCTAATTGCGACCACTGCACGTCGCACCTTGGCTCATTCAATATGTTGGCTGGAACCTGATATGCGTGCAAGTTGGCAAACTTGACTTCAAGTGCGTCGATTGCTTCTTTTGATTCGCCACTGGCTGGGGTAGGATAGCAGGGAATGCCATAATAAAATGACGTACACTGTTGAATGAAGCAGTTTCCAGAGCTTGTACTTGAGCAACTTCAGCCATATTGAGATTGGCGTCTTCTAGTGGGAATTGGTGGCGAAAGGAATCGCATGCTGCCGTTAAGCACAGATTTACAGCAGAGAAGAACTCCTCTCTCTCAATGCAGCTCAGTGTCTCAACCACAGAGTAGGTTGTGCTGCCAATGACTATGTCTTCATTACCTTTCTGGTTCTCTGGAGCTCCACAGTCAATTTCCAGCAATGAACGACATGCCTTGACAACACCTGGGCGCACAAATCTAGTCAGGAGATCCTCGAAAAGGCGGTTCAAGAGGCCCCTCAGCACATGAATCTGAGGAGCCTGTGCCTGAAGAAGGCAGTTTACCTTTTCAAAAAGCAGTATAACATTTTGGACAAAAAGACAATCCCTGTCAACCTTTAATTGCCAAACTCTGTCAAACTCTTAGCAGTACTGTTCGAGGAACCATCAGACATTGTTTGAGATATCATCGGCCTTAGTGAGATTAGAAGAACTGGTGAGGCTTATACGTTGCTGAATAACAGCCATGTCCTCTGGTATAGAGGTCTCCCTGATAAGAAGCAATACGGAGTAGGATTCTTAATCCATAAGGACATAGCAGGCAACATTGACGAATTCTACAGCATTAATGAGAGGGTAGCCGTAGTCATAATCAAACTTAATAAGAAGTATAGATTAAAGGTAGTACAAGCCTACGCTCCAAGATCCAGCCACGATGATGAGGAAGTAGATCAGTTTTATGAAGGTGTTGAATTAGCGATGAGAAAAGTGCAAACTCGGTATACAGTAGTAATGGGCGACTTCAACGCAAAAGTGGGGGAAAAGCAGGTGGATGGACAGGCAATTGGCAAACACGGCATCGATTCTAGGAATGCTAGAGGAGAGGTGCTGGTAGAATTCACAGAAAGGAATAAGCTGAGAATAATGAACACCTTTTTCAGGAAGCGTAGCAGCAGAAAGTGGACCTCGAAAAGCCCTAATGGTGAAACAAGGAACGAAATTTATTTCATACTTTCTTCCGATCCCAGCATAGTGCAGGATGTAGAAGTGATAGGTAAGGTAAAGTGCAGTGATCATAGGTTAGTGAGCGCTAGGATTCACCTCAATTTGAAGAGAGAAAGAGTAAAATTGGTCAACAAGAAACAGGTCAACTTAGAGTCAGTAAGGATAAAAGCAAACAAATTTAGGCTGGTGCTTGCAAACAAATTTGCAGCCTTAGAACAGAGAGACGATGATGATGACACAGAGCTAATGAATGAAACCGTAACGAGGCTGACTTCAGAGGCAGCAATTGAAGTGGGAAGCAAGGCACCAAGGCAACCAGTAGGCAAGCTCTCCGAAATAACAAACGACCTAATAAAGAAACGACAAAGCCCGAAACTGTCCAACTCAAGAGATAAGATAGAATTTGCGGAACTGTCAAAACTGATCAACAAGGCGAAAATAAGTGATATTCGACATTATAACGTGAGAAAGATTGAGGAAGCCATAAAAAATGGGCGCAGCCTGAAATCAGTGAGAAAGAGACTTGGCATAGGACAAACCAAGATGTATGCACTGAAAGATAAGCTGGGTAATATCACCAGCGATCTCGAAGCTATAATAAATGTGGCAGAAGAATTCTATACTGACCTGTACAGTACCCAGAGGACTCGGGAGAACTCCATTCGGAATGATAATGAACAGGATACAGAAACTCCTCCTATAACTAGAGATGAGGTCAGAAGGGCCTTGCAAGTCATGAAACGGGGAAAAGCGGCAGGAGAAGATGGAATAACAGTCAATTTAATCAAAGATGGAGGAGAAATAATGTTTGAAAAACTGGCGGCTCTCTATACGAAATGTCTATTGACTGCAAGGCTCTCAGAAAACTGGAAGAATGCAAACATTATACTAATCCACGAAAAGGGAGACATTAAAGAACTGAAAAATTATAGGCCTATTAGTTTACTCCCAGTATTATAAAAAATATTTACCGAAACAATCTTCAATAGGATAAGGGCAACACTGGACTTTAGTCAACCAAGGGAACAGGCGGGCTTCAGGAAAGGATTCTCTACAATGGATCACATCCATGTCATTTATCGGGTTATAGAGAAATCCGCAGAGTACAATAACCCTCTCTATATGGCTTTCCTAGATTACAGAAAAGCATTTGATTCAGTAGAGATACCAGCAGTCATAGAGGCATTGTGTAGTCAAGGAGTACAGACCACTTACGTAAATACCTTAGAAAATATCTACAGACATTCCACAGCCACCTTAATTCTACACAAGAAAAGTAGGAAGATACCTATAAAGAAAGGAGTCAAACAAGGAGACACAATCTCTCCAATGCTATTCACTGCGTGCTTGGAAGAAATATTCAAAGTATTAAACTGGGAAGGTTTAGGAGTAAGGATCGACGGCGAATACCTCAGCAACCTTCAGTTTGCCGATGACATTGTTCTATTCAGCAACACTGCAGATGAGTTACAAATGATTGAGGACCTTAACAGAGAGAGTGTAATAGTGGGGCTGAAGATTAATATGCAGAAGATAAAGATAATGATGAACAACCGGGCAAGGGAACAAGAATTCGGGATCGCCAGTCAGCCCCTAGAGTGTGTGAAGGAGTATGTTTACCTAGGTCAACTAATCACAGGGAACCTTGACCATGAGAAGGAAATTCACAGAAGAATAAAAATGGGTTAGATTGCATATGACAGACATCATTAGCTCCTGACTGGAAGCTTACCGTTATCATTGAAAAGGAAGGAGTAGAATCACTGCATTTTACTAGTGCTGACATATGGAGAAGAGACTTGGATATTGACAAAGAAGTTTGAGAACAAGTTAAGGACCGCGCAAAGATCGATGGAATGAAGAATGCTAGGCATAAATTTAAGAGACAGAAAGAGAGTGGTTTGGATCAGAGAGCAAACGGGTATAGACGACATTCTAATTGACATGAAGAGAAAAAAATGGCACTGGACAGGTCATGTAATGCGTAGAGTAGACAAGCGTTGTACCATTAGGGTGACAGAATGGGTACCAAGAGAAGGGAACCGCAGTAGAGGCCGACAGAAGACTAGGTGGTGCGACGAAATTAGGAAATTTGCGGGTGCTAGTTGAAATCGGCTGGCGCAGGACAGGGGTAATTGGAGATTGCGGGGAAAGGCCTTCGTCTTGCAGTGGACATAAAATAGGATGATGATGAGATGATGATGATCATGATGAACACAAATAAAATAGGTGCTCCTCACGGGTCATGTGGCTGGCTTCCCCAGAATCCTTGTTATGAAGTTTCAGTTTTTTTGCTTGAGGTCCAGAACGAGCTCCTTTCCTCTTTAGCAAGAGTTCATCGCCATCAGTGCTTTTCTTCCCGAGGCCTGCAGCAGTCTTGTGAAGATGCGTAGCAGACTTTAGGGTCAGTGCAGGTTTCTTGTGGGTTTGTGAGAAGTCTTCAGAATTTGGTATGACTCCAAAAACAAGCTCTGCTTGTTGACTGCTTTGTTTCAGATAAAAAAAAAGCTGAGTAGTGGTTTGCACTGGTCGAGCAGCATCTTCAAACACTTTCCCAACGACAGCCAACGTGTTGGCGAATGCTTCAACACCTTTCTGACCTCGGCGTCTTGCATTTTTTGGAACTCTTTAAGTCGATCTTTCTGTTTCAAGCTTTTCTTTAGGTAAAAAAACATGTCAACCGAAGCCCCATTAACCTTTACAGGAAAACATGAAGCTCCTTTTTGGGCAGCCAAGTTGATGAGATGGCACGGGCAACCAACCCCTATCAAGCCTGGTTGAGCCTCTCTCAATACAGTAGAAACACTTTTTCTTGCCGATCACGGCATTGTCCGAACACATAGCCAATAGGTTTCCAACAGGCAAATTCCAAGACTTCATCTCGTCCAGAACCAGATTTGCAATCTTGTGACCCGTCGCTTCCCCTTGGATTGTCCCGAGGCAAAGAAGGCTGCTTTCGACTCTACTTGTTTCTTTTAACAAAATATGTCGCAACAATAGGGTAAAGCTGCGTATCCCTACTGTTACTGCCATCTACAGTGATCGAAAATACTTGCTGTTTTAGGGCATCCAGCAAAAGAGTCTCCGCGCTGGTGGCCATTTCCAGAATTGACGTCGTTTTTGTTCGTCCACAGGCGAAGCGTTTCGCTTCTTCGCACTTGGGGAACATCTTCCGGAAAAGCGGTCTGGCATGATCGCTGATACTCAGCGGGATGTTGTGTTCAACTAAAAATGCCGTCAAGAGGCATTCTGCACAAATCTCATCGAGGCCGTTGTCGCTGCGTACAAAACTTGCTAGGCTTGGCTGGCTGTACGCGGCTTGCACGTATAATTGATGCTTTTTCGAAGCGATGTGGACTTTGATGTCAGACTTGCTGCCATGTGAGATGTTCACATCACAGGCACACATGGTGCAGAATCCGAACTTCTCCCCTTTCTTCGATGGCACGAAGCACAGAAATTCTGCCGTGTGCGATATCAAAAACACTTGGAAGTACTGTCGGGGCTTCGAGCCCACCATTGCACTGCGAAGCCGCTACAGGCTGGAGTCGCACTGCGTCCGACGCGGCAGCTAGTCACACAAAAGGCGAGGCCAACACTGCAGTGACTGAAGCTGACAGGTCCAAACCTGTGTGCCCGCGCAAACAAAGGCAACAGCCTGGCAACAGGTTTGCGGAGGTGCTAGAGGCGCTATTGGCACTACCGAGCTTTGGATATGGATTTGTGACCCCCCTAGTAGACGACAGAAGTCACTACAACCTTGCAGCTGCTGATGATGATACCATATATACGTATAGCCCTCTCGTGGCGGCACAAGGTACCATGGTGTAGTTTTACTACATTTTCACATTGTTCTTTTTTTTTTTCAAAAAAAAATTTTCCGTAAAATTTCAAGCAAGATTTGTAAAATCGTAAGACTGCTCGAAATTCGTACATTTTATGGAAAATTCTGAAGAGTTGGCAGATATGTTAGTACCGTATTTACCCGCGTATAACCCGCCCCTGCGTATAACCCGCACCCCTAACTTTGAACTCGGCGGAAAAAAAAAAAAAAAACTCGCGTATAACCCGCACGTTTACCTGAAAAAAAAAAATGAGCGCTAGAAAGATGCAACTCACACTCAGTGATCATTTCGTTTTCAGAACATTTATTCAAACGACCGCCACCACGTCACTGGTTATCCGATTCTTAATCGTCGCCGCTCTCACTACTGCCATCCGAGGCTTCATCGCCACTCTCAAAGACGTAGTCGTCCTCGGAACCATCCAAACTATTACTGATCGCACATTTTTTAAAGCTTTTCCGCACCAAATCGGCCGGTATCGCTTTCCACGCATCCACGATCCACTGGCACAGCAATGGAATATCAGGCCTTCGCACGCGTCCCGTCGGTGTGAGGGCGTAAATGCCGTCGGCCATCCACTGGGCATACAGCCGCTTCACGTGTGCCTTGAACGGCTTGTTCAGGCACACGTCGAGTGGCTGTAGCATGGACGTCATGCCGCCAGGTATTATGACGAGGTCGGTGCTGGTCTCGGCAAGGCGAGCCTTCACCGCATCAGTGCAGTGGCCTCTGAAGGAATCTAGTACGAGCATCGACCGGCGTGCCAGCAAGGCACCTGGTCTTCGCTCCCAGATTACTCGAAGCCAGTCACCGACTAGGCCACTGTTCATCCACGAATTTTCTTCCGCACGCACAACGATTCCTGGGGGCAGTGGAATGCTAGGTAGCGTCTTGCGTTTGAAAATGACATACGGGCGCAGTTTCGTGCCGTCAGCCAAAGCGCATAGCATGACTGTGCAGCGCAGCTTGGCATTTCCGCCGGTCAGCACGCTGACTGATTTGGAGCCCTTTTTTTCCATGGTCGTGTCCATCGGCATCTCAAAGTACACAGGTGTTTGATCAGCATTTCCCACCTGAGACAGCAAATAGCTGTGCTCCTTCCGAAGTGCGATCACATATCGTTGAAAGTTCAACAACTTTTCCTCGTAGGCTTCAGGAAGCCGCTGGCACATGGTTGTTCGCCGCCGCATAGAAAATCCATGTCTTCGCATGAAGCGCTGAAGCCATCCACGGCTTGCACGAAACTCACGTGGAATGTTCAATTCCCGGGCCAACTTCAGGGCTTCCATTTGCGCCATCTCAGTCGAAACAGCGTGGCCACGACTTCTCTGCTCCTCAATGAACTTCGCAAGCTGCGTCTCGAGGTGGGGGTACGCGCCAGTCTTCGGACCCCGAAACGCTCGCCTGTCCCGGTTCGTTGCTTCGAGACTCTCTTTTTTCTTCCTCCAGTCGCGAATGCACGACTCGTCGACGTCATGCTGTCTTGCAGCAGCTCTGTTGCCGATTTCTTCGGCAGCGGCTATAATCTTTAGCTTCTCTTTCGCTGTGAAACACTGCCGTCGAGTCGCACTCATGATGCCAAAACAAAGCAGGCAAACAGTGCAAACTGGGGTAAGTACACTAAACAGCGCCTAACGCGAGGCTCAACAATGCTGGCCTTTCGTTGGCCCTTCATCGGCTTGACAAGCGTCGATGACGATGGGGATGGCGGACTACACGGGGAGGCCGCCGCACATTGCGGTGAAGCCGACCCCCCCCCCCCCCCCCCCCCTCCCAAGGAAAAAATTCGCAGATAACCCGCACCCCCACTTTTTAAACGCGTTTTTTCACATTTTGGTGCGGGTTATACGCGAATAAATACGGTATATATAAGTGTTTCCCAACCAACATAATTGCCATGTGTCACCCTTTTACATGTAAAAAGCATGTGGTACAGTTTCTACAACCTCATCATGATCATCATTTATTAACCCTTAAAGGCCCCTTATGGGGTATTACATAAGGGGGTACATACTTCAGAAGTACGTGTCAGCATGCGGCAAAACATTGAAAGAACTGAGGTCACATATCATGGTTACAAAGTCAGCAGCTACCGTATACAGTTAAACCTGGATATAACGAAGTCTGTAAAATCGACACTTCATTTCACTATATGGAAATTTCACTACACTGAACTTTGACCTTTGCACAGAGCAGACTCTGACCGATTCATTTTTATATGGAAGGAGCCATAAAAAAACGTCTGAATAATCAGGCAGTCAGAAAAAAACTAATTTCAATAACACAAAAAAAAAGGAATCAGTTTTGTTGAATTTGGGAGCCACTAACAACCTTTACAGTTTAATGCCGCATCGATGCACTCTCTGTCACAGCTGGCGTATGGCCACTGTCACGGGGACTGCAAGTTCAACGCGCTGCGGAGATCGGTGTAAGCGAAACTTTCGTGTCCATTCCGCTGCTGCGGCTTGTCAACATAACCTCAGGTGTCGCCCAGAGTTGCACGACACCAAATGTTATGTTCACCGAACCGAAGTGCTGCTCTCCACACAGCCCGATAAATGCAGCATCAAAACCTGTAGGATTCTGCAAGAAAGGTTTCCTTTAAAGTTTTGTGGAAGCAAGGCGAAAACCTGAATTATCGCAAGTTTGTTCACAGTTGCCATATTTCCTGTTTTGCCACAGGGCACGCACATCATGTCCAAGAAATCGAGCAAGATCTGGTATAGCATCAAAAATTTCAGTCACTGTTACAGATTGGCTCAATAGTTGCAAGTCAATCTTATGACCGAACACCTACATGGTTTTATGGAGTAGGCAGCAGTGCCACAGATAAGTGCAAGCAGCTCTGAATAATCGGTAGGCTACTTATATCCAAAACTTGTTGCAGGAGCAGTAAATTCATAGAAAACACTTTCATTTCCAGTAAAGGCATTTGTTGGCTTCATTTGGTTTCACTGGGAATTTGTCCTTTTCTTCAGCAAGTTGAGGACAGCTTCTTTTGAGTTCGAGTTGAAGGGAGCGAGCTCTGTGGTGTATACTGCGAAACCAGTGGCAACATCCTTTTTTCTTACCAACCAAGATTGCTTGCAAGATGCTAGCCTCGTCCTCAAGCAAAAGGGTGTTACATTTAGTGCTACCGCCTTTACCGCTACTTATGCTTATCACTTGCTACATGAGACGGGGAGAATTGGTGTATTGACCTTGGAGATGGAGACAACAGAAACATCCGAGACACCAAACCTGGCGCTGACGGAAGACACACGTGGAATATGGAACTATGCTGCATAGAGTGCACAACACGATGCGTTGATATGTGTATGCCCTAGCGCCTCTGATCAACACTGCCCTTGCCAGCTTATGGCCTCCGAGACCTGGCGGTGCATCTCAGAAGCCACAACCAGCTAAATTTTCTACTGCAGAGAAGACGCTGCTCTGTTTTGGAGGCTGCTTTCTAACACACAGCGAACAATCTGACTGCTGGAACCTGCAGTAGCTGTCATTTACTGGTTTTCCTTCGCAAGAGCAGCGAAATTTTGTTGTATTGAAATTGCAGATAAATATGCTTTGTTTTATTGAAGTTAAAAACACATAATATACTATGGATGTGGACTTATAAAAAGATCAATACTTCATTATACCGAGGATTTCACTATATTGAAATTAATTATAGCAAGGTTTAACTGTATAAAGCAAAAAAAGCTAGTTTTTTGTGTCGGTGCTCCTTTGTAGCATTAGAACACTGCACCTTTAGCTCCAACAACACAAGTGCATGCATTGGGTAGGTCATGTACAAGAATTCACAATATCACTCACAAGTGCACTATGTTGGGCGATAAAATAGCCATTCACCATCTATAATGCTGCAAGCACTGACATGAGCACAAATTTGAGATTTTTTCCTCCGATTTATGACTATACAGTGGTAATATATAAAGTGTAAAACAGCTATATTCACCATTTCTAATGCTATAAGCACTGACAGGAGCACGGATCAGGGCTTGCAGTCCCCATTTAAGGCTTTAATGTGGTACTGAATTGAACAGCTTGAACAGAGGACGAGGACGGACGAGACAAGACGAAGTGCTGTTCCTTGTCATCTGTTCACGTTATTCAATTCAGTATGTATGAGGGACGTTCCAAAAGCAAGTTTTTGTCAATTATTTTCACACGGAAATGTTATTGCCAAAAAGAAATTCACCATGGCATCATGAACCATAGACCTTACACTATTTTCCCACTTGTCACCACCAACATTGAGACATTTGTCATAGCGTGCAATCATTCTGAAGAAACCACTATAGTAAAGCTCGGTGCCCTGCAATACAAGGAATTGTTGCACAGACTGCTCCACCAAAGCAGTGTTTTTGAGGTGGTGGTGGTAAACATTTATTACTTGAGCCTTTTTACAACATAACTTGTGAGGGGGCTCAGGAGCACGTAAGGAGTTTGTGGCCCTCGGCGACCCTCAGAGCCCAGTCCACCAGCCGTATTTGGTCGTCTGGGTTGAAGCTAGACACCGCATTCTCCCATCCCTCGACGTCGGTGAGTTTCCACTCAGAGGGCGGCTGGAGCTCAGGGCATAAGAACATTATGTGATGGAAGTTGGCTCTAGGCGCACCGCAGAGCATACATTCCTGTCGATATAGGCCTGGATGAACCAGGGTGAGAAAAGCTGGAGAAAGGATGGTTTTTGCCTGAAGCTGGCGCCAGGTAGTTTGTTGGAATTTCGTTAAGGATTTATGTGGGGGACGATATCTCAACCGCATTTCGCGGTAGTGGAGGGTGACCTCATGATATTCTACCAAGTCTCTGGCGTTATCCAGGTTATCGGACGGCGTGGCTCGGTTGACGGCTACTCGAGCGATAGAATGGGCCATCTCATTGCCTGGATGGCCTGCGTGCGCGGGCACCCAGATGACCTTAATTGGTCTGAGAGGGGTCTTATGATTGAGAATTTTCCGTGCTGGTTCATGAACTCGACCTTTCAAGTAGTTGCGAATTGCAGTGTTGGAGTCGCTAAGGATAACCTCGGCAGCGGTGGTTGAGATGGCCAGCACTATGGCAGCCTCCTCCGCCTCGATGGATGTGCGCACCTGTACTGTAGCAGCTGTGATGTAACCAAGTTGATGTGACACTACACTTACGGCATAGGCTGGTTTCTGTGGGTAGCTAGCGGCGTCGACACACACAGTGAGGTGGTCGTGCTGGTATTGTTTGTAGAGGGCTTTTGCCCTGGTCTGCTTGCGTGCCTTGTGATGCATTGGGTGCATGTTTTCAGGCAGGGGGAGAATAGTGATGCAGTTTTGTATGTCCGATGGTAAGGGACATGTCCGATTGGCCTTGGAAGTCGGGATTAGTCCTAGTTTGTCCAGGATGTGTTGACCTATAGTGGTAGAGGACAGCCTCTCAATTTGGGCTGTGTGATGGGCTTCCGTGAGCTCATCAAATGTGTTATGTACCCCCATGCGAAGGAGGCACTCATTTGGCGTGTGCCTGGGGAGGTTAAGTGCTGTCTTATACGCTTGACTATAAGGGCATCCACTTTTTCCGTTTCCGCCCGGTTGAGATGTAGATATGGGAGCAAGTATACTACTCTGCTTATGACAAAGGCCTGCACTAACTTTCTCAAGTCATGCTCTCTCATCCCATTGTGTCTATTGGCTATCCGTTTAATCAGGCGCATAGTGTGATGTACTGTGGTGGTGATTTTGTTCATGGTCACGGTGTGTCTGCCGTTGTTCTGCATGACCATGCCAAGCACTCGTAGCTGCGTGACCTCTGGAATGGAGTACGTCCTCATGTGGATACGGATGCTGGGGGGGTGGAGCTGGGCCTGCCCGACTCTTGGGGGGGGTGGAGAACAAGAAGTTCTGACTTGGTGGAGGAGCACGCGAGGCCTATTGCCATAGCCCGCTCCACCACCACATCGGCCCCTGCTTGTAAGGTCGCCTCCATGTCGCCTATGGTGCCTGTAGTGGTTCACAAGGTAATACCATCTGCATACAGGGAGTGCGAGAGGTTGGAAATATTTGCCAGGTCTCTGGCCATGAGAATGAGAGTAAGGTTGAAGAGGAGTGGCGAGAGCACTGACCCTTGCAGTGTGCCTCTGCTACCCAGTTGGAGCTTCTCTGTTGTCAGTTCTCCCACAGTAAGGACTACAGTCCTGGCCTGTAGGAAAGCTGTGACATAGGCGTGAGTTTTCCCGCCTACATGTAGATCGGATAAGGCGTTCAGGACTGTGGTATGTTCCACACTGTCGAAGGCCTTGGTGAGGTCGAGTGCTAGTATGGCTCTTGTGCGTTTGGCGCGCCGGGGGTGCAGGACTTCTTTAGAGAGCTGAAGCATGACGTCTTGCGTGGATAGATGCCCACTGAAGCCAATCATTGTGTGAAGGAAGAGATTATGTGCGTGCATATGCTGTTGGAGTCTTTCTAGTATGACATGTTCGAAGAGCTTACCTAGACATGAAGTGAGTGAAATCGGACGTAGGTTTTTTAGATCTAGCGGCTTGCCTGGCTTGGGAATAAAGGTTATCTTTGCATGGGTCCACTGTGGTGGGAGGGCTCCTGCGGCCCAGTGCAAGTTAGAGTCGGGTTATCACCTGTATCGATCTGTCATCAAGGTTTCGAAGAGCTTTGTTCGTGATGTTATCCTCCCCTGGGGCGGATGTGGTTCTGAGCTTATGTAAGGCTGTGCGGACTTCCCAGGCTCCTTCCGTCGTTGAACCAGCAACAGGCACGGATTCTTACAGCGAGTGTTTGTTTTACCCGGTGTACCATCTTCTCTTTCAAAAAAATGATGAAACTTTCGGAACGTCCCTCATATACCAGCATGCCCAGTATATTCTGCCATGCAAAGTGGCAATAGTACTATACATAGTGTAAAACAGCTATTCACCATTTAGGACACCATAAACACTTAGATGAGCATATATCTGGGATTTTGTTCCCTTTTAAGACTGTAATATGGTAATATACTGAATGTAAACGGATTTTCTCTAGACATCAATGGAGAAAACGTTAGATGGGCAGCTTGCTAATATGCTTTAACATGCATCACGCTTAAGAAATTAAGTTTTATCGATTACCATGGCAACTCAACCTTCATTTCACAGGCTGCTTAACAGCCTTTGGCAATAGCAGTGCAAGTTATCACAGCATATTAAACTATATTTGCAAGAAAATAATGCAGACACTCTACCTCCAGACTTGAGGTAGGCACTAACAGTCAGGCTGTGGAAAAGCATCCACAGAGCACAGGGATAACCACGTAAGCGTGGCTGGCTGCCTAGACAGCCTTCATAGGGCCCCATGACTGGCAGGCCCACCTGTAAAGTATTGTTATATGAAGGATACGCATTAGGGGTGTGCACATAAAAAAAAATTCTAATAAAACTAAATATGACTATTATAGAATCTGTCCGTCAAATACTATCAGATCGAATATAAAATACTTTTCTGCTTATCATTATAGGAAAGAGAACATGAAAAAAAAGAAGTGGTGCCAAATGTCTTATTTCTTGAGTATTGCAGCACTATTTGAAAATCAATTCAACTGAGCAACATGTAAATCAGCAAGAAAAAAAAAAAAAAAGACACTTGGGTTCCTGGTTGGTAACGGCACACATTTTGCCATAATCAATAAAATATTCATATTAATCAAATAGATTCTCAAATCAAATACAGCACCAGAATAATCGAAACTACAAGCAGTGGGTTCCACTTAGTGCGAAGAACAAACAGGTAAACACTTGAAATCTTGAGGTGTCCAGGCGGCTGCCTAGGCCTACATGTCCCGCATATGCCAGTGATGACGCACAGAGAGCAGTGCACACACGCTACTGGAAATCCTTCCTGCTCCTTTCAGTTATAAGAGCTATGGTTCACAGCTCTGACAGGACAAGGCACATGGTGCTGACCAACTATGTAAGCTGGGGCCTCTGAGATTGCCTGAGGGTGTGTGCCCCCAATCTCAAAGTTATGGGGACGCGAGAGTCTGATCTTATTTTCCCCACACGGCTTCCATGTCTCTTGGAATTTGGCTTCCCTGTGTAGCATGTACGGCATCTGTGGTTGCGCAATTGTATGAAAGATGGTGTATCGTGCACGGCTAAAGTCAGCTGACAGCGGGGTGCATGCTTGAGACCCCACCAAGTCAAGTGAAGGCGAGAGAAGTGGCCAACTAGGGTTAATGCATGGATTAGGAAAGCAAGCTTTTCAGAGCTTTGCCAGAGAACAAATACAACCAACTAACCTACACTGTCAGCACCATTGCGCTGTGTGTGTGTGCAGTTTGCAGAACAGTAGTTACTGCACAATTGTGTGTGTGTTTTGAAACTTGAGGCCTCCCCAGTTTAACTTCAGACTAAAGATGTTCAGAATTTAAATAACAAGAAGAAAAAAGCTAGAGTACTTATAAAGAACATCCTGTTTTCATTTTTCAGAACACCAGGAACAAAGAAGTAAACAAATTCAAAATTTTTTTAGATGATTAAAAGTGTCATGTTCAAATTTTACTCAGAGCACAGGCTCCTTCACAGTAATGCAAACCAATGGCATGTAGTACTGAAAGGGAGAAAAAAATGTTGGTACAGCTCGAACATGTCTTGCTAACATGGTGGTAAAACAGGTCAAGAATTCTATTTTTATTAGGCACTATCCAGCTTCGTGACACCACAGCAAAGATTTGCATGTGCAGTAATTATGCTTGGCCTCCAAGACTGACGCTTTCAACTGTTGGTACCACACAATGCCTCGCAGGCGTGCACTTAAGGCAGCTAAACTTGCGCACTAAATGGACATGAAATATACAGCAAATAACTGAGTATAAGTACTTATGAGTTACCATTGCAATTAACCTGTACTAGACAATGCATATAGACAACATAATAGGTAAAGGAAACCAAAGATTAGGGTATATAAGGCGGACGATTATGCACGCCACATTCGAAACCAAGCTAACTGCCTACAAAATGTGTGACCCATACTGGAGTACACCTGTAAGGCATGGGATCTGCACTCCGAAACACTTCCATCAAAATTACAAATTGTACAGCAGCATGCTCTTCGGTTTGTGTACTGGGCTTACAGTCAAGACATTTTGGTATCCTATCCCTGCTTTATATTACAGCAAATCTGCCATTGCTAGAATCACGAAGAAAGCAGAAACAGTTTAACCTCTTTTACAAAACAGTTAATTTAATGTTCACTGACAAGTGAAAATATATAAGCAAATCGAGATCAAGAATTAAACGGAATAAACATGGCAAATGTGTAGAGGAACACAGATTTTCAAAAGACTGCTTTAGGTAATATGTTTTACTCAGATAAGCATGTGACAGGAACAAATTTCCAGAGCACGTTGTCACGGCAGCGGACAAGCATGCGTTCTTCTCCTTGGTTCCTGATTATTCAGTAATTATTTACCTAGTAATTAGATATCTATCTGTATCTACACCATAGTATTACTGGCGCCTTTTCATGGAGATAGTTTAAACATGTCATTGAGCAATAATTGTGTTCGTAGTACAGTTAAACATTGATATAACAAAGTAGGTAAAATCGGCAATTTGCTTCGTTATAACGCAATTTCATTGTACAGGAATTCGACCTTTTATGCAAATACATGTATATACAGTTGCCGATCGATTTTTCTCACACGGTAAGGGGCCAAAGAATTTTCCAAATTATCAGGCAATCGAAAAAAGCACATTTGAATGAGAAAACAATTTTGATGAATTTGGGAGTCGGCGACAAATAATACGGTTTCATGCCACGTCAACGATATCTTCACATAGGTGGTACGAATTAAGCGAAGCCAGCCACGTTTTCGTGTGCAGTCTTCCCCCGCGGCTGATAGCGTCGCCCACAATGGGATGGCGCTATCATGAAAAGCGCCTGCAGCGGAGACTGAATGCTTCGTCTGATTCTCGCTTCAACGGGTCACCGAAACTCGAGATTACGCAACTCCCAATACTAAACGTGCTGCGGGAAGACAGCTTGCATGATGCCACACGGACTCGACGGCATGCAGGGTACACGGCTGCGTATGCGCTCAGCCACACTTACAGCCACATGCAGCCACGCTAAGCCACGCGCAGCCACAGCCGAGACGCGCGCCATATATCGCGACGTGCGTCAACTTACCCGCCCTGCGCGCTTGATCACACTACCGCGAGCTCGCTCCCCTCCCCCTCTTTCCCTTCGCTCCCGCGGGGAAGCGGCCCTCGTACGTGAAGTCACCATCTTTCTTTCTCACCCTCGCACATTTTCACTCACATCTAAAGCACAACGTGTGCGGGGCACATAGGATCTTATCGCACTTGGACTTTATACGGAACATGATGCGGCTACACATCGGCAGTTGCTCTTGTAGTGCTGCTTGCGATTTGAGAGGTGCGTTTGCAACCAGCTGCTTGTAATTCAATCATTTGACCAGCTGCATCTGCGGAAGTTTCATTTATTGTCTTGGCTTTCCTTTGCTGCACAAGCAAAATTTCGTTATATTGAAATTGCATACAAATGCACTTCGTTATATTGAGGTTCTAAATACATGGTGTTCTATGGACAAGAGGTTATGAAAAGTTAAATACTTTGTTATATCGAGAATTTTGTTATACTGAACTTCACTATATCGAGGTTTAACTGCACCTAAATAAGCGGGCATAGTTTGCATGTTCCTTTGCCTACTGATTTGTTGCCATGTCTACTGTGAGTAATATATATGTTTATATTTTGTATGTATATTTAACATATTTGTTCTAATTGCATTATGGATTATTTACTGCCATCATAAGATCTAAGTAATAGTTATTGATTATATGTTTATTACTTATTGATTTGTTGCCATGTTACCTGTGAGTCGACTGTATGTTTCTACTCCTATCTTGGTCCCGAATTGACCGACAGTACCAAATAAGTAAATACATAAAACGAAAGGAAGGGCTGGTTAAGAGAACTTCAAAATGCTTGCTGGTCCCAGCTTAATGGGGCAACTATGTGTGCTGGTGGGTGCTGGAAATGATTAGTAACGAAATGTTGGGTGTATTTTACACCCCACATAACTATGCTTTCAGTTTAGCTACCATATTCCAGCCGTGGAACAAATTCACACCAATTGGGTCAAGAATGAAACATGGCAGTTGGCAAAGTAGGTGGGCACATCAACATGGCGGTGAGGCCTTTGGACCAATTAACCACTCTGGCATGTCCTTTGCATGGGAACTAACAGCCGGAAAATGTATCGTCCCATCACAGTTTTTCAATATATTTAACGTTGGTGTCAAAAAATTGTTTTCCGTATTAACTGGTAAAAAAGAAGCGTAACTATGTTAGGTCACTTTTTGCTAACTCGATCACGAATGTAGAAGCTGGGAAATTGTACGAAACGGAATCGTAAAAACGAGGTTCCACTGTATCTGTACTAAAGCGCTTCAAAAATTGTTGTTCTTAAAAGGAAATGAAAAGACCTTTCTGCCAGCACAACAACTCTGGCTTATAATGCTTTTCTTTGGTTTCAGTTTGAATATGCAGCAGTCATATGGGACCCTTTTACTGAAAAATGCTATTATACACCTAGGGAAGGTAAACGAAAAGTCATAGGATACATACCTAATTAGCAAGTATCAAAGACAAGACTCCCCTATCTTACTGATGCAACAACATTCCCTTGTTAGAAACATGAAGGAAATTGAGCCCGCTTAATATTTTTAGATAAACTTCACTTAAGGAATAAATGTTGTACCCCATTGTGTTAAATCAGTTACAGCAAGAAGAACCTAAATAAACATGATCACTCATTCGCACTTGTATTTGCATGAACTAATGCCTATAAACAGGGTGTCTACCAAGTTGACATTTCCAAATTCCCTGAGTTTTCCAGGTTTTCCCTGAGTGCCTTTGCCAAATTCCCTGAGCTACACAGAACTTTGTTTTATGTCAAGAGACGGGCTTGCCACCATGACACCCGATGGTGTCTCTCTAGTAAGCATGCTAAAAAATAAAAAACGACTTAATCCAGCTTGAATAGTAAGGGTCAGTGTTTATTTTATTCAAAAAGAAAACAGAAGGGAGGAGTTAGTAAAATGCACAGCGAAAAAAAGATATATTGGAAAAAATGCATAAAACTCATAGTGAGACATTCTCAAATACAAATAAAAACGAGATGCATACAGAAGCAAATATTTTCGAAGCTTAGCTATTTGCTGGAGACCCCATATAGAAGGCAAGTGGGACTATGCCTCTGAACATTATATTGACCCATCGTAAATATATAGTAACTAATATTCATTAATTGTAAAGTGAGTCGTGCTATGTTTCTTCAACAAATATATTGAATCATCCGCTCAAATTACTTGCAAAGGTTAATTATTGGGTCCAAGCATTACAACAAGGAAAGAAATAATCTTTTGCGATTACTACCAAAACCCCCCACTTCGCTTTCACGAAGGCATTACCCTCTTTGAAGGGATGTCAAAGAGGGCGATGCCTTCGTGAAAGCGGTCGTTTGAAGGGATACATTTCACTGAGAATTGGAATGGGTGTACCTTAAGAAAGCAGAATGTGCAATTTACTCAAAGCCTAATGTTCATTGTCTATCCCTTGTAACCACTACACAGTAATGGCAAAAATAAGTTGCGTTTGCAAATGTTATGCCGTGACCGAAGGGGCTATTACGAGATTCACAGTTTGTTTCTCCGGTGTTCTTGGTGAGCTAAACAAGGCATTTTCTTTATTTCTAGGGAAAGTTAGGGGCATGGTATAGATAAGTGTAGGCAATGCTCCAAATGGGTGGGTTAAATGCACATTTTCAAGTAGAATAAGTATGCAAGTGGTCCGTAGCCTTATTAGTCTGTTTTACGAGCAGTGTAATACTTACACTGCTGCGCTTGCATAATTACAATAACAACTGAGATGAAATTGTGTAAACATATGAGGAGCAATACGCCAAGTTTACGTGCTATGGTAAATGCATGTTGATCAAATACAGCATTAAAAAATTGTGAACAAGTGTTACTGCTATTGTCCCAAGAGAGTTTAAGATACTTTAAACTTTGAAGGAATAGGCAGCATTTCAAGTGGAATGTGTTGCATAGTTTTAATATTTCTGGGTTATTGAGAAGCGTTACGAATAATCATGGAACCCTCATTTTTTTGTACTTACTTTGTCATGCGTGATATATTAGTTTCGGCTGGTATCCTCACTGAACTAAAGAAGAAAGCTTCGTTAGGTTTGGCGACTTTAAGGACAAATTAATGGGTGATGTGGAGGTGAAGTTCAATATAGATGGCTTTCGTAATAAATTATGTATGCAAGCACTCCAGCGTGTTTGGGCGTGTCTAACGAGAGCGGAAGAATTGAGCCCGCTGCTCTGGCAGCACTATAAAAGCCGTCAAGGCCAAATTTAGCGAAAATTGGTGGTGCCCAATGGAAACTTCCTGTGCGAAGTGGTTGGATCAAATACAGCTGTTGTAAAAGTTTTCTTATTCAAGCATTAGAGTGTGTGATATGGCCGCTATCAACTATGCTTCCCTGTGTCCCGACATAGCTGTAGTTTAGAACAGGCTCATGTTTTGTGCAAAGTGGAGGGGGCCATTGTAACTGCAATGTGTGACAAAATTTTTACATTTCTGGTCTGGTTAAAAGCGTAAATAATAATGAGCCATCATTTTTCTTTCCTTATTTTCATGTGTCATAACACCTTCCATCCTTGTTTCAGCGATGTCCTCCATGAACTAAACAATACATTTTGTTTATATTTGGCGAAAATAAAGGGCGCATTATCCCCCATATGAAGGCAAACTTCGAAGATAGAGAACTAATTATGATATTTTTAGTATATTACGCATGGAAGCTATTTGGAGCTTTATGAATGTGTTTTGCGAACAAAGAATTTATCCCATTGCCCCGGAATAACTGTGAACTCAACAGATATCAAATCTAGTGGAAATTGAGTGTGTGGGAAGGGGGGGGGGGGGGGGGGGGCATTATAAAGCACTAAAGCATTGATTACCCCCCTCAGCAGTTGTGGTGGTGGTTTTCAACAGGTTCGCTGGATGTCCACTGTTGCAGGGCCGAGATGGCGAGTCCACTTTTTTTTAATGTGTGAATATTGCAATAATTTATGTTGATTGTACGTTGTCGCCTATAACCTCGACAGTACTATTACCTAAACTAGCGATACATTTATCTTGTAGACTTAAACAGCAAGTACAATTCTTTGTTGAATTATTTAAATTCTTTGTAGCAAATGTGCCTTTTTATGAATGCTGTACTGCTACTACTGGGTGCGATCCGAGACCACTGTGGGTGCACTCATTGCCTTTTGCCGTTGTATCATCTTGAGGTGTTATATAGTTGCAAGAGATAAATGCAAATTCAGCTCATTTTTCGGGCCCCCATGGTTCACCATGTGTGATTGATAAATAGGTCCCTGTCGGTTAAATATACTTATAACAGAAGCATTTCCAGGCTATTTCACTTATTGTAATAGTAATTGGCAATATATGTACACACACACACACACATACACACAGAGAGAGAGAGAGAGAGAGAACCAAAGGTCAGACCGTCTGCGGTCTGACGTCCAGCCATCTACTGCACAACTCGTTTTACTCAAAACGTTTACACATATTATTCAAACTTTGAAGTCTGGTCCAATCAGAACATTTTGATATGTATGTGACACATTTTAATTACAATTATTTTGTTTACTGCTCTTTCTTTTGATATTATCTCAGTGTATACAATTATGCACACAGTTCCTGAAGGGTAAAAGTAAAACAAAATAGATAAATAGATAAATTACAACTGCAGTGGCACACATGGCACTTTGTTTTACCACCACATATTACAGAAAAGCATTTTCAGCTCTAATCTAACAAAAAACATGAGCACCAAATTAGCTTCATGTGTACTATACAACTTCAGACCAATCCAATGTGTTTATGTGCCAGAAACTGATTTTGCTCGAAGGCAAACAGATGCACCCTTTTGCACTAACTTGTATTCTGCATTCTGTATAACAATTTTACTTAATTCGGGGTAGACGTATGTTGAGTGGTCATGCATCTATACTGCTTTAATTTGCGTGCCTAAAGTGGCAAGAACAGAAACATTTCAAAGCATAGTTTGAAAGCTAGTAAGGCTCCTTATGACTCAAAATGTTGAGGACTGCTGGCTGATGCCACTGAAAATGAAGCTTTTCAGTTTACACAACACTGCAAGCTCTCACAACTCCTGCTACTTCTGTTTGTGATGAATTCATTCAGCGGAATTTCTCTAACACCTGAAAAATGCACTGGCAGGCATTTCTCTGTGCTCTCACCTGCTTGTCAAGAAAAGCCGAGAGCTGTTCTCCCCGTAAGGAATCTGTTCCAGCTGATGCCACAAAGGTGTGCAAGTTTTGCAATGCCACCTTTGTCGGGTCGCCTCCTGGAAAATACTGATGCCACAGTCACAGAAGTTATGTTCTTGTTCACTTCTCTTCAAGGGTTAAGGCAAGCAAGTTATTAAATAAGCACTGAAATTATATATTCAAAACCTTTTTTATGTTAAATGAAGGTTCAAGCCCTCAGAAAAAACACTGGCATGCATAAGAGCATCCTAGATAACTTAATATAATATTACTTGATGCTATGAACCAGCTACAGTTTTGGTAGTCAGAAGATTGGTGCATTATGACATCCTGATACCACAACCCCACCATTCAGTTTTTTTATTGCGATAGCGATTGCATGGAAACTCCAGGAACATTTCTGTCGTCGCCATGACGTTCCATTTGAAGTCCAAGGGCGACAATATCATCAATGCACGCCGTATGCTGTATGTGCGAGAGTGAGCCGATGGTGGTGGTTCGATCTCGTTCACGCAAGGGAGGAAAGTGGGGAGGAAGTGCGTCGTCTTCTGTCGCACACAAGGCACAAAGGGGGTGGGGGGGGGGGGGGGGGGGGCATTTTACTCCAGCGGCTGCTGCGGATGGCACGGCCACGCAAGGACACGCAGGTCCTATTTTGAAAGCGATCTGTGACGGGGACACAGTACTGATAACTTCATGTGCACTGCATTTTGAAGCGAGAGACAGCACGAAGGTCGATTCACTCACTGCTGCTGCCGCGCTTCCTCACTCCAGCGTTTTGACAGTGAGTATCTGCGGTCATCGAATGAGATGTGTTCATGTTTGCTTGTGTGTGCATGATGCCATGCTTATTAATTTAGTTAGTAAGCGAATGCTTACAAGTTTATACTGCCAATAAAACTACTATCCTTACTTCATATAGCTGTAACTAATTTGTAGGAGTGTGCAAATATTAAAAAATTTCTAATACTACTGAATATTACATTTATAATGTTAGTGTTTGATTCAAAAACTAGGTATCCAAAATTGTTGAATATTCGATTGAATACAAACATTCGAAGCAAATCGAATATATCGCTGGCTGTGCAGGAGCAAACATGGTTCTTAGCGTTTATTTCTACATAATCTAAGAAAATGTGTGATTTCTTTTTCTGAATTTTGCGATAATCTCATGCTGCTGGCAAAATTTCACCAGTAAACGAAGCTTAGCCACTGGATGTTCAAGTTGTGCAGGTTGCACCACAGAGTCCTGAGCTTGTTGACTGACAGCAAATGCGATGAGTGAAGGCTGGTACATGGTCAAATGGTTCTGAGTTTACGGGAAATTGATGGGGTATAATAAGGCACAGGTTGGCAAGAACAGACAACTAGCGGAAATTACTCAATTTTCCTGAGCTAACATAAGCCAAATACACAATTATTTAGTATAATGGCTTACTAGGTAAATTTTTTACCAGTGACAATATAATTGCAATGTTCCAGCATGTTAAATTAAAGCAACTTGCTAATAAATACACTTGCATATCATTATTCAATATTCAGTTCGGTATTTGATGCTAAGTATTCGTATTCAGTTAATATTCTAAAATCTTGATATTCACACACCTCTACTAATTTGCTATCACAATTGATGCTTTGACTTTCGAGCGAAACTGCGACTTTATTCATCTGTTTAATATTGCGTGGGGTATAGTGTTGTTGGAAGTTCTGCACGCTTTTATTGGGCGATGACCCAAACGCACTGCCATTCCCTGCTGTAGGCAGCATGGTTAGCTCTGGTGGCATCATCTGTTGTCGCCCACCAAGTCAATTTCGTTTTGGATTTCGTTTTGGTTTCTGCCTGCCATTTTAGAAAGCATACTATGCAATAGGAAAGTGACGATGTGCATCTCGGGTTGGAGCCCCACCAGCTCGATGCTCCAATTCGGCATCTCCTGCTGCAATGGTTCGCTGTGCCGAGTGGGCACGTCAAAACTTCCTGCCAAAATCTCCCCTCTCAAAGGAGCTGTGGACCCAGGACAAACTTGAGGAGGCAAACATAAGCTTGCTGAAGCTGCAAAAATGACAATGTGCGTTTTGGACTGCTCGGGCCCCACCGACTTGGTGCAGATCACAGTCTTGTGCTTCAACGATTCAAGCAATACTTCGCTGAATAGATGTCAACTACAGTTGAGTCTGCCAAATTCTTTTGCAATTTCGGATCGTACATTTTCCCAGTTAAGACGTTTTTCTTTTTCTCAGCACATATGAACGAGGTTCTACTGTAATTCTCTAATCATTATGTGCATTTTCAGTTTTTGTTTACACAGTTGTTAAGTCTTAAAAGTTATTTCTAGGTTAATTCACAACCTACATTTCGGGTTATGCATTTAAAATATATGAAAAAAAGAAATAAACAGCTGCCCTACATATGCATCTGGTCTATTCAAATAAGTAGCCCTTCCATATCTGAGATGAGCTGAGTCAAGTCTTCACAATCCTAAGTGAAAATTACTTTCCGCAAGTAGAGCTCATCTATCACAATCCTGGCTGTTTTTCAATGCTCCAGGCAACTGGGGCGCACACTATCAGTTTCATGTGTCGATCACAGACAGCAGCTTTATACCATATTCCATGGCAATAAACTTTAAAAAAATGTGTTGTAGGATTAATTCTTCATACTTGCAGGTTTTAACAAATGTACATTTTAAGACAAGAATGAATCGTTGTGTGTCTTTCTTTCATCCTCGTCTTAAAGGGGCCACAACACCGCATTTTCAAGCCTGAATTAAGAATTGTATGTAGGCATCCAACAGCAAGCTGACATAATTTGAGTGCATTCGGTGCGATCGAAAATTTGTATTTAAATTTCTTATATTGCAGTTGAAACGTACAGCAGTTTGGCCACAGGTGGGTGACACAATGAAGTGCGTTCTGTGTGGTCGATGCATGCGGTATATGTGTGGTTTCGTTTTTGCATGTGCATTTCAGCGGTCAGCCAAACATAGTTCCTACAGGCATAATCTGGTTTCTGCTGCTTTTATCACACGAGTGAAAGAATTCAAGGCACAATGCAACGGTGATACCTTTCATGCCCCATTGGATGCCAGAGCGTGCAGAGCTAAATGTCTGGCACGATGCACATATTGTTTCAAAATGTTTTGGAGCAGACACAGCCGAGGCCCCATACTTGTTGGTATGCCAAAATGCCAAACCATGCCAAAATTCTGGTCGCTGCCAGTGATTCGAAATTCAAATTTCGCGTTGAAATGTGCACTTGGAGCCTAGTTTCTTTTGTGCATAAAATCATATCGGCCCCTTTACACTCAGTTGCAATGATTCACTCAGAATAGTAGTTGGACAACCATAACATGACCCCCTTAAAGTGTGTGCTTGTTAAAACCTACGTGCCAAAAGAATAGCAGAGATTAAAATTCTAATGGGACACAGTTGCTTCATTTCGCAGCCCGCCAACATGGCATTGCAGATGGGCACAATGCACATATCCAACAGGCAAAATTAAGAGCTATGGCTATAAATCATTGCACCTGTAGCAACAGCACACAATTTTGCTTTTAGAGTCAAGAAGACAGTGAGAGAGGGGCAAGCAATGTATTAAAAGCTTTTTGCTTACTGGTAAAAGATTGCCTGTGTATCACTAATTATTCCGACACTATTCTAATGTGCTGTTCCATTTCCAGCTTCACATGCACTCATAGCAGTGGCTTATTTGAGACCTCAAAATGTACACTTGGGGCTACTCCATGCTGAAGAACCAGATACAGAGCAATCACATATCACACTTCTATGTATTTATGTGTAAGAGATGTTCTGATCAGTTATTTCCTGTTAGTGTTTCAGTATATGCAGATGGTACATATAGGCAAGATGTACTACAAGAGTAATACTTGTTGGGGGGCTAGTTGGTGCATGTTTCCAGAAGAGGGTTATAGCGCCGAAAAAACACAACACACAGCAAGCCACACAGCAAGCGAGACGGGACAGGCGCCTGTCCCGTCTCGCTTGCTGTGTGTTGTGTTTTTTCGGCGCTATAACCCTCTTCTGGAAAATGTACTACAAGAGGCATTAGCTGTAATATTTATTGCAAATACAAGCTGCATTCTCAATGCTGCCAGATTTCAAAATCCAAATTAGGGAAAAGACTGACATTTTTTGTGACAAGTGTAGAAGAAAAAAGAAGGAGACGATTATATACAAATGTTTCAGTGCCAAAACAAGCTAAAACATTTATGCGGATCAGGATTCTGCCCGGAAAATTTCGAAGGGTGGACATTTTGCGACCAGGGAGAAGTACACATGCGACTAAGCCTCTCGCTCTATATTTTTTCCAATACGACCATTCCGCCAATTTGAATTGAAGTGTAAGTTAAACAATTTAGCATTTTGGATGCATTAATGAAACTAATATGAGCCAGCGACGCATCCTACCGCAATCGCCAAACTTTGTCAGGACAAAAAAACGCACAGCTCACCGCTGTCAAAATAGTGCAAAACACGTGCCGGCGATTTAAATCTACGTCATTCAATAGCTGCACTTCCTGTGACCACGTGGCAGCAGCAACGCTTTTTTCATGTTTCGTTCAATCCTTTCACTTTATTTCTGCACAGCGAAATATGGCACTATGGCTACTTGAAGGTTAGATCTCCCCTCTTTACGATGGTTCCAAAATGACGGCGTTGTGTGAACGGAAAGTTGCGTGCTCCACGGTGCAATGGCACCTCCTGACACCCAATCTTTTACCCAATTTTTGCCAACAGCGCACTAAAAAAGTGCAATTTTGTCAACGTTTAGGTCACTTTTCTTTCTCATATTTCGCCAAGTGATAAAGGAACACCCGAAGATTGCGAAAAAAGAATTGTAATCAACCGGAGCACTGAGTAGTAAACCCAGTGCAGTGAGCAGTAAACCGGAGCAGTGGGCGGCATTTCCACTGCTGCCAACCATGGGGAGAACCCTGATGTGGATCTATAAACCATAGTTTTCTTTTTTTTCTGAACTGCACTCTCTTTTCCTCCCTAGCATGATGAATAGCGAGGGGTGGAGGAAAACAATATGTTACCTTTCCTCTACATTGGCCCCTTTCTGACATGAGGTACCCAACAGACCATAAGCATTCTTAAAGCTAGGCAAAGCCATCCACAGCTGGTACGCACCTTAACCAAAACATCAACAAAGTGCACCAGAGCGGCAAGTTCAGTGCGATTGAGATGCTCATGGCCAGCCACCTCTTGGCGCAAAGAGTAGACCAGTGCATTATTTAGGTCAGCCAGGTACACCCTGCAGATAGCCACAACAGTTGCATGAACACAAGAAGCCGCTTCATGCATTTGCAAAGCATACAAAAGTAGTAGGTAATTGATTTTTCGGTGCCTATTTTCGGGTATCTCCCATTAACATTTTCAGCAGTCATGCAGTGAGTGGCAGTGTTAAGAAGGTGAATGAAGACAGCTCCTTTTGAGATAATGCACCACCATAATATTAAGCACAATAAACAAGAAAACCTCTACATACTTCTCTATTTAGAGCCTTGTGGACACTGTAACCAAAACTCGCAAGGTTGAGATGGTTTGGCCGAAGACTGTTAGGTAATTGAAATCGAGAAAGGTAAATGAAATGTCCCTTGTAAGTATCTAGAAGACACCTAAATACGATATAGAGTAGATAAATAGCAGCTAAAATTTTTAATGCGTTTAACCCAACTTTCAGACCTATGTAATGCTGTTCTGAGACTCCTAACAGTTCGTCTTCTGCCATGTGCAAGACACCATGTAAACAATGTTAAAAAGCACTAATAAAAAATTGTCACACCAGAACTGGTCCTTGTCCTAGACTGCTATCACATGTGAATAGCGAGCACAACATAATCATGGACTGTGCTCCTCTATCACCGTAGCGTTAAAACAGTCTTTGTGGGGGTATAGGGAGGAGTATGAGCAAAGAGCGGTAAGTAAGCATTACTCATGATGAAGAACAGAGATTACCACTAGCTGCTGATGTCTTGGAACAATGTCAAGGGAATATTACAGCACTAGAAAAGAAAGAAAGCATGTGTCTTCATTCAGAGTGATGTTGATAGTGGAAGATCTGCCGGTCACTGGCTATGTCCTCTTGCTTGATATTAACTGATCATCGTCCTATTTTTCAGGCTCTCACAACATATACTGCCTAGACTCGTGTAAGGGCTGCACCCTCAACTTGGCAGCCCAGGATTTGGAAAAAAAATTCCAATGGAGAAGCAATCATGCTCGGTGTTCTGATGCCACCCGTGTGCATTGGCGAATTTTTGCACGCTGCATACTTCTGCGTGCCGCTATTAGATGGCGAGAGCCAGGGAGTGCACAAGATCCGGGGCGTGCACAAGTCGCTGGCTACACCGGCATGATTTTGACCAAAAGGTGCGGTCCCGTGTAAGGGCCACACCTCATCAAAATTGTGAAATAAAAGTGTGGCACTTATACGAGTCTATGTGGTAAAATGGCTTTGCAAATCTAAACAGATGCTTTTACTTCCAAGGACTACACTGCAACCAGCCACAAACTAGCCCACATTTATAGACATGTTGCACAGGCATGTACTTAAATGCTAAGCTAGAATACCACAGTAAAGAAGACAAAAAACTACCCGCCCACCCCATTAATGTAACGTAAGAAAACACAATGAATCAATTATTGGCCGCTAGATGTTGTGCTGTAGCAAATGTGTGAAAAGGTTATTAGTGCTGGTAAACTTTAAAACTGGAGATGCTTTCACACTGCTGAAAGTTTCACCTGGAGGCAAGTGTCATGAAGCATTTACACTACGACAGAAAAAATACCACTGGTGCAAACACACATTCAGGTCAAGGCGTGATTCATCGCAATCATCAAGCGACACGAAAGCAGTCCGGTCAATGGCAAAGCAGAGCGAGCACAAACAACAAACAGTCTTTGTCCATGTCATTTGCTTGCGTCCATGTCTATCACTACACTGGCAAAAGAAAGGAAGGATTGCAGCTGTTTGGCTGATAACTCCACTGCACAGCTTTCATATTTTTACTTCATCGAAAAAAATAATCTCCACACAAGCATAAGTCTCACTCACTACTTCAATCTGCAACAAATGCAGCACTCTGGTATAGCACTAGCCACCAGAAGCAGCACTAGACCGCTGAAACCCTTCTCACAGCTTTAGCAAAGCAGCAAGTTCCCGAGTGCTTGAAGCAGCTAAAGTATTGCTAATGTTTCTTAATGTAATTAGATTTATAGCTAGATTTTGCAAAAGCAGCCGATGTAGCTACAGTAAAACCTCGTTAATTCGAACTCGGTTAATTCGAAATCCCAAATAATTTGAAGGTGTTCTGTGGTCCCGTATTTGCAATGTAAATTTGACCAGATAATTCAAACCGGCAGCCTAGGCCAACCCGGTTAATTCGAAGATTTGGGGTGCTATGCGGATATTCCCGATCCCCATTTAACCGCAAACCAGCCGAAACGATGGCCATTCGGAGCCGTGAGGCAACGCCACGTAGCAATTGCGATTATTTACAGACGAAGCGCCTGGCCTGTAGTACCGATAGCACAAAAATCAGTACACAGTACGCCTCGCGCACTGCCAGAATGCAGGCCTGCAGAGAAGACGTGCTTCACTGCAATGCAGCGGGCATACCGGTTTTTGTCACGTGCTCTCGCCCCCGACTCCGCACATTCCTCGCAGTTGCAGCGATCGCAGCATCAGTATGTGTTCTGTGCCACTGCCACTGGCTGCCATTCGCCCATTCTGTCTCCGCACCTATGGCGACATGTGTGCGTGCAACGCCGGTCTGCGCCGTTTGTGTGCGGTGGTTAGGGGTGTTGCAACTAGTGTTTTTTTTTTTTTTTAACTGTGCAGAAGTGTCAGTGAGCGAAGATGCCAAAGTATAAGACTTTAACGCTGCAGCAGAAGTTCTGCTTGATCTAAGAAGCGGGTAAGAACATGTGTTCCAAGACCGAGTTGGCTGAAAAGCCCTGCATGCCCCTCTCGATGTTGTCCACAATATTGAAGAAGAAGTCGAAGGTACTGGAGGCCTACAGCAACACACATTCTTCGAAGCGGTCGCGAGTATGAGCTCCCACGTACCAAGATGTGAAATCAGCTTTACTTTGCTGGCTACAGAAAGCAAACGCAGCCCACCTTCCCATCAATGGAACGATACTGAGGGAGAAGGTCAACAACTTGGCTCTACAACTTGGGCACGAAGAGTTCAAGTGTAGCAATGGAGGGTTCAGCTATTTTAAAGAGCCGAATAATTTGACCTTCATAGCCATCTGTGGCAAGAGCGGCAGCGCAAACGAGAGCGTTGTCGATGATTGGAAGAAACACACATTGGCTCCGTTGCTTAGTGTGTACGGTGCAGACGACGTGTGCAACCTTGACGAGGCAGCCCTTTTTCGCAAGATGCTGCCCACAAAAACGTTCGCAGCGAAGGACACCGGGGTCAAGGGTCGAAAGCAGGGCAAGGAAAGAATTGCCGTTCTGTTTGGCACGAACATGCGCGGTAAACACAAGCTGCCGCTACTCGTAGTTGGAAAGAGTGGGAAGCCTAGCTGCTTTAAAAATGCGCGGCTGCCGCCAAGGGATGAGCTTATCTACTGGCACAAGAAAGCATGGGTCGCATGCACAATATTTCAAGATTACGTTCGGCAGCTAGACCACAAGTTCGCGGCCACAAGTAGGAATCTACTCTTCGTTGTTGATAATTGCCCAGCGCATGGTGATATCTCGCACCTGAAAGCTATCAGGATGGTATTTCTTCCTCCAAACATCACGTCGATCGTGCAGCCAATGGACCAAGGCGTCATTTACCACACGAGGAAGACTAACCACCACCACCTGCTCAAGCACATACTCCTTTGCTACGACAATGGCAAGGTGCACTTCATCAACCTCCTCGGGGCCATATGTATTACTGTGTATGCATGGAAGCAAGTGGAACCCACTTTGATCACGCGGTGTTTTGAACAAGCTGGCTTCTCGAAGGAAAGCACCGTTGATGCTGATGCTGACTATTCACCTGCACTTGATGATGAAGGAGCCGATTATTGCGACCACATCAATGCACTCTACGCAGAGGATAGTGAATCCTTGGCTTCGCCGAGTATCTCAACTTTGAAAATGATCAACAAATGTGCTACTCAGACTTGGAGAGTAAAGCTACCGCTGATGCGACCATGTGTGATGACAGCAACGACGACGACGCTAACGAGCCCTCCCAAGCACCCGCTCTCAGGGAAGTTATCGGATCGCTGAACGTTATCTGCAGTTTTGTTGAGTGCCACGGTGGAAATTCTCAAATGCTGCACGTAGTTGGCCAACTAGAAGATGTGACCCTTGGAGCCTCGAACACAGGAGGCGGCAAACCAGCATCTCTGATTACTTTAAGTAATCCAAAGATCGCTGAATAAAGGTAGCGCATTCCTGCAGCGAAATTTTTTGCCTGGGTTGCATTTTTTTGTGTGTTTGGTTAATTCGAAAACCCGCTTAATTCGAAGATTTTTTGCGGTCCCGATGACTTCGAATTAACGAGGTTTTACTGTACTTACACATTTGAACCACACTCAATAATATATTTCTGTGAGTGTGTATCACATTTCTGTAAGGGCCGAGTCAAGAAAAGCCCAATCTTAGCAGAGTGCTACAAAAGGGCCCATTTCCTGAAAAAGCAAGTTTTGCTGTAGAAAAATTCCAGTCCAGAAAAAAAATTTCCCAATGTTTTACATGACTGACATGTCAAATAAAGTGCTACTGACAGACAAAGGAGATGTCTTTCAAGGACTCCAACCTTTCCAATGGTACACAGTTGTGTTTCGACAAAGAAAGCACGCTGGTACTGCTGTGTCAACTCACTTGCTCATATCCACTACTTTGCTCTCCTCTGGTGATGCTGTACTAGCAGTTGTTGCGGTACTCGAGCTTATTGCTCGCATGTAAGGTTCCAAAACTCGCAGCACATTCTCTCGTGAGCCATCTTCTTCTTTCACCCTGCATACAAATTGAGCCGTTGAGCCAACAAAAGCCAGGTAAAGAAAAAATACAGCATCATTCATTCAATACCGTAGTACAACTGTAATGCACCCTAACAAGGAATACGTCATTACAGTGCTCACTGTTCATCTCTTTTATTTAGAACACACTCGTGTATATTATGTGTGCCACTTCTCTTTCTTTTTAAAGGCCCCTCATTCTGCCCTATTGAAAGCTTGATTATATATCAAGCAATTGTAAGGAACCACCTAGGAAGTGCTCTTCCACAAGAATATATTCTTTTATCTACAGGCTGACAAGTGAAGTACAAGAATATGAAACGCTATGAGACAATGATGCAAGAAGGCAAGCAATCCAAACCCGATGAAAATTCTCTCCCGCTGCCTCTGACTAGTGTTTGAGGGCAAGATTCCTCCATTTCTACTCCACTTCCTATTATAGCTGAGGACCTACACAATAAACTAGTATATCACACACCCAACTTCCTATTTCTTTCCATTTTCTTTGCTATGTGGTGCACAGGCAGCGGCCAAAGCCCCTCCTTAAATGTTCACACTCAAAGCAGTTATGGTACAAGGATGAAGGGCATTTAATGGTGGCAAGTATTACGTTGGAAATTCAAGAAGCAGCAGCAAAATAGACACGCAAGTAATGGTATGGTGTGCACATGTGCTTTTTGACAAGTACAAATACCTCAGCGCACAGCAATTGGCAAATACTCTTCCCTGTCTCCATTGCCGAAGCAATGTGCACACATGCACTTCTGAACAGTATAATGGTAGGAGGTTGAATAAGTAACGTTATCCTTCGGTAGGCGAGATGGTAAAGACAACAGCCACACTGTTTCAAATTTCTGTTGCTTTCAAGAGACACTGAGGTGCAGTATTTTGCAGGGACGATTATAGCCACAAGATCTGGTGTCCCAAGCTTCTTTCCTTGCAATGTCCAAATCTGCCAAGGCGCCCTTTAAGAATGAAACATCACACTGTAACATTATCAGTTGTGCGTTTACAATAAAGTAAAATGAGTATCACAAAAATTTAGACACCTGAGTAGCCTAGTTGAGGTGCCATTACGATGTAGGACATACAGGTCCGCCCAGCGAACACCAGAAACATTTGTCTCATTGGGGAGCAAGGACGACAGCCAGGTTCTGTCTGAGGAGACCACCAGACGTTGCACATGAATGGACTTCCTTGACGAGAGATCCAAGGTTACCTGTGCAGTAATGCCCAATATGCTTATAATATGTCCTTGTGTGAAATCAGTCACTTCAATGCTCTCACAATGTTTTTCATCCTTCTTGTACCTATTTATACAGGCTCACAACACCAGCACTTTCAAATACAGATAAAACAAAGAGTTAGCCTCTACAAAAAAAAAAAAAATAACTACAGTAAAGCCTCATTAATTCAGATTTCATGGGACCGACAAAAATGTCCGTATTAACTGAATATTGAATTATTAAGGGTATCAAGTAAACAACAACCAAATGCTTACTATGCCAATACATATTAAAGCAAAACTTTCCTTGCCACTTTGACTTTCCCACTGCTGCTGCTGCTGGTTGGCACATCGTGTCGGGGGGTGGTTCAGAGCATGTGTATACATGAAAGGAGCATGGCAGAGAAGAAAGGCGACGCGAGAAACTCGTTTGGACCTTTGTGCTGCGTCGAATGTGCACAATGCCCTCTGGAGCTCCCTGGGTGTCGCCACATTAGCCTCTTGACAGCTGTACTTATTCGTGACCCCACGCAGAAGCACTGCAGAAACTGCAGCACTTATTTTTCTACTAATGTGCAAGTCCAGAGGGAAGCTAGATAGTATAGCAGAGATGAGGGGGGAGAGGAAGCAGAGAATGGGTAGAACCGACACAGTCGCAAAACGAGTGAATAACAGCCTTGCCACTCCTCGCTCACAGTTCCCATACAATGTTGGGTGGGGGAGTGACGTGAGAAGGCAAGGAAACGCTACTTCAATAGACACGACAGCAGTTGCGCGCAAACAGGATAAATTTAAGTTCAAGGTACAGTACGGTATGCTTCTGATATTTCTGAAAAATAAACACCATGCGAATTTGTCAAGCGGACAACTTACGCAGGGTGAGCAGAAGCAGAGCCACATTAAAGCGCACCGTAGGGTCTAGGCGACACTACGGAAGCGGTCACACATCAAATCAACACTTGTGTGCCCACCGCAGCAGCTTTGCGGCTATGGCATTGCTTGAAGTCGCGGGTTTGATCCCAACCATGGCAGCCACATTTCAACGGGGGCGAAATAAAAAACACTTGTGCACTTTGATTTAGAGACACATTAAAGAAAACCAGTGTCAAAATTATTCAGTAGTCCGCCACTATGGTGTGCCTCATAATGATATTGTGGTTTTGGCACGAACAGCCCATAATTCAATTTAAGTTCTATACTTTTGCCACAATGCCATATGCGATGTGACGCAATGAACATGCTCAACCCTCTCATAGGTTATGAAGTATAGTGCACAAAAACGCCTCAAGCGAACACTTCCCCCTATGTGTTATGTGTACTACGCAGACAAACAGCAGTGGTGCATGCAACGTAATGTTTAACATCAACATCCACTCACCACTCTTGTTTTAGACTAAACATTGAAGAAATTAAACATTTGCCATCAACATCACTGCTAATTATCGTCAATCAAAACAAACCGCACAGAAAGCTTCGCTTACATCAATTCCCACAGTGCATGGGATCTGCATAATCCTTTACTTAATGAATGAATCTGCAAATCCTGTTTCTCTTAAAACAGTGTGGAAGCTGCAATTCTCGTCATTTCGTGAATGATTAGCGCTCGCATCAGAGAAGCTCTCGCGACTTCATACGCAGCAGGGCCACGGTGCGAGTCTTCATCCGAGACGCTTTTCACCCGATTATTTTTTTGCCAGTGAGCTGTCGCCAACAGATCACCCATCCATCACGATGTAGTCGGCACTCTTCACCCTCGACAGCTTCGCTGTTTCAATAAGTCAAACTGAAACTACCGTTTGCGGCAATGGCAAACTACCGGCAAACTACACTGCGGACGAAACCGCGATTGCTATCGACGAGATCATGAATGGCGACTACACGGTTATTAAAGTATGTGGCCGACGCGGTAAACACAAAAATAAAGGATATAAAGGCACAAACAGGCACGAAGTGTTCCTGCTTTTTTATCGTTCATGTACAATTTCCGCTGATGACTATAGTGATGCGGACTCTGCTGCTTTGTTTCGGTTGGATGCTAGCGCTGCTTTTGTTTTTCGTGCCGCACATTTGTGGCGCTCCGTGCTCTCCAAGCTCAGAGAGTTGTCCGAATCAACAGGTGTGTGGCCAAATATGTCTTTATTAACAAGAGTTTAACTAATCCTAATTATCTGATTTTCCGAATTAACTAGAGCCAAATTAACAAGGTTTTACTTACAGAACACGTTGGCTTCCCATAAAACTAAATAATAGGCATGTGCGAATATTGTAAATTTCAAATACGAGTCGAATAGCCCCTGCTATTCAATACGCGTTCGATTCGAGAACTGACTATTCGAAGTTGTTGAATATATTTTTTTTCAAACATATAAGGGCTAAAAACTCATTATAGTCTCAAAGAAGAGAGAATGATGAAAGTGCAGACTTTTCTGAATGATTATGCTGCAGGATAGCTGTGGTTGTTACGTAGAGACACCAGTTCCTGAGTTAATGCACAGGGCAGATATCTTTTACTCAATAATTTCCAGTCATTCAATAAGAATAGCTTGCTTTTGGCAGCCTATAAATGAATTTGTTGGCCAATCTCACCAATGTTCACATTCCTTTGAAACAATGTGCAGTGTTGTAGTATTACACTTCTCTCCTTACACAAATGCAGCAATGTGCATGCATCTGGTAACATGCTCTTCCCTTGTTTCATTACTGTCATTGTCAAGGTGCACCAGATAATGCAAAACAGTTATTTCTCATTTACAAGCTTCTCAATTTATTTATTTATTTATTTACTTATTTATTTATTTATTTATTTTATCCTCAGGGCCTTTCAGCATTAAAGAGGGGAGTGGGTTACACTTTGACCACAAATTGATCAGAAGTCCAGCTGCTAACGGTATTACATGCATACGTAATTGTATACACACCTGATTTCTGTTTTTACAAAATAGACTCCATGCAAACTACAGTTTTCATGTTGCTTAACTCTTTTGTTACCGCTAGAAATGTGCTCATGTTTGGTGCTTTTATGTTTTGACCTTTTACATCAAGACATAGTAGTCACAATGTATACTGCAATACAAAAATTGCAGCCTGACCACTGGTGTTTTGCATGGATATAAAATAGTAATAATTTGATATTTTTAGTATAAGTACTGAGAGTTTTTAAAAAATTACCAATGATTACGATACTCCCTAATGCAAAATTCGAGTGCATCTGTATACGTGTTTTCATGTCGCGATATATTGGCAGGAGCAGACAACCTTTCTCGTGCGGCACGTTGCAAACGGAGCAAAATGCGGCACGACTGTCCATCTAACCTGGAGATCGCGAGAGCCAGTGCGTGGGTGACACGTGGGCATGATTCACAGCAGCCGCCACCGATAAATCTACCAAACAATGCGCGCTACTCTGGCGCCATATCGTAGCGATCGTCGCCGCACTACGCTTTTCTTCTCACGCTTTCACCATACCCTCCTCCGCTTTCTGCCTCATAGTTCCGCTGCACCCTCCTCTCTGCTTACCTCCTGGTGTCATCACCTGCTGTGATCTGCATTCGCTTTCATCTTTCGCTATGCTCGTTAGCTCGGTTATGCTGCCAACGCCGATGCTCACCACAGGAAGAGGCGCCTAAGAGCTGCGTTCTAAGAAAATCTGAGATATACAAAATATGCACCTGGTTCCTAGTTCCGAACTTTTGCAAGTCAGATCATGCAAAAAAAAAAAAACATCATTACGAAGATTTGTTGGCGTGAATACTAGCTAAAGTGAAGCCCATGCCATGTGGGAAAGCAGTAGCTTCCCAAATGTGAAGCTGGGTAAGCTCCTATTGTACAGAGAGCATTTGTTTTTACTCAATGCAGCAGGCACATGGTACATTTTTTACTGCACTCTTTAGGCTCACGAGCAATGGTTGTCAGATCGGGGAGCATGCAGAAGCTTCCTCATACATGATTATTGCGTTCGATCAGCTTTACTGCGGCAAGCAAGGTGGTCTAGGAGCATTCAAATGGTGCTGGAGCATCCACATGTATTGTCCAGTTCCTGTACAGTGCTGTACAGTAAAGTGGAGTGTTTCACATTATTGTACAGTAATCAATAAGGGCACTTGCACAGGCGGTGTTCAGAATGCAAGAGATTAGGCTGCTATCCAAGCTTCGGTCAAAGGTCAGTCTGAAATCGACTGCATGCTCTTGCATGAGTGAAAACTCCACACAACAGGAAGGATTGCCCGTAATAATTTGTAAATATGCTGTCAAAATGCTGATGGGTAAAAGCAACCCATGGTGGGAAAAACGAAGTTGCACTTGACATTAGTTGACCTTAATTATCAAACTAACACACACTCATGAGTATCTACCGTTGCTTGAGGCATCATTAAAACAGCCTAGATGTCAGATTGGAAAATTAGACATAACCCGAGAGAAGTTTCTGCGTCTTCACTCCTGCCATCATTTAAAATTTATGCTACCAAGTCAACCAAAGTGCAAATTTTGCATTGTTTTATTCAGGAAGAGCCAGGACCACTGGAGGCTAGCTTTGACAATACCTCGAATCTAAGTTTTATTTTTCCAGACTCCCGAATCAGCCAAAAATGGTAAAATCTGACAAAGTTCAGTTGTCATTTCAAATGGTGCATGGCATTGCTAGCAGAATTCCAAAGGAAATGTATAACAGTGCGTAGAAATTTTTTTATCAAATTGATCAATTTCTATAGGCCCGGTAACAAAAGAGTTAAGAAATAAGAAAATATTCTATATACGATTCGACATTCGGTGGTCGTTTTTCTCTAATACATTCTCATTCGGTTCAATTCAGAAATTTTACTATTCGAACACCTCTACAAAATAATCATGCTCACATCCCTGTATCACTATCAAAAACAATAGACTTGTAAGTATAATAAAAATTTGTTTTATTGCTAATAACAACACACTGATCCTGAGTATGGTAAAAAATATTTAGGATCTTGCAAGCAAATATTGTATAACTGCAGCAATTTAGGCCCACTGTTCCCTGGTAAAAATTCAAGCAGCATGACTAGAACGTGCACAAATCAGGCATGCACACACAAATAAACGTACCTTTGTTCCTATTCTAGCCATTCTGCACTCTTTTTTAGTATAATCAATGCCTTTTATGGATATTTGCCTTCCATTTCAGGTTGTATGCTGTGGCACGCTAATATGAAAACATACCACATAACCACCACAGGATGCTTTCATGCATAACTAGGCTAGACTTTGCACAGCAACCCAAACCAGTACACAATACAGGGTGTCACCGCGTCAAATACCATCGCTCTCTCAGGCTCTACCTCTTACAGATTCATTTTAAACATGCAGAAAACGCCAGGCCTGCAGGCCTCTTTGCTCTCTCAGTGGCATTTCTTCCTTCCATGGTGTGAAGTTGTAAACTGATCTTCCTGTTGTAGGTACAAGCACTAAAGTCCAGAACTTCAGATAGTGGGAGCACAGTCATCCTGCTTCCTATTGGGGAGACAAGCTCGTGCATGTATCCCTAGCTAAACAATCTAATATCAAAGCCTGTTGAGTGCTAAAAATAATGCACATAAGCAATAAAAATTTACTGCTAGCACCACAGGCAGTTAAATTTTCCCTACACAGTACCAGGAGATTGGAGGATTCAACATGCTGTCCCTGTTCCATGCTGCAGTAGGGATTGAGCTACAGATCCTTATAAGAGACATCTGCTCACTCATGTGAGCTGTATCTACTTGAGCACAACTACAGTAGTACACTTTGGCAGCATGTTTTTTTTTTTTTTTATCAGTCGACTTATCAAAAAGTACAACTGAATTCTCTGATCACATTTAAAAAATATATAACTTGAAATGAAATGGCTCACCTCTCTCCCAATGTATGAAGTGTTGCATTCCACAACAAGAATTTGGACGTCTACATTTTCAGGTACATACTCCCATAGCCCTTCTGTAGTTCTTTCTCTGAAATGCATGTAAAGTGCGGAGAAAAAGGATCACTTCAACATATCATGACCAGTAACAACATAAAAAAGTTTCAAGGTGAAAATTCCCTTGTTATGCTAGAAGAAAGAAAAAGAAACTTTACAATACAATTATGTGTTAAATTCTAAACGTCGCTGCTTTAAGTCTTCTTGCGTAAGAAGGAGCAGTGCCATTATGCAAGTATATGTAATACCTGGCCACAATATAGCTTGAACAGGAAAAAACTAATCAGAATTTCTCTAGCAAATAGTTACTCGAAAGTCTAGTACAGCAGTGCTGAGCAGCCAGCGGCTTAATGTGCTATAGTACCGCCACAACAAGCCTTCGCAATGAAATCAAGCCAGTGATGCACATAATGGTGAGTATTCAAACACATATATGCCTTCTAGTCTGTTCTTTCCCTTTCCAGCTTCATTCCGGCATTGTAATACTGTTACTCTTAGCAGCTGAAGAGACACATGCTTATAGGCCATGCAACTTGGAAAGCTACAAGTCTGAAAAATGAGTGAACACCAGGAATATGTCCTCAATATGAATAGAGTAAAATTTGATCCTGTATCTACGACTCCGCAAGACACAACACAAGTGCACACTTAAAGGGGCAGCTAAGGAGCACTGGTATTTAGCAGCAAATTCTGCCTCTAATGCTTGTGCAGCCAAACCTAATTGGCATCATCATACACTGCAGTGGCAACAATGCTGGCTAATGATCGCGCACTATAGTCAGCGACAGGTCAAGAATGCATGAGAAGATCCTCCCACAAAAGTGTGCTGCCGCCTGCCTCCAATAATTCCACTCTTCCAGAGAATAGCTCCTTTACAGGCCACATAGGCAAGCAAAGGGGCAATGGCAGAAACGCACTAAGCACGTGAACAAACATGATCGGCAAGAGTGGGGAGGCAAGCGCAGGGACAAATGCACACATAGGACTATGAAATGGAGTTAGGAATGGGACAATTGACCTCGCCTAGTGTCCAGAGAATGTCCTGGTGTACAACTTCAGGGGTGCACCATAATGGGTGACACTAATCCTTTTTATAGACAGGTGTATTGTTTGTATCTCAGGAAGATAACCACCCCACTCCAGTGTTCATGACACAGCAGTGGCTGAGCGGGGCAGTGGGGGGGGTGAGAAAAGTAGGAAAAGAGAGAAATCAGACAAGGTGGTTTACTGGTGCATTTGTAAATAGTATTTCCTCTGTGAGGCATTTGCTGTTTCATTCTCGAGCTGTCACTGACTAAAGAACCCACATAAATTTTGGGGATTGCATTACCAAGACTCACAGTAATACTTGAAGAAATGTCAAGCACAAAGCATAATTATAAAGAAAAACAATCTTTTCTTAAACAACACCACAATGTGCTTTAGAACACACACACATGCTGTAAAAATTGAAGCAATGATATGACCACAATTGTAGACTGGCCATACCACTAAACCTTGCACCACTAAACACTACACATTCATTCATTCACAATTGTAGACAAGCTAGAGGATTATATGCCCAATATACTAGCATCTTCTCTTTTCTTCAAAGGCCATAGTACCATGTGCTCCTTGTAAATTTATCCATTTAAAATGAGAATACTTCAGGTGAAGCATACTGATTACTTTTAATGACTAAGAACAGAAACCTTCTTTTTCTTTCTTTATGTTCACACAGAAGTTTGCAGCTTCAATTTAAAACCATCAAAAATAAAGTTTATTAATGCACTAGAAACTTCTATTTTCTTTAAAGGAGGACAGATAACTTTAAATTGAATTGTGAGGGTTAAAGTCCTAAATCTACAGCCATAATCATGCTACGGGGCACGCCTCCATTCTTCTAGTGTGCAACAATCACTATGTCATCATTTAATGTAACCAACTGAAAACACGTTCCAAGTGCAGCAAAGTTTAGAACTTGAAGCAGGACTCCTTATCACATAATGTAGATCAGAAGTGGTGGTCATGTGGCATCACACACTGCTAGTGCACAGTCCCGCCAACCTAGTGCAGCAGACACTAGCCAAACAATGACTGCATCAAAGCTGAACGTACTAATGCGATTAGAATTCTGACATATAATAATACGTCTCTGCGGTGGCAATAGTGTGTCGCTACATTGCTTCTATGCTAATCGCATTAAAGGAGTACTGACACAACATTTTGAAGTGGAGATAATTGCTCTCTGAAACCAAAACTTGGACTGGTTGCTACAAACAAGATTCCAAATAATCAGCTGTCACGCTCTGAAGTAAATGAGGTTTCATGCCGTGATTACTGGGTCATGCCATTAGCTGCTTATTAAAGCAGAAAAACCCAGATCAAAATGTTTTGTTAGTTAATTCAGGTTTAATGGCGCAAAAGCGACTAAGGCCATGCTGCGCCAGCCACAAGATATTCAGAAATGAAATGTTAAAGCAGCGAAAGCTGCGTTACTTTAGAGTTTGTATTAAAAAAACGGTTTCTTCTAGAAAACTGAACAAGTCAGTGAAGGGCACTAGCGGTTCATCTCAGAGTATTGAGGCGGGGTGTAAAGGTATGTGTAAGTTACAGAGATTCTGTAAAAGTTTCCGTCTCTGTGTTTCAATATGTGGACATGTCATAATAATGTGCATTACTGTGAACGGTTCATGGCACTTCTCACAAGTTGGTGGGTTTTCGTTTTGAAGTAGGAAATTGTGTGTCAGGTGTGTATGCCCGATTCGGAGTCTACATAGGATCACCTCATAGAAGCGTTGCTGGTGACTGCACGACTTCCACTCGCTAAGCAGGGGTTTTATTGTGTGTAACTTGTTATTTATGCAAGAGTCGCATTCTAGTTGCCACTTTGGTGCCAGGGCCTTATGAATCGCTCGGATACTATCTCTGTATGGAAGTGTTGTTTGTGTTATGCCTTTGTACGCTGCCATGAACGTGCATCTATCTGCTGCTTCATTCCCTGGTATCCCAACATGGCTTGGGACCCAGCAGAATCGTATGGTTCTCCCGTGTTTATTATAAGCTACCATGTTTAGGATATCGCCAAGCAGGGGTTCAGAAGCTGAGTTAAGGTTTAGAGCTCTGAGTGCACTCAACGAATCAGTATATATGATGGCATTCATCTGCTTGTTGGTGGTAATTTCGCAATAACTTCGGCGGTAAACACTGAAGAAAAATTATTTATCCAAATGCTATTTTGCCAATTTTTCGTTATTATTCTGACACCTACCTATTCTTGTGTTTTGGAGCTGTCAGTGTAAAATTTCGTGTTTTAGTTTTAGTATCCATGAAGTGTATGCATCATGACGTCACAATACACTGGCTCACTTCATTCCGGTGATCACTGACTGCTACACACAAGTGTAGCAGAAAAATGTGTGCAGCACTCTTGTTTAGTTTTTTACAAACATCCATAATACCTAGTCTTATTTCTACCTGACATCAGCAACTTTTGTTCTGTGTCGTAACGTAACAATGATGTTTATGATGCCAGGGCTGGCATTTCAAGACAACTTTGGCATCGAATTAACTCCAACCTTCATAATTAGTAAGTGCCATCCTTTTACATGCACGATAGATGTCAAAGAGTTTCTACAACCTAAAAAAATATGTGTCAATGCTCCTTTCAGTGCTGGAAGTTGCAGCAGCAGAGGACCAGGCTTGCCCTGCATCCAATGCAGCAAAACAAAAGTGGAAAGAATGGCTAATGTGACAGCAGGTGTCCAGTTCTGGGCACCGCAGTCTTGTGTGCCTTGCGACCACTGCCACCACTGCTCTGAGTTCATTGACTTAGCTGGCCAGTGGTTTATGACACATGACCATCACCTTCAATTTCCATGATGTAACAAGAAGTCTTGTTTAAAGCAGGATTTCTTGTCAGGACTTCATCCCAGCCCAGAGCTGTGATGCACTTGTCATGTGTTTTTAATAGGTCACATTAAAATACGATGTAATTAATTATTATTGTCATCCACAAGGAATCAAAGCTCCATACCTTTATTAGCAGGTTGACAGCTGTTCAATAAAAAAAAAAAGTCAAAAATGTTTTTGTTGCTACTCGCGCGGCAGGCTATACTTAAACTGAACCACCTACCGGGCTTGGTGAAAAAACAGTCTGTGGACAGCATACGCTGCTGTGAACATCTCAACCAAGTTTTGCATTTGTGTGTGGTGCATACAGCTTGCAAGCAAAGCACGAAGTCACCTTTCTCTCAAATGCTCTATTTTCAGAAAAAAAAAGACTGCTCCTCACTTTTTTCCGAACGCCTTATTTCGTTTTTAGCAGATTCCCATATGTGGCTGCTATTGGACAATAGCTGACATCAATCAAGAAGTGCGTTTGAATTAGTGCAGTTCTTGCTACTGTTACTGTGTATATTTATTGATGAAGTTTAATAAACAGGCTGATGTAAGCAAAAATTACTTTAGAATTCCGCTAATAGTTACGTACTTCCAGAAGAAGTCGACTATCATCTGCTTACACTCAGCTATGGCCTTGACTGCCCATGTAGGAATTAAACTTTGGCCACCCTGTTTATCAAAGTGTCATAGCCATTGGGTCTCACTAATTTCGACTAGTTTTGAATTCTCAACTAGCCTCGAAGTATGCGAAACTTAAGGCCAGACGACACAAATGCTTGCCTCCATGCGACGACTCCAGGCCGCTCCTGGTTAGACGCCTTGGCAGACTTATTGATAGCGCTTCAAAATGCGCAAGTTGGATGTCGCTACTATTCGTTGGTCAAGCTGGTGAAGGGCAAAGCCGGTCCACACCAAGTAGCATGGTCAGACTTGAGCGTATGGGCACGAGCATGCACTCAAGCCCCATTGTGCACATAGCAAACACACTACAGTTGCATGTGGCTGCGGTCTGCTACGTAATGTAGATACCGTGGCCGCCACGGGGTGCCGCGACGAGTCCACTGGCTAAGCACACTGTGGCTCGCTGAGGATAACTGCATTTGGCTTACGTTTGGTGCATTGTAGGCACCAAAATCGGCAGTGGCGTCTACGTTAACATCCAAAATCAAATTTGAACTGCACACCATGGTGGAGTTCAATGGTGGAGTTCAAGAGCGTTGTGGGCACATCCTGCTCCGCCATAGCCTTTGCAGTGCAAGATATTGAAGAAGGCGTGGAAGCACGGTGAAGGGCATGTTTTATTGCCAATAACTCCACTTCTGCTGAACACATTGAAGTACTTTTTGTGGCAAATTATTTCTGAAACAGCCAATTTTGCCTTCAAATTCATTTTTACACTTAAATAAAAAGTGATTCAGGGCCCCTTTAAAGACTAAAAATTGGCCCAAAGGTCGTCTTTTGGTGTTGTAATTTTCATGTCCCCAAAACCCTTAGTATCCATAAGATTAAATCTACAAGATTCTGAGACCCTTCATTTCCATAAGAATTTATAAGTTATGTCCTGATAAAGATGCTTTGAAATGTTTTTCCTTGATTTATCAAAACAACAATTTGACACACTTGCAAGTTAGGAGAGAAAATAGCTTCTGTTCTATTTAAGCTATCATAAGAATTATTATTTTTTTATCTAAAAGATAAATGCATGGACTGTACGCTAAGGCCAATTTTAGAGTAATATGTTCTTCAGCAATTTTTTTTTTAACGAGTCATTTGTTTCAGATGTCAAGATGTAATTTTTTTCAGGCAATGTTGATGGGCTCTCTACTCTAGTTCAAATTTCCTTAAGACATTGGTTTATACCTTAGTGCACACCTTAGACATTCCAGATTATTTTATATCCTAACCACTGTGTTCAGATTTTTTTTTATCTAGGTGCTAATTTTTCTCCAAACAAAAAAAACCCAGTTTCTATGGTATATCAGGCAATACTTGTCGTAGGACAAAAATATTACATTTTTGCAATGAGCACTCAAAATACACAAGGTGCACAAATCTGGCTAAGATTATCTATAAATGAGAATGATGGCTTTCAAGTGCAGCGTCCCCTCTTAAATCATGACTTGTAATGCCCACGTGAGCCTCGTTAAAGTTTATAATTTCTGCAATATTTTACTCCTTGTATCCATAAAGGTAATGACATACAATACAATGCTCATTCTCTAATTTATTGTTTTTAGTAAACAAACATTGAGAAATAATAACAGCAAAGTAGCTTTGCTTAATTAACTCACTCATCGAATACACAGGTCACAAAAAACAAATTTAGCAAGGTAACATTCATCACTGCACATGCATAAACAATTCAACACTGTACAAGCATTTAGTTTGCACAAATCTTACTTATCTTCAAAACATGATAACATATATGTAATATGGTCCTTTAGCAAAAATTAAACATTTTTCAAAACAGTGCAATGGAGATAGACGGGCAACTTTTTTGCCACAAGAGATAATCTGCATTACTGGAAGATAGAAATTGTGTAATAAAAACGAACAAGTTATCCGATTCATAAAATTTTGCTAGTTCAAATTTTATTATTCTTAAACATTTAAAGTCGAATTGAAGCCAGTGAGTGCTAGCACCAATTTTAATATATGTGTCCCCTAAATGCAGTGCAAATATTACAGTATTTCACATATTTCCCATAACACCTTTTTCATGCATTACTCATTTACTAATCTGAAATGTGGTTTCTGCCATGCACACGTTTTTAAAATGGAAGATATTTATACATCCCACTTTGTCAAAACGATTACACGCACCAGATGATAACTTAAGCGCTGCCATAACTCTTTGTCCCAAAATCTGCATTTTTTAAAAGGCAATTACATAATGTGAAAACTTCCTCATTATATGTAAAACTTTACTTTTTTATAATGGAAAGGAGGGAGAACCTCTTTACTTCTCAACTCTGAGCTGCTTTTATAGTTGTCTATTGATTGGTGTGATCAAAGATGGAAATGACATAGAACCTTGTATCCATCTTTCACACTACATTCTTCTGCTGTACACTTTGTATAAGAAAACAAACTTTTTTCTTAGTGTGTGCATGCACGCATGTACACACACACAATAGTTAAGTTCTCGCATGCACACAAGGACATTGCATTTTCTCTGTACCTGTCTGCCCAGGTAGGTGATGAAAAATAATAATGGAATTAACAGAAAAATTAAAAAATAAAACATTTTTCTCCGAGAAGCTCCAGCTGAGAGGGAGGTACTAACCCCTGAAAGGCATCAAATGAAGGCCAGCTTGCAGGCCACCGCCCTCGGTAGGCATCCTTGCTGTCCACAAGGTCAATCGCCTGGTGTCGCAACTGTTCGGGATAGCGGTGGGTCTCTACTTCAACACCTCGATCTTGAAAAGTTGAACGTGCTCGAAAAAACTGCAATGTAGGTCCAATTAGAGGACAAAACATTGTTATAGGAAAGGCAGAAATGTATTTACAAAGACTACATACAGTACATTTACAGGGAACAAGTAGTACCACAGCAAGCAATATGGAAAACCATAACAAAGCACCTCACGCGTCACTTAGTCTCCATTTAAACTCAAATGCATTGGAGTAGCAAAGGAGGGGGGGGGGGGGGGGGGGGCGTGGGCCCCGGGTGCAAGGGGCCAGTGGGGGGGTGTCATATACATCTGAAGACACACGGAAATTGTTGATATCTTCGCCTTTTTCGACCCTTCCCGGGGGGGGGGGGGAAGACCTATGGGCCCCGGGTGCCAGACGACCTAGCTACGCCACTGCTCAAATGCAATGTCCACTTTCGCATTTGTGGAAACTGTCCGCGACACTACCCATCAATGGCAGCACCAGTGCCTCAATGGCATAAAAGAAAAAAAAAAGGAAGGGAAGGAAAAAAACAGACCGTGAGGGATTGCAGCCCACTACATGTGAGGTTCACAGCAGGGCTTCTGGTGAACCTCACGGAAAATGTAAGTGCATAGGTGAACAGATGGGTACGTAGGTACAATATTGGTGTAGGGGATTTAGATTCGATTTTATTGTTTTATTAGTGTAATTACATATAGGATACTTTATACAGAACGGTTACACACTCGGAAACTGCAGTGACTCTTGTTCTTAGTTGCCCCCATAAGCATACAATAATAAAAATTCTTCAATTACGATTAAACATAAACAAAGAATGTTTACACAAGTTCTGCAATGTTGAAGCAGTAAAACTTTACATCTTTACACAAAAAGTGTAATTAATATTAGGAAAAAAAACACATTGTAGTAGAGATACAGTTTACAATGCTGCAACATCAACTCTAAGTGAACATAGTAGGATGATAATGTTGACGATATTACATTAGCCAGTAAACTATTCAAAATTTCAACCCCAGCAAAACCAACAGTTCATTTGCCATAATTGCTGTGTGATTTTGGGAGTAAAAGATTATTCTGCAAAGAAAATCTAGTAGTGTTGGCATTAGCAAGACCATTTCTGCAAATGACGTAATTTAAAAGTGGATTTTTAAGTAGGCAGTAGATAATGACACTACGGTTGCACCAGATAATTTTATTTGTGATAGGAGGTTTATATCAATGAAGATGACGGTAACATTAACATTATAAGGAGCTGAAGGAATTATACAAACAGTGTTATTAAGGATATGCTGCAATGGAGCTATATGGCAAGGGCATGTGAGATCACATGATTTAACAGGGATAGGCGAGCTAGCTGGTGGTCGATATTGGAATGCATCATGTAACCACGCAAACAACAAAGGACAAAGAAGGAAATACACAGGACAGGCGCGGAACTTCAACTGAGATTTACTCCGGGAAATCCCCCATTTATACATGTATCATAATCACACTTGCTAATCATCAGACAACCATCACTCGACGTTGGCATGCGGGCGTGAGTGGCATAAATTTGCATGAAATATTTGAACTCTTTATCACTCAGTCACACTGAAGAGCTGCTTACGCAGCTGCCAGATTGCATTTTTATACAGTAAGCATCATAGATTTCTCGGCTCAGTTGTGACGCAAACATCTTCAAGACTTTAGTGTCGTGGAACCTAGGCGTGCAATTACGACAGTGACGACAATGGTCAGCCAATTTGCCACCCCCTGCCAATCCTTCGACCCCTGCGCGGTGCTCCCGCAGTCTGACGTTTAGACACCGTCCCGTCTGCCCTATGTAGCTGTTGCCGCAAGAGAGGGGTATCTGGTACACTACCCCTATTCTGCATGGGACGAACCTTTCAACGTGCTTGATACCACATTCATTTCTTTTTTTCTTTCCCTACACCAAGTTGCACCTGCCCGCCAGTTTCTTGGGCGCCGTGAAAACCACTGGTAGTGCACATTATTCAGCCACCTTTTTGAGGCGGTGAGAGATTTAGCGGTAGTACGGGATGGCAACAGGTCTACGAAGTTGCGGCTCTATGCTGGTCACCTCGGTGCTAGAAACCCTTGACAAGGAAGCGCGGGGTCCATCAGAGCTCCGCCCAAGCGTAGAGCCGCAACGCCATAGACCTGTTGCCATCCCGTACTACCACCAAATCTCTCACCGCCTCAAAAAGGTGGCTGAAAAATGTGAAGTACCGGTAGTTTTCACGGCGGCCAAGAAACTGGCAGGCAGGTGCAACATGTTGCAGGGAAAGAAAAAAGGAAATGAATGTGGTATCAAGCACGTTGACAGGTTTGTCCCATGCAGAATAGGGGTAGTGTACCAAATACCCCTCTCTTGTGGCAACAGCTACATAGGGCAGACGGGACCGTGTCTAAACGTCAGACTGCGGGAGCACCGCACAGGGGTAGAAGGATTGGCAGGGGGTGGCAAATTGGCTGACCATTGTCGCCACTGTCGTAACTGCACGCCTAGGTTCTGCGACACTTAAGTCTTGAAGATGTTTGCGTCACAACTGAGCCGAGAAATCTACGAAGCTTACTGTATAAAAATGCAATCTGGCAGCTGCGTAAGCAGCTCTTCAGTGTGACTGAGTGATAAAGAGTTCAAATATTTACATGCAAATTTATGCCACTCACGCCCGCATGCCAACGTCGAGTGATGGTTGTCTGATTATTAGCAAGTGTGATTATGATACATGTATAAATGTGGGATTTCCTGGAGTAAATCTCAGTTGCAGTTCCGCGCCTGTCCTGTGTGTTTCCTTCTTTGTCCTTTGTTGTTTGCGTGGTTACATGGTGCATTCCAATAAAGACCCCATGAGCTGACAATAACTTAAATGGCTATAAATGAAGGCATAATACAATGTCAGGAGAGTATGCTGTTAAAAGTAGTGTGTAGCCTTTAAAAGCCCTCTGATGCCGCAGGCAGACTTCTTTTCTTAACCCTTTCAGTGTGACTGACATACTGGCACATTTCACTTTTTTGTCACTCACCTCAGATAGGTACATGAGAACAATACTAAGGGAGCATTTGCCATTATCTATGTGATTTTCTTCCTTGTGCATAACCGAAAATAAACCGCTGTGTTTGTTTTATAATATCCGAGAAAAGCTCCAATGCTGGATCACCTCCGAAAAAAAAAAATACTGATAGGGTTAAGCAGTTGACATGCACATTAAATTTTAGAAGGGAGCCTAAGTGAACATCTAAAGATGTGGAAAATGAAACCAAATGCAGAAAACTTTAATATCTCGAGAGAACTGATGCAGGCTAATTGGTACATATCTTCGTCCTATTCTTTCAACTTGCCGTGGTTGCTTATTGGCTTTGGTGTTATGCTGCTAAGCACAATGTTGTGGGATCAAGTCCCGGCCACTGCGGCCGCATTTCGATAAGGGCTAAATGCAAAAACGCCCATGTACCACGCAGTCGGTGCAAGTTAAAGAACCCCAAGTGGTCGAAATTAATCTGGAGTTCCCCCTTGCAGTGTCTGTGCCTCATAATCAGATTGTAGTTTTGACACGTAAAACCCCAAAGTCTAACCTTATCTCCCATTTGTTCAAAGTTCTGACTCTAATTTCTCAATGCATTTTTCTTTGTAATGATGTTCATTCACGTTAAAAGCCATAGCCTTCATGTTTATTGCCTTGTATTTGTTTTTCTGTTACTGCATAAAAATTGACATGAACAAAAAAGCATCATATCTCAATTTGATGGAAAGAAGAAGATAAATTGTGTTGTCTCTGCTGTGAATGTACTATGTTTAATGGGACATTAAGGAGAGACACTAAATCAGTTTAGACTGATAACATAGTCTTTGAAAACCCTGTTGTCAATAATTTCACAATAACAGGTTGATTATTAGAAGAGAAAATGAAAGTCAAGGTTCCAGATGTTTAATTTCATGCCGAAACCCCAACACCAGAACATTAGTGCGACTTCTCAAATTTCAAAGTACTTTTTCATATTTTGGCCGCATTGGCTCAGTAAAAGCTTCTGAAGCTTGTTATATTCAGTCTGGCTCCTTTAGAACACAAAGTAGTCTATCTTTATTGCTAAAGAATTAACTAGGCCCTAGCAGATGCTGTCGTGGGAACTTCTAGACGGTGTCGCCATTCATCTTTCATTTTTTGCACCGTTTCTCGAGGTGAGAGTGGTGTTTGCGGTATTGTAGAAGGGCAATTCACTAATACAGAAGAAATAATTTTTCTCTTTAGCATGCCTCTAACACTTTACATGATGAAACAAAAGTAGACAGATTATTTACTCATATTATGAAATTTAGCCATATTATGAAACATGGATATTGAAATTGTAGACTGAAAAAGCTTATGCCATTAAAGTGAAGCTGAATGAAACTATAAAAGTTACTTATACCATGTGACAATATGATTTCACATGTGTTATTCTTACATGCCACCAATTAATATTTAACAAGGCTAAAAGAGCTTCTAGCAGCTGTGTATTATTACACTCTGAAAACCAATAGGCCAGTGTATATAAACTTACATTCATGTTAAATTTAGTGGCTCAAGCTCTATCACTGTGCATTCAATGGTAATTTGGGATTCTAGCCCATTCCTAGCTCATTCTAAGAAACCCAGATGTGATAATAGATGTAGAGTGGCGGTGTCATGCCCCTACGAATTGAAGTGTCGCGGTGTGGTGCTGTTGTGACGCGATGCATTTGCCTTCGATTTGCTGTGTTGTGAAATTATGTTATTATCCGGTGATGTTGAGGTTAACCCCAGCCCATCCCCTAGTGCTGAACTTCTGCCTATCCTCGACGCTATCAAACGACTAGAGAGTGTTCAAGCCGCAATTCGTGTAGAGCTTGAGCAAATTAAATCAACCCAAACTGCACAAGACAAACTTTTAGCTGAAATTACGAGCCCCTCGAACATCTTAGATTTATGCCACAAAGAACCAACCACCTCAACCACTGTTAACATTATCGGCCGACTACAGCATGACATCACTACCCTGAAAGCCGCGAACATTGACACCAACAACCGTATGCGGCAAGCCAACCTTCTTTTCTTTGGCATTGACGTTTCCGATAAAGAACCTTGGAGTGATTCAGAGAACAAAATTCTAGGCCTATGCAAGAATAGTCTTGGTTTAACATTGAACACCAGCAATACTGAGTGTGCACATCACCTTGGAAGATTCTCCGAAACAAAATAACGCCCTATAGTAGTAAAACTGGCCCACTTCAAGACGAAAGAAAACATATTGGCTTATGGGCGTAAGCTAAAAGATACATGTTTTGCTGCCAGAGAAAATTTTGTCCCAAGTACGCGCTTTGTACGCTCAAAATTGTTAAAATTTATCAAGCCCCAAAAATGCGCGTTTAAGCTCAGCCTGGGCAAGCTGTGTGTAGGCAGCAAATGCTATTTTTATGATGCTGTATCCGATAGCATCATTGAACACACCACAACACCTAACAGCAATGAACTGCCAGCTCCAAGTGATACCTTATTTGACCAGCCCCAGTGACGAACAAGAAATTCCGTGCCTGCTTCATTCAAAAACCGCCCCAATTCATTTTTTAACATTAGTGTGGCTTTCACTAACATCTGCAGTATAATTCGAAAACATGAACTCGAAAACTTCATAGACGACACCACAGGCGATATGATTTTACTAATGGAAACGTGGTTAAATAAGGACGTCAGCGACCACAAAGTAGTTCCATCCTACCCTAACTTTGCAGTTTATCGACGCGATCGGCATGTTAGGCGAGGAGGTGTACTAATTGCCGTTAGAGAAAGCTTACCATCACCACTGATAAATCACGACGACAACATCAAACTAACATGGGTAAGCCTGCACAGTACAATTGGCAAAATAGTGTTTGGAATCTGTTACCGTCCACCAGATAGTAACCCCTAATTTTGCGATTTCTTATGCCTTTCTTTAGAACAAATTTTAATAATATGCCCACTGCACCTATCTTCCTTTTTGGAGGTTTTAATCATCCCAGCATCAATTGGCCGCTACTTTCAGTACCCAATAAAACATCCTATAGTGAACCCAAACAGTTTCTTGAATTAACTCTGGATTTTAACCTCCATAAAGCAATAACATGCCCAACTAGGGGCGACAACACCCTGGATCTCTTGTTAACATCTAGCCCGGAAAACATAAAAAAATGTGACTTCACTCTCTGGCTTTAGCGACCACAGCGTACTTCCTTCATATCGGCATTTTATTGCTTTAAAAAAGAAAGCCCCCATGCGAAAATTAAACACTGATTACAAGAAAGCTAACTTCGACGCATTTAAGCGCGAACTTGCACTCTTCTACGAAGATCTTCGACAGTCATACTCTGCTCACTCGGTCAACGCCAATTGGGAATTATGTAAAAACACGATGCTAAACTTAAAAACATATATATTCCTACTATCCTTAAAATACCGACAAAAATAAGCAGTGGCTTATGAAACGCTAAAACGTCTACTTAATACGAAAAAATGCCATTATCGGAAAGCAAAGTTAACTAATAATCGCAGAGCTTGGGATAGGTACGAACTAAGTGCCAAAAAATACATTAAGGAATTGAAAGCTTCCAAAAACAAATTTTTTTCAACTGACCTCTTATCAATTCTTCAATCTAACCCTCGTAAATTATTTCAGATTATCTCCCCGCCTAAGCGCCAAACTCAGCTCCAGCTATCAGACGACGACAACATACTAATTGAAACTGAAAAATGTGCTACAGCCCTTAACAACTTCTTCACATCAGTATTTTCCACTGCTAAACTTTAATTCTACCGAATTACCACACCACTTGCCGACCACAATGCCTGATATCCAGATTAACGCTGATGGTATAGCAGGGTTAATACACGCTCTAAAATTATCCTCCTCGGCTGGTTGCGATCAAATCAGCAGCAAATTACTTAAAAACATCATTTCCCTGTCAAGTGCAATACTTAGCTTACTTTTCCAACAATCAATCAGTACTGATGAAGTTCCCCACAATTGGAAAAAGCCTCAAGTCATTCCCGTCCATAAGTCTAGTGATCGAACAAAAGCATGTAACTATCGTCCAATTTCTCTAACCAGTATCCCGTCTAAACTGCTGTAACATACCATAGCAAACAATGTAATGAACTACCTTGAATCAATTAACTTCTGCTCATACCAGCATGGTATTAGAAAACTATTATCCAGCGAAACTCAGCTCTCTGAATTCACCGATGAAATGTTGTAACACATGGATGATCACCTACAAATTGACGCCATCTTCTTAGACTTTTCGAAGGCCTTCGACCGTGTCCCCCACAATCACCTACTTGCCAAATTATCTACTCTTAGAATCCCGCCATCACGGATTACCTGGACTGAACATTTCTTAAAAGGGTGCGTACAATACACATCCACTAACTCTCGTGACTCACACCTTTCTGATGTTACATCCGGTGTCCTCCAGGGAGCAGGCTTAGCCCCCCTGTTATATTTAATCTATATCAATGACCTGCCATCTAACACAAACACCAGACTTCGACCTTTTGCTGATGACTGCTGTTTCGTGCCGTTCGCACCAAGAATACGATCGAGCCAAGTGTCAGTCAACACAGAACCCCGTTGCTTTATTTGCTCAACTATTTATACGTTGTGGGTAGGAGAGGGAACACATTTAAGATAGCTTTCGAGGGCACGTTCATTGATTCCATCGTTAGTGGGCATGCGCACTAATGCCGAGTTGGACATGATGCGCATGTCTTTATAAAACACGATACATCCTCTTTTTTGTACAAACACGAAAGTGAAAATAATTGCTGCCGTATTGGAGGCGCTGTGGTGATCTTCATTGCTGTGTTTATCTCCTCAAAAGCGGACTTGTCTCAATATCACCGGTGCACCTCCGTTTGACGACATATGTTGGTTTACAATGCCGTCGTCGCTTCCGTCGTCCGTGGAATCTCCGGTGGATGACTCCATGCTGAATGGTTCGGCTGTCGCAAGAAGGTGCTGCCAGTTCCGACGCAGCATTTTGCTGTCTTCTGTCTCTACACGGTAGGACCTTGGTTGCTCCGCTCGCATCACTCTGGCTTTGGTATCTTATCGGTCTCCGCGCACTCGCACGACTTGTCCTTTCCGCAGAGGAGCCAGGGAGCGTCTCGGCTGTTCCGTCTGTCGATGCTTCCGCACAGATGTGCTGGGTACTTAAGCAAAATCCGGCAATGGCATTCGAAGCCGTCGACCAAATAGCAGTTCACCCGGCGATCTGCCGTCTTCCAGAGGACATGACCTGTAACTGAGCAATCCAAGCCAGAAGTCCTCTCTTCCTTCGGTTGTTTTTTTAACGATTCTTTTAACCACCTGAACCCCTTTCTCGGCCAAGCCATTTGAGCGTGGAAACCGCGGGCTTGAAGTGACATGCTGGAAATTGTATCTTTCCGAGAAGAGCAGAAACTCACGGCTGGAGAACTGCAGTCCATTGTCAGTGCACACTTTTTTTGGTATGCTGTGTCTAGCAAATATTGCGCTTAGTTTATCAATCACACTGGCTGCTGACGTGTCCTGCAACTGCTCAACCTTGGGAAAATTAGACAATGCATCATACGCACAAAGATACGATTTCCCAGCGTACTGGAAGATGTCAACACCAATCCTACACCAGGCATGCGCAGGCACTGGGCGGATAAGAAGGGGTTCGCTGTGTTGCTTGTAAGCGTGCTTCTGGCATACTGAGCATTTTTTAATCAGATTTTCGACATCAGTGTTCATACCGGGCTAGAAAACCAAACGATGCGCACATTCTTTGCACTTATTTAGTCCCATGTGGCCTTCATGGATTCTTCTCAACATTTCTTGGCGCATGCTGGTTGGCACCACGACCTTGCACCCTTTTAGTAGCACCCCGCTTACTGTTGACAGTTCACTTTCGAAATGCTTAAGCTGTCCCTGCACAGGTTGGTTCTTCTGAAGGCACGTGACGACAGTATGCAAGTAGCTGTAATTTCGCGTTTCTTTTGATAGGCGCTCTAACGTGGCATCGCTTACAAGTGATGGTACAACACCTACGGCGTGAATCTCGATGTCTTCTTCTGCTTCATCCTTTTGCGGTTTTGCTACACAGACACGCAACAGCAGGTCTGTCAACATGAACTGCTTTCCTGGAACAAAGTGCAGAGTGAAATTGTATTTTAGTAAACGCAGAAAGAAGCGCTGCAGTCTCGGTGGCATGTCAGCAATTGCCTTTTGCGAAATATTGATCAGGGGGCAATGGTCTGTTTCGAGGATGACCGTGCGTCCATACACAAAATGGTGAAATTTCTCGCACCCGTATACTACAGCCAACGCCTCCTTCTCAATCTGTGAATATCGGTTTTGGGTGTCGGTGAGTACTCGCGAAGCATACGCAACAGGTTTTCAAGCGTCCCCGTAACGCTGTAGCAATGCTGAGCCGATGCCATTTTGCGATGCATTCGAAGCTATTTTAGTGTCACGCATCGGGTCGAAGATAGCCAGAACTGGCTAGCTGCTTAAAGTTGCACAGATATGGTTCCATTCTGTGGCATGGTTGTCCGTCCAATCGAAAACACTGTCTTTTCTTATCAGGTCTCGGAGTAACTTAGTTTTTTCTGTGAGTGCCGGTACAAACTTAGCGAAATAGTTGACGACACCTAGCATTTTATGAACTCCTTTCTTGTCCCTCAGTGGCGGTATATGTAGAAGTGATTCGACGGAATCAGGGCTTGGCCGTATGCAGTTTTCGGAAATGACATCGCCAAGAAAAGAAATTTCTGGCACACTAATTTCACATTTTGAAGCATTAAATGTTAATCCCGCCTTACGCGCGGACTGAAGGACTGCTCGTAGCCTTTCGTCGTGCTCTTTTCTTGAAGAGCCCCATACTACGATGTCGTCGACGTACACACATACACCAGGAATCCCGTCAAAGATCTCGTTCATGTACCTTTGAAATACTTGGAATGCTGATTCTATGCCGAAAGGAAGCCTGAGGAAACAATAGCGCCCAAATGGGGTCGAAAACGTGCAGATCCTGGATGTTTCTTCATGTAAAGGTATTTGATGAAATCCAGATTTGGCGTCTAGTCGTGAAAAATATCGCGCTCTCGCAAGCTCGGCTTCTACGTCATCGCGACGAGGCATTTGTAAGTGCTCCCACTAGAGACCTTCATTAATTTTCCTAGGATCCATGCATATACGTAGCTGACAGTCCTTCTTCTTGACGGTAACTAACGGACTTACCCAGTCTGTTGGCTCTTCCACCTTGGCAATGATGCCTGCCTTGAGCATCCGGTCGAGTTCAGCCCGCAGTGGTTTCAGCAGCGCCAGGGGTACTCGTCTAGCCATCTGGACCGTCAGTACGGCGTCTTGTCACAACACCATTTTGTGCAGCCGCTGAAGGCATCCAGTGCCGGTGAAGACGTCGTCGTATTCCTGCATGAACTCTGTAGTTCCTTTTGTCGACATTGCATCAACCGACCTGACGAAGAGCCCCAGGCGCTCACTTGCTTCGAGACCAATAATCGCGTGCCCCTTCTTTACAAGGAAGAAGTCGACTTCAGTCGCCGTCTTGCCGACTGTGACCTTCAATCTGGTTACCCTGAAGTGCTTGACGATTCCTCCCCCATAGGAGCGTAGCACTGAATTACTTTCTCTTATTTGTGCTGCGGGCTGTAGTGCGCGGTACATACCATATGGCAGAAGGTTGGCTTGTGCACCGGTGTCCACTTTCAAGTTGATGTGCTTGCTGCCGACTAATGCTTCTGCTACCCAGTCACGATGGCTTTCGACCGTATCTACCGATACGTCGAGAACCGTGAAGTCTTCGTCAGCATTGACTTCTGCCACTTGCCTGTTGCTCTTGCATTGCACAGCAAAATGGTTCTTGCCTCCGCATCATCTACAGGTGCGTCCAAACGCCGGACAATTCCTCGAGCCGTGCTCCAGACCACACCTACTGCATTTAAATACAGCGGATGCAACAGTTTCCTTTGGCCTTGCTTGGATACGGTCAACTTGGCACTGTTCACGTGTCCAAAGTTGATTTTGTGCATCTGACAACTCGGCGGATTTGCACACCTGCTCAGCTTTCGCCACTGTCAATTCCTTGTCCTTTAGCAGCTTCTGGCGCACTTTGTCGTCGCTCGTTCCAAATACAATTTGGTCACAGATCATTGAATTTTCCATTTCACCGAAGTTGCATGATTTCGCCAGGTGCCTCAGGTCCCTTGCGAATGGTTCAAAGGGCTCACCTTCTGCTTGGACTCGTTGTCGAAATAGGTACCGCTCATGTATTTCCTTCACCTGTGCTTCGCTGTACTCATCTAATTTCTTGATGACGGTCGCATAGTCCATTCTTTCGGCGTCTTCAGTGAAAGTGAAGTTGTTGTAGATTTCCAACACATCTTCGCCTCCCAAACTGAGCAGTAGGGCAGCCTTCGTGCTATCATCCCGAGGCTTGTCTCTTGGCACCGAGGCTGCTAGGAAAAGCTCCAATTTTTGCTTAAAAAGCTTCCATTGTTTGGCAAGGTTGCCGCTCGGGCGTAACGGTTCAAGAGGCCTTAAGAATTCCATCACGGGTGGCCATGCACTTCTGACACCATGTTTCATGCCATTCGCGCAAAGAATACGATCGAGCCAAGTGTCAGTCCACATAGAACCCCGTTGCTTTATTTGCTCAACTATTTATACGTTGTGGGTAGGAGAGGGAACACGTTTAAGATAGCTTTACGAGGGCATGTTAGTTGATTCTATCGTTAGTGGGCATGCGCACTAATGCTGAGTTGAACATGATGCGCATGTCTTTATAAAACACGATACAACTGCGTCATCTACAACGCCATCCATAACCCTGGTGATTCCATTGACCTACAAAAAGACATAGACTATTGTTTCATGGTGTGAAAAATGGTTCATGCCTCTTAACCTTAATAAGTGCCAATGTATGTCCTTTTCCCATAACGCAGCATCCAAAATTACGAGTACCATATAAGCTCAACTAAAATACCATGAACAGACTGCTATAAGTATCTAGGTGTTCACTTGACAGCGTCATTATCATGGGTTACTCACATTGAAACAATATGCGCAAACGCCTTGCGCACACTTGGTTTTTTTGCGTCACAATCTGAAATCTGCATCGCCCTCTATTAAAAAACTTGCATATCAGACATACGTTCGGCCGAAACTGGAGTACGCTTCATCTATCGGCACCCCTCACAAGCATATCTCACCTACGAATTAGAAGTCATTGAGAATCGTGCTGCACGCTTCATCATGTCAAACTACTCAAGTAAAACCAGTATAACTGAACTAAAATGCACACTCGATCTTCCCAGTCTCCAATCACGTTGTATCATCTCGCGTCTCTGCATGCTTCACTCTTTCTACTATCACCCAATAGCCAGACACCCTCGACTACAATCCCCACCTAGAATCTCACCCCGCCTCAACCACCGCTGTCCAATCGCGCACATTCAGTGCCGCACGTCTCCAATGAAGGATTCTTTTTTTACAAATGCAATAGCGCTATGGAAAACTCTTCCAGACCGTATTGTTTCTTCCGCCGACCACACGACGTTTCATGAGAAACTAACAATCCACCTCACCTAGAATGTTTTGTTAAAAATGCACTTGTTACTTGACCCCTGTTAAGTAATTAATTGTTAGTGATTCATTCTCATTCATAGTATGTATTTTTTTTTTACAGAGTGATCTTGATGATAGTGCCACTTGCTCGGTTCCTTCCTGAGCATTGTTTCCTTTTCTAATCATCGTGTAACTTTTCTTCCGTTTTTTTTTTTTCATGATAAAGAGTTCCACATACATTGTTTGCCCCCACCTTATGTAATGCCTCCGGGCCTTTAAGGCTTCAATAAATGAAATGAAATGAAATTCAAAAGTAAGATGACACGGCCAGCAATGTGTACAAGAGGAGTCACATATGCCTTTGCAATACATATATCACTGTATAACTGCAGTGTAGACCACTTATAATGTAGGTCACCAGAGTTGTGACATCTGCATTAAAAGCAATACCGCACTATATAAAAATAAAACATTTTTCAAAGGCTGCACGCATGCAAAACATGTAGACCAAGCAGCCATGCACTACAAAAATCAAAGCTTGAAACCGGGATGTCCACATCTGTTTAAATTTAGGAACATTGAAAGGTTAATGATCGAGGACCTGCAGTCATAGCACGAAGCAAATGAACACAGGAAAAAATAAAGCTATAGAGAAAAGTACGTCAGTGAGAAATTTTTCAGACACCTAATTTTTTTTAAACCTGCTGGATCAGTTGGACTTCCGCACGGCATTGCCTCCAACTCACTAGAACCAATGTGTAGAACAGCTACCGAAATTCCACACAATGTGCGGTGCCTCGTTTGATTTTCAAGACTGATCCACAGGCGTGATGTCAAAAACATGGTGACCATGAACCAATGACTTGCTGCCATTCAAGTGCTACATGTGCCGCCCAAGCCCTAACTTTCGTTGCCAAGGTAATTTCTGTGCTTTCCATGTGCCGTCCATATGCAGTCACTGCGAAGCAGTTTGTTGACTTGGCACCAAACCGAAACTTTGGTTGCAGACTACCAGCAAGGCAGCGCTAATTAGGCCTACCTGACGGGGGTGCCGGTTGGCATGCTATTGAAGGAAGCTCACCCTTGATATGTTCATAGCCATGCACAATGAAATAGAGATTGGGCGTGAAATCACGCTCACAGGCTGAACCAAGGGCAGTGCACTTAAACTGTAATTTGGGTTCGCAGCCAATCAGTCACGACACTATTCCAAACGCCTACCAAGTTTGTGTGCGTGCATATGGAGCCTGAAAGCTCCAAAGTAATTTTGCAAAACGCAACTTAAACTGATAGTGGAGTCAAGGTGGCACATGTAATATTGGCACTTCACGACGACGCCCATCATGATAGGTGAATGCAAAAAGCACCCACAGCCTTGACAGCCTCGAATTTCTGAATAGGTAAGGGCTGCGAGATAGGCCTATAGGTAGCAGCACCGTCCCCACAGTAGTGTGGATGGGCGGTCGGCAGCACGCATTGAAATGTACACGGCAGGCAGCGCTTTGCTGTGAGTGATTTGGGTTGATTGTTTGGTAATGAAACACGCTGACTGCAGTGAACTCATGATATATTGCACTTCGAACCCACATTTTTGCACGAAACGCATGGAACATTCCTACTCCACATGAAAGAGTGAAAAACACAGTTTCTGTTCCGGTACATCTATGGTGATTTTTGTTGGTGTCCGGCTTGCGTTCAGCCTATTCTGTTGGCACTGCTGTTGTGCAACTCAACTTTCTGCTAGTCTTGCATTGGTTATAAAAAATGCCTGTATTCCTGTACAGTGAAGTTAAAGGAGCTAGTCATTAAAAGCAAAGCTTTTCCTTGCGAACCTCACTGGGTTTTGTGATTGCGCGTGCTGTGGCCTGGCTTTTCGCTAACCAAATAGGCCAACCAATCACAGCGGACGACACGCACCGCTGGGTTTCTTGTACGACCACCAGATGGAGCTTGCCTTCGCATAACTGTGGCAACACTGCCGCCGGTCGTGCAGGGAAAACAAAAAACAAAAAAGAACCAGAAAGCTCGCCTTCACGCATCTGCAATGGCACTGCATTAGCCTCTCTACAATGCCTGAATAAAGCCTTCCGTGTCACTTTGTGCAGACATTCAACAAACAAACTCATGTTTTAATTCTGTATGCACTCCCACAAAGCTTCAATGTACTATATAGATTTCAACTCATTGGATCTGCTACATTTTTTTCGACTCTACTTCACTGCTTGTACACAAACATAACTACCTTCTACTTTTTCTTCGATTCTCTGACAAATACGAGATAGTTATTAAGTTTAGTTAAACAAGATACAGCACTATGAGCAACAGTGCAGTGACAGGATTGCTATGTGGTTTCACACGCGTTTTTTTTAATCTTCATATTTTTTTCACAGTAACAGTAAAAGCATACCAATTTAGCCCAAGGGTGCTTTTGCATGATTACGAGCATGAGAATGATGCAAATAATTTTAAATTACTTTAAAAGCCAAGCTTAATGCGTTGTGTTCTTTATGTGTGAAAATCATGGCTACTGCCTTTCGTCAAGTTAAAAGCAGCACGGTAAAGAGCTCATTACACCAACAACCAGAAACTCGGTTTTACAACGTCCTGTGTCTAGTGACTGCAATGCTACATGTGATCCTCTTGTAATGCTGTAAGCAGATAATAAAAGTACCAAGGTGTGAAATTCACTTGTGAGGCACATAATAGGAGGGCACCTCAAAAACAGTCAGGGATGTCCACGTAGCCACTGAGCACAGTCTCAACCACAGTCATGCAATTATATGCTTAAAGGGGCCCTCATCAGGTCTAACCATTTTGAGCTGACAAGCGCAGAGCATACAATGCATGCTAACGATCGTGTTTGCAAAGAATTACATCACTACGCGCCGTGGCAAGGTCTAAAATTTCAATCCGAATGGTGTTTTCTTTTTCCTTCGCGGCGACCGCGCTCCAAGCCGGATGGTGACATCCTCGTGTCCCTGCGCCTACGTGCTCGTGTCCGCAGTGTGCCGTCGCTCGAGGTGACATATGATTTCGATTATTATTCAAGGCAACATCTGTTATTTGCGTGATCTGTTGCTTGAATTGACGAATTGAATGTCCCTGCGCCTACGTGCTCGTGTCTGCAGTGTGATGTCACTGAAGGTGACATATGACTTCGATAATTATTCAAGGCAACATCTGTTATTTGCATGATCTGTTGCTTGAATTGATGAATTGAAGTTTAGAGACATAATAAAACACACAAACAGAATGTCTGCATGTTTTACTTCACACCGATGCAAGAGAGATGTACTTCCACTTCGTCTGCTTGTTCCCACGGTTGTGCAGTCACGTGCGCAAGTACCTAAACTATGCCAGTTTCTACCGCGTTCCAGTGCACGATCATGCTCTGTGATCCGTTTGTTCTGCCTCAGTATACGTGTAGCACTGAATAATACCACTAGCCATGTGTCCTTGCGCACATTGCACAAAATCGTGCGCTGCGCAAACGAAACAGCTCACTCGCAACGCTGTCAGCAAAAGTGCACAGCGCCGGAAAGAAAACAAAGTGAGGAGAAAAAAAAAAATGAAGGCGGGGACTGTGACGTATGCATCACACGATCCTCGAGGTCCGGTATGGGAGAACACAGGGAAGGAATTTCGTTTATGGAGGCTAGACGGGGCGAGCGGAGAGAGTGTATTGCTTGGCAGTGGAGCCCTCCTGCTGAAATCATGGGTTCGTGGGACTGAAATATTTCTATCTCGGCTATTAATGAGCCAATTTGAAACATTTTTGTGGCAGAACACTCCCTAGAGGACATGTAACAACTTCCAGCATATAACCAAAATTTGCTATGGGGCCTGGTGAGGGGCCCTTTAAGGTCAATTGTATCCTGTGACATCACATGAGGGCCTAAGATTTTCTTTCCTACTGCTCAGCGATTTCACACCACCTTGTTGATGATTAGTGGCATCACAGATATTGCAGAATGATCAACACAGTGCTACAAGAAACTGCTAAAGCGCTGTGTTCAGGTGTTGCAGTGACCACTTCATTTATTTAAAATGACACCAAATGTTTTTTAGGATGTGCTTGAATCAAAATGCGAACATAAAATTTGTGTGACAGGAATGAATGGAAGGCACAACGATCACACATTGCGAGCTTGATACGTGCAGTCACTGACTTTATCACAGCATAAAGACTACAGCGCAAAGCAAATGGGTCTCTACATCGTCAAAAAAATGCATACAACCATTTACGACTGTGCAATAGCCATGTAACAAACAGACTTTAAAGGATATGTGCACCGTATGTGCACATATATATAAGATAAACAAGTAGTGGCCAGCAGACGACGTGACACGGCCACACTATCGTGGTTCAGCCAGAGTCCGCGAAGCGGTGACTCTGCTCAAACCCGCTGCAAATAATTTCAGTAAAGCACAGCACAGAGCAAAATTCAGGGAACAGCTTTTCTGCGGTTTTGAAGTGGTAAGAAACTGTATTTACTTTCCGCACACAAACTGATGAGCCAATGAGCAACAAAGGGCCTCTTTGATTATCCGTCCCTGACAGTCCCAGACTGCCCAAGGTGGTGCTTTCAGCCAATGAGGGTTGCATATACAGTGCCTTGGGCATTCCAGGAATGTCCAGGATACCATATTGAAGACGGCCAATGCAAACGCATTTGGTGAGGAGCACCCGCTGCTGACAAGCGGCCACCTCCATTGCCTAGGCAACTCCTGTGCAACCGCAACTAATGCCACTTGGAAGATGTTAGCACAACACGCTGTCACTGTGGCTTTTTTCTCTTTTTTCCCATTCCTTGTTCACTTTCTTCACGTCTCCTCCTCCACATTGTCCTTTTCACTGTCCCCTCCCATTGGCCAGCACAACTCGTTAAGAAGCGTGATCACTACCGCACTTGTCTGCGGGATTTTCCCATGAAAGCTGTGTTATAACCCGTATTTTGTCTGGCACAGCTGCACTATAAGTGCTATGCACATGTGTGCCGTTCTATGGAAGGGTAAACGGAGGCAGAAAAGACGTGTTATAGCTGGTCGTGCACTATAAGCGGTTACGATTCAAGTGGTGTGAAATTTTGGCAAATACAGTACAGATGTTCATATCACATTTTAAAGCATTAGCATAATGAGTAGAGCATAAAGCTTTTTAGAGCGTAGGTCTTAATGGCCCGTTCCTGCAGCTAGCAGTGGCGGTGACGTTAACTAAGCGAATGAGCACAACAGCAAAAGATGAAAGAGCGAATGCGGAGCGGCAGATGAAAGATGCAAGCCACGAACGGCGGATACTAATGAGAGTGGCCGCTTCAGTGACGTTCACACAAGAAACTGGTTTCATGTGGAGCCGCCTGCCTGCTCGATGTGTGCTTGTATCTGGTCTCAGCCGGATCGCTTGTTTCGTACTATCATCTGCTCGCATCAGCTCTCGTTCGCGCTTGTTTGGTTTTCTTGGTTTGGTCTCGTTCGCGCTTGTTTTGGTTGTCATGGTTTGAGATTGTTTTGTAATCTGACTGTATGTCCGACAGAAATTGTGTAGTACTTTCTGGAAGCCAAGCGGCACCAGCGATTATACTGGAACCTTCGACGAGTCATGTAAAAAGCCGACGCGCTTGACCTGCACATCAAATTTTCGAAGTTTGCCGACCCTGCTACATGTCTCTCTCCAATTCTTTGCCTAAATATATTGCGAAATGAAAACACTTATAGAGCTACACTCAAATTTCGCATCAGGGAGTATCGTAATCGCCAGTGAATTTTTTTTCGTTTGTTTAGTTGTTTATTTATGACCAACAACTCCAGCGGGGAAACATGATGCCAGTGAAATCTGTCAGTAGCAAATAGTCTGTGTGCGGCTGGTATTTTTGCAATAACCGAGAACTTGACCATGCTATGTTTATTTATGAGCAATAACTCAAGTAGAAAACCTGATGCAGTCAAATGTTTCTCTAGAAAATAGTTTGTGTGGCTGGTATCTCCACAATAACCGAGAACTGGACCATGCTACATTTAGGCTCAAGGGCTAATCGGCCGAACCAGGTTAGGCCAAACGAGGCCTGGTCAAGCCAGGCTGTGCCAAGCAGAGATGGACCCGAACCTTATGGGCCCTGGCCAAATACAGGCGAGGTATGAAACTACCAGGGTGGGCATGAGCAGGCCATGCACGGCACTTTAGGGATCATTATGGGCTCGGGCCAGGAAAAAATCGGTCTGTGCAGTGCTCTAGCATGCAATACCACTGGACTGAAAATAAGTATTTCTTCAGTTAAAATAAAACTGCACAAATGAACACTTGCAAAGCAAATTAGTTCTGCAGAAGTTCTCCAGGTGGAGCAAGTTTCATCAAAAGGACAGTAGGCATCCACTGAAAAGCAGCAAAAGGATTGCCAATTTCACTCTCACTCTACCATCTGCTAGTCTCATGGTTCCTTCAGTTGATAGAGCAACTGCCTTGGAAAGCACTAACGCAGACATTGATTCCCAGACCATCACAAGTTTTTGTTCGCCTCTGAAGCATTCTTTCTGAGAAACCCATATTGCGTTCCTTTATAGTTTCGTACAACTCTAAGTTGGATGCCAACTTTCCCTCTCATGTCCTCTAATGCTAGTAAAATTACTCACTTTGATAGTAGGGTAAGAATTGATTCCATATGTGCGACAGAGCTGCATATTATCTACGCAGTCAACGACTGCGAGACTTATAACAGCCTTCCAACCTGTAATAATAATAATAAAAAAAGATCACTACACACATAAAATACATAAAAAGGCCAAACAATGAACTTTCCCTCTTTAAAATGGGCCCTGAAACACTTTTTGAATATAGTAAAAGAATGTTCCCAATCTGTTAACGAGACTCCAGTGAACATGTGAGCCAAATATTATTGCACTGCAGACAGAAGGGAATTCACAATTGCGTGTAAAAAGCAGTGGAAAACTTGCTACTTTCTTCTTGGCAATGGTGTCATGCAGCATCACTGCAAGCAGTGGAGCCCACAACAGCTATTGGCTAATTTTGTGATCGTGAGAACATTCTCAGTAATACAATTAATGCTCATCTGAGTCTGATAAATTAAATGAAGAATATTGTGTCCGCAATCTCTAAAAGACAGAAAAGCCATTTCATCTTTGCACTGCCAGTCTACGCATGACAGTTGCGCGTTGCTGCATCTGCTGCACGTGGCCTCCAAGATGAGAAGCACAGCAGAGATACCAAGGCTGCCACGGGGTGCCACCACAAGCCGTCTCGCTGCTGAGATGTTGAACGTTTGGGCAGGGCGAGCAGGGCATTGCTCCCTTGTGCCCCCCTGCCGTCTCCCCTGTGTAGCTTCCAGCACGCTAGTGAAAATTAAAGGCGAGAGAAAGCCGCTGATTGGTATAGTAACTATGTCTAACTTCACTTGTGCTTGAAGGATTCGAAAAATCTTTGCAGCAGAAGATTCGTGAGGAGACGTAATATAATAGTGATGTCATCCTATGATTAGTTAGAAAAGTGTTTCAGGGCCCCTTTAATGCTTAGCCAGCTTTCACACAAAGCAGTGCATCAACACAATGGGGACAAAGACAATTTTTATACACTACGAAGTACAAATGCACACCTCATGTTTTATAAGATATGTCGATGCAGCTCCCATGAGGACATCACATGCAATTGTCAAGTACTAGCATGCAGTACACATTGTGCTGTCATCTTAATGAGTACAAGTGACACCATTAGTTGGATATGGGTTAAAGTGCAATGGTGGGAAGCCAACTTAACCATCGCAAAAAGGCCCTAGTCTCAGCACAGCCAAAATGCTATTTGTGCCAATTTGAAAAAAAAGAAAAAGGAAAAGAAGAAGAAAAACTGCAATCAGGTATATGCACAGAGGTGGGAGAAAAGGGGACAATGCCTTCAAAATTCAAATTACGAAGTTTAACCTTCCAAAGCAACACACGAGTTATGAGAGATATCATAGTGGATTAATTTCAATCACTCAAACTCGTAACATCATGCTTGGCAGCAGAATGCCATAACCCGCACTGCAGCGAGTAATGCCTTCCCCCATGCCCAGTGAAGGGGGTGACATGCAATGAAGGCATCACTACTCGAATCAAGGGTGGTAACCGTTCAGGTTACCTGTCCCTTTTTCGGCACCATTACAGGAAGTTTCTCTTTCTTGGCGCACTACAGGGAGCGCGGATCTTTTGGCATCAACGACGCTGGCGTTTTCAGGTTAATCTCTATCGCCTTCTATGAGGCGCTGGATGATCGAGAGCCAGGTGCCGAAATGGGTGTCTTGGGCCGTGGAGTTTGGTTACATTTCGGGTCCTACGGCACTGCGGTCTGCTGGCCAGTCTTCGATGATAATGGAGCAGCACTGGCTGCAGCCACCAAAGGGGCGGATGGAGGTTCTACAGGAATACCGGACGTGGACTCTGTAGACTCTAGAAACCGGTGTGGCGCTGCCCCCTGTCACGCCGCACTGGCATAGCTTACTCGAAGTAAGATAAATTAAATTATGAGGTTTTACTTGCCAAAACCACTTTCTGATTATGAGGCACGCCATAGTGTAGGACTCTGGAAATTTTGACCACCTGGGGTTCTTTAACGTGCACCTAAATCTAAGTACACGGGTGTTTTCGCATTTCGCCCCCATCGGAAGCCGCCGCCGTGGACGTGAAGTAAGTGCCCAAGCGTTTTCTTCACTTCATAGAATGAATTTTTTTTTCCTTTACAGTGATTGCAATTATTTCTTTCTCTCTTTTACAGCAACGGCAGCTCCGTGAGTAAGCTGAATGGTCTCCCTTGCAATTGACACATTGTGCAGAAGCATTACAGTTGTCAGAAGCGCGGTCGTTGGCACTGCATTTCGCGCATGTTTCTTTCCCTCTACACGATTGTGAGGCATGCACAAACCTCTGGCACTAGAAGCAGCACCTCGGGTTCGGTATGTATAGTCAGACATTGATTTTCAAATAACCTACATCAATTTAAATAGGCACAGTACTGGTACCAAATGAGAGTATCACGTGTTTTGTGGGGATCTGTTGGTCGTTTCGTCAGAGTGTTATTCTTTGTATATTAATTATGTTTTGATCTTTAATCCTTCAAGGAGCTCTTTGTCACTAAGGTTCAGGTAGTCTTCTTCTGATATTACTCCCCTGCTTGTGTTGAGCAAGCGATGTGGAGAGATTGTCACATTAATGTCACCAATACTGGTGAGTTCATGCTTTTCAAATTGATCTTTCTTGGTCAGTTCGAGGAGGAGGTCTCCGCTAGCCATCTTTGAGGCTTTGTAGCCAGGTCCAGTCATGTTTGCTAGGCTTTTAGAAAGTAGGAATGGTGACAGTTTTCTTATGGTTGTGTTGCCTTCACTGAGACGAACATGGTACTTTGTAAATGTGTCTTGGTTTGGTTTCAAAAAGAACTGGAAAGTTGCTCCTGTGCACTCTCTTTTCAAGGGGCAATCTTGGAGGGGGAAAAAGCATTTGCCATGTAAGTCTTGGTAAATTTGGCAGCGATGGTGGCCACCCACCACCTAGCCCAACAAGGGGACGCTACTAGGTTGGAAGAATACCTGCAGAAGTCAGCCATGCATCGCCGTTATAACCTAATATAATGTAACTCAAGGTTGGATAACTACACCAGGTTAACCCTTGCCGCCGGGAAACTCGGAAGTGAAAAGAAGTGACAAGAAGACAGCAAAGATGGCAGCCTATGCCAAAGGGGTGTGTTGTCTCTGCTGAGGGGCCTTAAAGGTCCAAACACTCAGCATCGGCTCAACCCTCAGAATACCCTTTCCTCTGGAAACAGCTAAGCCACACATGGTTAAACGCGGGAAGGTCCAACTCTCATGCGCTTTGGTACATGGTGTCGCAACACACCAAACGCTGACTGACGCAAACAGCCCTGCGGGGTGTGAACATTTCACCTAAGTTTTCAATAATGCATGAAACAGGAGCTATCAAACTGCATGTAAAGACTAGCTTCCCCTCTTTCTGAAGACAGGGCTCCTCCCTGCCATTTTCTAGACTGCCGGCCAGCTTCCAGCGGATGTCAGAAGACAGCAGCCCACAGACATTGGCCATAGAGCAAACATTTTTTTACCACAAGTTACTTGTGCATGTGCACACCCTGCCAGATATGCCACAGACCATTAAGAAACATTGCCACTACTTTTTAGTTTTGGGTACCTTTGTCAGACACTAACTTCGAAATGTTACAAGTACACTGTAAAAATAAACAAACAAACAAATAAATAAATAAATAAATAAATTAAAAAAAAAAAACGTGAGGCAGGATATGCTAGGCATTGTTATCAGCACTGCCCCCACTGAGGTCAACAGGTGAGTGGAGGGGAAATGAGGAAAGTAAATATTGCACTCCTAATTTCTTCATTCATACTATCTCAAAAATTGTCTGAACATTATATTTCTTACTGTGCACTCAAATGAACATGTTTTTCAAGTTTCAGAAAAAGGTGTTTCAGGGCCCATTTAAAAGCTTTGCAATAAAAATTTGACAAACAATGTCATTCTCTCATTTGCATAGTATGAAGCTTGGCAATGCCTCAGCTTAATTCCAGAAATCAAGTATTCAATACAGCTCCACATGTAGCAACAATTGCAGCAGTATGCAGCAGTTACTTGCAGCAGTGAATGTGAAGAGCAGACATATAGTATGTTGTTTGTACTCAATGATCGATTCACTGTTCACTTCATACTTCATTCCCTTTACACCAGAAAAACACATCAAAGAAAAGCAAGGAGGTCCCATTTCAGCTTCTAACTACGGGACCTCCGGTATATACATATGGCAATTATGACGTAATAGTTCTGCAGAAGCCCGCAAGGTGGAGAGAAGTAATTAAAGAAAAATGATACAGCCACCCAATCATAGAAATTGCAACAAAGGAAACCCATACGGGTTCCTCGAAAGAAAAGCCTCACAGTTGAAGAAAAATTCATCCTGGTCCGGGACTCGAACCCGGGACCACCGCCTTTCTGGGGCAGCCGCTCTGCCATCTGAGCTAACCAGGCGGCTAGCAGATGGCAGGGCAAAGTCAAATTTGGCAACAACTCAAAGCAAAGGCAAGAGTTACGTCAAACTCTATTACTATTATGTCAAACTCTTGCCTTTGCTTCGAGTTGTTGACAAATTCAACTTCGCCCTGCCATCTGCTAGGCTCAACTGTGAGGCTTTTCTTTTGAGGAACCTGTATGGGTTTCCTTTGTAGCAATTGCTACGATTAGGTGGATGTCTCATTTTCCCTTAATATCGTAATTATCCCTGTTTTTGACATAAAATAAACTCATTGTAATTCCGATGCTGAGCCTGTCTAAATTTTGCTTTCTAATTGACAAGGCACAAAAACAAACAATAATGAATCAAAAGAATTACCAGTGCCATTAATTATAGGCACTACATGCTACTTCACCTTGACTTTGCCAAACATCCATCTTGCTCCTTTTTATGCTACTTTCACACACCTTCCAACTCAACTTAGTATGACAGATTGTTTTTGCTTAGCTGCCTTCATAATGTTTTTCTTTTTCTAAAGCTGTATTTTTCTCAAAAAGAACAAAAGTAGACAAAAGGGCACACAAACCAAAAGAAAAAAATACTGCCCATCCTTTGTTCTACACAAATGTGTGTAGGTAGTGATCAGGGAGCCCCACTGTTTGCAGTTGACCTGTTTCCAGTGTGACATCAAAACACCATCAAAATGAAGATACAATGAAAAGGCCACTTTGGAATAAAAGGTTTTGCAGCACAATGAAATGTCATGACATTGTTGGCTTACCGCCTCTGCCATGAAGAGGTTACTAGAATCTAAAACATATGCCTTTTTATTTGCTTATATTCCAAATTCTTTATTCACATAACTTTCACTTGCACACAGTAATTTTACAATTATTTTTACATTCAGTTCAGCATAGTAGTAAACAGGAACAACAACAACTAAAATCAGAAAATATGCTGGAAACAACTTACTAGAAACGCACTACCGCAAAATCACAACTGGAAGTTGAAAAACAATCGCATTGCTGTTTTTAAACAGCCTCCTCTCATCATTTCAATTATATCATTACAGCCAATATGACACCAACGCAGTCTTTCAACAAGTCCACTCGTCAAAACGTTGGCTACTGCTTTCACCTTCTCGCTTTGCTTATATTCTTGAATTTCCATAACAATGTTTTCCAATGCACTAAAGTAATTCTAATTTTATAAATATATAACTCGGAAATGCATTTGAATAGACAGAGTTGTTGAGACATTCAAGAAATCAAAAGTGCTACAAATTGCTAGTTACAGGTAGGCAAAAAGATAATAATACTTGAAGATTAGAAAGGCTTTGGCATGTGCAGCATCAAAGCAACAAATCTAGCATAAATGTGGGCACTGTTTATGGAAGTAGAATTTGTAATGTTGGCCTGATGCAATCCTTTCCAAATAAAACCACAACCTTTTCACGCCCTCATATTTTTATCTTTATATGACAAGTGCGCATATGTGCATTCAAGTAACCAAGAAGAATACTTGTCAGAAAAAGAATAAAAGTCCACACAATAATGGATACCTTTCCGTGCCCAGCTGCTGTTATAGCAGGTGTTCTAGCCAGCCTCTCAATCAAAGTCATGTCTTCTATAGGTGCTTTATGCAATGCTTTAGCACTTTTAAAGAAGCACATAACAGCTCAAAAACTTCTTCAGCCTTATTCCATGTGCCACTTGTTTATTGCTTTACAACTTATTGCCTGCACTTTATTCTGCCTGAGAGGCATTTTATGCCGCATGTTCAGGAGATTGTTTTGAACTCCGCATTAAAAAAGGAAAAATAATTTAACTACAAACCTGATTGTCAGATTTTTTTCTTTTCTGTTAAATGTAGGGTTCAGCCTTTTCAGTTCTTAATTTTTAGTATTCAGCATACATTTTTGTTTTTACCTGCTCTATCTCAGAACACAATTTTCGCTTTCTATTGGATACTTCTTTTTCACACTCAAAAGTTTAGTGTCTTCTTTCACAAAAAATTTTACTCACAGAAAAACTTATTCTTTATATATGTGTGCATTTATATATATCTCTCAGGCACTGTGTGCACACTTGTGCAAACCAGGATAATGCATCAAAAGCCACAGTGCTGATGAAAATGGTGATATTTAAAATGTGTCACACACATCCTGAAACACTTCTGACTGGACCTGTGCTGCAAGCTTGAATAGTATGTGTAAAGTTCTTTAGGAAAATGAGTTGTAATGTAGATGGGTCAGTGCTTCCTCTCAGTGTCACAATGTCATCATGTAGTAGGTTCCTTACTTTTGTTGTCTTCCACAATGTTTTATATCAGGGATATCTTTCAAGTGGCTGGACAGTTGCTTTCCAAGTATGCCAGACATGAAATACTTGTTTCGCTTATCTGGCACCCATGTAGAAGGTCTTCGCATTCAGTCCTCATTATGTAAAACTCACTGAAGCGTATTTCACTGCAATGTAATGAAACACATACATAATAAAATATGCTTCAGTGAGTTATAACTGAAAATTCTTCATCACAGGGAATCAGTCGCAGCACAATCACTTTATCCTAAGCTAACAATGACAATAAAACTACTACTTGGGCAAGTTGGTTTATACGTAGTGAAGCCATTGTAGTGCAAAGGAACATGTAAGAGGACAGGGCACCATGGGTGCTAACTCGCAAGTGGTTTACTGGGTCATCCGAGAAAAATAGGAAATAATAGATACACACAGTATAGTGCATGTGTACATGTTCTTCGTGGCAATGTAAAAGAAAATTCGAGAAGGCAAGTCTCGCAACCAACTAAGCAGATCGACATGTCGCTAACACAATCTGTGCCTCTTGTTTTAATGTGATAAGCTTCCAAAAGTTCACGAGCGGTAGTATCTTTACTTCTGCCTAGAATCTTAAGCTTATGCAACCATGGTTTACAATGGCAGGCGAGGCAGTGTGCAGGAAGATGCGCACTAAAGGCAATGTACATCTGCCTGCGCATTGCCTGGCCTGCAAGTGTGAACTGTGTTTGCGTAAGCTTAAGATTCTAGGCAGAAGTTAGGATACTACTGCTCGTGAACTTTTGGAAGCTTATCACATTATAAAAAGAGGCACAGATTGCATTAGCAACACGTCGATCTGCTTATTTGGCTGCAAGACTTGCCTTTTCGAATTTTCTTTTTCTTTGCCACGAAAAACATCTACACACGCACTAGTATACTGTGGGTACCTATTATTTCCTATTTTTCTCGGGTGACCCAGTAAACCAGTTGCGAGTTAGCACCCATGGTGCCCTGTCCTCTTTTTTGTCCATGTTCCTTTGCACTACAATGGCTTCAATAACAATGACAAGTAGTGCCCATCCTTGATCACTTACCGAGTTCAACAGTAACCAGACGAATAACACAGGTTAAGTAGACAATAAAATGTTTGTCCAATTTAAAAAAAAGATAGTGAACACAAGGCTCCTCTCCCATGCCCCCAACCTCATGCCTTCCATCAAGCCAAAACTAGGCCAGGATAACATCATGATGGCATCACAATGCTATCCCTTTTTATGCTTTATCATGCAGTGGTCTAAGCAGCACTCCACCCACAGTTTCACTGGGATCTGCCAGCCATGAATGGTGGGTGATAAGCAAGGAAGAGAATCGGGCAAAAGTAATCTTTACATCATACTGGCACCAGACACTGGCCATGGTCGCATAACCAATGAGAGCCTTGCTTTTCAAGAACTGTAAAATCTTGGTAGGAATTTTTTACTTCTATTGTGAACATTGACTTTAGAATGTACAGGCCATTAAAGGCAAATCTTGCTAGTTTTTCTGAAGTATGTGTTTCTACCACACTTTGAGCAGCGTGAATTGCTGCAACTGTCAGCGACTAGCTTGTGGTGGGTTTTTCTGCCACTAATTATTTAGCTAGTAGGTGTAAACTGGCAGTTTCACAGCATCATATTGGCTTCTACTGTTGCTCAAAAGCAAAGCACAGTTCTAGTGCCTTTTCTACTATGATGAACGGGTGTTTCAGTCTTGTTTCCTTAAGGTTCAATGAACTTCTTTTTTTTTTTTCTGGTGGCAGACAAGAAAAAAACATTAATATTCTTTTTTTAAGAAAGGCAGTTCCGAAGATGGCTAGTTACTGCATTAGCAGCCAACACATTAAGGGGACAAAATGATTAACTGGAAAACACTGCCAAAGAAATGAAATTCAAAAAAGGTGAGAACGTGTGCCGGTTGGTGTGCCATAGCTATGATTTTGAAAAACCAGTGCCAGTACAAAGCACAAGGCAATGAAAGGACACACACAGGGTGCTCTGTGCGTCCTCTCTTAGCCTTGAGCTTCGTCTTAGCGCTGGTATTCCGAAATCTAAGCTAGTCTCAGAGACACTGAATAAAAGCCAAGTCAATATCGTCATCCCTAATTAAACTATTCATCATAAATGGCGTCAGACATAGCGATTACCAAGTTCATTCCTGCTGTAACTTGACGTCAATAAGTTCACATGACGCTAAATGAGTATGCGCCGAAGACAACGCAATCATAACCGTTTAAACATTAGAGCAAAACCCGCGACTTTTAGCTGTATTCTCTGTCTAGCATTGCGTGTATTACGAGCGTGGACGCATTTGTAAGGATCAGCGTTTTTCCTCTAATCTGCAACCTTCAGATAAAATGCGGCAATGGGGCACCACAGATCTAAGGCGCAGAGCAAAGCAAGAGCATCCGGTTTCAAATGTCGCGTAGATGCGCGCCATGCTTTTTTATAAGCTGTTCTTAAAGTACCCACCTGCAATGTCGTTGGCAAATGCCTTAAATATCGGAGAGAATTTGATGCAGTGGCCGCACCAGTGGTTGTAGAACTGTACAAGCCAAGCATTCTCCTTGTTGAGGATAACCTTATGGAAAGTCAACGTATTGAGGACCTGGAGCGGCATGGAAGGATCGTACAAGCTCGCAGATCCAAGCGTGGAATTCACGCTGCCCAAAAGCAGGATCCCAGCGCCCAGCAAAAATAATAACATAATACTACCACTCATTCCCATACGCCGTGGCGTGAACAAGCTAACACTTCATCCCAGCAGCAAAAAGCAGACAGCCGAGAAGTAAGTCCCTACGTTCACGCATGCAACAGCCGACACAGGGATAACCGCGCAGTGAGAAGGCAAAGTGGAGAAATAACGCGAAATCAAAAGTGAAAAGGCACAGTGCGACCTCTGCGTTCATTTACACGTCATGCAAACACGTACAAAATGTACCTCAATTTTGTTCCATCTCCTTTGCGAACAAAAGAGAAAATAATTTAACAAACAATGTTTTTTTTTTCCGGCGCTTGAGCAATACACGATGGAAAATTAGACGGAGTGGAAGTGCTGACCAAAAACGAGAAGACGGAATCCGTCCAAGGCATGGCCAAAACAGTTTCGATTCCCGGACATGTGTTAGTGGCGGTGTTTACTGCAGTGCTTGAATATTATTGTGATCCTGTCGGTCGTTTTTATTGCTCACAATGGTATTAGATACATTCAACTTAAATGTTGGAGTGCTTGGACATGTGGACAGTGGGAAGACGTCTCTGGCAAAATCCCTGAGCACGACGGCGAGCACAGCGTGCTTCGACAAGAACCCTCAGAGTCAGTCGCGCGGCATCACACTCGATCTCGGTTTCTCGTCTTTTCAAGTAGAAGCTCCCGAGCACTTGCAGAGCCAGTGCCGACATCTTCACTTCACTCTTGTCGACTGCCCTGGACATGCTTCGCTCATACGTACAATTATTGGCGGTAAATAATTCCGATCTGTTGCTCAAACCGCACATGCGAGACGTTTTGATGATACTGTCCTCGATATCAAGGCTGAATCTCTAATAGTGGCTTAACATATACTCAAGTATCGTAACAGCTACGAAAAACTGTACACATTTTGCAGATAATGTATTTTTTTAAAAAAAGGTGCATGTTAAGAACACTTAACTACGACAAAGAAAAGCCGATCTAAGGATGTGCTCGACGCCACTATAATGTTGTACTTGAAAATAAGCTCTGATAGGCAGGGGTGCTTCAATACAGATATTACTTCTTGGTCCATGGTAGAGTGTATAAGCGCGACTGGACGAGGACGTCGAAAGAAACAGATACACAGACACAGCGCTTCACTTTCAACTACAGATTTTATTTTCGCACGCATCGATAAATATATACCATGCGAGCGGAAACAAACGTAACAGCAAAAAAGAACATTGAGTGGTGCATTTCGTTGAACCGAACACGTGTGCAAGGCAAGGGAAAACCTGTACTACAATGGTTACAAAGATAAACCGAGGAATCGTAACTCCTTTTCCGATAGTGACACGGAAGGCTTGCTTACGCACTTTTGCTCAAATTTTGCAATCTCGTAGGCCTCTACAATCTCTGAATACTTTGTTTAGCTCAAAAAACAACAGACACAAGAAAGACGACAGGTCAAGGCGCTACTCTCAACTGACATCATTTTATTGCGTCACTCCTTTATAGACCGCTCAAACTGGAGGAACATGCGCAGTGAGCACCATGTGGTGGAGCCACCAACATCCGATCCCAAGAGCGCACTCATGCGACAGAATCTAAAAAAACAAATTCAGCGCTGTACAAGGTTAAGGAAGGCACACTAATGCACTGTGACCCCAATGACTGAATGAAAAATGCTTCCGATAACTCTCGGGCGGTGGTGTCACAGCTCTTTTTCAAAATCGTGGTATCACGAAACATGGGTTTGCACTTGCATGTTTTACAATGCTGAGCCAAATGGGAACCTGTGCCTGTTGGTATGGATCGCTCATGTTCTGTAAGGCGCTCGTTAACGCAGCGGCCTGACTGCCCTACATACACTTTGCCACATGACAAGGGAATCTTATAAACCACACCGACGCTGCAATCTACAGACTTCACGTGGTTTTTTTTTACAATCAGGTTTTTTACTTGTTTTGAAAATACGGCTGCACAACATGGACAGTTTCTGAGGAGCGGAAAACACTACCAGAATTTGGTATCTAGCGGCGACATTCTTTAGATTGTGAGCCACTCTGTGGCAATACGGCACAACTTCAGGCCTATTCTTTTGTATGATGCAGTTACTTTTGTGCCGCTTCCGTTTCAGTTTCTGAAGCAATACCTCCGAGACTGACGTCACCACCACACTTGGGTAACCAGCAGCCTGCAGCCTATTTAACTGTGCAATGAAACTCATGTTCGCAGAGTGATGACAAGATTTCATTAAGGAAGATTAAGGAAGAAAGTAACTGCATCACACAAAAGAAGAGGCCTGAAGTTGTGCCGTATTGCCACAGAGTGGCTCACAATCTAAAGAATGTCGCCGCTAGATACCAAATTCCGGTAGTGTTTCGCTCCTCAGAAACTGTCCATGTTGTGCAGCCGTATTTCCAAAACAAGTAAAAAACCTGATTGTAATAAAAACCACGTGAAGTTTGTAGATTGCAGCGTCGGTGTGGTTTATAAGATTCCCTTGTCATGTGGCAAAGTGTATGTAGGGCAGTCAGGCCGCTGCGTTAACGAGCGCCTTAGAGAACATGAGCAATCCATACCAACAGGCACAGGTTCCCATTTGGCTAAGCATTGTAAAACATGCAAGTGCAAACCCATGTTTCGTGATACCACGATTTTGAAAAATAGCCGTGACACCACCGCCCGAGAGTTATCGGAAGCATTTTTCATTCAGTCATTGGGGTCACAGTGCATTAGTGTGCCTTCCTTAACCTTGTACAGTGCTGAATTTGTTTTTTTAGATTCTGTCGCATGAGTGCGCTCTTGGGATCGGATGTTGGTGGCTCCACCGCATGGAGCTCACTGCGCATGTTCCTCCAGTTTGAGCGGTCTATAAAGGAGTGACGCAATAAAATGATGTCAGTTGAGAGTAGCGCCTTGACCTGTCGTCTTTCTTGTGTCTGTTGTTTTTTGCGCTAAACAAAGTATTCATGGATTCGCACCAACTAGCCCACCAACGCATTGTGCTGAACTATCTCTACAATCTCCCTCGTCATCCTGCTATGAGCCTTGTACAGAATGGACGTGCTCTCAAACATGGGTTTGCAGGAACAATCTCCGCAGTGAATACCCAAATGACCTGAGATTACCTTAGTGACGTTATATTGATGCTCTTTTAATCTCTCGTTGATGCATCTGCCGGTTTGACCAATATACGTTCTTCCGCATGAAAGTGGGATGGCATAGACAACGTTATGAGTACAGGTTACAAATTGTTTGCGATGTTGGGTAGAAGATGCGTGCCTTTTGTTATTCTCTGTGTTAACCTGTTTGCATAGCTTCTGTAGACGCTCAGGGGCAGAGAAAACCACGTCTACCCCCGATTTCGCCGCTATTCTTCTGAGATTATGTGAAATGGAATGAATGTATGGTACCACAGCAATTTTCTTTGCTCTAGCATTGGCACTGCTTGCATTCGACGCGTTTTTGCACTTCTTGCTTAAGCCCTCCGCGACAGAAGTTAGCATACGCATCGGGTAACCAGAATCTGCCAGGCGCTTGGCCTGCTCTTTGAAACTGGCTTCCATTTTGTGGTCACGCGACTTCGTCAGAGAATTGTTGAAACACGATGTTGCTACTGCGCGTTTTACAAGTTTTGAATGAGCGGAATTAAATGGTAGGACTGGCTTGTTGCTTCTCGGATGATAACTCCAGCATGTCATTTGTGGATAAAAGTATAATCCCGAGTCTGAAAACCTTATGAAATTGCCTATGGGGACTTCATGTGTCAAAAACAATGGGGACAACACTTTAATGCTACTTGGCAGAAACATGTAGCGACGTACTTACAAAAGCATTTAAAGCTCTTGCCACTCGACGACCCAAAGACAGGTAGCTGCGTTTCTGCTTTTGATGTGCTGATTTTGTGGCAGGCGTCACAAAATAGGGTCACGATGACGTCATGATAATAGTTCTTAAAAGGCCAGTACAAATCATGAGTCAAATACTTAACATGGCAATGCAGTTCTGTACCTGCAACCTGTCAACTCTGGTTGAAATATTTTAAAAAGTGTTGTAACACCGCAAAGCCCACCGTATCAGTTTTGACACAATGAATTTGATGCCTAAAAACCCCGATTTAAGTGCTGGAAACCCAATATAGAGCCCATACTAGCATTTTGGCTGTGCTGGAGGGAGTTGTTAGTTGTGGATAGTTCAGCAAATCAATTACTAATTAAGTAATTACCATACTCATAATACATTTATTAAATTATGATTTCACTGTTTTCTTCGTGCAAGTATACTCTCCCTTGCCAGAAATAAATGTGAACAAACTGTTTTAATTTTCTTCGATGTACATGGAATTGTGGTTGGGCTTTGTGGGATTAAAAGAGGGTACAAGATACTACCAAAAGGGAGAGGGGGGTATTAAGTTACTGTACCAAATACTGCTTTGTAAAAGCATTTCTAAAATGCCAAAATAACCACAAGAGTATTTAAAATGCAGTGTATGGTATTTCATATATGTACAAGTTTGCACTTTATATCCTAATGAAATCGAAGAAGAATTGCAGAAAAAAAAAAAAAAAAACATGCCACTGCTTGGCACCATACCGATGATTCTTGTGTGCAGTGCTCAATGAGATTATCTTGAGCGATGGCTGGCGAAGGGGTGTATTCTGTAAGTGTCCACTTAGTGGGCATGTCCATTTCTTCTACTGCTGAAGTTCTGATTGACTGGAGGTGCCTTTCTCTTTCTCATGTGTACCCCAGCCCAGGCAATCAGAACATCAGCAGCAGATGAAATGGACATGCCCACTAGGTGGACTCTTACACACTACCCCCCATCCTCTACTAGTTCTTTACAGCCACTGTTATAGCTCATTGGGAGAGCACCAGTTGTGCGTGATCTCTTTTAAAATATAAACACATTGTTTTCCCACTTCTGTTAGGTGAGGAAATAACATTTGTTGTACACTGAATTTTTTTTTTCACTGAAAGTAGGCTTTTTCGGCTTGTTCGTGTAATGAACCTCTTGTTTTCATGACTTCACTAACCAAAAGAAAAGCAGTGCTGAGAAATTTGTGTTCCAATTGCCTCACCTCAGCATAATTGGCGTACCATCTGGCTCTCTTTGGAAAGTTCTTTGACAGATTAGGTAACTTTTGCATTTATTTGGACCTACTGTATTAACGCCCTGTGTCTATAAATCGCATTGGCTTAACCTTTTCTGTTACCTCTTAGTAGCATTGTTGACAATAGAACCATTACCCACAACAACAAAAGTGGCACAGTGTACAGGACATGACGAGAGGGCAAGAAATGATATTACTAAACTGTCAGCCAAATGTTTATTGTGAAAGGAGTACTGACACATATTTTGAAAGATTTAAAAATCCCTCTCTCTCTCTCTCTCTATATATATATATATATTGGAAATTACTATTAAAGTAAGTGAAGTAGGCTGGAAAGGCTTCTTTCAGTTATATTTATATTTAACAGACATAGACCTGTTTATCAATCACACATGGTGAACCGTGGGGGCCTGAAAAGTTGTTTGAATTTGCATTTGTTTCTTGCAACTATATAAAATCTCAAGATGATACAGGGACAAAAGGTAATGAGTGCCTGACGGAGGTCCCAGATCCTGCTCAGTAGAAGCAGTACAGTGTACATAAAATGTGCACATTTGCTACAAACAATTTTAGTAATAAAACAAAGGATTGTACTTGTTGTTTAAGTCAACAGCACAAATGTATCACTAATTTAGGTAATAGTTTTGTCAAGCTTATACACAATGAAGTACAATCAACATAAATTACTTGCAATATTCACAAGAAAAAAAGACATAGAAAGATATAAAAAAATAAATATATATATGACTTCCATTAGAAAATTTGCCCGCTTTGAAGCACTTCTTGTTGGGAATTTTTAAAAAGCCAGTCGTTCATCAACACATATGTTACTCTGCCATAACATTTACCAGGGGGTCCTCCCTGCCCTCCCCAGTCACTTTCCACTAGATTTAATATCGGTTGAGTTCACAGTTCTCCTGGAGCAACTGGGTAAATTCTTTTGTTCGCAAAATGCATTGATAAAGCTATGGATTGGTTGCATGCTTAATTTACTGCAAATGTCATAATTAGTCCCCTATCTTAGACATATTGCCCATAATGCGCCCTTTATTTTTGCCAAATATAAACAAAATGTTGTGTTTAGTTCACCAAGGACATTGATCAAACCGAGTCAGAACATGTTATGAAACCTCAAGATAGGGAAAGGAAAACGATGGCTCAGTAATTATTTGCACCGCTTCTGATCAGACCAGGAATGGAAAAATTTTGTCGCACATTGCATTTACCATGTCCCCCCTCCCCTTTGCACAAAATATAAACCTGTTGTAACCTACAGCTATGTCAGGACACTGGGGAGCATAGCTGATAACAACCATATCACACGCTTGAACACTTGAATAAGTAATTTTTTACAAAGTTTATGTTTGGTCCAACTGCATTTAACTTCGCACATAGAGTTTCCATAGCGTACCACTAATTTGTGCTAAATTTGGTCTTGGTGGCTTTTAGAGTTCTGCCAGGGCAGCGGGCTCAATACTTCCCCGTTCATCAGACGCGCTTATAACAATCTAGGGGGTTTGCATACATACTTTATTGCGAAAGCCCCAATTATCCATCTATTTTGAATTTCACCTGCACATCACCCATTGACTTGCCCTTACAGCCACCAAACATAATGACACTGCCTCCTTCAATGAGGACACCAGGTGAAACTAATACACCACGCATTAAAAAAAAAGAGGTTTCAATAATTATTTATAACACTTCTAAATAAGGCACAAATGTTAAAACTACGCTACATATTGTACTTAAAATGCTGCCTGCTCCTTCAGAGTATAAAATATCTTATTAAATGCAGAGTTCTCTTGGGACTAGCTAATAGCAGCTGCATGATACTTTCGAACACTTGCTTACACTTTTTTAATGCTGTATTTGAACAACATGCATTTACCATCAAACATAAACTTAGCATGTTGTTCTCCTTACGTTTGCAAAATTTGACCTCAGTTGTAGTTGTAGTGATGCTAGCTTAGCCGTTTAAGTATTACACCGCTCGTAAAACGGGCTAATAACGCTTTGGACCGCTTGCATACATATTCTACTGGAAAATGAGCATTTAGCCCACCCATTTAGAACATTGCCTACACATTGGCCATACTTTACCTCAGATATAAACAAGGTGCCTTGTTAAGCAGCCCGAGGACACCGGAGAAACAAACTACGAATCTCGTATGATGCACGAAAATACATGGAAAAGCGGGGGTATAGTACGCTGATCCACAACACTTGCATGTAAAGCAGGAAAGTGAATGTTTCGCAACACATTGCGTTTAAAGTTCTCTCTAATGTCATGGAATTTCAACCGTCTCTTATACTGTTGTTTTAGGAGCCTGGAAAACATTTCGATTAGCAGCAGTATGAGACCCTGAAATGCTACAGTGAACAACTTTCTGCAAAGGCTGTAATGAGCCTACATAGAATAAACATTTGTTGCTCATCAGAACATTGATTCATACTTCCAATAAAAATAAATACCATGCCCCGCATATATATATATATATATATATATATATATATATATATTTTACTGAGGATGCTGAGGCAAAACAACTAAATGCTGTGTACAACGCATAAAAATTGGGAGAAAGGGACTATTCAGTAACTGTTTTCAAAACGCATAAGCAACCTACACAGTGCAAATTTTCAGTACACTTCACCAAAAAGTGACCCTCATTTTTAAAAATACAGAATATCTGCTATTTTTTGCTCCTGCCGGGAAACAAGTAATAGTCTACCTCTTATTTAGAAACAGCCTGAAAATGAAATTATGAGTGTCAGAAGTGACACATGGCTTTAGAAAAAATTCAAGTCAGTGTTCTATCGGTATTGACATGACACTGCGAATTCAACAAAGGTAACTTTCACAAGCATATCTACTATAAGTTGGGATTACGCAATAAAATTCGACAGTTACACCTGTAAAAGGTTTGATTAGATTTTTGATAGTGATGAGATACTGACAGATACTGATACTGACTACTTAATCTCTGGGCAGACTGAATAGTTCCAGCAATTGATAATCCAACGATATCACGCCGTAACGCGCACTAGTTGTTGGGCGTGGCTGATTATAATATTTTATCCTGACCTCCCACTCGACCGCAGGTTAAATGTAGGAAGCTGATTGTGTTTTCGAATACGGAGATAGTGGTCCCAAAAAACTGGGCCTGATTTAAGTTGCGCAAGCTGACATTTGTTAGCGCAAGAACTGCCCAGCACCAGGTGTTCTTCGCAACGAGCGCATATATGGCGAATCCTGTGCATCGTCCAATACAGGGCGTCCCGAGAAGGCACAAAAGGCAATCCTCGCTGGCCAAGCAGGGGATGCGTAGTGAAGAAAAGCATTACTTATGTGGTCACTCTATTAAGAAAGAAAATTTAGCTTCAGCAGTAGCTCTGTTGGACTTTTCAGTGTGCGGCCAAAAGCGGCCGCTTTCATAAATGTGTGTGGGGGGGGGGGGGCAAATGACATACTCTGCCCCACCACTTCTGACAGTGGGGGGGGGGTGCAAGTGCCCCCCCCCCAGTGGGTACACCTATGGTACAAACTGTACCACACGCTTGCCTATGTAAAAGGATTGCACCTATACTCTATCTCCGTAGTTCCTTGCAGCACTTCAGCTGCAAGGAGACTAAGAGCTTACTATAGCTTGCAACTGCAGCGCTCCTTAGCCAATAGGAAGGCTGACTGCTCCTCAAGATGTGTTCATCCACACCCTGTTGTCTACTCGGCACCTGCTTGTCATTTTGTTTATCTATGCTCCACGGTTAGTGAATTGGTGCAACAAATGTTTTGGCATTGTAACCATAAGCTGGTGTTTATATGAATGTGATAGTGGGGCTTTGTTTTAGCTGTATGCTTTCTCAACAGTTTCTTGTAGCCTCCTGAGCCACTAGTAAAGGCGAACGCCCTTATAACTGTTGTTCACCCATGCCACATCGTCTGCTTGGCATCTATATGGAGTTTGGTTAATGGTATCATTAGATACCATATTAGAGCAGGGTAAAAAAATTAATGATGCAGTGACCAATTAACCCTTTATAGTGTTCCACGTTGTCAGCTGATCACCAGTGCTAATGCTGTGGCATCACCTTCTAACTGAAAATCGAGCTACTTTTATGCCTCGGCACCGCCTCTGTAGTTGTAGCAGCATCAAACAAACAGTTCATCTCAATAATGGCAAAACATACCTACTGCTTCGCCCTCAGCATGAGATGAGATTAAGAGATGACAGATTTTACCAGGTATTTCTTGCTGTCAGGGCGGAGAGCTAGGGACAAGTGCATATTCATATTGCAGCGGGTGGTCTGGGCTATATAGGCACTGCCATGCTGCTATTTAATCACGGTTATGGTGGCTATTACAGTTATTGTCGGTAACCACCACAATAATTTGTGATGTGTGACATGCATGCACAAAGGGCTTAACATGTCACATATCGCTGTACTATACCATGTACCAAGCAAAAATAAAACTATCTAATCCTGCCATTAATAAGACAGTTGCACCCAAAACTACATTCCACTGCGCAGAATATTGCCTGTGTGCACCCCATACTTTCAGCAGTGCTGCAAGTTATGTGTGAGATAGAGTATAGTGAGTGAAGGATGGGAAACACATACTTCAATTTGATACTGAAGTTAGTCTTAGAATTCCTGGCTTGGTGTCATCGACGTTATCGTGACATCATGACGCAAAGCAATACTTGCTGGCATTGTGTAGTAACAATGCTGTATATGATGATCTTGCTTGTCAAAAAGCAAGGGTGCTGCTGACAATCTGGCAGTGCTCGCATGCGGTAGCCACAGCAAGCACAGGAATGGAGTGAGCCACTGCGTCATGATGTCATGATGCATCCACCCCTTGGGTACCAAAACCATGACTGGTTTGTAGAAACAAGTATTACAAAAATGATTTATGTCAATTTATGTCACTGTGATGCTTGCCAGTGTATTTTATAATGTTTAGAAGGTTTAGACCTTCATTTAATGCAAGAAAATGAGAAGTTGAAAATGACATGTCAGTACCCCTTTAAAGTCTGCAATATATGCTCATTTCACTTAGGACAAATGTGTGTAGCTTTGTCATGTCCTTTATGCACATTTATTTTTGCAGTCTTAAACCAGGCATCTAGTTAGGCTTCTTATGAGATTCATTCATTTTACATGAACTTCCTCAGGTAGCAGGAAGTGCTGCATTTGCAATTCATATTGTTGGTGTCGCATGGCAGCATCTGTATGTAGCCATTCATTTCACATTGTGCAGGCTTTGTGCAGAGAAACTTGTGAGAGGGGTGGTTCTGGTTTTGTGCAAAGGTTGCTGGGCTTATTCTGCGCTACCACGGAACAGGCACGAATTAGTTACAAAGCATAGAGCGTATGCTTGATAAACTTGCGCTGACATCATCGCAGCTGCCAAGCTGAAGCACAGCCAGCATGGTGAAAAACTTCACCCTAATCGATTATTTCTACCAGCGCTATGGAAGCTGTGAATGGTGCTCCAACATGGTCAGTACAGCATCACATGCAAGCTACCTATAAGCAGATTTGGGCTTGTTGCGTTATCCCTGTCACATTTAGTGTTCTGCAGTTATTTGTCACAATGTTTTTGGACTTGGGCTTGTTTACTTACTTTTGATTTGAAAAACGATAAGCGTGTGTAACATATATTCTTGCTTTCATATTTCTTCTAGTTTAATAACTTCTGCAGCTCCTCAACTTGTGCACTGATTCAAGTGTGCAGCTCTCGGAATGTGTAGAAAAAGTTATCACCATCATTGCTTAAGGTTACCATGGCAATCAGAGATGGTAAGAAGTTCTTAACCAGTTCAGATCAGTGTCTCAAATAAATTGATCAGTCTTTCAATATGCTCAGTTTTGAAATGGGTATTCTAGGTACAATGAATTCTTAAGTGTAATGAGAACTTTTAAAATAAACTGGCCAATATTAAGTTCCTCCTCATTGTGAGCTTATTTTTAGACACCGAACAACACTTCTTTGTGTTGTTTCAAGGCAGCTATCCACTTATTGGCCAGGCTAGATATGAGTACTTTGAAGAAATCACCCCAATTAGCACTCTTTTGCAACCATTTTCTGAAAAGCACATGTTTGCCGTCTGTTTCCAGGTGCCCAAATCATTGACTTGATTATGTTGGTGATAGATGTGACCAAGGGTATCCAGACTCAGACGGCTGAGTGCCTTGTCCTGGGTGAAATAACCTGCGACCACATGCTCTTGGTTCTCAACAAGATTGACCTGCTTCCAGAAGCTGACAGAGACAAGCAAATTGACAAGGTTATACTCTCTTTCCCACATCCTCCTCTGATGATAACTTTGTTACCTCTGTCAAATACCTGCCACCATATACCGCCTCTGGGTAAACATTAAAAGTAACTGAGTTGTATAATACTTGGTTTTTGCATGTTATACTTGTAAGATGCCCAGTAAACCACACTCTTTATAACAGTTAAAAAGAGCCCTGCAATATTGTAATGAAACTTGAAAATATCTTGTATATAAGAGATAGATTTCCTCACTGCAAAAATTTTTCCAAGTCATTTTGTATCAGGAAAGCTACGAAGAGCCAGAATTTGCTCTTTGCCGCCTTTGAGGCTTTCCTTCCCTTTCATCATTCCTGCTAAACAGGAAGCTGCTGTTCTCACTTGCAGTCATAGGGATGCACTCAAAGACAAATCACTGATGTTTTGCTTATTTTGAAGTATTGGGACTGACCTTCTGCTACATTTCTTATAACATTATATTAAAACAGTGACATGAAGGATGACAAGAATTTTGAATAGCCACAAGGAAGGACACATAAAGGAAGCACAAGCCTTCCTTTCTGCAGGATTGTACATTCTCCACTGTGTGGTGGTGAAGTACAGGCACTCACATTTCGATCAAGGCAGAATGTGAAAATACTCATGTACTTAGATTAAGGCGCACATTAAAGAACCTGAGATGGTTAAAGTTAGTACAGACCCCTTCACAGAACCGTCTTTCGCAGCCTCAGCATTGATTTTGGACGTTCAAACTTATCATTTGGTCAGTCAGGTTGATAGGCCAAGTCGGTCAGTTGGTGAGCATATTTAGTTACAATGGTATAAAAGTGTTGCAGGGTCCCTTTGGTATTTGTGTAGTCATACACATATTCATTTTATACTAGATTGATAATATTCTGATCAAAGTGCTAAGATGGTATCAGAATGTTTGTGAAATTGTATCGAAATCGTTTTCGGTTAGATTAATATCTTTGTTATATTTTCTTTATGAAGGAAATGTGCTTTACTCTTCATCTGTTAGCTCACACTTGTCCGTAACTGCATGCATATATGTCTAATTATGCATAAGTAAGCATGTGCTTACTCCGTATGTACATTAGCTCTGTTCTGGTACAGGTTATAGAGCCTCACTTAATGTGGGGACATAGGGCGGGAGTCTGGCGATGTGAACAGCATCGCTCGTGATGTTGGGAGGCACTGAAGACTGACCTACTGATGTAATCTCGTATGTCACGTCGGACAGTTCACATAAGATCTCGTATGGACCAGAATAGCAAGAAAGTAGTTTTTCCGACAAGCCAATGCGATGTGAAGTTGTCCAGGGAAGGACAAGGGAGCCATGTGAAAAATGGTGTTCTCGGTGCTGACAGTAGTAGCATCACTTTGAGAAGCTTGCAAGACTGCGAGACAATGACGGGCGACCTCTCGGGCTTGGGCAGCCAAGGCAATAACACCCGCTGTGGTTGCTCAGTGGTTATGGTGTTAGGCTGCTAAGTATGAGGTCGCGGGATCGAATCCCGGCCACGGCGGCCGCATTTCGATGGGGGTGAAATGCGAAAACACCCGTGTACTTAGATTTAGGTGCACGTTAAAGAACCCCAGGTGGTCGAAATTTCCGGAGTCCTCTACTACAGCGTGCCTCATAATCATAAAGTGGTTTTGGCACGTAAAACCCCATTATTTAATTTAATTACGGCAATACCATCATGGGTGTAATCAGTGCTTCGTGATTGTAGTTTGGAAGGGAGCAACGGGTCAAAGGGCAAGGTAGGGTTGCGGCCATACAAAAGCTAAAATGGTGACAATCCGGCAGTGTCGTGACAGGACGAGTTATATACAGAAGTGATGTATGGTAAAGCGTTGTGCCAGTCGCGGTGAATGTTGGAAACGTACATAGCCAGCATTTCAGTTAGTGTGTGGCTGAGCCGTTCGGTGAGGCCGTTCATTTGAGGGTGGTATGCAGTAGCAATCTCGTGTTTTGTAGAACAGGAGCGGAGCAGATCATTGATGACCTTTAATAGAAAGTAGTGGCCTCTATCCGTAAGTAACTGGCGAGGGGCGCCGTGGTGCAGGATGACGTTGTATAGTAAGAAGTCGGCGACATCTGTAGTGCAGCTGGTTGGCATCGCTCGCGTGGTGGCATATCTTATGGCATAATCTGTTGCTACAGAAACCCACTTCTTTCCTTTGATGAAAATTGGAAAAGGACCAAGGAAGTCGAGGCCCACATGAAAGGAGGGCTCTGTAGGGACATCGATAGGTTGAAGCAAACCAGCGAGAGGCATAGCAGGCGTCTTCCGGCGCTGATAAATGCCGGGCCAGAAGAAACGGCGCTATAGGCGGTTGTAAATGGGAGTAATGCCCAGATGTCCAGCAGTAGGAGTGTCGTGAGGTTGCTGGAGCATGGCCAGGCAGAGGTGCTTGGGAACAACTAGGGGGAGCTCCAGGCCATCAGGACGAACGCTACTACAGTATAATGTTCCAGCGTGCAAGGTGAAAATCTGGAGTGAAGGGTCATTGGTCAACAAGCTTAGGCGGTCCATAAGTGTTCGAAGAACAGGATCGTGGTGCTGCTTATCTTCGATACGGAGAAAGCCGGAGAGGGACAGAATACAGATGTCCAAGTCAGCATCGGAATCCTTCGACGGGATTGCGGGACAAGCAGTCAGCATGCTTATGCAGGCGCCCTGACTTATACATAATAGAAAGGTATATTTTTGCAGACACGATTCCCAATGTGCAAGTCGTCCATTTGGGTCCTTTAAAGAGGAGAGTCAGCAGAGGGTGTGATGATCGGTTATGATGCACAAGCTCCGACCGAAAAGGTACGGTTGAAATTTTGCAACCACCGATACGAGGGTGAGATTCCCTCTCAGTGATGGTGTAATTTCACTCGGGCATGAAATGAAGGCGGCTGGCATAAGCGATGACACAGTCCTGGCACTGTTCATGCTAAACGCGAGGACAGTGCCGATGCCATGGCCACTCGCGTCAGTTCTACTTCGGTGGGCACAGAAGGTTCAAAGTGTGGCAGAATCGGCGAAGTTGTAAGCCACTCAATCAGGGCACAGAAGGCTTTCTCTTGTCTTGGTTCTCAAGCGAAAGAGACGTCTTTCTTAAGATCAGTGAGAGGGTGAGTGATGTTGGCAAATTTTTTCACAAATCACTGGAAATAAGAGCATAAGTTCATAAAACTGCGGACATCTTTTGTTGAACACGGTACAGGAAAATTAAGCATGGCGTGAACTTTCTGTGGATCAGGTTGGATTCTTGTGGCGTTTACGAGATGTCCGAGCATAGTAATTTTGTGGCCACCAAAATGGCACTTGGAAGATTTTAGCTGAAGGCCAGCACTGTTAAACACGGAGAGGATGGTCATGAGGCACTGCAGGTGGCTCTCAAAGTTTCGGGAAAACACAATCGCATCGTCGAGGTAACAGAGGTATTTGACCACTTCAAGCCGCGCAGAAGAGAGCCCATGATGCGCTCAAATGTAGTTGGCTCATTGCATAATCCAAAGGGCATGACTTTGAATTGGTGCAGAATGTCCATTGTGACGAAGGCAGTTTTCTTATGTTCCATCGCGTCTTCGCTAATCTTCCAATAGGCAGAACAGAGGTCAATTGGTGAAAAGTATTCGGGTCCTTGAAAGCAGTCAAGAGCATCCTCTATGCGAGGCAGTGGATAAACATCCTTTTTTGTTATCTTGTTGAGGGGACAGTTGTCAATGCAGAAGCGCCACGAATTGTCTTTGTCTTTACTAGGACAACCGGTGATGCCCACGGGCTACTGGAAGGTTCAGTGATGTGCTTGTCCATCATCTTGTTGACCTTTTCTGCTGCAGAGACACGATATGGCTGCCTATGAATGGGGCTGGTATTCCCCGTGTTGATGCGATGCGTGACAACAGATGTCTGACCAAGAGGACGGTCGTCCAAATCACAGATATCCCGCTAAGATGACAGAAGGTGACAAAGAGTTGTTGTTTGCTTGGAAGGAGATTAGGGACAATCATATTACAAATGTGGTCCACTGGCTTTGAGGATGAAGGAGTAGGGGACAAAGGTCTGTTGGTGCTGAGGAAGGATTCAGAGGCCAAAGAGATCTCAAATTCTTCCAAAGGGGTGATATGCGCTACAGCAATGCCATGTGGAAGTATGTGCATCGAGAATCCAAAATTGAGGATGGGCACATGAGCACTGTTTTCGAGACTCTGGATTATGGCGCTCAGTAGAGCAATATTGCGTGACAAAACCATGTCAGTAAGCGGTGACACGGCATGCTGGCCATCAGGAATGGGAGGACAAGGCGTCGGGAAGACATTTGTCATAGCTTGTGGAGACAGCCTTGCAAACTCAGCAGAGCATAAGCAATGTGAAGCACAAGTTGTGGTGTTGGCAGGAAACGGCAGATCCATCTGTACAACACCTGCAGAGCAGTCAATTTGGGCAGAATGTTTCGAAAGGAAGTCGAGGCCAAGAATGAGGTCGTGCGGACAGTGCTTAAGGAGGACAAATAAAACTGCTATAATGGCCCCCAATGGTCACATGTGCTGTGCACATTCCAGTAACAGTTGAAGTACTACCATTGGCAACTCACACAGGGCACGGTACAGCTGGCATCAGAAGCTTTTTAAGCCTTTGATGGAGAGCAGTGCTCATAACTGAAAGCTGCACTCCTGTGTCAACGAGAGATGTAGGCAGCAGGGTCAACAGAGGATTTGTGGGCCGGGTCAGAGTTGCAGCTTCACCTCCGGAAGCTGCACCACCTAGTTTCCAGAACTGAAGCGACCAGTTGCAGATGGGGACAGAGAGCGGTGAATGAGAGGTGAACAGGACCGACAACCTTGTGGAGACAGGGTGCGGCTGGACCTAGGTGGAGCACTGTCGGCTTGATGTTCCTAGTTGACGTGTAGGGCCAGGAAGTGGGATTGTCTGGTACTTCGAGGTTGTAACTCGGAGATGACCACCAAAGAGGTTACGACCAGCGGCTGCGGCAATGACGGGCGATGTGTCCAATAGTGAACAATTAAAACATATGGGTTTATCATCTGCTTTGCGCCAGTCAGCTGGTTTGCAGCGGAGTGGAGGAAAGCTTTGCGTCTGGGAGCGAGTGGCCGTAGAAATCTGGTAGGTGTTCGTATGGTGGACCCAGCAGAGAAGTGGAATGCCCAAACTTGCTATTTCCTCCCGAATGACCGCTTGTGTAAGCGAGGTAGAGGGCACACTGTCCCGACAATCGGAATGAACTGGAGCTGGAGCCATGGCCTCAAGCTCACGGCAAACAATGCGCATTATATCTTCCGGTCCCTTGCACAAAGGTGTCGCAGCAGTATTGGGCAACCTGTAAAAAGTTTGAGTGACGCAGCGGTCTTTCGCTTGTTCAAAGCACCGAAACTCCTTTATAGTTGCATCCACTGTGGCACAATCCTTACACATCAGGAGATTGAAGGCATCGTCTGCAATACCTTTTAGTATGTGGCCAGTCTTGTCTGCCTTGGTCATGTTTTTGTCAGCCTTTTGACAGAGGGCCAGTGCATCCTGTATGTGCATGACATAGGATTCTGTTACGTCTGAGCGCGGCACGCAAGTTGTTTCTTTTTTGCTGCCAACTGACAACCAACAGGTCTACCAAAGAGATCTGGCATTTTTTCTTTGCAGACATCCCAGCTCATTAGGTCAGCTTCATGTGTATCGTACCATTGCTTCACAGTTCCCCTGAGATAGAATAGCAGGTTTGCAAACGTCATTGTTGGATCCCACCTGTTGTTGCACACTTGCTCTTACATCACAAGCCAGTCCTTGACGTTACCATTGTCCATGCCTTAAAATGTCCCCACATCCCATGGTTGAGTGAGGATGACCGTTGGCAGGGACTGCTGAACCGTTTTCAGTTGTGTCGGTTGATCTGCCATTGTGGTGGCAGGTAGATGACATCCACTGCGAAGTTCTGCGATTGTACCTAACACCTCCACGAAAATGTTGCAGGAAGAAAGCTGGCCCACAAGTGCAGAATAATGTATATGTACAAGCGATATATATGGCACTGAGGCAACGGCCAGAGTCTTCGTCTTCCTCTAGTTCGTTTCACCTTCTACATGCTTTAAACTGTGACACTATGTTGTCCATTGGACACGTGCCATACTTAAACCACAGCATCTTCATGCTGAGCCTGTAATAGTATGCTTATTTTCATCCAGTTCAATACCAGCCTAATTATCTGCCATGCTGGTTGTTGAATCTGGCAATGGGCAGGACAGTAGCCAGAGACATGTGGCAAAAGGAAGCTGATTAGAGCAGAACAAGAACATCATTGTATTTACCAGCCCAGGGGTATCTTGTTCACTTCAGCTTCAAGTAGATAAAGCAATGAATTGGTTGATGGCTACATCAGATAATTTTGTCATTTTTCATTCATTTTAATTTTTTTTTACAGATGACAAAAAGGTTAAAAAAGACTCTGGAGAACACTAAATTTGCCAATGCAGCTGTTATACCTGTGGCTGCAAATCCTGGTGGAGCTGATGTAAGCAATCTATTGGGTGTTATGCTTATGACTTGTAGCTAAGTGCACATTGTGCTGAAAATTTAATTTGCTCTTCAACTATAAATTAAAGATGGCATCCCAACTCGCTGTTGGCTCAAGCATAATTTGTCCTTGCAGACATACCTTTTGTAAAAATATGCAAAGTTGTCCAAGGCACTATCTTGTCCAGTTTGGTGTCATGTACCATAAAAGCAAAAAGCAATGACAACAGACCTCAACACAATGAATGCTGATAAAGTGAATTATCAGAACAAATAAACATTTGGCTGGCTATACTTTATCTTAATGGCCATTCTGCTACCACAGCAGATCAGAAAATGTAGATTCTCACACAATATGAATTCTAGCAGCACGAATTCATAAGATAGCTTGTGTATACCACCTCCTTCACACCTCAAGTCATGTGCATGTACAGTGCTCACGGATTGAAATAGGACACGGAGCATTTAGTACAACCCTACATATGTGCAAAGTACGCGAGAGCACAATGTCATGTCGCTAGGAATTTGGTCACCAAAGGTGACGAGGGCTCCGATGTAAGTGTACGCGCCAGAATTACGTCGATGTGACACGAACTACAGCCGGTTGAAGCGAAAGTATGCGCATTACTTAGCCCTAAATTGACGCGTTTCATTCCGTGAGCACTGTACATGCATGCAGCATGCTAAAATGAAAGTTACCCGCAAGGAAAAGCACCACAGTGGAAAATGTGGCATAGGCTCAAGGATGGCTCACTGCACAAACATGTGCATTATGTACAGGTAGGCAGTTCAGTGCAGTAAACAACAGCGGTCATTCGATGGAGTGTGGCAATTGTTCAAGAAAGAAATACAGTGAAACCACATAATAAAAGAGGTCTTATAAAAAATAGCATGACTGCTTAAAAGTCAGGGCACTGCACAGACAAATGAATGCACTGTTCAGCACCACTCTTCAGTGAGTGCCATCTGAAAGAAAGCAGCATGGGTCATCACATGACAGCATACCATAGACATATGCAAGCACACAGGCAGAAAGCAGTGACAGTGAGAGAGACAATGGTTGTATGAAAAGACTAATAGGCACTATTGATATCTGCAGCGCATGTGGGGACATGGCTCAAAGTCAAAGTAATCCTAACAAATAAGTGCACATGCAAAATAAGTGGTTGGCTGTTACTCTCGATCACCTGTCTTCTGTAAATGCTGCCATTCTACTGGCAAATGTAGATGCCAACAGCCTGATCAATTATTGTGAAACCAAGATGACTGCTGAGAAAATGGTGGCAAAGTAAGAAGCTGTCCATATTGAGAGCTGCTTTTGGCATGCATCTGGAGCTAGTTGCATTTAAAAAGGAGATAATAATTGATTTGTCATGCATTCAAGAAATTCTAGTTCCATACCATCATTAGGGAGTCTGCAGTTGTCTAACAAAGCAAAAAAAAAAAAGGATGATAGAACATTTTTTTTGTCTATATCCCTGTAATGTATTTGAGCACCTTTTCCATAGTCATCATCATTTTCTCTGACATAATAGAGCAGCCCTGATTGGGGTGATCTTTTTGTCCTGGTGGGGAGGAAGTGCGAAGGTAAAGCCATTTCAGACTGAGCGCCATCATAGGATAGGAATCGATGCATTTATGATTCTGAAATGTGTCCCATAGCTCCTTTGCATGCCCCCAAAGAGCTGGGAGAAAGGACTTCAAAAAATGTGGGGGAGAGGAAGAAACAAAGGGAATATACTTTCAATTTCACACTGTCGCAGTTTGCATCTATATGAGAATCAAGGAAAGTATGTTGTTGTGCCCTCATTTTCTTTCCTTCTCTCTTTTTGGACTATAACTTTTCGTGTCATCTCGTTGCTTCTTCCACTCCTCTCCCCTTAATCTCTTAAATTTGATACTTCTCCCACTTCACTTTTTCCAGCAGCTGATGATACATAGCACATACTAGCAGCTAGCAATTTGTAACGAAATTGAAATCCCCATAAGTTTCACTGCATGCTTGTTAATGTTTATAATTGTCTGCATGCATGTGGCACCTTGATTTCTGCCATCGGAACTTGTGCAGCATGTTGAGCCATCGTCTGCACTGGGGTTGACTGGATTAGTGGAAGCCCTATGTCGGGATGCCCGATTGCCTGAGCGACAGGACAAGGGGCCCCTTGTTCTGTCAGTGGACCACTGTTTCTTAGTCAAGGGCCAGGGCACAGTGCTGACAGGCACCATCCTGCAGGGATCAGTCAGCATCAATGATGTGAGTGTTTAGTCACCCATTTGTCTCTTTGTCACTCTGCAAGAATGTACATGTATTGAAAGAAGCAGAAGTGCAGAAGAGCTTCTCCAGCAGACTTACTCACTGCTGCAGTGCACTCAACAAGATGCTCCTAATACTATATTCAAGTGCAGCTCTGTATGCTTTGGAAGTAGTGCATCGTAATCTTCCAGATCTGATGGTGCTGGTGCACTACTTCCTGCAAAGCAGAGAGCACATTTAAAACTCATTTACACTATGATTGCTTGTCCCAATTTCAAGTAATTAAAGGGGCCTTGAAACACTTTTTTAACATAATAAGAAAACGTTGCCAATCTGTCATAAAGGCTGCTGTGAATATGTGAGCCAAATATTACTCCACTGCATGCAGAAGGGAACTTACAATCTCGTGTCAAAAAATGGCAAAAAATTGCTTGCTCTTGCTTTCGTAATGTCCTCATGCAGCATCATTGCAAGCAGCTAGACCCACCAAAGCTATTGGCTGATTTCGTGATCGTGAGAACATTTTCAGTAATACATAATTGCTGATTTTGAGTTAACCCTTTAAGGATGGAAACAAGCTCAGCTCGTCAAGCGATAAACTTGCAAAAAAATGAATGATGAGGCCAGCTCGTCTAGCGATTTTTGTCTGTTTTTTCTGCAGGCCTGAAGACAATTTGAGCTCCTGTGTTGCTCTCTGCTTCTTCCAGATAGTACTTTATTTTGTGCTTGTAAATGACATGAGAGGGTGTAAGAAACTGTTGAAGAGTGAAGTCGGGAGCAAAGACCTACTTGCGTGCAGTGAAGTCCACTATCGTTACTTTGTGAAAAAATTTTTTCTTAGTAAACTGCACCTTTCCGACAAATTTTATTCATGTTCTTGCTGTGTGCGATCGTCAGAATCATGTGTATGTGATGTTGGGAGCATAGGCAGGTTACAGACGTAGTTCCCACGCCTACTATAGGACGCCCCTTGCGGCGGCGAGCGCGCAGCTGGCAGGATACGACCGGCCCGCTTGTGATCGGAAAGCCTGTATGTACACTCTTTCGCGCGTAGCTGTTGCCTTTTCTGAGCAATGTTGAAGTGCTACCCGAGCTGTTGCATAGTGGGCTGCAACAGCACGTACACCAACTCACTAGGAACAAAGTTTTACAAGTTTCCGAGCCGACCGTATGAAGTAGAACGGCGTCAATGCTGGCTCGCGCTTGTCCGACGGCAGACTGCTTTATGTTCCGGCGTTATGCCAAATGCGTTAATGCTGAATTTGTTGCTTTTACAGCAACGATGGCAGCAACGGGACACCTGTAGTGCGTACCAGCATATGCAGCAAACAAAGCAATTTGTTTCCACACTCTACCGAAGTAAACTTGTGGAACTCTTTCCCAATCCTCTCCCATTCAAACAGCGCCAGGGCTTGCTGAGAGCTACGAGGAGGGGTTGCAGCTGGCTCAGCTGGCATACACTCTTCTGCACCCAGCATATCAGCTAGAGGGCAGTTGAGATCACCAAAATATTTGACGACGTGGTTTATTGGAACCTCCTTTGCACGCACTGAAAAATCGCAACAACATAAAAAGTGTCGGACTTCCAGTAACTTGGGCGAAAATATTTTCCCAGCGTAACCTAACAAAACTGGTAAGTTCCTCACTTTTTTGTGTTTGGGGAGAGCAACGTTAGAATACCTCGGCTAGGCCTTACAAGACGTTGGTATGCCCCACGTTCTTGGTTGAGATGTTTTGGAGTCGCATTTGCTGTCCTGTATGCACAGGGCAACTACCGCGGCGTGCTTGCTCTTCCCTACGATATCAGCACAGCAATCGCAGCTCCCCACTAAGATTTGTCTGCTGTCGCCAATCTGTTAGAATCAATGTCACCTATAATTTCATGCGTCCACAACGTATATAACGACGTAACTTACGCTGAGCTTCACGCATCTCGCTGATGCGGTGATTTAAATTTCGTTTGCAGAATACACCTAGCAGTCACTTCCAATCCGTGCGAGTTCAGCACTTCCCTCACGTTGTACACGTGCCCCGCTTCAAATTGACGACTTCCTTTCTCCAAATTCTTTCCACGAAAAAAGCTGGCAAGATCTTGTGATTCCCGAAACCCGGCTAAAATTAATATTGGCACGCTGTTTCGCACGATCACTACCGTTTGACAGGGCGCCAAACACACAGCGCAAGCTGCTGACGCCGTGAGTAATCCTACCACATTTGAGCAACTATTCGTCAGATGGCGCTACGGGTCCGAAAGACAGGGCGCCGCCTAGCACTTGCAACGTGCCCATACACTAACTTGTGTGCAATGAAGCCCACTTTTGTTACAATGTAAAAAAATTGTTTTCCTAGTAAAATTCACCTTTCTGACAATTTTTTTGCGTGGTCTTGATTTATATGATCATCAGACGCACTTGAGAGCGAAAAAAAATTTCATGCTAGTTTTTTTTTTTTCTTTTTTTTTACTGTCCTTAAAGGGTTAAATAAATGAAATATATGTCTGCGATCTCAAAAAAGGCAGAAGAATTGTTTCATCTTTGTACTGCCAGTCTACACACGACAAGTGCACATAGTAGCGTCTACTGTGCTTGGTCTTCGAGATAGCAGTGGAGCGCTGCATAGTATAGTGCACAACGGCTGCCACGGGGTGCCGCTACAAGCCTTTTTGCTGCCAAGACACTCAACTGTTGGGCGAGGCTTCACTCTCATTTCTTCTTCCCTGTGTAGCTTCCATCCAGCATGCTAGCAGAGACAAGAAGAGAGACAAAGCTGTCCTTCCGTGTGACAACACCACTTATACTTGAAGGATTTGAAACATTTTTGCAACATGAGATTCGTGAGATTGTGTCCTTTAATATTGAAGCCATTCTATGATCAGCTAGAAAAGTGTTTTACGCCTTCTTTAAGTGTAACAACTGTTCTACTTTGTTTGTTTCTGTCCACATTTCATTCTTGAGTGATACTATATGTTATAATTGCAAATGGCTTCTGCCTGTATTGGCATCATCAGCCACAGCACCAAAAAAATCTCTATTTCACCATTTCAGGAAACAAAAAGAATAGGAAGAGAAAAAAAACAAGAATGCTTGCCAGACATAATATGCCAGTAATGTGTTGTTCACATTGTGCACAAATGTCACATTAAATTGGCCCTGCAGCACCTTTCATAGAAGATGTCGAATGTTTCTGCTAAAATAAGCACATCTCATGGATACTTTCCCATGAAATGTTTTTGAGTGCACCATGTACAGATGAACTGAGTTATTAGAAATCAAGTGCTGACACTGCCACACCCTTGTAGCCTTCCCCTTTTTGTGTCATTCCTACAGCATTCAACGCTGTACCACTGTGCTCTCACAAAACGATGCTTATTATGATCCACCTGTTGCACTGATTTTTATTGACGTGAGCTCAAGATCAGGAGATGCAGTGGAAAGTTGTACCAGGCAATCTTCAAGACCATAGTATCAGTGCATCGGTATTATGTTCTGCCACCAGATGGCACCACCTTTATAACTGTAATAAGATTTCTTCATTTTTTTCTTCTGCTTCTCACTGCGTAGTCATTATATCTAACAAAATTCACCAAACAGCTGTTATGTTTACAAAGCACAGGAATATGTCTGAAAAGGGATGAGGATTCCAGGAAGTTGAAGGAAAGAGTGGCCAGTTATTAGAGTGAAACTACAGTGTACTAGAAGGAGGTAATATGTTCAGGGGCGGCGGCACATGGCATGCATTGCTGTGAGGCCGAACGTGTGGAAAGGTCCGGCACTTGGATGCCAGCCCATGCGACAGCAGCGCCGCTGCCAGCATCCGTCGCATAGGGTTTCCCATCGTTCATTCCTGCTGTTGTCAGTTGTGCAGGTTGTGCGCCGCTATCACGTGCATCCAACTTTGTCTTGTTAGTGCTTTTTTTTTTTTTTAGTTTATTTTGTTCACATGATATATTCCTTTAAAATTAAGCCTTGCTTTTTCCTGAGGTGTTCCAGTTTAAATTATACACAGTGATATTTGCCGCAATATAAGGTATTCAATTATTTTTAATTCTGCAACTCTGAAAAAGCTAATGTAAGTGAAACATATAATTATTAATTAATTTATTAATATCAACTCAATTCGATTCCAAACAAATTAATTAATGCCAATTGTGCTGTTGGTTTGCATTACTCATATTACCTAAATAATTGAGTAATTAGGTAAATAATAATTTTGTTATTAGTTATTTTTGCTATCCAGTAGACTGTCGATCCTGGCAGTTTTCTACATTAAATGGTCAGTCTCTTAGCAGAATGTCCACGCAATGTTTGAGTGATATCTGCATACGAAGGAGTAGGTTTTCATCAATAAAGTTTTTCATGCTTGACTTGTGATTGTAAGAATCGCGTGTGCATTTCCACAGTTGGTTGATTTTCTGCAGCTCAAAGATGTACAATCAGCAACAATAGCGACTTTTACAGCTAGCTGTCCTATGACACTTGCTTTCATACTGACAAATTTTATGTAACCAGTTGTCTTGCTCTTCTTTTCAATATGTTTAGCCTTTCTTAGACCCCCTCATGCACTACTCCACCTCGGAGCATATGAGGACCTTGAATAAAAAAAAAGCTACAAACATTCACAAGCACACTGGCGCAACGAGCTGTCGTTGCAGAATGTCTTGGGGGAAACACGGCGGCTTCCATACAGGATGGATCGATGGATGTTATGAGCATTCCCTTTGGAACGGGGCGGTGGGTTGCACCACCAAGCTCTTATTATTACACTGCCTAATGTCCTACCTAGGTTAAACAATTAAAAAAGAAAAAAAAAACAATGTGAACTCCCTCAACCAAATTTTCTGATCCCCTATTGCAAACTATGCTTTTGTACGTCTACGTTTTTTGTCGTTTCCCTACTTTTATTTTACCAATCCTCCAATCGCCTCTTACTAATCCCTATTGCAGACCTGTTTACTTTTCCACTGCTCTCGCTGAACCCAAGGGCTTCAAGGAGGCCAGTGGTGCCTAAATCGACCGCTGGGTAGACGTCTTCACATTCTAATAAAACATGCTCCATAGTTTTCCTAGCCTTACTGCAACAAGCACATGCTTCTTCTTCCTTCTTATATCTCGCCTTATAGGTGTGTGTTCTAAGGCATCCCGATCTCGCTTCGAAAAGTAATGAGCTTCCCTTTGAGTTATCATAAATTGTTTCTTTCCTGATTTCGTTTTTTCCTCTTAAGTAGTTACTCATGGCAGGTTTATTTTCCATTGCCGCCACCCATGAGATTGTTTCGGCCTCTCTGACTTTCCGCTTGACCTTCTTTGTTGCTGTGTTGCCCACCCTACAGGCCGCATACTTCCTGGTAAGCTTCCTAGTTCTTTCCCTCCACTGTGAATCAATGTTTTTCCTGTACAGATGCCTCAGCACTCTCCCAGCCCAATTACTTTCTTCCATATTCCTCAGTTGTTCTTCATACTCAATTTTACTGCGAGCTTCCCTCACTTCAAAACTAGTCCAGCCCATATCACCCTGCACAGCTTCATTCGTAGTCTTCCAGTGAGCGCCCCATGCGAGGCGACTCACTGTCCTTTAGTTCACATCGAGTCCTTTATTGTACCCCTAATTTAAAGCAAACAACCGCATTTCCAAAAGTAAGTCCTCGAACCATTAAACCTTTCCACATACGTCGGAGCACCTCGTACCTATTGTATCCCCATAGCCCTCTGTGCTTCATTATGGCAGCATTTCTCTTCCCCTTCACGGTTATTATTTTTTCCTGTGTTTCCATATATCTATTGCCTTCGTTTATCCATATACCAAGGTATTTATATTCTGTTACCTGACGTATTTCCTTACCCTGTATCGCCACTGTCTGTTCACCGTTTTCATTGAACACCATAACACCTGATTTTCTAACACTAAATTTCCAACCTAAATTGTTGCCTTCCTATCCACAGATATTTGCCAGACATTGCAAATCACTTTGCTTGTTAGCTAACAACACAATATCATCCAGATAAAATAAACCTGGAAGCTGCTGCTTTACTACTGTACCCGCCTGTTTGTATGAGAGATTAAACCCGATATTACTTCCTTCTAGCGCCCTCTCCATCCTCACCATGTACATCATAAACAGCAGTGGGGATAAAGGGCACCCCTGCCTTAGTCCCTTGTTGATATGAACTTTCTCCACGCTCCTCATCCCTTCCCATTCAACGCAATCGGTAATTTCTACGTAAATCTCTCTCAAAAGCTGTAGACAATCGTGACCTAAGCCTTCCCCTTCCAGAATATCCCACAATATGTTGCGGTCTACATTGTCATAGGCTCCTGTAATGTCTAAAAGGGCCACATAATGGTCTGCTTTCTACTTTTTATATTTCAATACACTAAGTAAGAACAAATAAATTATCATTAAATGCCTACCTATTCTGAAGCCATTCTGAAGTTCTCCCAAAATGCCATTATTCTCTGCCCATGCTTGAAGCTTTAATTTGATTGCCTGCATTGCTAGCCTGTATATTACCGATGTAATGGTCAACGGTCTATACGAGTGAATTCTATTTTTCTCCTCCTTACCTTTGTAAATTAAATTCATTCAACTTTGTCGCCAACTGTCTGGTATTCGTCTATCTTTTAAAGTTTTTCCTACTGCTTTCACCAGAGCTTCCTTACTTTTTGGTTTTAGTTTATTAATCAGCCTAACGGGAACCTCGTCTAGCCCTGTAGCTGTGCGCATAGGGATTTTCTCTTCGGCTTTCTTCCACTTGAAATTGCTCAGCACCAGCTCCTTTTTCACCTGGGTCTCTTTCATGCCCTTTTTTCCTTCAAGTACAACCTCGTCGTTGCCTTGGAAAGATTCGGCTGTTATTTTGCGAATGTAATTTATTGCCGCTTCTCCTTCCAGTCTGTTTTCATCTTCATCTAGGATATGTTGTTATATTGTTGATTTTCTGCCTAATAATTTTATGTGGTTCCAAAATGTTCTAGGCACAGCCTTCTTTTTCTGACGTATTTCTGACAACCAATGTTCACTTTCACCTTTTAATTTTGCTTGCACCAATATTTGAACCATAAACTTTTTTTCCTGGCATATTTCCCATTTACTGGTTACTTCATCCTGCGGCAACTGCGCCTTCTTTGCCTGCCTGTGCTCTCAGGATGCTTTCTGTCGTTCGGCGATCGCTTCTCGTATCTCCCTGTTCCACCAGTTTTTCGGTTTCTTTTTTCCTTTCCAAGGAACATGTTCTTTCTCTTTCCGTATGTCTGTTGTTATTACACTTAGAAGGTCACTATATTCCCACTCTTTATTTGGCCATTTGCCAAGTTCTTCCCCAACTCTAGTGGCCATATTTTTTATTTGTTCAGCGTTCAAATTTGAACTGGGCATTTTGCACTCCTTGCTCTCTTTCCCAACTACATATCCCATTTTCAAAATGATGCGTTTATCGTCACTCCCTATGCTGCTATACCCTTCCTCATCAATGACCATTTCTCTCAACTTATCATCTCTGCCATCATACAGTAATCAAAGGTTGATTGCCGGTTTCCCGCTTGCCACATGATCTGCCCTTCACGCTTAGGCCCTGTATTCATGATAAAGAGGTTATATTGCTCACAAAGGTCTAGCATTGACTTCCCGTTGTTGTCAGTGTGGCCATCTAAATCCTGTATGTGGGCATTCATGTCACCTAATAGGATAATTTCAGCTTCATTCCCGGAACCTTTAACATAAGTGCTTATGCATGCCACCAACTCTTTATTCTTCTCTGTAAAATTATTTCCGGTCCACAAATACGTAACGCCCAGCCAATTTTTTTTCCCACTCATTGTACCTGATAACCAAAGATGCTCTTGACATTTTGAATTTACTTTTTCCATTTGGCTCCTTGATGGATGAGCATTCCGACTCCCCCTCCCTTTCTTTCCGACTTAGTTTTGTTGCACCCTTCCCGAACATAATTCTCAATCACTGGCGGCTCTTCTGAGTCTCTAAGGTGCGTTTCTGTAACCGCATACACTCCTATTTGTTCTCTATTTAAACGCTCCTCAATCTCTGCCCACTTTTCCTTTCTTCTGCCGCCCTGCATGTTTATGTAGCCTATTGCATGGCGAGCTCTCGTTCTTGCTTTCCTCCTTTTTTCTGCTATCGACGGCGATGCTCTTCTGAGGTTCCCTTAGGGGACCTCCTTCATTTCACTCTACTCTGTCCTCCTGAGTACCCATGTGCCCCCTAAAGAAGCAACAGTGCGACCACCAAGTCGGCAGCCCACTTCTTGTGCAAGCCTGTAATTGAAGTGGATCCTGTCTTGTTGAAAACCACCACACCTTCTCACTTCCCTGTTTACTTCGACAACTTCGAAGCCCTTCTCTCGGCACATTTTCCATATCGCCCTATTAGCAGCCACTACGACTCTGTACGTGACTGTCACATGCAGGCACCTCGGCACCAGGCACACCACAATCTGCACCTGAGGGGATAGCTTGTGCAAGTCGTCCACCCTCTTCGCCAAGTGCTGGGCTAGTCCTGTCCCTTTCCTGTTTAGGACGTCATTTAGCCCGCCTGCTACTATGACAAAGTTGCGCACGTGGGCATTTTCCTCGAGCTTTTCTTCTGCTTGCTCCTTGACAGAGCCCAGTGTCCGCCCTGGAAATGTCCCTACCGCCACTCTTTTATTGCCTTTCACCCTCTCCACAATTGCTTCTGAGCACTTAGCCAGGTTTGAGTTGCCGGCGATAATCACCCTTTCACTCTCTCCTACCTCTCCCTTCTTGCCTTTGTCCTTTTCTGCGTGATTCGGACTCAACAAGGGGAATTGTCCCCTGTGCTCCTGCTTTTTCCGCGTGCCGGCCTGAAGGTAGGTGCTGCTCTTTCCAGCTAACCCTCGCCACATTGCACGCAGTCCACGTACTCTGTTAGCACTCCCTCTCCTTTCACGTCTGGTGACTGCGTTCCATTGTCACGCACATTCTCGTTCACAATGGTGGCCCTGTTCAGCTTTTCCTCGGCTGCTTCAAGTCTTTTTCAACTACCTTCCATGCATCATGCTCCCTATTTAGCTCATTTTTGAGCTCTTCCACCTGTTTGACAAGCTCTTCCTGGAAAGATCCATTTTCTGCTGCCTAGTATCGACATCACAATGTGTGCCGGTTGACTCGATTCCCTCTCCATTCTCATCCATCCCGTTATCTGCCTTGAGGGACCCCCGCGCACTGCCTGCTTTCCCGGCTTTCTTGCCATGTATTCCACGGCTTTTTCTGGTGCAAATACTATAATACTATAATAATGCAGAGCACATGCCTTTTAGCGAAAACCGATACGCACAGGATCCAAACCCTCAAAATGTCTCAAAGCAACTCTCACCACTGTTTCAAAAGCAATCAATGCCGCAGAGACCCAAGGTATGACACGCTCTCGCACGCGCTCAACCACGCAGCCACGCTCTCACTTTCCTACCAAAACACGCACAGTAAAACCACTAATAACTATTAGTCTTGCCACCTCCAAGTTACCATTTAAAGGCTACAAACACTCAACATCCCACCCGGCTGCACATGTTGAAGGACGTGGCGCATGCCCCTGCTGAAGTGGTGCCACCTGGTGACGTCTACAAAAGGAGCCTCATCCACGGGCACTCCCTGAACACACTACCCCCTTCTAGTACACTGTAGTGAAACTGCAAGCGCCCCTGCACTGAGTGAAGGAGTAATATTATGCTCAGAGTTTCCTGACAGTATTGTCTAATGACAAGCAGCTTTCACATTCCTTTTTCACTAAGCAGCTATGTTCAAAAGGTGTTGCAGACCCGTTGTGGCTGCTTAGTGGCTTTGGTGTTGCGCTGCTAAGCACAAGGTCGTGGAATCAAATACCGGCCATGGTGGCCACATTTCGATAGGGGCAAAATGCAAGAACACCCGTGTACTTAGATTTAGGTGCACGTTAGAGAACTCCAGGTGGTCCAAATTAATCCGGAGCCCCCCACTACGGCGTGCCTCATAATCAGATTGTGGTTCTGGCACGTAAAACCCATCATTAAAAAAAAGAAGGTGTTACAGAGTACCTTCAGGGTATTGTCTGTGTTCCTTCACATTTTCACATATCTCACCGGAAACTGCCTTTTTTTTTCTATTTTGCTTCTTTTAAGAAAACAGGTAATTCAGGTGTGTACTATGAAACCATTGGCGTAGCCAGGTGGGGTGGAGGGATTTGGGGTGTCGAATCCCCCCTCCCCCCGAAATTTTCTGACAAACCCCCCTCCCTTCCCTTTTCCCACAGAACAGAAAGTTTCAGGAGGTCAGTTCTGAAAGAGTGACATTGATGAAAGGGAAAGCTTGAATGTGAAAGCAAGGTGAGGGCTAGTGGCAGCATGAAGGGGAGTGGGTGTCATGGGGGTGATCGCCTCTCCCATGCACAGAGCGTTGTGGCCCCACTCATGGTGCACCACTATCTCATTTTGGATCATGTTAACCATAACTGCTGAGGAGGGATCAGCATTGAAAATTCCACTCACAGGTAAACATGGGACGAGCGCCTGCAAAAAACTTAGGGGCATTGTTGCTTCCAACCATGCCTTCCTGTCGTTGAAGAACTTCTAATTTCTGGTACTTGACCGAATCGTCAACCATGCTGTGCAGAAGAAGGGCATTCCGAAAGTAATGCAGCTTGCTTGTCTAGGATACGCATAACAAGCACCTCCCTCCCTTTTCTTTTTTCTTCTTTTTCCTTCCCTTGTCTCTGACTTTCATTATGTTAATAAGCTCGAGAAGAGCTTGCTGTTAGGCTAGTTTGTACATGCTGTTAGGAATGAAAACAGGGCAAAAAAATAAGACAAGAAAGAAAGACCTACAGAAGGCTAATTTCCGCACGGAAAAATATATCAGAGATGGTGGTGCTGGGCCAGGCTAGCTGAGAAACCTCCACAACAAACAGGTGGGAGGGCAGGTAGGTGAATGGCCTCGTGAAGTCCACACAGAAACAGAAATACAGGAATGTTAGCGGCTGCTGTGCCATTCAAGAACCCGGTGAATGTTGAAGAATGTGACAGTCACTAATGAAAAAGAATTTTAAGAAGGAGAGGGGGTGAGGGATACAAAGAGGGGGGGGGGGGGACATGCATAAAAGGCGTAAAGAATGAAGTTGGTGGATAAATTTGGACATAGGGAGGGCGTCTCGTCACTGCCCGATCGCTCAATGCCAGACGGCCGTGGCCAGTCACCTAGCCCTGTCGCCTATCCCAACTAAACGTCACGGCAATTTTCAAAATAAACGGGTGTCAGGAGACACAATGCTTTCAAATCTCTTGGAGCTAGTTGGCCCTAACTTTACTGCGAACTACGAATGCCGTAATTTTCACAATGGCTTCTAAACAGGAAGCAACCCTGCTTCGCACTGTCTGCCTCATCAATTCCTGTGTGTGTTCAATACCAATATGCGTCGCATGATGAGTACAGTACCATCATGGCAAGTTTCTTCCAAACATCTCTTCAAACTAGTCGAACAGCAGGTCACCAAAAGTGAGTGAAACTTGCATCATGTGTACTATCGAAGTTCTAGTGCAAAGCTTCATTCCTGTATTTTTAAATCTAAAATAATATAGCGTGCCCACAATGCTGAAAGCACGATTAAGTGATAGGTGACTTGTAAATAGTGCCCGCCGTCTTCCATATGTAGCCATGGCCATACCTCTTAGTAGAAGATCTGACTGGAAAACAATGGTTATCTCCACTGTTACCTGGGCTGCAACAAGTCTGACCTGCAAACACGACGACACACGATAGTGCACTGTCTTGTTTTTGTTTGGCCCCATTTTTAGCACTGTTTGTTTTTCCAAGTCGTGTGCCAGCTTGGTCAGTGGCATGCATTATATAAATGCATCAATTTGTGCATCAAAAAGGTGCATTCTCTTTATAGCATTCTTGTCCAGGGAGTGCTGGGAGTTTGTCTTTGCGTGGTGTGTAACCTCCACACACACACGCACGCACGCATTCTTCGTCTCTGTTTGTTTGCGCACAAAAAGTTTTTTAAAAAATGAATCTATTCCAACTAGACCGACTCGCAGTTATGCTCCATTAAATAATATATTATTTACAATGCAATGTACATTATTAATGTACAACATGTGTTTATTTAATTGCAGGTGGTTGAGATCCCATCCTTGAAAGTGACAAAAAAGGTCAAAAGCATCCAAATGTTTCGCAAGCCAGTGAACAGGGCCATACAGGTAAGGGATAAGAATATAGTGCCCATAACCAGTGCTTTGTGAGGCCTTTGAACATGTTCTAATGAAAAAGAACATTGAATAAACTAATGTCATATTAATGGAAGTCAACTGCACTTACTAATTCAAGAAATTGCAAATTTCATGCAGTCTTACATAACTGAGAGATAAGTTTCATTCTAGACAATTTTACCGTATGCATGTATACTAGCATGATGAAAGATCTTAGCTTGAGGAGCAGCACTTGCAGAGACATCTTGTGATGCATTGTTTAACCGAAATGTGCGTAACTGTTGCACTTTTTTGCTGTCATAAACATGTTGGAAGTGACATAATCATGACAATATTTTTTGTACATATTTATAGTGCTATTCTCGAAGAGAAGAGTCATGCAACCTAAGGATATTTATGACTTGTTACAGTTATTCATGACATCGCAAGAGGGAGCCACCAGTGCTGCTGCTGTTCAATGCATTCTACGATATTCTAATTATGTGTCTACATTAGTGCATTTCCACCATGCTTTAACACAGCTGTGTGCTCGCTGTTTTAGCTATAGCGGCAAGCATGAGCCTTGCATTAACTGCAGCATACATATGGAGTGTTACCACTGCCTTTGACCAGCTCTTCAACTGCCACACTGCTGCACAAGACTACTGCTAAGGATAGCATGAGCCTCAACCGAAGAAATTGCATTAAAGAGTTACACTGTGGTATTTCATAGCAGCGCGGTAAAGGTATCGGCAAACACGAGGTTCTTTCCTTGAAGAATGGAATCCTTAGTCACATGCCAGGGGTGTGTGCAGAGACAGTATTGATGACCAGCAGTGATGAAAACTAATATAGAGATGATGTATTTGTAAGCAAAAAAATTGCATGCAGAAGAGCAAAACAACAGGGTGTGGAGTGCTGCGCACCAGGAAGTAGAAAGCTTGATGTGAGTGAGCTGTCTTTAGGGAAAGTGATGAGCTTATGAGTGCCATCAAGCAGAGTGTCATCACTGATAACCCAAACTGCCTCTTTATGGATAAATTTACCCACTTGCAAAGGCACAGAATGACATCACTTAATGTTGTCCCTTTGCCAACAGGGGCAGCAGTGGCAACAATGCCAACAGTGGTGTTAAAGGGAATATACCATTCTTGGGCATTACTTCTATAAAAATCCTGTTGGTGCTATCGGCAGAGGGGTACATGGTATTGGAGCTGCTTTGAGGCATTGACTCAGGGCTACGGAATCTATGTGCGGAGTCTGTGTGAAATTATTTTTTTAGTTTATTATTACTAATATATATATATGTGTTCTTAGATAACATTGTTCATAGGCCTTTAATTGCAGGTGTGTGGCTGTAGTGTATGCTTACCTGTCAGCTGTGATTTCTTCAAAATGTGGTGCAGTGTTTGAGAGTTGCTTGTGTGCAGGGTGATCGAGTGGGTGTGTGTGTGGGCCAGCTGGAGGCGTCACTGCTTGAGCGGGGTCTGGTTTGCAGCCCTGGCCATTTAGGAGCACAGCTCTTCCTGCTGGTGCGGGTGGAGCCTGTGATCCACTTCAAGAGTCCATGTTCCTCTGGGAGCCGTTTCCATGTGTCAGCCCTGCATGCTACCCTCATGGCTAGGTAGGGACCAACTTTTCTTAAATTTCTCTGCTTTGGCTAATTGCATTGGATGTTTTGCTCTCTACTATGAGTACTGCATTGCCCTTTTGTGTTGGTAATTTTTCAGAAAGAAAATGAGATTCATTCCTTTACTGGTGACAGCCAGATACACATAATATTCATTGGAAAAACTTTGTGTATCGGGAGACCTGTATCGTGCTGCTTGCAGGAGCAGCCCGCTTACATATTTCGCATGCACTGCCTCTAAGGTTGGCGTACTCATTCTCTCCTATCAATGTGTGTTGGCTGTTAAACACAGACTTGTCAGCAAAATTTACAAGCGGGAAGGCCCAGCATATCAAGAAGAAACCGAGGCAAGCAGATAAAGTTAGCATAGGTTTACGCTCAGTTTCACTTATTGTGTATGCATAGAGTTTAATATTTGGCAATATGTTTGAACAAGGTATGCATAAACAAATAACTGTTTCCAGTACATTCTTTTGCAAGTCATGCAGCTAACCTTACAGGCTTTTTTTTTCTCTTTAAAGCGGACTTCTAAAAACCAATGTTGCACATATACACCATCATGACAAATACCATTGCCAATTCTTTTTCTACACGGCATATAGCTATTATTAAACTGTGGTAGTGCAGTTGTTAATGTATTGTCAGGTTAATTAAAAATAACATTCGGGTCTCACAATGTTCACACTAAATAAATAGAAGGGACACTCTCACTATTTATAACACACCGTGTCATGTAACCAGTAAACAAGATTGTCCATTGACACAAACTACTCTTAAAATTATGCAGCCAAAAGAGCACCACAAGGAGACAGCAAATACCTGGCCACTGTGGCATAAAAGGCAACGAAGCTGCTGTCGAGAAAGCTACTTCGGTAGCTTTTAGTGACACGGACATAAACATACCGATCGCAGCCACAGATCTTAAAGCCTACTTGCGTCACAAGCTGAAAATCCGCTGGCAGCAACAGTGGAATGCTCGGATATCAAATAAACTGCACTGGATAAAACCCAAATTAGGATATTGGGTATCAGAGAGAACATAACGATATAACGAAGTGCTCCTTTGCCGATTAAGAATAGGACACACTTACGGCACTCACTCTTACCTCTTGACTGGAGGGTATCCTCCAACTTGTAGTAAGTGCGGCCAAAATCTCACAGTCCTGCACGTTCTTATTCAATGCCCTGCAATAGAACCACAGAGGAAAAAGTATTTCATTTCTGCATATCACGAAAATATACCTCTTCACCCGAAATTTTTTCTTAGCAATGAACCGCTTTTTAATCCGAAACTAGTCTTAGAATTTTTAGCTGAAACAGACACTCTAGAAATCATTTGGCCAGGGAATTTTTAGCGCACGTATAACAGCCCCTGTACTCAGAGAATTTTGTGAAGCTAAAGTGTCAACGTTATGTTTTATTGCATCATGCTTTTAACGAAACCCCATTGCCATAGCCCACAGCACTACTTAGCGTCATTATTTTAGCAACAATATATTTTACGCCATCCACAGCAATAGATTTTAGGCCTTTTTACAGCCATGTCACATATACCATAAGGAATTCATTTTCTACACCATTCACAATGCACTGTAAACATTACATTTGTCATAGCGCTCTTTGGCCATACCTTGCCCTTGCGCCATAAAACACCACACATCGTCAAGGAGACAGCAAAATTAAATATCGTATTTTCCGGTCTATAAGTCGCATCCCCCCTCATAAAGACAGTGTTTCCGAAAGAAATTGTTTATAAGTCGCACCAATGTATAAGACATGCCTGTTCATTTTAAAAAATTATGCAGATCCCACGCACTGTGGAAATTGATGTAAACGAAGCTTTCTATGCTGTTTGCTTTGATTGATGATAATTAGCGGTGATGTTGATGGTGAATATTTAATTCCTTCAACATTTTGTTCAACACAAGAGTGGTGAGTTGATGTTATGTTACCTTGCGTGCACCACTGCTGTTTGTCTGCGTGGTACGCAAAACACAAAGGGAGAGGGGTTTGCTTGCGGCGTGTGTGCGCCATATTTCATAACCTCGAAAAGTGTTCAGCATTGTCATTGCCTCACATGGCACTTCACATCATGGCAGAAGGATTAAACTTTAACTGGATTATGGGGCTGTACGTACCAAAGCCACAATCTAATGATGAGGCAGGCCGTAGTGGCGCACTCCGGATTAATTTTGGCATCGTCGTGTTCTTTAATGTGTTCCTAAATCAAAGTGCGCAAGCGTTTTTTATTTTGGCCCCGTCGAAATGTGGCTACCTTGGTCAAATCTGCGACCTTGAGCAATGCCATAGACGCAAAGCTGTAGCGGGCACAGAAATGTTGATTTGACGTGTAACTGCTTCCATTGTGTCGCCTAGACCCTGCAGTGCGCTTTAATTAATGCGGCTCTGCTTCTGCGTGCCCTGGCTAAGTTGTGCATTAGACATATTTGCGTGGTTTTATTTTTCAGAAGTAGCATAAACGCACCGTACCGTACCTTGAGCTTAAGTTTACCCAGCGTTTCCTTGCCTTCTCACATCACCTTCCCTTCCCCCCCCCTCCCTTGTATATATGAGAACTGGGATTGAAGATTGGCAAGGCTGCTTCGCGACTGCATCGGTTCTACCCATTCTCTGCCTCCTCTCCCCCCCTCCTCTCTTCCATTATCTCTATAGTAGGATACAACTAAAGAAAACAGCAGTTGGCAACCAAGGCACATGAACCGTGTTGGGTTGTTACTGCACCAGCCAATCAGAAGCAAACAAAATCGTCATGAAACCATTTCAAAATGGTGTAGTACTTGATACCTCCGGAACTCCGGAGCATCTGCTGCTCTTGAAGAGTCTTTTCATAGGCAGAAGCAATGAGGTGTGCTACAGACATTGGACAGTGTATGGAGTCTGAGCATTTCACTCTTCAAAAGCCCGCGGTACAGTTCATTTCACTGCTGACCCTGTTTTACTCATGAAACTTCACTGCTAACTGAAGTGAATGTCGACAATAAATAGTTGCAGAGAAGCAAGCGTCTTATTTCAGTTTAATAAACAATTAGGTTTTCACCGTTCCTCTATAATAGACGAATGAAAACGCACAAAATTAGGCGCTTATAATTTTATTTTTGTGCTTACAGCCATATTTAGGTAACAGGAAAAGTTTGAAGTACGAACTATTTGCAGTCTCGTGAAGCAACAGTGGCTGGTGGTTATGAGGGTGTGGGCGGGGCTTCACTGTAGACTGAGTTGTATCCAACTATAGCTTCCATCTGGACTTCCACGTTGGTAGAAAGGTAAGCGCTTGTGGGGGGGGGTCACCTATAATCACAGTTGTCAAGAAGCTAATGTGGTGACGACCCAGGAGCTCCAGAGGGTATTGTGCACATTCGACGCAACGCAGTCCAAACGAGTTCCTCGCGTCTCTTCTAGTGTCCCTGTATTGAGCATATACAGGAACACTATTCTCTTCTCTGCCACGCTCCTTCATTGTATATACACGCTCTAAACCACCCCCTGACACCATGTGCCGGACAGCAGCAGCCACAGCAGTAGCAGCAGTGGGAAAGTCAAAGGTAAAGGCAACGAAAGCTTCAATTAAAAAAAAAAAATGCAGTGACCTTTCACATCATGAACGCAGGTCACGTGCAAGAGTATATCGATGCCATGCCTATAGAACTGCGGTAGCAGTGATGTGGACACTCCAGGCACATTTCTGCCGTCGTGGTCGCCGGATGTTCCCTATAAAGTTGAAGGGCGATAACGTCGTCCCCACGCGCCGTATGCTGTAAGTGCGAGGGTGAGCTGAATCGCGCACAAGAGAGGAGAGCGGGAAGGCAGCGTGGGAGGGAGGGGGTTGCCTTGTACTCTGGTAGCAACTGCGTAGTTTGCGCAGCGGCGCGCGCCGTATCTTCAAAGCGATCTGTAGATGTGACGACCTCGGAGTCGGTCGACTCGCGGTCGACCTGCCGCTGTTTGCGTTGCTAGGCTTCATCCATCTTGCGCGGCGCTCGGCAACTCGATCACGAGCGGAACCATGTACCTCCATAATGCACACACAACCCGTGGGTGCCAGAGGAGGTTAACCCAGCACGTTTCACGTGGCCATCGCATCCAATCCGATGTTGGCGGCAGTTTTTGCCGAAAAAAAAGAAAGCATGTAAAAGTCGCACCATTCAATAAGATGCACCAAAAAAAAATTCAGAAAGAAAAACGTGACTATACAGCGGAAAATACGGTACAGGAACATTAAACACTAACCCATTGCCTTTCCTGATATTCTTACGTTGCAGAAGTCACCTATAATGATGTATTTACAATATTTACAAGAGAGAGAACGATGCATAAACAAGATGGCTGTCGAAAATCGATTCCACCTAAAGTCCCTTAGCTGCGCCTGCTCCTGGCACCATCTCTCGTGCAAGGCGCCAGCCTTGTTCTCCCCTCGTCCTCCAAAGCCAGATCACATGTTCTCGCCTGTCCTCTCTCCCTCTTCCTCCGCTAGCGCTGTTGCGGTGACTCTCGCCATTACCGTCTACTCCGCCCTCGCTGTCCCTTCTCCTGCTGTCGCGGCACTGCCCAAGTTCTGAATGGATGGATGGATGTTATGAGCATGCCCTTTGGAACAGGGTGGTGGGTTGTGCCACCAAGCTCTTGTGATTATACTGCCTAATGTCCTACCTAGGTTAAACAATAAAAAAGAAAGAAAAACAATATGAACTCCCACAACCAAATTTTCTGATCCCCTGTTGTGAACTGTGCTTTTGTACATCTTGGTTTTTTGTTGTTTCCCTACTTTTATTCCACCAATCCTCCAATCGCCTCTTACTAATCCCTATTGCAGACCTGTTTACTTTTCCACTGCTCTCGCTGAACCCAAGGGCTTCAAGGAGGCCAGTGGTGCCTAAATCGACCGCTGGGTAGACGTCTTCACATCCTAATAAAACATGCTCTATAGTTTCCCTAGCTTTACCGCAACAAGCACATGCTTCTTCTTCCTTCTTATATCTCGCCTTATAGGTGTGTGTTCTAAGGCATCCCGATGTCGCTTCGAAAAGTAATGAGCTTCCCTTTGAGTTATCATAAATTGTTTCTTTCCTGATTTCGTTTTTTCCTCTTAAGTAGTTACTCATGGCAGGTTTCTTTTCTATTGCCGCCACCTATAAGATTATTTCAGCCTCTCTGACTTTCCACTTGACGTTCTTTGTTGCTGTGTTGCTTATCCTACAGGCCGCATACTTGCTGGTAAGCTTCCTAGTTCTTTTGCTCCACTGTGAATCGATGTTTTTCCTGTACAGATACCTCAACACTCTCCCAGCCCATTTACTTTCTTCCATATTCCTCGGTCGTTCTTCATACTCAATTTTACTGCGAGCTTCCCTCACTTCAAAACTTGTCCAGCCCATATCACCCTGCACAGCTTCATTCGTAGTCTTCCCGTGAGCGCCCCATGCGAGGCGACTCACTGTCCTTTAGTTCACATCGAGTCCTTTATTGTACCCCTAATTTAAAGCAAACAACCGCATTTCCAAAAGTAAGTCCTCGAACCATTAAACCTTTCCACATACGTCGGAGCACCTCGTACCTATTGTATCCCCATAGCCCTCTGTGCTTCATTATGGCAGCATTTCTCTTCCCCTTCACGGTTATTATTTTTTCCTGTGTTTCCATATATCTATTGCCTTCGTTTATCCATATACCAAGGTATTTATATTCTGTTACCTGACGTATTTCCTTACCCTGTATCGCCACTGTCTGTTCACCGTTTTCATTGAACACCATAACACCTGATTTTCTAACACTAAATTTCCAACCTAAATTGTTGCCTTCCTATCCACAGATATTTGCCAGACATTGCAAATCACTTTGCTTGTTAGCTAACAGCACAATATCATCCAGATAAAATAAACCTGGAAGCTGCTGCTTTACTACTGTACCCGCCTGTTTGTATGAGAGATTAAACCCGATATTACTTCCTTCTAGCGCCCTCTCCATCCTCACCATGTACATCATAAACAGCAGTGGGGATAAAGCACACCCTTGCCTCAGTCCCTTGTTGATATGAACTTTCTCCTCGCTCCTCATCCCTTCCCATTCAACACAAACAGTATTTTCTACGTAAATCTCTCTCAAAAGCTGTAGACAATCATGACCTAAGCCTTCCCCTTCCAGAATATCCCACAATATGTTGCGGTCTACATTGTCATAGGCTCCTGTAATGTCTAAAAAGGCCACCTATAATGGTCTGCTTTCTGCTTTTGATATTTCAATACACTGAGTAAGAACAAATAAGTTATCATCTAAATGTCTATCTATTCTGAAGCCATTCTGAAGTTCTCCCAAAATGCCATTATTCTCTGCCCATGCTTGAAGCTTTAATTTGATTGCGTGGATTGCTAGCCTGTATATTATCGATGTAATGGTCAATGGTCTATACAAGTGAATTCTATCTTTCTCCCCATTGCCTTTATAAATCAAATTAATTCTACTTTGTTGCCAACTGTCTGGTATTCGTCTATCTTTTAAAGTTTTTCCTACTGCTTTCACCAGAGCTTCCTTACTTTTTGGTCCTAGTTCATTAATCAGCCTAGCGGGAACCTCATCTAGCCCTGTAGCTGTGCACTTAGCAATTTTCTCTTTGGCTTTCTTCCAGTTGAAATTTGTCAGCACCAGCTTCTTTTCCACCTGGGTCTCTTTCATGCTCTTTTTTTCTTCAAATACAACCTCGGCATTGCCTTGGAAAGATTCGGCTGTTATTTTTCAGATGTAATTTATTGCCGCTTCTCCTGCCAGTCTGTTTTCATCTTCGTCTAGGATATGTTGTTATATTGTTGTTGAGTTCCTGCCTAATAATTTCATATGGTTCCAAAATATTCTAGGTGCGGCCTTCTTTTTCTCACGTATTTCTGACAACCAACGTTCACTTTCACCTTTTAATTTTGCTTGCACCAGTATTAGAACCATAGACTTTTTCTCCCGTTATATTTCTCATTTACTGGCTACTTCTTCCTGCGGCAACTGTGCCTTCTTTGCCTGCCTATGCTCTTGGGATGCTTTCTGTCGTTCGGCGATCATTTCTCGTATGTCCCTGTTCCACCAGCTTTTCGGTTTCTTTTTTCCTTTCTAATGAACATGTTATTTCTTTTTCCGTATTTCTGTTGTTATTACGCTTAGAAGCTCACTATATTCCCACTCTTTATTTGGCCATTTGCCAAGTTCTTCCTCGACTCTAGTGGCAATATTTGTTATTTGTTCAGCGTTCAAATTTGGACTGGCCATTTTGCACTCCTTGCTCTCTTTCCCAACTACATATCCCATTTTCAAAATGATGCGTTTATCGTCACTCCCTATACTGCTATACCCTTCCTCGTCAGTGACCATTTCTCTCAACTTATGAATTCCTTCTGTGATCAGACAGTAATCAATGGCCGATTGCCGGTTTCCCACTTCCCACGTGATCTGCCCTTCACACTTAAGCCCTGTATTCACGATAACGAGGTTATGTTGCTCATAAAGGTCTAGCATTGACTCCTCATTGTTGTCGGTATAGCCATCTAAATCCTGTATGTGGGCATTCATGTCACCTAATAGGATAATTTTAGCACCATTCCCGAAACCTTTAATATCAGAGCTTATGCATGACTCCAACTCTTTATTCTTCTCTGTGCAATTATTTCCGGTCCACAAATACGTAACGCCCAGCCAATCTTTTTTCCCACTCATTGTACCTGATAACCAAAGATGCTCTTGACATTTTTAATTTACTCTTTTCCATTTGGCTCCCTGTTGGATGAGCATTCCGACTCCCCCTCCCTTTCTTTCCGACTTAGTTTTGTTGCACCCTTCCCAAACATAATTCTCAATCACTGGCGGCTCTTCTGAGTCTCTAAGGTGCGTTTCTGTCACCGTATACACCCCTATTTGTTCTCTATTTAACTGCTCCTCAATCTCTGCCCACTTTTCCTTTCTTCTGCCACCCTGCATGTTTATGTAGCCTATTGCATGGCGAGCTCCCTTTCTTGCTTTCCTGCTTTTTCTGTTATCGACGGCGATGCTCTTCTGAGGTTCCCCTAGGGCACCTCCTTCATTTCACTCTACTCTGTTCTCCTGAGCGCCTGTGGGCCCCGTAAAAAGCAACAGCGCGACCACCAAGTCGCCAGCCCACTTCTCGTGCCAGCCTGTAATTGAAGTGGATCCCATCTTGTTTAAAACCCCCACACCTTCTCACTTCCCTGTTTACTTCGACAACCTCGAAGCCTTTCTCTCGGCTCATTTTCCATATCGCCTCATTAGCAGCCACCACAGCTCGTTGTATGTGACTGTCACGTACAGGCACCTCCGGCACCGTGCACACCACGATCTGCACCTGAGGGGATAGCTAGCGCAAATTGTCCACCCCCTTTGCCAAGCGCTGTGCTAGTCCCGTCCTTTTCCTGTTTAGGACTGTTCTCCAGAAGGTGTTGCACTGCCACAGTGCCAATGGCGGGCGCTCCTTGCCGCCTCGCGCATCATTTACATCTCTCCGCCCCGCCGTCTCTGTGTTGCGTGGCTGTACGGTTCTCAGCCGTGCCTCTCACTTCCCCTTTTGAGGGGTGCGTTCTTCAGTGGCATTTCTCACCTCTGGCAGTGCTTGCGCCTGGCTGTCCTTCTCCCGCCTCTACTCTTGCCCTATACCTTGCCTTTTACCTGGCGCAGTGCTGTTGCGGTGACTCAAAAGACAGTTATAGCGTTTTGTCCCCTTACTTCTACTTCCCACCACAACCTTGTGCGGCCACATTGAGGCCTGTTTGTGAGTGAATTAGTGTGTGACCACTACTCAATACCCCGGTTCTCCACCCGTTTCCTCATCCCACCTCGGAAGAAACATTAAATAATAATTGCTAATCTCCCCCTCCCCCTCGCTGCGGCGGTAACCTGCTATAAGATGGCGCAATGGCGCGTCGCTGGAGCGCCAGCTCGATAGCGGCGGATCCTGGTGTGTGCTGCCCAATCCGAAACGCAGAACCGCCTCCTTTCGGAACTGCGTGTTCTGTATGCAGTTGCCTGTGGTTGGCAGCAGCTGCGCTCAAAGATCGCATTACCTAGAAGCGTAATCGTCGGCCAATTTTTTATTTCAAATATAGATATATATATATATATATATATATATACACACATATTTGGCAATCTGCCGTGTTTAGTTATTTTAATTCGGCTTTCCTTTTCCACCTGCGATACATTAGTGGTGCAGGTCGGGGCATCTCTCCTTTATGCCTCTCTCACTTTCTGTCACCACCTATTCAACGATCATGGGCATCGCTGTTGTTTCGTTAGTTCAACCTTCTTTGTTTAGACTGATTCAGGGACCAGGAAAGGGATTCGGTTCATAGTTAGCTTTTGTGAATGCTCGTGGAATGAGTTGCGGCCAGAGAAAACGCCAGTTTTGTTTAACTTTTTCTTTTGCTTCATTATTTCCTCGAGTTACGGCTCGCCGCAACGCTGAAAGATCCTCAGCACCATATACCTGCTATATGGATTAGATCAGGTGGAAAATAAAATAATGCATAACAGCGTCCATCATCAGACCCTGCAGTAACCGTTAAACCCATAAACAATATGACTGTCACCCGTTACCTCGAATGGCTGTTTCCTAATTGTACAGCACTTTTCGTGCAAAATTGGCAACTGGAAACAAGAGTCGCAAGGAGTTAAGAAATTAAGCGATCTACTAAGAAAGAGAGCTAAGGCAACAGCCAAACAGGAAATAAAAGCGAAAATTAACAAATGTAATCATTGTTTGTGAAAATATTTGTAGATCAACATCTTTTTATTTAAAGAGGTAGAGAAAACGCCACTGGAAGCGGAGAATAATTCCGTGTTTTGAATGATGCTTCTACCAATTACGGAAATCAAATGTTAAAATTTCAATCGCCTACATTTCTAAACCACATAATAAAAGCAAAAAGCAAATAAGATTGACATATCTAGTACATCACCAGAACAACTGCGTTGAATGTTTGTATAATGATGTGATGCGATGATTTCCTATTTCTTTGACTACTGTATAATCCCTTTTTCAAGTGACGTTTTATAACTCCTGTAAGGGTTTTCCTCTTAGTAGGTCGTACTCCCTCAGCCGCACGCTTTTATGCTTCCCCGTGTGATAGGGGGTCAGGGCTCCTCAAGCTGTTTTTACAGCTTTTACCTGTCCTCCTCACAACTTTTTCTTGTTGCGGAATAAAATTCAATTAGAAAAAATGATAAAGAGGTAGAGAAAACGCTGCCGGAAGGGGAGAATAATTCCATGTGTTTTGAACGACGCTTCTACAGTTATCAGTCGAGCCACCTGACGTAGTCACTTCTTTGCTATGCTAACTTGGCTGTTTTTTCTAAACCTTCCGCAGTGGGCGCAGTACATCTAGAACCGCAGCGTCCTGCAATCTACGTGGTTGCACGGGACAGAACACGAGTTGGTTTTGACACTTAAATTGGTAGAGCAGTAAACAAGGGATCCAAAAGAACTGTGATTGTTCCGCAAATATATATATATATATATATATATAAACGAGAAGAAAGGGGGTTAACTGAGGGGCAAGATTTTTATTAGTCATATTATGAGAAGCCTACAAGCACTGACACCAAGGACAACATAGGGGAAATCACTTGTGCTTAATAAATGGAATGTAGAAACGATAAGTTAATGGAAATTAAAGTGGATGAAAAAACAACTTGCCGCAGGTGGGAACCGAACCCACAACCTTCGCATTTCGCGTGCGATGCTCTACCAATTGAGCTACCGCAGCGCTGTTTTCCCATCCACTTTCTTGGGTATTTATGTGTACTAGTAGAACCTTGGGAGTGTTAGCCAGCGCCACCACTCGCGGACCTTGGCGGCGGACGTGGAACGTCCTTGTTGCCGCAGGCGTCACGAGAACATGATCTTTTTGGGTGAAGGCAACTGGTCAATAAACCCCCATATGCTACCTGAAGGCACCAATGTTGCCGGATTCGAGACCCTCGTTATGTAATAAACGAGAAGAAAGGGGGTTAACCGAGGGGCAAGATTTTTATTAGTCATATTATGAGAAGCCTACAAGCACTGACACCAAGGACAACATAGGGGAAATTACTTGTGCTTAATAAATGGAATGTAGAAACGATAAGTTAATGGAAATTAAAGTGGATGAAAAAACAACTTGCCGCAGGTGGGAACCGAACCCACAACCTTCGCATTTCGCGTGCGATGCTCTACCAATTGAGCTACCTTTCCCATCCACTTTCTTGGGTATTTATGTGTACTAGTAGAACCTTGGGAGTGTTAGCCAGCGCCACCACTCACGGACCTTGGCGGCGGACGTGGAACGTCCTTGTTGCCGCAGGCGTCACGAGAACATGATCTTTTTGGGTGAAGGCAACTGGTCAATAAACCCCCATATGCTACCTGAAGGCACCAATGTTGCCGGATTCGAGACCCTCGTTATGTAATAAACGAGAAGAAAGGGGGTTAACCGAGGGGCAAGATTTTTATTAGTCATATTATGAGAAGCCAACAAGCACTGACACCAAGGACAACATAGGGGAAATTACTTGTGCTTAATAAATGGAATGTAGAAACGATAAGTTAATGGAAATTAAAGTGGATGAAAAAACAACTTGCCGCAGGTGGGAACCGAACCCACAACCTTCGCATTTCGCGTGCGATGCTCTACCAATTGAGCTACCGCAGCGCTGTTTTCCCATCCACTTTCTTGGGTATTTATGTGTACTAGTAGAACCTTGGGAGTGTTAGCCAGCGCCACCACTCACGGACCTTGGCGGCGGACGTGGAACGTCCTTGTTGCCGCAGGCGTCACGAGAACATGATCTTTTTGGGTGAAGGCAACTGGTCAATAAACCCCCATATGCTACCTGAAGGCACCAATGTTGCTGGATTCGAGACCCTCGTTATGTAATAAACGAGAAGAAAGGGGGTTAACCGAGGGGCAAGATTTTTATTAGTCATATTATGAGAAGCCAACAAGCACTGACACCAAGGACAACATAGGGGAAATTACTTGTGCTTAATAAATGGAATGTAGAAACGATAAGTTAATGGAAATTAAAGTGGATGAAAAAACAACTTGCCGCAGGTGGGAACCGAACCCACAACCTTCGCATTTCCCCCCGAAAAAAAAATCTGGGTATGTGCCTGCTCCTGAGGAGTAGGCTGCTTTTTATTCAGCAACGCCGCAAGCAGAACCAGGAATGAGCTCGTCTACGTTGTCCCGATGCTGCAGCCCGGGCACAAGAACAGGCTCATGCAGCCGAGCGCAAGCAGCAACTGCGTACCGATGATCCAGCAGCTTACCAAGCCGGCGTTTAATGAACCGTCGGGACCCAGTGGTAAACACCGGGGCCGCACGTTGTTTCAGCTTTGCTGGATAACCATCTGTACGGAGTGCATGGGTGGTGATTTTTTTGTTTTGGAATACTTAATTGAGTATTCATTGTTCTGTGATCATTATGATAAGGTTAGACAAGAAGCAACACAGTCCCACAGAAAAAGGGCTCATCCACTTTTATTTGAAAGTTTTAATGAGATGAAACAAGTACAGACAGACAGACAAATAACTTTATTTACAAGGTCCTGAGAAGCTTTGCCCTAGGGCAGAGCTGCGGGCCGCTCCTACGTGGGGACTGGTAGGCTGAGCCTAACCGCCACATCGTGGGCTTTCTGGACAGCCCAAGTTTGACGTGAAAGTTCTGAGCTCTGGATGGCAGAGCTCCATTCTTCTTCCGTGATTTGATTGGGTCCCTGTAACGAGGGGCATCGCCAGAGCATGTGTGCGAGATTGCTAATAGCCCCACAGTCCGGGCAAGTAGAGCTAAAAGCCTCTGGAGTGAGCGTATGGAAAAGGGCCAGGTTTGGATAGCCCTTAGTCTGAAGCATGCGTAAAGTGGACGCCAGAGGTCTAGCCAGTTTGTTTTGAGGGGGGGGATAAGTCCTCCTACCCAGGTGATAGTGGGTAGTGATTTCACTGAAAGTGGTGACAGTGTCCCGAAACTCGAGAACCCCGGAGTCTGAGCTTGACCCTGCTCCCACGCGGTGGGTTAGTGCGCGCGCTTGGAAGTGGGCAATGTCATTGAGATTGCGAAAGGAGTCAAGCTCGGGGTCGAGGTGCGCTGGAAACCACATGATTCTGTGCGGAGAGATTATCTTGTTCTTGAGAATCTTTTGAGCCTCCTCAGCGATGGATCCTGAAGCGAAAGCCCTGACTGCCGATCTCGAATCGGTGAAGATTTGTGATCTGCTGTTATCTAGGAGTGCTATAGCAACTGCGACCTGCTCCGCTCTGGTTGGTGTTGAGCACTTCAGGGAAGCCGCATTCAATATCTGTCCGTTGTGATCAACGAGGGCAATGGCGAAGTTAGACGACTGTCCATATTGGGCTGCGTCGACAAAACATGCCGAGTAGGGATCGTCTTTGGTACGCTTGAGAAGGGCGAGGGCTCTTGCCCTGCATCTGCCTACGTTGTGTTGAGGATGAACATTACGGGAAAATGGTGCGACTTGTATGTTGTTCCTTTGATCTTCTGAGATTTCATATTTGCACTCCTCCATGAGGATAGGGTTGATCCCAAGAACTGCCAGGATCTTCTTGCCAGCCGGGTACAGGATAGATGGGCCAGTTAGGCTGATTCCTGGGCCTTGATTATCTCGTCCAATGTGTTGTGCACTCCTAGTTGCATAAGGAGGTCTGTGCTTGCCTGTAGCGCAATGCCTAGTGCTTTTTTGATACTTTTTCTGATGAGCGTGTTTAATCGTTTCTTCTCGGAGTTATACCAATTGTGCATGGCTGCCACATAAACTATATGACTCATGAGGAAGGCGTGGAACAACCTGAGGAGGTTGTCTTCCTTTAGGCCTCCACACCTATTCGAGACTCTGTTGATGTGTCTGATTATGTTCTCAGTTTTGGCTGTGAGCTTGTTGAACGTCGTATTGTTACTGCCATTGGATTCGATGAACATGCCAAGGACCCGAATGGTGTCTACTCTGGGGATGGTACAGCCGCTTTTAGTGTGGAGTTTGATGTTTATTTCAGACAACGGTTTCCAGCCTCTAGGTTTGCGACCTCTCCTGACTGGCCTGTAGAGGAGGAGCTCAGACTTGCTCGGGGAGCTCGGGGAGCATCTAAGCACTGTATTTTTCAGGTACATCTCTGTTTGATCTAGAGCCTCCTGTAAGCCTGATTCAACAGCTCCTTCGCTTCCTCCGGTGCACCAGATTGTGATGTCATCAGCGTAGAGCATATGATTGATCCCTTCTATGTTGGAGAGCCTTTGCGATAGTTTCTTAGTGGCAATGTTAAAAAGCAGTGGTGAGACTACCGCTCCTTGTGGCGTGCCTCTGGGGCCCAAACTGAAATTGACGGACTTGAGGTCACCGATCTTGAGCGTGGCCTTGCGATCCCTGAGGAACGAGCTTATGTATCTGTAGAAGGCGTCTTCAAAATTGAGCTCCAAGATGGAATTCAGAATGTGAGCATGGGATACATTGTCAAAGGCCTTCTCCAGGTCTGAGCCTAAGATGCCTCTTATATCTCTTGTGGTGTTGTCAATGATTTGACACTTGATTAGCTTCATCACGTCTTGCGTTGACAGAGCCGGACGAAAGCCGACCATGTTATATGGAAACAATCCTTGTTTCTCGATGTGCTTGAAAATTCGGTTGTGTATGACATGTTCCGCCACTTCCCCCATGCAGGAAGTGAGGGAAATGGGTCCGAGGTTTGAGAGACTTGGGGGTCTTCCAGGCTTTGCAATGAGGATGACCGAGGCCATTTTCCAGGACTCTGGGACAACCCCCCGTTCCCATATTCCATCGATCTCCTCTGTCAACCATTCTATAGAGCAGTCCAGGTTTCTGAGGGCCCGGTTGGGAATGCCATCAGGATCAGGGGCCGACCTGCCATTTAGATTCTGGAGAACTTCCCTTACTTCGCATGCCTTGAAGGGGTTATGTAGGTCGGGGAAGATGAGCCTTTGTAAGGCGGATAGTCTTCTTCACTTGAGTTGCCCAGTGGCAGATACTTGCGAGCTAGTCATTCAAGCACGGTCTTTACTGTCTCTGATTGTGATGCCTTGTGTAAAAGTCGTGTAAAAGTAAAAACTGCCATATTTTTCCACCCTCAGGTTAAACGAAGCAATAAAGGATTCATACTGGCTTAATTGTTTCACTGCTTTGCCTTTTGTAAATTTCCGGAAACAATGGCCTGTGATACTGAATGTATCAGATGACTCATGTGTCATCTCACATTTCTGAGGCAGTTATTGTGTGCCACACCATCTGCCGTTCCCCTTTATTCTGAACTTTGAATTAGTCAAGCGTCTTTCTAATTTTCTTGTGATGTGGATCAGAGGATTGGGTTATGTTTATGAGTGCCCCAAATTAGTCTAATAAACTAGACCTAAACAAGCTTGAACATTATCTCTCTTGTGTCTACATTGGCTGCCAATGTTACTTCAGTCAAACCTCGATATAACGAAGTTGAAGTTGTACTTGCAGCTAAAAACTTCGTTAAATCGCGAATTTTGTTAATACGAGGCTTTAAAGTTTCAGTATTAAAAACTTCACAAATGCCCAGAGCATTCCTTGTGGATATCTTATTAACAAGCACTTACAAACAAATCGCAAGAAGGTCGGGCTATAATAGCGCTGTTATGAGCGCCAGCATGTGAGGTGCAGATCACACCGAGAGCAATGCATCGACGTGGCTCACAGCGTCCTAGATTTGTGTGTGTTGTGTCGCGCGGCGCCGTAAATCTTGGACGCCATAGCTGACCGGGCTTAGTGCCCGCAGCGGGCGCCCACAAATTAAAAAGTAAAAAGACACGGATATTGGTGCTGAGCCAAAAAAAAATAATAAATTAGTTTTGCCAGCAAGGTGGAGCATTGATGGCGATAGCAAAGAGACTACGCGAAGTAAGGTTCGTAGTTTTGTCGGTGTCACGCGCGCTCAGGCAAACATTAACAGATCTCACTCGATAACACCGAACTCGCAGTCACAAGGCGAATGAGCACTTCGTACTGAGTCTTGGAAACTTGAGATTACGCAACCGCCAACACTATACGAGCAGGAATAACAAAATGCGCATGAAGGCACCATCCATTTGGGCTTGCCGTGGAGAGTTGACTTCCAAGATCGATATGGCGCGTTGCCCGTGCCTAGACGTGTACGAGGAGAAGGCAGATAGGCGCGCGTTCCCCTCCCCCCAGCGCGTGCTTGATCACGTTACCGCACGTTCAATCCCTCCTCATCCTTCTTACGCAGAAGGAATCCTCAGCTCTTAAATTAAATTATGGGGTTTTACGTGCCAAAACCACTTTCTGATTATGAGGCATGCCGTAGTAGAGGACTCCGGAAATTTTGACCACCTGAGGTTCTTTAACGTGCACCTAAATCTAAGTACACGGGTGTTTTCGCATTTCGCCCCCATTGAAATGCGGCCACCGTGGCCGGGATTCGTTCCCGCGATCGTCAGCTCTCGTGTTTCTCCGAGTTGTTTACCAACGCGACAAATGGCGCAGTGGTGTTTCCTGCCTACCGCGTCCCGGCGTGTGCACTTTGACAGCAGTTTTGCCGCTCAAACTTTTCATGCAGAAGGACGCTTGAAATAATTTTTCCTCGGCTGACAGTTTTTTGCTAGATTAGCTAGCCATACACGAATGAAATGACCTAAAGCTTCTTTAAATCGAAACTTCCACGAAGTTCTTTCGTTAACTCGCGAAAAATAAATGCATGGTTTTCAATGCAACGCAGATTGGAAAATGAAAATAGTTCGTTACATTGTGAATTTCATTAAATCGAGGTTTGACTGTATGTGATTGTGATGTCTTCTGTGGAAGCACTTCATTTTGTCACAAGCAGCTCAATAGGTGGTGCACAGAAGAATTTTGTTTGGACGATTGGCACACCTCATGGCTAATAGAGCAAATAATATGCAGGCATGACATAAGCAGGTACATAGAGCATGTGCAAGTTTGGGAACGAGATGATGACCTATGCATGTGATAAGCATCTGTGTTGTGCACATTCACTTGGAAAGTGCACATCTTGTTCAAATACAGGAGGGAATCAGCAGTCTGAGAGACTGTTGCTCATCTGGATGCTTGTCTTTTGACTGCTCATTATGTAGGCCTGTTTACTGTTTTATGTTATGTTTATGTTTTATATTATGTTATGTTATTAAAATTTTGAATGCTAATCTAGAATTTTTTTGTTTTTTGTGTGAATTAAATTTGTTGCTGTGGAGAAAAGATAAGAAACTTTGAAATCTTAACAACCTTTGTTTTGTTCGAGTTTTCACCCCATTGGGTTAGTAAAGCATATGTATAAATTAACAAACAAGTAAACTGCAAGCACACTGAGAATGCATCAGGTTTAGGAAGAATAGATTATAATCCCTGCATGTCATAAACATTTATGGTGTGCATGTCTGCTTGGAAAGTGTAGACCTCACACAGTTGAACTTGCCAGTATTGCTTGTTTTCTGCTAGGACTGCAACCATAATGAATCAGCTCACTGATTAATAAGTTTCAGCATTTGGAAATAGCCAGTGTGTTAAACTAAACTAAATATTTACGTAAAAATGAAGCTCTTTGAATATACTCTGAAACGATTTTCTATTACTCAGGCATCCCTGCCCTACTGCTTCAAAGGAACTGAAGTTCCTGTGTATTGGTTATCATTTCACTCTGTACAGATGAGCTTCCCTCAAGGCTAGACTTAGGCACCTATACATGGTTGAGTGAAGCAGGGCACTGCTGTTTTTCCAATATGTACTATTGCACATTTTCGTGAGGAACACTGTACATAAATAACATGTAGTTCTCATTTTTCAGCCATCTCAGTAGCACTTGACAGCTTGCTTTTAGCTTTTCAGTACACTAGACTTATGTGCCATTACTGCTTGTCCCTTCAGCATATACTGTAAACAAATAAAATAGTGAATGACATCATTAAATAGTGAGGTACTCGGGCTATTTGAACATTTATATAATGTGCTGCCATTGGGCACAGTGTTAGGCTTGTAATTTTATATATGAAATTTCTGAACTCTCTACACTATAGCAACTAAAGAAATGATTAGTTTGCAAAAGGACTCTTTCTTGAAAACATGTAAGCGAAATGCAGACCTGCTTTCTGTGTGCAGTGTACAAACTAGATGTTCACATGGCTGTGCATTCTGCTGACAGCCATATGCATCCTGTTACCAAGCCCTGTGTGGTGATACCATCATCATCATCATCAGCCTGGTTACGCCCACTGCAGGGCAAAGGCCTCTCCCATACTTCTCCAACAACCCCGGTCATGTACTAATTGTGGCCAAGTCGTCCCCGCAAACTTCTTAATCTCATCTGCCCACCTAACTTTCTGCCATCCCCTGCTATGCTTCCCTTCCCTTGGAATCCAGTCCGTAACCCTTAATGACCATCGGTTATCTTCCCTCCTCATTACATGTCCTGCCCATGCCCATTTCTTTTTCTTGATTTCAACTACGATGTCATTAACTCATGTCCCACAGAACGTGGAAGTAGTCCAGAAAGCTGTCGCAGGGTTGGAAGACGGGGGGTCCCCGCCCTTCCTGCTACATAACGTTGTCTGTGGGGGGCTGTTAGGTAGTGGGCCTATGCCAGTCTAAGCAGTACCACGCAAAAATTCAGCTATACTCTAGGTTAATCGGCAGTTTGATTACCTCACTGGGTCATACATTCAAATTAATAGACTGCCCATGAACATAGGCGCGTACCACAAAAATATCTTACGTTAGAACTGTTCGTGAGAGCACATTCCAACCAATCCTGATGCTGGGCATATCATTAGCGAAGGTGGCTGGCCAAGGGCAAACGGCACTCAGGAATATAAATGTTTGGGACTTCGACCTCTAGACTTTTGCCGCATATCTGAAATTTGACGAAGATATTCCCAAGTGCGTATTTTTTATATATTAATTAATCAAATCTTAAGTGATAGAAGTACGGTTTCTGGAGTGATTAGATTTTTTTGAACGCCGATGTCCCTTCATTAATGCACCTTACAGCAAACGCTCCCCTAGAGAAGACGCCAGACTTGTGCGCCTCATGGGCCCCATCATCATCATCATCATCATCATCCTGGTTACGCCCACTGCAGGGCAAAGGCCTCTCCCATACTTCTCCAACAACCCCGGTCATGTACTAATTGTGGCCATGTTGTCCCTGCAAACTTCTTAATCTCATCCGCCCACCTAACTTTCTGCCGCCCTCTGCTACGCTTTCCTTCCCTTGGAATCCATTCCGTAACTCTTAATGACCATCGGTTATCTTCCCGCCTCATTACGTGTCCTGCCCATGCCCATTTCTTTTTCTTGATTTCAACTAAGATTTCATTAACTCGCGTTTGTTCCCTCACCCAATCTGCTCTTTTCTTATCCCTTAACGTTACACCTATCATTCTTCTTTCCATAGCTCGTTGCGTCGTCCTCAATTTAACTAGAACCCTTTTCGTAAGCCTCCAGGTTTCTGCCCCGTACGTGAGTACTGGTAAGACACAGCTGTTATAAACTTTCCTCTTGAGGGATAATGGCAACCTGCTGTTCATGATCTGAGAATGCCTGCCAAACGCACCCCAGCCCATTCTTATTCTTCTGATTATTTCAGTCTCATGATCCGGATCCGCAGTCACTACCTGTCCTAAGTAGATGTATTCGCTTACCACTTCCAGTGCCTCACTACCTATTGTAAACTGCTGTTCCCTTCCGAGACTGTTAAACATTACTTTAGTTTTCTGCAGATTAATTTTCAGACCCACCCTTCTGCTTTGCCTCTCCAGGTCAGTGAGCATGCATTGCAATTGGTCTCCTGAGTTACTAAGCAAGGCAATATCATCAGCGAATCGCAAGTTGCTAAGGTATTCTCCATCAACTTTTATCCCCAATTCTTCCCACTCCAGGCCTCTGAATACCTCATGTAAACATGCTGTGAATAGCATTGGAGATATCGTATCTCCCTGTCTGACGCCTTTCTTTATAGGGATTTTGTTGCTTTCTTTGTGGAGGACTACGGTGGCTGTGGAGCCGCTATAGATATCTTCCAGTATATTTACATATGGCTCATCTAAACCCTGATTCCGTAATGCCTCCATGACTGCTGAGGTTTCGACTGAATCAAACGCTTTCTCGTAATCAATGAAAGCTATATATAAAGGTTGGTTATATTCCGCACATTTTTCTATCACCTGATTGATAGTGTGAATATGGTCTATTGTTGAGTAGCCTTTACGGAATCCTGCCTGGTCCTTTGGTTGACGGAAGTCTGAGGTGTTCCTGATTCTATTTGCAATTACCTTAGTAAATACATTGTAGGCAACGGACAGTAAGCTGATCGGTCTATAATTTTTCAAGTCCGTAACCCTCAATGACAATCGGTTATCTTCCCTCCTCATTACATGTCCTGCCCATGCCCATTTCTTTTTCTTGATTTCAACTACGATGTCATTAACTCGCGTTTGTTCCCTTACCCAATCTGCTCTTTTCTTATCCCTTAATGTTACACCCATCATTCTTCTTTCCATAGCTCGTTGCGTCGTCCTCAATTTAAGTAGAACCCTTTTCGTTAGCCTCCAGGTTTCTGCCCCGTAGGTGAGTACTGGTAAGACACAGCTATTATACACTTTTCTTTTGAGGGATAATGGCAACCTGCTGTTCATGATCTGAGAATGCCTGCCAAACGCACCCCATCCCATTCTTATTCTTCTGATTATTTCCGTCTCGTGATGCGGATCCGCCGTCATTACCTACCCTAAGTAGATGTATTCCCTTACCACTTCCAGTGCCTCGCTACCTATTGTAAATTGCTGTTCTCTTCCGAGACTGTTAAACATTACTTTACTGTCTCGGAAGAGAATAGCAATTGGCGATACCATCGTCTCCCTCTAATTCTACCCTTGCAGGGTCACAAGATTTGGTCAAATTATCTGGAAGGTCGAATAAGCATAGAGTTGCAAAAAGAAAGAATTGAAGTCATTTTTTTTTTTTTTTTTGCTGCTTGAAGTAGTCTGTAATGTCATTTTGCTTCTTGCTCTTAAAGCACAACTCAACCAGCATCCGGCAAAGATCAGCGTAGTTGCATGCAGTGCTGTGTAATTGCTATGCGACGTCATGACAAAAAGACGAAGTAGACTGCTGAATATTAGGGTTTGACAGGACTGGAAAAAAAAGCAGGAACGAATGGCTTCACAAGAGGAAGGAGTATTGGCCACTAAATAATCAAACAAAAACACCTTTATGCAAAGGAAAGCAGTAGCACTGTCTGCTTAGTTCCTTGCGTTTTCAAGCTTTGAGTAACTGCTGCACGCATTAAGGGGTTGAGATCACTGGTGGTTGAAATAACCAATCCTGTGTTAACGAAATTAGTTTTCCTTCCATAGCAATATATGATTGCCCGTTGGGACTTACAGTGCATTTGAATGAAGAAAAAAAGTCAAATTAACCAAGGTCGAATTAACTAGAGTCGACTGTATAAGTAATTGCACTATTTCGTAAGCAATGTTCTGACCAATAGGGGGCACACTGGAAAAGTTGCAGCTGAGCAGTCATGTAATAACACTCCTTTGTTCTTATTGAAGTCTGTAAACATAGCATGTCGTAATGCCAACTGTCAGCTTAATAGAGGTGGGGGCCCTATGGCGCCAGGGTGTCTTTCTTGAGTTGTCCCCAGGGCACAGGCATGGAAGAAATTGGTCTGCGCTGGGACCCTGAGCTGCTCAGTGGCCAGGCTGCTGAAGGCCAGGAGCAGTGGGCCTTGTTGGAGCTGGACCAGCCAGCTCTTCTGGCACCAGACATGCTGCTGATAGGCTCCCGTTTGGACATGGACCCTCAGGGAAAGGCGTGCCGGTTGGCTTTTCATGGTCGCATCCAGCGCTGCTACACAGACCGGTCAGCACTCACGGGCCTGCCTGTCTTTAAGGTAGATGCAAGCAATATTGAAAGTATGGCATTGATACCACCATGCTAGGGACGTCACTGCAATCTGCATGACATTACTTGTGCCTTTTGCACATAGAAACATAGTTACAGTGTGCCAGTGCAAGGCATAGATAGTTAGCTCTGTGATGGTGGAACAGTTATGTTGTACATGATGGTAGTGTAGGTGGTGCTTGGATGCAGATACTATGCGATGTGCAGTGGCATGCTGCAAAATGTGATATCACAAAGATGTAATGGCACTTCTGTCAGGTTTGGTGCAGGCAGGCAATAGAGGTCACTGTTCCTCTCTTGTGATGCACACAAATGAACTTGTGGGCATAATTAACATGATAGCGAAAAGCTCCATGTGCATGAGTTTTATCAAAAAGCAAAATGAGTACTTCAAGGCAAGTTGCCAAAAGGCTCCTGCCAAACTCAGTTAGACACACTATTGAGCTAGTTGTTGCATAGCTAAGTAAAAAGTAATGCTGAACAGAGGTACAAGAATCACAGGACAGGTGTTGATTCCAAAATAATGTTTATTTCCAGAATGTCACTGGGAATTAACATTTCAAAGGGCACCACAAGCCCACCAGCATGCACAGGAATATGAGCTAACAATGCAAACTGTGATAGGTATTGTGCAAAACATGCTGAAAACATTCTCTTCTCTCTCATAGAATGAAATAGGAGGCTGGCTGGCTGGCCCATTTTTTTCCTTGTTTTCTTTGTATGGCAAGCTTCCATGCATTTACAGTAGAGGTCACAGCGTTTGGCAAGTACGTGCCTCAGAAGCCTTGCTCCAGAAGCTGAAAGGATCACACAGAAGGTTCAACACAATGCAGCACCTGTAAAAGCTAGAGGTTGTGCTATATATTCGAGCCCCCTGTACCAGGGGCATAGCCAGGGGTGGGGGGGGGAGCTTATGGGGCTACAGCCCCCCCCCCCCCCCACGTAATTTTTTTGTGCTGTCATGCACCGCCAACCAAAACAATCCCCAGCGCTGGAAATCATTCTGGATTTTGCCTGGAATATCTTTTTCACGCTCGAAAAGACATTTCAGCGCGAACATTGCAAACTCGGGCTGGATTCCGCGGCAACGCCCATGCACCGGCACTCGCCTAGCAAGGAGCCGGCCCCATCCGAGCACAAAGTTTCAAGGGCGTTTTGAAAACGCGCTTGAAACTTTGTGCTCGGATGGGGCCGGCTCCTTGCGTTAGGCGACTGCCGGCTCGTCGCAGCATCTCTTGGAAGCCGCGCAATCTACTGACCGCATGGATTTCAATTCCGAAACATTATGGGTATAAAGTTCTCATAAACTTTTGATGTGAAAGGTGCATTGACATTTCCAAAGTCGTGCTTTAGATTTTCAATTCCGGAACTTTGTGGGTATAATACTGTTATAAACATTTGACGCCAAAGGTGCATTAACTTTTCTAAAGTCATACATCGGACCATACAATGAGACAAGCCAAATCAACACACTATCCGACAAGTTGACAAAATACGCACTGAGGTATGATGAGACGAAGCATTGCGAGGGTTCATTTGTGCCTCCATGTCACAGAAAAGGATATCAACTTTTTTTTTTCACCTGTGCCAAAGCATCCATGTCAAGACACCAAAGCCAGCAAAGGTAACTACGTTCTTATTTATTTTTCTACTTTGACTTTTATTCGCGAGGACACATTCAGCCGCTTCAATTTTCTTTTTCTCACTACCCGCGGGCTGCCAGAGCCAGCCAGAGTGCATGCATTTTTATCGTGTTGCCCTGACCACCGCACGGCACACTTCAGTGCGCGTTCGTTTTCGTCTGGCCCCGTGGATTTTTGCCTGGCAGAGTTTTGGACGATTTCTGGCTAGCAGACGAGTAAAAGAAACGGCGTGTCGAATTACAATGAGGATGACGACTTCTTGTCTGCAGTTGTCACTGTGGACGAATCATGGCGCCACTATTACGAGCTAGAAACACGGCGGCAATGGTTACCATGGAAACATTCGAATTCACTACCCCAAAGAAAGCAAAGGCCATCATTTCCGCCGGAAAGATGTTGTCGACTTTTTTTTCGATCGTCAGGGGCCATTACTGATTGAATTTGCTAAACCTGCAGAAACTATCAATCGTTTCCGATATTGTGAAACGCCGGATCGGCTGCGTGTCGCAGTCAAGAACAAACGACGTGGAAAATTGACGAATGGGGCCATCTTGCTCAGCGGCGATGCCCGTCCCCACGTCGTTGATGTGGTTAACATAAAAGTGGCAAAGTTCAAGTGGGAAACGCTGCAACATCCACCATACAGCCCAGACCTGTCGCCTTGCGACTTCCACATTTTGGGGCAATTGAAGAAACAGCTCAAGGGAACCAGATTCGTGTTGGACGATGACGTGAAAGAGTCTGTTACAGACTTTTTGAAGCAGCAACCCAAGGATCTTTATGAGGTGGGAGTCACGCGACTCGTTAGTCAGAGGGACAAATGTCTAAATGCTCATGGAGACTACTTTTAAATAAAGTACCCCATTTGTCAGATATTTGCATTGGTTCACATTATTTGAGTCGCCCTTGTATATTTTGCAGGACTCGTGCTTTTCATATGTGCTCTCTGTTGCGACTATAATTTTGGTGCAATTACTCACAATACATGACCGGTGACACCTGCTTCTGTGCAGTACATTGGAACAAAGGATAGCATCATTGAGATTTTTTCCTGGCCGTTGCATATGTACAACAACGTAAACAAGGTTCCTGAATGACGAAGTTTCATTAAAATATTTGTCCTCAGCTTGTTCATTTCACGGCCTTTACATTTTTCATATCAGCGGCATGCATTGCTTTGCTGGTTTTGAACTGATATAGTTCTAAAGTTCATGTGATATTTTCTTTACTTATTAAATAGACAAAAACATGGAAGCATTGATATCGGTTATTTTGGGCATAATTTTTGGGACATACGAGCGTATTCTTTTATGAAAAGATACATATTTTACTTGTCTTGACAGTGCATAGCATTCAAAAATTCGTTTGCAGCGTCTTTAGCAATGGCAATGCAGTTATTAACATATTTGATCCCTGGACAAATTTTATGAGGAGGAGGCCGAGCTGCAATGTGAACCTCCCCGAACGAAATTTCTGGCTGCGCCACTACCCTGTACTACCATTGTGTTGGAATCTCAGCGCTGACGCCCGTTGTTGCAAATGGGTCGCAAGCCCCAAGGGTAGCGTTGGCCTGGCGGCCTGGGGCACAACTGGAAGCATCCGAAGGTCCCGGCAAACCATGAGTCGACTGGTAACAGAACAACTTGTTTATTCTAACATCGCAAAAGAGCGGGCGGTCAGGTCGACCGAAGTGGAGAGACGGGAGAGCACGTTACTCAACAGAAGAAATCGGAGCCTCTCCCTTGGCGTCCGGGGGCAGCTGCTCTTATACTCTCGGAGTTGAGGGCAAGAGGAAGGCCTCGTGACGAGACCACGTGACGGCGGGCACGGACAGACTGAGAGACACGTTGAGACGAGTGTAGTGACGCATCCGCCAAGCTGGCGCCTGTCAGACCTCCTCGCTTCACACTTGGGGAGCTCCTCTCCCCGGCTGCCGCGCTTTGACAAGCGTGGGCACACACACACACACGCACACACAAAGACACGTGGCACTGAAACACGCCTGGACGCGCTTGGCGGGGAGGCTTTGCGGGAGCTCCGAACGGGCCAAAATGTCCGCCGCTTTGAACGAAGCCCCGGCGTCCGTTGCATCTGCGCCGGCTATACCGCGCGTCGTAGGCGAAACGTAACAGACCGCCCCGCCGGGGGAAGGAGATCCCGATGGTCAGGGGACTGCATCCGCTGTCCGGAAGGATGTCGCTTGATGATGCTCATAACCGAAGTCGGTCGTCCTTCGGCGTTTCTTGAGCGCAGCGCACAGAGAAGGCCTCGTTCTCTCGTTCAGGTTCACACAGGACACTGCAAAGTGACTTCGGGAGATTTGACATTTTTGTTCTCGTTCCCGGCAAGCGTTAGAACTACGCCGAAACTCAACCGCTCAGTCGGCAAGCACGGCACAACCCTCACTAAGCCCTGCCAGGCTCTTTCCCCTTTTATACTACTGCCTAGTTCCTTACAGTAGTTTAGCAGCACTCAGAATGCGTCCACAAATCGGAAAATTGCACTAGAAAGCACATCATCACTTTGAAACACTACACAAAAGCAATATGTTAAAAATCCTGCCTCAGGAAGAAAAACATCAGTAACAAACAATTTTGAGGCTGATTCCCATGTTAGGGGCTTCGACTTAAGCCATCGGCGTTACCGTTGAGACTCCCCTTTTTGTAACGCACCTCAAAGGAATATTGTTGCAAAGCGAGGCTCCAGCGCAGGAGGCGGCCATTTTTGGGAGAGATGGTCTGCAGCCATTGGAGAGGGCAGTGATCCGTCTCAATGATAAACCTCGAGCCGGCTAGGTAGCATGACAATTTCTGAACGGCCCACACGATACACGCACACTCTTTCTCGGTGGCGCTGTACGCCTGCTCACGACTGGTCAGCTTACGACTAGCATACAGGACGGGGTGTTCTACTTCTCCATTTTCCCGTTGGCACAGTACAACGCCCATGCCTCGCTCACTAGCATCGCACTGAACAACGAACCCTTTTGTGTAGTCGGGCGATCGTAGCACAGGCTGGCTTGTTAGGGCGCTCTTTAGGGCGCTAAAAGCTCTTTCCTTTGTCTCGTCCCAGACGACTGTTTGCGGCTCTGTCTTTCTTAGAGCATCCGTCAGGGGAGCCGCGATATCAGAGTACCTGGGGATGTACCTCTGATAGTAGCCGGCGACACCTAAGAACGACCGAATATCGGTCTTCGTGCGCGGTTGCGGGAAGTCTCGCACAGCGGCCACCTTTATTTCAGAGGGGCGGCAACGACCCCGACCAATCACGTGACCGAGGTAGACAACCTCGGCCTGTGCTAACTGGCACTTGGGAGCCTTGACTGTCAAGCCCGCATCGCGCAGGCGGGTTAGCACTGCCCGCAAGTGGGCCATATGCTCAGGCCAGGATGCGGAGAATATCGCTACGTCGTCTAGATACGGTAAAGCGAATTCTTGCTGTGCCCGCAACACTTTATCCATGAGGCTTGAAAAGCAGTATGGCGTGTTCTTCAAACCAAAACTCAAAACTTTAGGACGGAATGTCCCCATTGGTGAAATGAACGCCGCATACCTACTAGCCTCTTCTGTTCTTTACGTTCGCGCTCATCTTTCTCTTTCTGTTCTTTAAGTTCGCGCTCCTGTTTCTCTTTTTGCTCTTTAAGGTCGCGCTCCTGTCTTTTTGCCCTCTCCTCAATGGTCTCAAGGCATTCCGACAGCTCGTCATCCTCAGCTTCTAACTCAAGAATAGCCCTCAGCAGTTCAGGTTTTCTGAGTTTGTCTGAGACATCCAGACCCAACTCTCTTGCAAGCTCCAGCAATTTCGGTTTGCGCAATGACTTCAAATCCATGGCTGCTCTGAATGCTGCTTTCTCTACTGCCTACTATTGTCTTGCTGCAAACTAGCCCGGCAGCAACGACAACCACAATTACCAGCTCTGTTTCTGACACTAACAAAAGCCTGGCAAAACTCAGAAGAAGAAAGTCCCGCACTCACCAAACCTCGCAGCCAAGAATTCAGCGCAGTCGTTCCGCTGCAGGCAACCAGTCATCACACAGGGCTCGTTGCACTGCTCCCGGATGGTCGTTGTGCTGCTCAGCATACAGTCAACTGCATATCTTCGCTGCTGGCCTCCGTTGTCGCGATCTCACCGCTGGCAGACAGTTGTTGTAATCGCACCGCTGGCACGAGTTGTTGTAATCTCAGTGCTGACGCCCGTTGTTGCAAATGGGTCGCAAGCCCCAAGGGTAGCGTTGGCCTGGCGGCCTGGGGCACAACTGGAAGCATCCGAAGGTCCCGGCAAAGCATGAGTCGACTGGTAACAGAACAACTTGTTTATTCTAACATCGCAAAAGAGCGGGCGGTCAGGTCGACCGAAGTGGAGAGACGGGAGAGCACGTTACTCAACAGAAGAAATCGGAGCCTCTCCCTTGGCGTCCGGGGGCAGCTGTTCTTATACTCTCGGAGTTGAGGGCAAGAGGAAGGCCTCGTGACGAGACCACGTGACGGCGGGCACGGACAGACTGAGAGACACGTTGAGACGAGTGTAGTGACGCATCCGCCAAGCTGGCGCCTGTCAGACCTCCTCGCTTCACACTTGGGGAGCTCCTCTCCCCGGCTGCCGCGCTTTGACAAGCGTGGGCACACACACACACACGCACACACGAAGACACGTGGCACTGAAACACGCCTGGACGCGCTTGGCGGGGAGGCTTTGCGGGAGCTCCGAACGGGCCAAAATGTCCGCCGCTTTGAACGAAGCCCCGGCGTCCGTTGCATCCGCGCCGGCTATACCGCACGTCATAGGCGAAACGTAACAATTCCAATGGTGGTCATGTCGGTGTCAGACCACCTGCTGTGCCCTCTCTCCAAGTGCATCCTCCACATGGTGGTGCTCTCTTAGCCTCTAGCAGGCAATGCATAAATGGAACATAGTGTTGTCATAATTGTTGCTAAAGAGAAAAACGGTCCGAATAATGCACCAGACAAGCACATTTATGTGATAAATTCATTTGCCAATGATGTGCAGTGATGTGCAACGATGTGCAGTGCACGGTATCTGCTTGAAGACGTGGGAAGGAAAAATGCGGATTCAGTGCTGAGAGATTGTTGTTGAAGGTGATGGGAAAGAACTGGCAGCAAAATTTAGCTTCCATCTACTCTGTCGTCTGTAGCTTGCACTTTCTTCCAAGTGACTGTCAGGAGTACATAAAGCAGCACGTGTGAAAAAAAAGAATGTGCTGTACCGAGCTGGGCTGTGTTGGGCTGGGCTGAGCAAGGCAATAATACATTGCACAATTTTCGCTTGTGGGGCACCATGCTCATTTGATACTACTATATTTGATGCTTCTGTACCTTTCTAATTGAAGCAGGTAAAATGGTGTATTCATTACCAGGTTTCTCTTTAAGAGATAGCTATGCATACATTGAAAAAAATATGCAACTTACGTGTTTTTAACCTGTAAAATATGCTGAGCATATCAGAATTATTCACAGACTAAAAGTTAAAAATGAAAGACTTGTGTTTGGAGCACCAGCACAATGGATTCTTAGTTTACCCTCATTGCTGACAGTGTAAAAAAATGCTGTGGAGATCAGAACAAAGTTCTTCCATAGTAGTCTAGTATAGTATTCCGCCATGCTTGTTGCCAACCATGGAGAAAGAAAAGTGTAGGAGAGGCCCCGGCCAGCACGGATGTGTTGGAGAGAGTGTCGTGGAAGTCACATGCTGTTTTTCACAAAGGTGTACTGGGACTGGTACCCCAAACGTCAACATTGCCATAGCAACTGCACTCCTGGAGTTCTTGCTGCTGCTCTTGGCCTCTGAAAACCCTGAAAAGTGAGATAGGAGGAGATAAGCACATTCTGTTCACAAGACAAGCTGACATTGGAGTGTGGTGTGTAAGCTTGAAAGTTGTGTTTAGGGTCTATGAGCGTAAGTGTCAGCCAGCAACAGACACACTCAAGCAATCACGGTGCATATCTTCGTCTTCTTCAATGTGCCACGCTAAAGTACAGAAGCATGCCTGCTTCATAAGAACTGTTACAGAAGTTTCATAGGCTTCGTTCTGATCTGCATCGGCAGCACACACTTTCGGCGACTCGTAGCAGTGCAAATTCGAAGCTCTTGTCTTTCTGCTCCAGCGAGCTGATTGGAGGTTGAAAGGGGGATGGCACACCAACATGGCTGCTCTTCCGGCTTCAAAAACGTGACATCAGGTCCTCTCCTATTTTGTTTCTTTCCTCCATATTGCCAACCATCAGCCATTGGCCAAGTCCCATGGGGTACTCCATTAGTAGGGTTGCCATACCTGCAGTGGTTGCTCAGTGGCTATGGTGTTGGGCTGCTGAGCACGAGGTCGCGGGATCGAATCCCGGCCACGGCGGCCGCATTTCGATGGGGGCGAAATGCGAAGACACCGGTGTACTTACATTTAGGTGCACGTTAAAGAACCCCAGGTGGTCAAAATTTCCGGAGCCCTCAACTACGGCGTGCCTCATAATCAGAAAGGGGTTTTGGCACGTCAAAGCCCATAATTTAATTTTTAGGATTGCCAGGCCTTCAGGAGAAAAAGTCGCCAAAAATTCTGAAAAGTAGCCAAGAAAGTCGCCAACAACGGCAAAAGCTTAAATGGGTAGCCAAAAGAAGTAGCCATGGTGCGACAAACCAACACTTTCCAATTTTTGATGCGAAAATGAAGGAGAAGAAAACGAAAAAGACCTCTAGTTTCCTGAGCCCTGATGGCAAACAAAAATAACAGAACAAAAGAAATGTTACCACATATTGTGTCATAATTTACTATAATGACCAGCTGACATTCTTTGATAATTTTCACCACCCACTTTCGTGCTTTTTTGTAGCCAAAGGCAGTTAGCCAGTTTCAGTACAATAAACTCGCTTCATGCTGTCCTTGCACCACTATGACTTCACTTCAAACATTCCCATGCGAACTGTATGACTTCGCACACTTCTCTCCCTGGTACGTAGTTGTATACGTAGTCACATAGACATTGACATCTGTAGTGTCATGGCTGCCATGACACGACTTTGGTTGTTGCAGTCGTTTCTGGCGTCAAGAACCATAGTCTTCAAGATTCTCTGTAAAGGTAACCATCACTGGGGGTAATATTAGGACACCACCTTTTGCACCGGACAGGCCGCCATTGGAATATGAACCTGGCAACGTTTAACGCTAGAACGTTATCTAGTGAGGCGAGTCTAGCAGTGCTATTGGAGGAATTAGAGGGCAGTAAATGGGATATAATAGGGCTCAGTGAAGTTAGGAGGCCAAAAGAAGCATATACAGTGCTAAAAAGCGGGCACGTCCTGTGCTACCGGGGCTTACCGGAGAGACGAGAACTAGGAGTCGGATTCCTGATTAATAAGAACATAGCTGGTAACATACAGGAATTCTATAGCATTAACGAGAGGGTGGCAGGTCTTGTTGTGAAACTTAATAAGAGGTACAAAATGAAGGTTATACAGGTCTACGCCCCTACATACAGTCATGATGACCAGGAAGTCGAAAGCTTCTATGAAGACGTGGAATCTGCGATGGGTAAAGTCAAAACAAAATACAGTATACTGATGGGCGACTTCAATGCCAAGGTAGGCAAGAAGCAGGCTGGAGACAAGGCAGTGGGGGAATATGGCATAGGCACTAGGAATAGCAGGGGAGAGTTATTAGTAGAGTTTGCGGAACAGAATAATATGCGGATAATGAATACCTTCTTCCGCAAGCGAGATAGCCGAAAGTGGACGTGGAGGAGCCCGAATGGCGAGACTAGAAATGAAATAGACTTCATACTCTGCGCTAACCCTGGCATCATACAAGATGTGGACGTGCTCAGCAAGGTGCGCTGCAGTGACCATAGGATGGTAAGAACTCGAATTAGCCTAGACCTGAGGAGGGAACGGAAGAAACTGGTGCATAAGAAGCCGATCAATGAGTTAGCGGTAAGAGGGAAAATAGAGGAATTCCAGATCAAGCTACAGAACAGGTATTCGGCTTTAACTCAGGAAGAGGACCTTAGTGTTGAAGCAATGAACGACAATCTTGTGGGCATCATTAAGGAGTGTGCAATAGAAGTGGGTGGTAACTCCGTTAGACAGGATACCAGTAAGCTATCGCAGGAGACGAAAGATCTGATCAAGAAACGCCAATGTATGAAAGCCTCTAACCCTACAGCTAGAATAGAACTGGCAGAACTTTCGAAGTTAATCAACAAGCGTAAGACAGCTGACATAAGGAAGTATAATATGGATAGAATTGAACATGCTCTCAGGAATGGAGGAAGCCTAAAAGCACTGAAGAAACTAGGAATTGGCAAGAATCAGATGTATGCGTTAAGAGACAAAGCCGGCAATATCATTACTAATATGGATGAGATAGTTCAAGTGGCTGAGGAGTTCTATAGAGATTTATACAGTACCAGTGGCACCCACGACAATAATGGAAGAGAGAATAGTCTAGAGGAATTCGAAATCCCACAGGTAACACTGGAAGAAGTAAAGAAAGCCTTGGGGGCTATGCAAAGGGGGAAGGCAGCTGGGGAGGATCAGGTAACAGCAGATTTGTTAAAGGATGGTGGGCAGATTGTTCTAGAGAAACTGGCCACCCTGTATACGCAATGCCTCAGGACTTCGAACGTACCGGAATCTTGGAAAAACGCTAACATAATCCTAATCCATAAGAAAGGGGACGCCAAAGACTTGAAAAATTATAGACCGATCAGTTTACTGTCCGTTGCCTACAAAGTATTTACTAAGGTAATTGCAAATAGAATCAGGAACACCTTAGACTTCCGTCAACCAAAGGACCAGGCAGGATTCCGTAAAGGCTACTCAACAATAGACCATATTCACACTATCAATCAGGTGATAGAAAAATGTGCAGAATATAACCAACCTTTATATATAGCTTTCATTGATTACGAGAAAGCGTTTGATTCAGTCGAAACCTCAGCAGTCATGGAGGCATTGCGGAATCAGGGTGTAGACGAGCCGTATGTAAAAATACTGAAAGATATCTATAGCGGCTCCACAGCCACCATAGTCCTCCATAAAGAAAGCAACAAAATCCCAATAAAGAAAGGCGTCAGGCAGGGAGATACGATCTCTCCGATGCCATTCACAGCTTGTTTACAGGAGGTATTCAGAGACCTGGATTGGGAAGAATTGGGGATAAGAGTTAATGGAGAATACCTTAGTAACTTGCGATTCGCTGATGATATTGCCTTGCTTAGTAACTCAGGGGACCAACTGCAATGCATGCTCACTGACCTGGAGAAGCAAAGCCGAAGGGTGGGTCTAAAAATTAATCTGCAGAAAACTAAAGTAATGTTTAACAGTCTCGGAAGGGAACAGCAGTTTACAATAGGTAGTGAGGCACTGGAAGTGGTAAGGGAATACATCTACTTAGGACAGGTAGTGACTGCGGATCCGGATCATGAGACTGAAATAATCAGAAGAATAAGAATGGGCTGGGGTGCGTTTGGCAGGCATTCTCAGATCATGAACAGCAGGTTGCCATTATCCCTCAAGAGGAAAGTTTATAACAGCTGTGTCTTACCAGTACTCACGTACGGGGCAGAAACCTGGAGGCTTACGAAAAGGGTTCTACTTAAATTGAGGACGACGCAACGAGCTATGGAAAGAAGAATGATAGGTGTAACGTTAAGGGATAAGAAAAGAGTAGATTGGGTGAGGGAACAAACGCGAGTTAATGATATCTTAGTTGAAATCAAGAAAAAGAAATGGGCATGGGCAGGACACGTAATGAGGCGGGAAGATAACCGATGGTCATTAAGAGTTACGGAATGGATTCCAAGGGAAGGAAAGCGTAGCAGAGGGCGACAGAAAGTTAGGTGGGCGGATGAGATTAAGAAGTTTGCAGGGACAACATGGCCACAATTAGTACATGACCGGGGTTGTTGGAGAAGTATGGGAGAGGCCTTTGCCCTGCAGTGGGCGGAACCAGGCTGATGATGATGATGATGATGAATTCCTCTTACTTAGAGGGAGCTGCTTGGGCCTGTTGAATTACCAATTTATGACAGTCCCGGACTGCCCAAAACGTTGATTTCAGCCAACAAATACATATGAAACATCTCTGGCAGTCCTGGACAGCCCAAGACAAATCAAATAAGCCTACTGACCATATGGTGCCTATGATATATTTTCAGCTTCTGAATTTGTGTCTGGAGCTTGCAAGACACAAAAGCATGGGCTTCAAGATCTGGCATTATTCAAGATCTGGCAGTTTCTTCGAGGGGGCCATCGGGGGGAGTGTGATTCAGACACTACCTATACCAATTACCACTGCCAAAAGTAACCAGAAAGTAGCCAAGTTGCCAAGCACAATTGTCAGTTTCCAGGAGCTTCTAAAAGTAGCCAATTTGGTGGGAAATCGCTAAACCTGGCAACCCTGTCCATTAGCTTGGTACTTTGCCAGCTTTGTTCACGAATATTGGTCTATATTTCTTTGTCACAAATTAGGTCGATAACTCATGTTGGGTCACATTTTCATAAAAAGAAAAGGTCAACCTATATTCAAATAAGTATGGTAGTTGATTGGTGTTTCCATAATTAGCATAATTTCCCCAGTCAGACTAATTTCAGTGGAATGGTTACCACAAGTCTGCTTATTGCGAATGCTCGGATATTAAAAATGAATTCTGTGTGGCAGTCAGGCTTTTTATAAGTATGCTTGACTATATAAGCTGTCTTATGTCTGAAATATGAAATAGTGTTCTACGTTTCTGCAGGCCATTACTTATGTAAAACTCATGTGAATGATTTCGTATCGAGGTTAGCTTTTCTGTAGGGCTTTTTGTGGGAACATTGAAAATTACAGTGTGTCATACTTTTTATTGTCCATAAATAGTGCCTATGACTGGCATTGTGCATAAAATGCACTGCATAGTTCCATTTATGACTAGCACCATTTATGTTTAGTTATAGAATGGGCACAAGAAGTTGGGCCCTTTCATGTGGTTCTGTGAAACTGGGCTTTGATCATAACCTGTAATCTGCAGCTGTAATTTGTTAACAGGGGCAATGCAGAATCCTGGCCATGAAACAAATGCCCCGATACAACTCAGCCTATTAGGCAAACAGATCCCAAAGGTGACATTGTGCCGAATACTCGGATTCATCATAAACTGCAACAACAATGCTGACTGTAACGATATACAATATAAAAAAACTGCCGAAATCTCACACACCTAGTGCGATGGATCATCAGCAAAAAACAGACTTACAGAAGAACAAGCAACACAGCTCGTGACTGTGCTCGTGTACAGCAGGCTTCTGTATATCAACCCCCTAATGCTGACACAAACAGAAACTCGAAAACTGAAATCTTCACTCAACACCCTTCACAAGGATACCCTGAGTCTTCTGATATACACCTTACATCAGTGCCTTCAACACACGGGCCTCTTTCACACTCTTGCCCAATTAACACAACAACACTGAGACAGACAAGTAGCGTGCTTGTCTTGTATGGAGCAAAGATGCAACATCCTGAAACGAGCAGGGATCGCCCCTATCCAGCTGACACGAGTTAGTCAAAGCCCTCAGCTACCATGCAACATTGCATTTCCAAACATATCAAAACATATGATGCCACACCTGCATGATGGTCGACGTCAAGTGCAAGCAAAATTTCACCACAGAGACAGGAAATGCATCACAATATACACAGTCGCCACACGCTCTAACATGGGGTCATACGTGTGTGCAATGATGTGGGAGTTCCTTTGGTCGACTGGGCGCAGTCGTTGCTGTGCCTCCGGCTCCGGACTTATTCGCCATTGCCTACCCGTTGCCAACCATCAAGTCAATTGTGGGCAGCCTAGGTTCAGTGAAGTATTTCACGACTCTGGACGCTGCTAAGGGCTACTCTTAAAATTAGAGATGGAACCCGAGGACACAGCAAAGACAGCCTTCGCGTGCCATCATGGGCTTTTTCAATTTGAGCAAATGCCCTTTGGTCTGTGCAACGCCCCAGCCAAATTTCAGAGGCTAATGGATCGGGTTCTGGGCGATGCCAAATGGTCCCATGCCATGTGCTACCTCGACGACATTGTGATCTATTCAGAAATGTTTGAGGAGCACATACATCACGTTGGGGACATACTTGGGAGGCTCAGGTCAGCGGGCATGACGCTAAATCTGGCAAAGGCACAAGTGGTGCAAACTCGAGTCCACTTGTTGGGGTTCACCCTAGGAGGAGGCTCCATTGAGCCGAATTCGGTGAAGCTCCGGGCTCCCCTGGATTTTCCCGCCCCCAAAGACGTACGCAGCCTCCGCCGCTTCCTGGGAATGGCCAATTTCTAATGGTCATTTATTCCATCTTGTGCGAAACTCCAGGCACCGCTGACAAAGTTGTTGTGGAAGTCTGTGGAGTGGCGTTAGGAACCGGAGCAGGAGCAGCCATTCCGTGGCTTGTCCAGAGCCATCGCCGAGACAGTGCGCCTCAGATTGCCTGACCTGGCCAAGAAATTCTTCGTTCAAACTGACGCAAGTGATTTGGGATTGGGGGCTGTCCTCCTTCAGGAATTCGATGGTGTCCTGTGCCCTCTGACTTTTGCTAGTCAGGCGCTGCTCCCTGCGGAGAACTACTCCATGACGGAAAAGGAGCGCTTAGCGATTGTGTTTGCACTGAGGAGATTCGACGTCTATTTAGACGGCACGAAGTTCGTCATGCAGACAGATCACAGCGCGCTCAGCTGGCTCATGAGTCTTCGCGAACCTGTGGGTCGGCTGGCACGCTGGGCACTTCTAATACAGCACTACGACTTTTCGGTGCAGTACCGAAAGGGAACACGAACGTCATCGCATTTGCGCTTTCGTGTGCGCCGCTTCCCCACCCGGCTGATGCCGGAGGCGAGCCGCGGAAGACGAAAGCCGCCAACGCGCCCACCTGTGCGAGCGCTGAGGCGGCCCAGGAAGAGAGGGAGGCTGTCTTCGGGCCCCCGTCTATAGAGGTTTTTAGCGTTGTACAGCCAGGCGGTGATGAGAGTTCTCCCTCAGTGGGAGCAATAGTTGTACACAAGCCAAAGGGGAGCGTTGTGAATAGATCGCCCGGCACTGGTGGTAACTTAACCGTTCATGACTGTGCCTTTAATGAACACGATGTCACCGCGCATGATGTTCTCGCACGTGTGCACAAGGGGTTCTCCGCAGAAAGACAGCCGTGTACCGCAACACAGGAAAACGAGGCCTTTGCAGTATCTCCAAAAGGAAGTAATGGAACTGGCTCTCCTTTCTGGAGGGACCGCGATTATATTCAGCCGAAAAGAGCTTCTAAAGGCCCAGCAGGATTCATTTTGCAAGGAAATTGCTGGTAGAGTAGCGGAAATGGAGCGCCGTAACGTTGCTGGTGTTGCAACGAGTGCAGAATGACCCGGGACAGCTTGTATTGCTGGTACTTCTGAAGATTCCTACCTGCTGGACCACGATGGGCTCGTGCTGAGATATATCGCTACCGAGGATGAATCTATTGACCCATTTAAGGTGGGGATACCGAAAAGTCTGAGACGCGCGCTTTTGCGCTACGCTCACGATGAACCATTGGCTGGACACCTGAGTGGCTCGAAGGTCCTTACAAGACTCAGCCACACTGTCACCTGGCCCGGTGTGAAGCGCGACGTTTTCCGTTATTGCCGGACTTGCCACGTCTGTCAGGCGGTGAAATCTCGTGGTGGCCATCCGCCGGCTTTAATGAAGCCGATTGACAATCAGCGGCCTTGGCTATTTGCTGCCTGCGACTTAATTGGACCTTTTCCAAAGAGTAAGCAGGGCTTTCAGCACCTTTTGGTAGTGGTCGATCACTTTACAAAGTGGGTGGAGCTATTTCCGCTCCGCAAGGTGACGGCCCGGGCAGTGTTGGACAAGCTGATGGAGGTTTTCACGCGCTTTGGATTTCCAGAGCGTTTGATTACTGACAATGCGCTTTAATTCACTTCTAGGGTGTTTCGTGAGACGTGTACATCCCTTCAGATCGAGCATCGTCTCACATCGCCCTACCACGCCCAGTCCAACCTCACGGAACGCTTTAATTGTACTGTGAAGTCAATGCTCGCGACCTTTGCCAGGAGCCAAAATGATTGGGCAGACCACGTGAACGAATTTGCGTTCGCCATCCGGATGGCGCAAAACCGCTCAACAAGTTTCTCCCCCACTTTCCTCACTTTTGGCCGTGAACTGGCGAATCCGCTAACCATTGTTGCGCAGCGCCAAGCAGGGGTTGAGAATGCGCCAGGGGCCCTTTCCTCATACACAGCGCAGCTTATCTCCCGGCTTGCCTGCGCTTTCTCTAGAGCAAGGGACAGTTTGGGAGCCGCCCGAGCCCAGCAGAAGGCTCAGTATGACAAGAGTCATCTCGACGTCTGCTTTCAGGTCGGTGACTTGGTGCTTAAACGCAACCACGCTCTTAATGACACCAGCAAAGGGTTTTCCACAGCGTTGGCTTCTAAATGGCTGGGGCCTTACCGAGTGGAGAAACGACTTTCACCACTTGTGTATGAGCTGACGGATCCTCATACTGGGAAAACCAGGGGCCACGTTCACATTGCCAACTTGAAAGCCTACCATTGCAGACCAGTCGAGCCGACGCCGGAGCCCAGTGATCTGGGGTGTTCCGGGGAACAGAGTACGTCCGGTGTTTCCGACCGCTTTGGGCCGTCGCATCGATAGCCCCTCAGGCGATGACCACCATTGTGAAGTCGCCCTCGCGTTTCCAGGCCTTTCTGGTAAAAGAAACGCATTACTCCTGCTTTCTTCCTCTGCGAGCGAGTGCTTTCTTTTCTCTCGGGATTTCCCGTAAAGGGGCCAGCGCACCACGGTTCCAGTCCGCCCTAACTAGATGACAAAAAGACGCCTGTGCTTTCATTTGCCTTTTGTTCAGTGCTTGTTTTTCTTCTTCTTTGAATAATAGGTTTAGTCTCTTTCGTGTGCATAGCCTTGTTTTCAAAGTGCCCCGCTTCTTACCCCACATCGTCATTGTACGTAGCTGTAGAGGGGCGCTTGGTGCCCTCATTCTTTTGCTGTCTCATCTTTGAGAACTCACCACGTAAGTGTTCGGGAAGCGGGGGTGTGCGACCACGGGAGCGTCACATGAGGGGGAGGTATGAGACATTGGACGCCTCAGACATTGGCTTCCCTGTGCCTGAATCCGTTGCAAGCCCTAAGGGCGCGTGCCGCGGGTGCCTCTTGTGTGCGCGTGCAAAAGGGGACGAACACCATGTCATCCAGCTGGCTTCGCGACCCTCCATCCTGTGCCTCCCATCTCTTCTCACCCCTTCTTGGAAACAATTGCTGTCAGCATTTACTACTCTTGCTAGCGCTGCTGCTGCCGTCTGCCCCAGGACTGTCTTCCCGCAGTCATTCTCTTGACAGTCGCCTTCGTCGGTAGCTTGAGTTCTAGCACACTCACACTCAAGATGGACATGCCGTCTGCCCCCGTCGCGCCTTCGAGCCGCCGCCGCAACCGATGCCAACGCTGGGTTGCACAGCCAGGCGCTCCAGCCGCAAGGATACTCCCTGCTCCAACGACTGTCCCGCCCACCACAACTACAGAGACCAGTTCGAAAACACGGAGTGTGGCCACCTGGACGTGACAGGAGGGTGTATCGGCACCCCTCTGGTACGTGTCGGTGAAGGCCTGGTCCACGCAGCACGGAGTGGAGAGGAGCCAGCACCCCGTGCCCTATCTTTTTAAGGGGCACACGCTCACTCTAACAGAGGCAGCTGCAGACGGCGCCCACCTGCCCCTCCCTGCTGGTGCTGCTACCTGCGGGAAGTGGGGGACCCTTGTTATTCACCATAGCCAATACACCAGCCGGATGCACCCAGAGGAGAGGGGGAAGAGTGCGGCGGGAGATCCCCCGGTACCTTCTGGCACGGCGACGGCGCTGACCCCGCCCAGATTTGCAGCGCTCGTTCGGCAGGGGGCTCCAGACGATGAATAGGCAGCCCACAGAGAGCGACGGATTATCCCGCAGAAACAAACACATTCGAATGTGGTGGCTGCCGACCAAGTGCCCACGACAGCCTTGGAATGAGACATTCGGGACTGAGCGCTAAGGCTCTGGGGACATCTTGCCGTTTTATTTTCTAGGTGGGGTTCTTAAACCTTTTTTTTTATGTTTATTTGTGTGTGTGTGTGTGTGTGTGTGTGTGTGCGTGTGTTCGTGTAGCAAACAGTACATTTATTCTAGTGGTATTCTGGGGCAGTGCTTTATACCGTTCCCTTTGAGTTCTTTGGTTGTGCGCGATTTTCATTGGGTTTACTGTACGTGTTATATAATTATGTTATTAGTGTACCTGCCCTGATTTTAACGTTCTCATTTCTTTAATATGTGTTTAAGGGCTGGAACGGAGGCAGGAGGTTAGCCGTCCTTGCAATGTCTAATGGTGGCTGATACAGGGGACTTTACCTTTGTGTTACATGCCGCTGGCTTATTTCTCAGCTGGTAGGGACATTTAAGGGGAGAGTAATGTGGGAGTTCCTTTGGTCTACCGGGCACAGTCGTTGCTGTGACTCCGGCTCCGGACTTATTCGCTATTGCGCAGAACCCCCCCCCCAAATGCCTGCCCCTCCATGCTGCCCCTCGACGGCACGCCGTTTTCCCCGGGCGCCGCGGCTGCGTCCCGCGACGTCATGCTACGCGGCCCTCCGATTGGGTCGTGGGGCGTGACGTAGGGAAGAGGTCCCGACTGGGGAAGATCGCCGTGCGCGGGGGAATCGAGCTGCGGCAGGGACGAGCGCCGCTCACGAGAGGCAAGCGGCAAAGTAATGAGCGACCAGCTATTTGTGTCGCCAACGCCCCCGGCCTGTGGACGCTCACGTGCTTTGTCAGCTTGGGTAAGTGTGGCTTGCTGAGTGGTTCTGCGTTCCGCCCTTGCAGTAGTCGCAGGCACTCGGTGCGTCACATTCTGCGTGTCCGAACCATCGCTGACCAGTGTCGGTGACGGGAAGCGCTAGGTAGTGTTTGCGAACGCATTTCGGTCCGCGTGCGCAAGCCATTGTTCGACGCGGCGTGGAACCTGCCTTATCCCCCGTCATCGGGGGCCGCGGGCGCCGAGTGTGCTACGTGTCTTTGGGTGCAGTTTGGTACGTGCTGGCCATATTGTAATCAATAAACGCATTAACTGTCCTGGACGTCTTGTGTTCCTGGGAGAGCGCCCATACGTACGGCTAGAGCCGGCCAGGCCTTTCGGCTCGGTGCTCGAACCTACGGTGGGTCTATCGCCGCACGCCGTCGTTCTGCGTCGTGAAGCTCCACTTCTCGGGGGCCACTTGGCGACGACGTACGGGGAGACGTAGAGTGAGCCCACAATATAGACACCCGGACAGACAGCGCCAGTCATCCAAACAGCTGGGCCATTTTCCAACCCTCCCAACATAGCCACTCTGGAAAAACACACGATAATATATGCCATACAAGGAGCCTCTCTACTCACTGAGCATCAGTCCAGTAACATCAGCCTTTATACCGACTCTAGCAAAGCCATTCGCAACATACAACACCGACAATTGGAAACCCACCTACATAGCATCCTAATAGAATCCTGTAACTGCAACCCGAACAATACAATCACCCTGCTTTGGGTAGCTGGTCATGCTGGGATCGAAGGAAATGAGTTGGTTCATCAATGTGCCCGCGAAATTAACCTCCGGGCGCCTTTGATTCCCTCGCCAAATTTAACGATAGTGGAAGATGCCACCACGTACAATGAACAAATAGCTGAACACTGTTGTGCCATACTACGAGCAACACGTGGCGACGGGAGCTGCCATACTACATGCACCACGTGGCTACCACGAGGCGACGAGAGCTCCCGCTTCTCTGCGACGAATCAAGAATTCGACACGGCAGGCGACTTCATGAAGCGCCAACCCATCTCCGCGACGAATCAAGAATCCGACGCGGGCGAGGTCATCACCTTGCCCCGCCTGGTTCCTGCCGACGAGGGGCCGCTGAAGGGATTTAAGGGAGAACCGGCGCATTGTGAGGACAGAGAGTCGCTTGCAGCCGCCCAGTCTGTCTGATGCGCTCCTACTGCTTCCTGTACGCTATCATCCACTATCTGTAAATATTGTATAAAGTTTTTCGTTTCTTCTTCGTCTACGGAACGAGTCCGTCTTTCGTCCTCCACCCAGAAGTCACAACAACACTACAAGAAATCAGGAAAAACTGCACTATTCTACCCCAACCTCACCCTTCACTCAACACAGAACAAGGCATGCCCTTTGCAAAGTTCAAACGAACACTGTTCTCACCCCACTAATGCTCTTACAACTTCGGATGGCGTAACACAGCTCACTGCCCCAACTGTTCAGAGATAAGGGCAGATACAGAGCACATTCTGTACTCATGTAACACTACCATTGCCTCTTCTTATTTCCCTTACCCTTCCCCTTCTTCCTGGAGTGCTTGGCTTCACGGACTCGGCAGATCAATAATGGGCCTTAGTGTTGCCTTAAAGTTCTTTTTTTTTTTTTTCCTTCCTGCCTTCCTTCTGGCCACCCATTATAGTGAAATCAGCTGAAGATTGCTTGATCAAAAGCTCAACTGTTGCTTCATTTACAAGGTAAGGGGCTTTTGCGAAGAGGTTGGCTAGTGCGGTACATACCCTAAATGGTTAGCGGGAGTTTGAAGAACTCTTTCTCGCCCCCCCCCCCTTTTTTTTTCTTCTTTAAATTTCTTGCCCGGTGGATTTGCACCTGTCTTTACACTAGCTATTTTTCGACTACTGTTCTAGAATATCCCGTCTACATCGTGCAACGAACGGGCACGGCACTGCACCGCTTGCGTAAAAGCTTGTGCAAGGAGCTAGCAAGGTTGTCGGCATTGTAACTGCGCAACATCGTGCGTGCTCTGTGCTCGACAATGCAGCGAAGCACGCGGGCGGCGGCGGGGCACTATAGATTTGCGATGACGATAATAACGATCGAACGGGCGCCTCTCGCGCTCAAGGCCACATTTGGAGAGAGTGGGGGAAAAAAAAAAAAGGAAAGGCAGCTTGGCTGGTTTCAAATGGCGCCTGTCTTTCGCGCCTCGTTTCCCAACCCTCCAGCCAAGACACATGCCGGTGTCGCCTCGTATTGCGTCAGGGAGCGAGCGCGAGACTCGTGGCACCGCGGAGCGACGGAGGTACCGTGGAAGGGCAAAAAAGAAAAGAGAAATAATCAGTGTCTTTTGAGATCTCCCAAAAGCAGAAAAGGAAGCACGATGTAACGCCACAGAAGAGCGTGCTTGTTTGACTTCTTCGTTGACCCATCATAAACCTCCTAAAGGTGCAAGTGCATTTAGCATTAGCAGGACCACATTTCACAACGATCACTTTAGCAGAACAACCGGCAACTAGCTACGCGCCCTGCATTTTGCATTATGTCTGCGACGCGGCCTTTGTGCCCGTGTCTTATTCAGTGAGACCCCCGCACTTCCTGTTGATACTTGCACATACAGTCTTTATCAAAAGTTTAGGGGCCACTGTCCGAGCCACTATGTAAAGATGCTTCTGTTCGATTCTATTCTCTTTTTATCATGCACTGTTCACGACCGACCGATCGCGCAGATAGCGCAGGCGGAGCGCTATTCGGAGCACATGACGAAGCGCAAAAAGGAAGAGAATTAGAATAGAATCGTATTTATCACGGCCAAGGGCGCAGCTATAGCACATGCATGCGCCTGGCCGCACTCTGGAGCTCAGGAGAGTAAGCATTGAAAGACTCGGGTTCTACACTAGCCCATATGCCCATCCGAAAAGAAAAAAAAAATGACGTAGTGGACCATACTGTGTTTAGCCAAAGCTAGAGGTCTGCGCCGTGTCGGTTTCTACCGGCGGCGGCGGCGCCGGTAGGGTGGCGCGCCGGTTCATTCATCAGCGGCGGCGCACGGTCATTTTTGGTTGGTAGCGCGGCGTGGAAACCGAAACCACAAATTTAAAAAGCCGTTTCGCTACATCCTACTATGATAAACTGGTTGAAATTTTGGCCTTTCCACACTAAGGGCTGAGAGGACCGAACACAGAGGTGTTGAAAGTGAGAGAAATACAAAACGCTGCAAGTGTTGACTATATTGGCTTTTCGGCCAATATATTTAAAAAAGAGGCGTATATCTAAAAGCGTCTCTGTTGAGTGTGTTTGTGTATTCCTTTCTCCGCAATTATGCAGAGCCTTGCTCTTGCGTCGTAGTTACAGTTGTTTTCTTTTTTGCTATGCCTCGGTTTAAATGAGGTATTTTTCCCTTGAGCAAAGAGTCGGTGAATTCGTCTAGAATTGCCAAGCTAGCAACGGCGCATGTGACACTCTCTAGATATGTTAACCTTGCTTCCACTTGTTCTGAATGAGATTGTGTTTATACAATATGCTTTACGTAAAACAAAGCAGACCTGTTCTGTGACCAACTTTTGTGGGGTTTAGCCCTTACGAGGAAGCTTTAGCTCGGGTGCTCCTATCTAAATACATGTAAAAGGAGAATTCGTTTTTCTCGGCAACCACTGCACCAAATTTGACAGGATTTGCTGCATTTAAAAGAAAAGGTTAAAATCTAGTGACTGTTGGTTTCGAATTTTCGATTTAGGTCGTCAAATTTTTTATAAAAATTTGGCAAAAATCGAAAATTTTTAGAGAACGAAACTATCAAGTTTACAACTCCGTAACTCAGCAAGAAAAAATGATATCGCAATTATGTGAATTGTACCTGATAGCACATCTAAAGCGGACAAAATTGATATGTTACACATGAACCTCAAAAAATGGAGTATTGTGTAATTACAACTTTTGCAGAACCTTCGTAAACAACGTAACAAATTCACGTAAGATGTAAACTGACATATCAAATTTGTCCGCTTTGAATGGTCTAATGGATGTCGTTTACAGAATCGCGATATCTATTGTTGATGCAGAGCTATTAGCTTGTAAACTTCGTGCTTCTATTTTTTTCAAACGTCTGAATTTTTGAAAATCCTTTTAACAAAATTCAAGCCCTAAATCAAAATTCCGCTTCCAACAGTCACTAGAATTTAACTTTCTCTCTCAAATGCAACAAATTTAATTAAAATCGGTCCAGGCGTTATCTCAGAAAAACGTTTTTGCGTTTTTGCATGTACTTGAATAGGCCGCGTCGGAGTTGGGCCCGAGCTAAAGCTTCCTCTTAAGCTGTCAAACAATCAGCAGATGTTATAACGCAAATTCCCGACTGGACAGTAAGTGAAATCATTTGTTCTGAATATTATTCACCCTTTGCTTGTGTAACTTTTCTGATAACATTCTTTTTCCCTTAAGAAAAAAGAATCAAAGTACTTTTTTTTTTTTTTTTTTTTGCTGCAGCAGTTGAACCTTTTCTTTCAGCTGTGTTATGATACGGTAAAAAACAAATTTGCTCAATTTGTTCACTCGTCGCCCACACGTTGAATGAACGAAGTGCGGATTAGTAGAAATGCAGGCATTGCTCGGATGCACAATTATTTCCGAAAAAAAAAAAGTTATTTTTTAACGTGCACGTAAAACTGTTTTATAGTTCATTGCAGCTATCGGTGTCAGTTGCATTCAGCTTTTTGTATGAATGCTACAAAGATACAGCACCATGCAGTAGGCATGTAAGCATATTTTTTTACATGTAGAAAGGTAGAAAAACTCCTTCGAATGCAATGGCCGGAATATGCGTAAACTTCCAACCGACATCTTAAACGCATCGGGGCAAGAAATTTCTATCTTGTTACAAGTTGCATCTCACCTTGATGCCGCTGTCAGACATATCGCCGATTCTACCCGAAACTACAGTGCCCACGACCCTCAAACCGTGACACCGACGTACCGATCGAGGCCGCTGTTTCTTCTCGTTACGCCATATTACGCTTTTGGAGGTTTCGGAATCCCACGTTGCGCTGACTTGTGACGACACGCATGCGCAGATGCGTGGAGACCAGGGTTACTTTTGTTTGTATTGTGTTATTCATTGCTCCCCTGCTTGACATGATTCTATGTTTGAGACAGGCAAAATATTTAAGCAAGACAACAGAAAATCTCAAACGGAGCTGGATTCACTTAAAAAAATGAATCTTTATACCGATTTAAGTGGCACGCCGATCTTACCGACAAGAAACGTTGGCGGCGGCGGCGTTGCGCCGATGTCTCGGTGCAGACCTCTAGCCAAAGCCTTGTTCAGTTTGTTTTGATTGGACAACATTGGTATTGTGGATTCAGTTTGGGGTAATTCAGTTCCACTGTTGTCTATTAGCACATACTTGGGGCAAAGGAGTCACTACTTAGATTCATGTTGGTCAATTGGTTATTGAAGGGTTCGAGAAGCACCAATTGGAATATCTAATTACCAACTAAAATATATGTCGTGCACGTCAGTAGGCTCAAGGCCAACTACACTGCTTCCGAGTCCGGCCTTTAGTCGCTCCGGGACGGCACTTTTGCCGCCGGGGGTAGTGCTACGGAACAGTGAATGGCAGTTTGTTATTCATTTATTTATGTAGTGCACCCTCAGGGCCAAAGGCAGAGGGATAGTTACATTCAGTGAAAGAAGGAAGAAAAGATAACACTTACAGATGCATGAACACACCATGGCAATTCTCTTCGATCACATACCCACCGTTCACCACTCTACCATATCTCTCTGTCAGGTGCTGTATATATGTAAACAAAATTTGGTTGAGCAAGTGGTGCCAGTGGTTCAAGAGAAATTGGTAAAATTTCAAGGCAGGCTTCATAAAAAGCTTGATGCTTCCCCCCTTTGATCACACCTAACTACAAATCTCTTTTATTGAAGACTCGCATTAAAATTATGGCATTAGTATTATTATATAAACTATTTTGTTCTTTCACAAGGTTACTCATCCAGTGACTTCCAATGGGGTCTATTTAGGACCAACTGGCATTTCAAGCTTCAATGACGTCCATTTGGAACCAGTTGGGTCTTATTGAAAAACACAGTTGGACTAAATGGTTTTCTTTGACTGGGAAATGGCTTTGTTAAACAATGTATTGGTTAAGGAATTCTTGAAATTCTCTTGGTCAACTATGGTGGCAGCATATGAAGGAGGTGATGCCATTTTTTGGATGTATGCAATAGGAATGGCTGAAAGAAGGCATTAGTTCCACTTGATGGAATTCCAACTGTGTGATGATGATGTAGCCAAGGTGAAACACAGTGAGGGAAAATTAGTTTATCAGCAGAGAATGATGCATACGAAATATGTGATGAAAAAGGTACAGATAGGGCAACTTTATGAATGTGCATTAATGACAGTAGGCCGAGGCTAGATTTAAAGCTGCTTATGCCAGTAGTACTATTATAGCTAAATAGGATATGAAGCAACCAGAGTTGTCTTACATTATTTCTAATGAATATGTTAACTTTTCATGGTTTCGGTCCCACACTGATGCAGTATATTGAACTTTTAAACAGATTAGCAATGTATAAAGCAACTGTTCGAGCAACAAGGGTTCATGTGAAATGTTCTGTTGAAGGTGTCCCAGAGCTTTGTTAGCACAGTTATGTCAGTAGAGAGCTTTAGGTTAGGGGGACGCTAGCAGGCCCCAACGCTTGCGTCCCCCTAGTATGGTTCCCGCAGGGAGCCATATACAGTGACTTTAACTCTCTAGTAATGCGAGCAGCCCCTGGTTTTATAATGGGACTTGATATGGCATTTGTCTCAATTGGAAGTGATGCACACGAGCAGTGATGTAGAACAAAAGGGTAGTTAATAAAGATAGCATAATTAAAATGCATTGGTATGATCAATGGGGGGAGAGTCGGGTTTTCTTTATGTTACAATATCTTCCATAAAGTTTTGCTTTGAAACACTGGCACTGCTTGGCGACTCAAATTTAAACTCAAGTGAAATTGCATTTAGTTTGCAGTTTAGTTTAGTGGGTACCTCTTCGAAGGGACTTGCCATTGTGCATGTGTTGGTGCTCATGTAAGCTTCTAATATTTAGTGCCAAACGTTTTTCTTTTTCTATGACCTAGTGAAAATCACAAGCATCAAGGCAACAGTGCTCATGCGCAGTGCGCAGCAGCATGCATGGTCTCTTGCGTGCACCTGAAGCTCTCTCTGCAGGCTTTGCAGGACATTTTTGTGTGTTCTCGTGTGTCAACAAGAGCGCATTTTTCGATATGGCTCTTGTTGAGGATACGACTGTGACTTGTGGTTTTACTTCGTGGCGGCTGATAAAGGCTATGCAGTTTCAGAAGGTGGCATATGGTGGTGCTGAATAGCCCACTACCGGATGCTGCGCATGCAAGTCAGCAATCCCTTTCTCAACTTTTGTGTCTGGCTAACTATTGCCATTTCATGCATGCACTTTGCTACGTACGTACAACCTCGCACGTTGCCTACGTAGGTGGTTGCGGACGCCCAACTAAAGCTATGTAATAACAGGGCCAGCCATGACTTTTTAGCAGAGAAGGTATACAAGGGGGAAGAATCCTCGCTGTTTCACAGAGGGCCAGTGCATATCTCTTGTCTCCTCTTTCAGCGGAGCTTGCCTTTATGAAGGTTACAGCTGAGAGAAGTGCTACGGGAGATTTTGAAAATATTTTGCACTGTGAGATGAATCCACCAATTTGTTACATTGTTGCTGTGCATGTAGAAATGAGAAGCTGTGTCTGCATAAGCTGTGCCCTCTGAAACAGACCTATGGTACTTTTGGGCTCACAAAGTGGACCTAAGGCAGTTCATGATCATTATGAGCCTGATTAGGCCCCTTGTAGGACTGAAGTTTCTCCAGTCGCCATATGCCAACCACACCATCCTATACCTGCAAATTTTTCAACCACGTAAATTCACCTAATTCTGTTATACCCTGAGCAATGCTTCCGTTCTCTTAATATCCTCTTCCGCACAGTTGCACACAATTGTACTTCCAAAGACGGTGCGTTAAAAGCAATAGCACTGATGAAAATAATGATGTTTAAAATGTGTCGCAAACACCTTCAAACACTTCTTATTAGACCTGGACTTCAAGTTTGACCAATACGTATAAGTTGTTTTAGTAAAACAATGTGTTAAATCATATAAGTTGATTTAGTAAACAACAGTAGACTTCCAGATGTCAGTATCTCAGTATCAGTGTGTCATCATGTAGTTGGTTTACTTCTTTCATTGTATTTCACAATGTTTTACATGCAGCATATATATATTTCAAATGGCTTTCCAAGTATGCTAGGCATGAAATAGTTTATGTTCTCATGTCTATTGTTCATTTACAGTCCTCGCATGGAGTGCACATTCTGTAAACTTGTCAAAACTCACTGAGGAATTGAAAATCCTTAATTCATTCTGCATCCCTATGCTTTTTATGATTCTAAAGATGCAAGAAGCGTTGTGAAACTAAATTGCTGCTACTGCTGAGCTGCTGAACTAAACACCTGCTGCTGAGCTGCTGAGCATACTCAACACGTTCCAGCAGGACAATATTACTTACTGGAACCATTCACAATCCATGTGTATCACAGATCCAAGTAAGAAGGCCCAGAGTCTTTGAAAATTTCTTCTGCCTGCTTTTCGCTGCATCATGACATCTCCCTCTGTACGAGATGTTTATACCACCCTCCTACTGGATTCACTACGGTACTTGTAGCACAACACTATGCCTCAGTGTAGATTTCTGCAAACATTGAGCAGCAACCATTTCTTCACGATAGGCTCTGGGGGAAAACAGCTCTACATCCACAATATTGCATTGCATTTTGGCTGCAGTTGGCCACTGGCAGGTGCTGAGACAAATGAAGTCCTGCACAGGAATGAACTGCTGTTAATTTCATGCTTCAGTGTTCACATTCTCTGGAGGTAAAAAAGACAATCTTTGGCCATGCATCTAGGAATCCTTTGTCTATAGTAATGAACTTATGTCATGGCTCCTGCATCGAGTGTGTCCTGCTTTTCGATAGCTGCCAGCCAGTCATAAGCAAAAAATAAAGCAGATTTTTAGACATCCCAGACTTCTGCCCCATTCCATCCTTATTCGTGCAGTTAGGAGATTCAAGGTTGATTTAGTTTTCTAGTGTATAAAGTACTCCTTTTTACTACAAAGTGGTACTAAGTTGTGTTTGTACTCCATTCAAGACAAACACTCTTAGAAAGTAAAGCTACTTCTGAGATTTTAGAAAGCATTTGAAATGTGCCAATATTTGGATCTTTTGAACAAATCAGATATGAAGGCATTCAATTCACTGTTCAAAATTGAGAGGCAGCAATAATTTTGTTCAGTACTTCATGAATATCTTTCAAATATGCAAATGTGTGTAAGCCGAGATTAGCAACAAACAGAACAAGGTAAACAGCCATCATTACAAAACGTCAGCAGCTTCATATCATCAAGAAACAACCAAGACTTGTACTGCCTTATACAAGAAGCTCCAGGCGAACTGCAACTGCCAGTTATGCTGCACATAGGCTGTTCTTTCAGTAGCAGCAGTCATTGGGTCCACTATAGCAGGATAGCACCTTGAAATAACTGGAACTCAGATGAACAGCTGCACTTGAATTAAATTCTGGGGTTTTACGTACCAAAATCACAATATGATTATCAGGCATGCCATAGTGGGGGATTCTACATTAATTTTGACAGCCAGGGGATATTTAATGTGCTCCCAATGCATGGGACATGGGTGTATCTGTATTTCACCCACATAGAAATGCTACCACCGCAGCTAGGATTTGATCCTGCGACCTCATGCTTAGCAGTGAAATACCATAGCCGCCAAGCCACCACGGTGGGTGAACTCCACTTCACTTAGTCGCTGTGAAAACTCAAATACTTGGAGCTCTTTAATTTGTTTAACTGTCATGATCTGATTGATGCAGTCAGGCATGTGGCGTTTGCACTAATAGGAATGTGAAAGGTATCTACAACCTTGTCTGTTTCGGTTACTTGTAATAGGAACATGCATTTGTGTTCTTTGTGCTGAAGATTCATGTAAACTGATAAAGTGCACATTCATAATCAGAATTAAGTGCTTACAAATTTTAGTAATAGTACTGTAATTGGAAGCTCAAAATGGTTTGGAAGCTTTTCTGCTGTATTACTCTACATAACTTCCATGCCCTTGGGCCATGCTTAGTAACAATGCAGCAGTGTCTCGAGACATACTTTAATGCGTGTTAACTTTGAAGAAAAACAAAAACGATGCGTAGGCCATTCTATTTGAAAGTCTACTACAAATAAGTTTGAAGAATATTTTAAAAATATTCTAAATGTATTCAGCTCAGTACATGAATATTTGTTATTATGTGAAATTTGGTTCCAAAAATTTGCATTCATACTCGTAAAAATTGTGAAAGGTGCACTATGATTCACAGAAGCACACAGCTTGCGATTACTCTGCTGCTAAATGCTTAATTTCCATTTGGTAGATTTGCATTGAGCATACGTAAGTTGCCGAAACTCCAAATAAAGACAGTGTCTGATGGTATTTGCAATAGCTTTGTGTGTCTCGACATGCAGGAAAAAAGTCGCAAGGGCCTTCTGGATCGCGTACTGAGTGAAGACGAGTTGGTGGTGCGCTCACTTTTCTCCAAGGGATCTGACTTGGCTGCTTTCCATGGACTCTGGGTGAAGCTTGCTACTGGAGACTGGGGCACCTTGGCAGGCCCCTTTGGCCAAGGTGGCAAAGTGCGTGTGCGCATTTATGGTCAGTGCTTTGGTTGGCTTTTCAAGTCATGCTAAGAGCTATACATGTTCATGTTAGGGGGCACACAGTGAGAGGTAGAAAAAAAAAGAGAGAGGCCTTCGAAAATGTACTGAAATGCAAGCTTATTTTTTCTGGCGCTTTTATTTGTCGATAACACTTTAATTGTATTTCTGTACACAAATTGATGTTTTATCTACTGATGACCTTTAAAACCACCTGGCAAAGCCGCAGGCCAGTACAGAGTTGGGTGGTCGGACCAGCTACCGTGGAGGCCTTATGATAGGTTGCGTGATTTGCAGGTGAACCGTCTACAGAGCTGTGTGCCTTGCTACCGCGAGAGCGTGGTAAGCGCCCACCACAGCCCGCAGACCAAAAGCCCATCGAGGTGGCCCTCCAGTTTCGGAAGTATCTATTTGACACCAGCAGCAAGATGGTGCAGCCCAAAGTGCCATCTGGGCTTTACCAACCAAAATGACACCCAAGAAGCCTTTGTAAATAAATGCCAGTAAATGACAGTAAACGTGTACATCACTTTGTGGAAGGCACTTTTTCCATAGGTAAACACAGCTGCACAAGTATGCGATGGTTGACCGGGAGCTCCACCACTCACTTTCACTGAAGCACAACGGTGCTATTGAACACGCATTTGGCAGCCCGTCAGGCATCACAGGCACACTCACAGCTCAGATCTTAAAATGAGATGTCTTTCCATGCAGTGGCATCCAGAAGATACCCACAAAGAAAACTGAAGGCTTGAGGTAAAACTGAAGGCACTGCCTTAGAAGCAGTTGAAGCAGCGCACAAAAATGTTCTGCACCAAGCTGATCCTCCAGTGAAGAGTTTTTGTGTCCATCACCGCCTGCCACCAGCAGTGTACTGTTCTTCCACGACATGTCAGTCAGACACTGGTAGCAACCGTGCAGGCATGACAAGGCGGCTAAGGCAATGGTGAGCCAAGCCTGACGCAAGCAGCACAGAGATGGCAATCCATCCATTGTAGCGCATGATGATAAGCATCACCAAGAAGCCAAGAGTTAACTGTAGTGCATGAAGCAGCGTCTGTAGCAGCCGGAATTTGAGTCGTCCCCAGCGCTCTGCATCCATATGGCCATAAAGTAGGTTCACCTGCAAACAAACAATCACAAGTGTTGCACTGAACAGAATTCGTCATGGCACACTTGCTAAATTTTTCATATCACTGTAGAACCGGACTTAATTTACCTAGCTGTAATACCAAGAGTGATTATGCCACTGAAAAAGATGTGGTCTTTAAACTCCTTAAAAAACTCCTTAAATGTTGTGACAAATTCAAAAAAAATTTCAGAAGTCCAAATATCTGGCAAAAGTAATTTGTGTATTATTTTCTTGTAAAAACTGCAAGAAACTGAACACATACACATGTGTAAAAATTGCCAAAAATTCACAAGTTCACTTGTCAGAGGCACCAGAGAGCACTTTTTATGATGGCAAGTTATCTCATGCATGACAGTTAAGGGGTTGACGAACACTTGAGACGTTTGCCTGGCGACGCACCTAGAGCACTAGGTACAAATGATATGACTGACATATGACATGACATATACAAGCATAGATGTGAGCTAACTAATGTGCCTGGCCAAAGCCAAAGCATGCAAACCACTTGTGGTGCCATGCAGATATCCAAGTTCATTGCTTAACTCTAGGCACAACCTGTGGCATAAGTTCAATGCTGACTTGAGCACCACCTTGGAAGATGCGAAGCACTTACAAAAACATATCACATTATGCAGTTCACTGCTCACATTGCACACAATGAAAAATGGCTATGATGTCAAATGCAGTTTGAATGAGTAGTATGTAGTTTGCATAAGGATACGTTAAGCCAAATATAATGTAGGTGCATATGGTGCAAGCAGGCCTACATTAAACTGCATAACGGTAGGAAGAAGAGCCCCGATCCAAACACCCTTGTTGATTCATGTCAGCTATGTGCCCATAGCAGCCGCATATGCGAATCTGATATATGACGAAATATAGGCTTCTGTTGAAACGAGACTGTTTGAGAAAAAGATGACCATGCTCCGCTTGCTAGCTCCAGGTGCTGCACATGACTGCAAAATGTGGCTGAGATATTCACAGCAGCATATGCTATTCATGGACTGTGTTTTTTCACCAAGCCCAAGGGGTGGTTCAGGACCCCTTTACCACAAGGGCTGCCATGTGCTTGCGCACATGTCAAAGTCTGCTAAAACACAGCGTGATTTAAGCCCCCTTTACCACGGAGTAAAACAGACAGGAGTGCCAACTCGCCTGATAAGGCGTTACCTGTAGTGTCGAGCACGAGGGTGATTTTGTGAAGAGGATCATAGATGGCGCTGTATTTAATTGCCCTCAAGCGGAAAGTCGGAGAGGCTAAAATAATCTCGTCGGTGGTGGCAATGGAAAAGAAACCTGCCATGAGTAACTACCTAAGAGGAAAAAATGAAATCGGGAAAGAAAGAATTTATGATAACTCAAAGGGAAGCTCATTACTTTGCAAAGCAAGAACGGGATGCCTTAGAACGCGCATCTATAAAGTGAGATATAAGAATCAAGAAGAAGCATGTGCTTGGGGGGCTGCGGTAAAGCTATCGAAACGATGGAGCATGTTTTATTATAATGTGAAGATGTCTGCCCAGCAGTCTATTCAGGCACCACTGGTTTCCTTGAAGCCCTTGGGTTCAGTGAGAGCAGTGAAAAAGTAAACATGTCCGCAATAGAGATTAGTAACAGGCGATTGGAAGATTGGTGGAAGAAAAGTAGGGAAATGACAAAAAACGGAGACGTACAAAAGCAAAGTTCACAATAGTGGATCAGAAAATTTGGTTGTGGGAGTTCATAGTATTTTTATTTTTTTATTTTTTAACCTAGGTAGGACATTAGGCAGTATAATAGCAAGAGCTTGGTGGCACAACCCACCGCCCCGTTCCAGAGGGGACGCTCATAAAATCCATCCATCCATCCTCATCTTCAGCAGTGTTGGCGGTGACCAGTGGCAGCGGTTTGTCTCTCGGTTTGTCTACTCATATACCCAATTTAAGTGCACCCTTTACTGTTTCCGATAATTTTCATCTAGTTAACGGGGAACAAGACGGCTGGCGATGACACCATAGCTCTGAAAATTCTAAAGGCAAACATTGATGTCCTGTGCAGTCCGTTGCGCCACATATTTAACCATGCATTTTCTTCTAAGAATTATTCTAACATACTTAAGTCTGCTAAAGTAATCCCAGTATACAAATCTGGTGACAGGAACCTCCCTGACAACTACAGACCGATATCTGTCCTGAGTTGTACCAACACCACATTCGAAAAATTAATTGCGTCACAATTAAAGCACTTCCTGCACAATCGTAACATTCTTTGTCCCCAGCAGCATGGTTTTGTTGCTAGCAGGTACACTTCTACTGCTGTTTCGATGCTTTCGCAACATATTAATTCTGCACTGCATGAAAACAACATAGTAATAGTAGTATTGTTAGACGTTAAGAAAGCATTTGATGCAGTTAGTCATTCCATTTTACTAGAAAAAATGCATGGCTATGGAATCACAGATAACTCACTTGATTTATTTTCCAGTTATCTATCGGCGTGTAAGCAAAAGGTTGTCATTGATCACATTAATTCATCGTACAGCAATATTAACTGCGGGGTACCACAGGGATCAGCGTCGGCGTCCCTTGTAACCAAGCGAACGAGCACAACAAAGGATGAAAAAGCGAGCGCGGAGCGCAGCGGCGGATGAAAGACGGCAATAGCGAAGAGAGCGCGAGGAGGAAAGCGGAGGAGAGTGCAGCGGACCAATGAGGCGGAAAGCGGAGGAGGAGGGTATGGCGGAAGTGTGAGAAAAGCGTAGTGCCGCGCAAGACGGGGTCTGCGGCGAAGATGGCTACGAGATGAGGCCAGAGTAGCGCGCGTCGTCTGTTCGCTGATGACGCCACCGATACCATACATGGAAACAAAGCGCTGCATGAGCGGAGGCGGCAGCTGCTGTGAATCGCGCCCACGCGTCACCCACGCGCTGCCTCTCGCGATCTCCCGATTAGCGAGGCATGTGCTCCATGTGCGACGTGCCGCACGAGACAGATCGTCCGCGTCAGCCAACACAGCGAAATGAAAACACGTATAAAGCTGCGCTCATATTTCGCACTAGGGAGTATCGTAATCGTCGGTGAATTTTTTTTTTATTATTCGCATTTCGCGCGTTCGTCGATAGCATCCGTGGTCGCGTCTTTTCCAGTCGCATTTGCGAACATCGCGTTTCACAGGGCGACTCGGGCAACAAAGCTCGCGTGCCACACATTTTTTGCTGCTTATGGGGCTTTCGACGTGATCAATTCGTGTTTTGATCGCAAGTCGGCGTGTAACTTTATTACCCGCACCGAGGGAAGAGCGAAAAAGAAGAGAGTGCCTCGGAAAGCTAAGGAAAAAGAGGCTTTAAAAAAATCATGCAGAAAATCCACTGGAGTTGTTAAGTATGCGTAAGCATTGTGCCACTTGCTCATCACCACGCAACCCGGTATCATTATTGACCTTATCAAACTTGATCCGACCAGTATAAACACATATTAACCCTTGTCGGTCGTTACCAACCTTATCGGACATACGACCCTTATCAGTCGTTATCAGCATTATCGGACATGATCGCCCCTTATCGTCTTTTCAGTCCTTATCAACCCTTATTGGTTCTTATCAGAATTGCTCCGACCATTCTAAGCCCTTATCGCTCTTTAGCACCTTTCCATCCCCGTCGAATCATTATCAATCGTGATGAGACCCATTTAATACTCATCACTCCTTATCAACTCGTTGACTGCTTATCTGTCTGTTGCGCGAAGCAAAGGGCATGCGCCCTGAGAGATCGGTGGTATTTCGGTCGTTGAAGTAACGCCCGAATGGAAGGCGCATCCTGCGACCACCGAAACGCATCGGGGATGTGGCATGTTTGCCATTAAATTTTCGCAAAATCTGAATTTTCCTAAAGTCTACAATGCTGCAAGTCGGGTCTAGATGTGGTCCTAGAGATGGCTTTTATTCCACCATCACCAAATCATTCAAGAAAGCCTTCATGGAAACTGTTCTCCTTTGACATTTGCTTTGTACCGCTGGTGCAACACATTCATATGGTTCAGATATATTCACCTTCTGCAAGCGTGGGTGTTGAACACAGTGGTTAACACACTCGGCTTCAGTGCGTGGGGTCGTATGTTTGAAACTCATTACCACCAACTCCAGTGGAGTTTCTGCGTGATGTTTTTATACGTTACTTTAGTTATAGTGATTCGTCTTGCATGACTGACAGGTTTCCTCGTTGGGTAGGCTAGAAATGCTTAGGCATTTAAAAGAAAATAGTAAAGAAAAAATTCATCAGCCCTTCCACTCTGTGAAGAAGGACGAGCAGCAAAGCTGTGGTATGTTCTCCCTCAATCGATACATCTATGTATATACCGGGTGTTTTAGCGAAGACTCAAACATTTTTCTAGGTTGCCTGGTAGATAGCACAATTCTAGTTGATGAGGTGGTCTACTCAAAGAGGCGGGCATTTTTGCAAAAAAAAAAAGAAATTGGAATGCATACTCGACTAATTAACAGAAATTCACTAATTAAGTTTCTAACTAATTAGCTTATGACCGATATTGTAATTTACAAATTCTAGCCGTGGAGTTCGCAAGGCGGATCCGCTTGAAATGAATTATCAGTATGACAACAATTTCGAGATATTAATTCCCGAACTTTGCGGAGAAATGCATTGGCGTTCCACTTGCTTTCTTAACAAAACATCGTTTCATGCATTGAAGCACAAAAGTGACTGGAACGCCAAAATGTATATCTCCGCAAAGTTCGGGAATTAATATCTTGAAACTGGTGTCATACTGAGAATTCGTTCCAAGTGGATCCGCCTTGCGAACTCCACGGCTAGAATTGGTAAATTGCAATAACGGCCATAAGGTAATCAGTTAGAAACTTAATTAGTGTGAAGTTCTGTTAATTAGGCGATTATGCATTCTAATTTTTTTGTGGAAGTAATGTCCGCCTCTTCGAGTAGACCAGCTCATCAACTAGAATTGTTCTAACTACCAGGCAACCTTTAAAAAAATTTGAAAGTCTTCGCTGAAACGCGTCCGGCCCATACGAGAGCCCCGTGGAAACTGCCGATAACGTCGCCTAGCCGACTATAACGCAACCACAGCAAACAACGCCCACTGGTAGCAACAGTGTGTATAGGACACAGGTCGCCGTTAAAGCGAAACCCGACGCGAGCGACGATATGCGTTGACCGGGGCGCAACCAAAGGATTGCACGAAACAAAACACGTTTGTTTGTAATTTTCGATTGAGCATATTTTCCTAGTTAACCAGCTGAATGAAAACTGGAAGGACTAGAGTTTTATTAAAACAAACATGGGGCTGTCCGTTTCCCTCCCGTAGAAGGCCATATATTGACAGCAGACGGGAATTCCACAATATTCACAACTTCACTGTGAGCTACGTAATTATGAAAAGTAGATGAAACTCGGCGTAATGTTAGTCATCTTAGCGGCTAATTGTCAGATAATTTGTTTCAGGATAATTTGGATAAAACAAGAGTTATAGCCGGAACGCACAGCGTTCCGGCTATAACTGTGCGTTGTTCTTTATGTCGCATGATACACTTCTTACAAACTTCTCTTACAGCGAACAGTTTCAGAGCCACAGATGAGTGGTAATAAACGAACTACCTCCGACTGTGCATGCAATACTCGACACGAAACCCAAAAAGGAAGTGAGGCGGTCGTTAAACTTCTTGCGTGAATGAAATTTCCGTGAAAGCTTTTCGCTTCTGGTTCGAGCAAGTTTTGTTGAACCGTTACAATGGTCTGATAATTTCAGATATTGAATGACGAACCCTGTCTTTATGACCGCTATGATGGTTACAGTATACAGTCCAACGTCTCTACACCTGTATAATAAAGGATTCCGCATGTCCCAGCCGAATTCCTAGCTTTCATATGTGTTGTGTACCACAGCGAAGATCACTACAACGAATTTACCCGTAAAACGAAGAAATGTAAGCGTCCCCGACGGCTGATTTGTTGCTTTACAACGTAGTGGCGCCGTCATCGTCCTGCTCAGCCGCCACTGAGCTGCGGTGCGCGTAGGGGACAGCGGTCGACACCACAACAATGACGGCGCGGGAGGGTCCCAACTCCGCAGTCGCTATGGTACACATCCTCTTCTCTCGACCCGTGCTAAAAAAAGCAACAGCCCATGCAGCGGGCCGCACGGCCGGACACATAGGCTGCAGTGACACATTCCGTCGGACGAAGAAAATTGCATGCTTTTTTTCACCAACTAAATCTCTTGAATTAATGTCAAATTCAAGCTTTCTTTTGCTTACTCTAGTCCTTTTGCTTACCCTCCTAAGCCTGTTCTATAGCGAGCGGTATATGATGCGCGACCTTCAACGAAGTGGCCTATAATACGAAGGATTTTGGACATCACAAGCACTTCGTTATAAAGGCGTTGCTTGACTGTGTCTGCCGACCCACGCACAATATGCATGATTGGGCTTTCCGAACACACAGTATATATGGCTGAAGAGTGCTTCTTATTCGGAATATCACTCTAGCTCACAAACGCCGCTTTGAAGTCAGCGCGCCGAACTCGCTTAGCGACTGCAGAAGTTGCATGCGTTGTTCCGAACATGGCAGGCAATACTTCATGCCAAAGGAGATGCTTCGAAAGCTACACTGCAAAGTCTGATATGTGATGGCCACATAATTTTTAAAATCAATTAGGAGCGAAAAATCCGGGTACGACTATTACCTGTATATTCCTACCGCCTCATCGGTACAACGGCGCTAGCTTATTTTCGCTTTCTTATCTGTGAAAATAACTGGGAATCTTGGCTAACTGAAAGTGACCCAAATAAAGCATACAATTCATTTTTCGATTCAATCGATTGCTACGACATAGCCTTCCCACAACATAGTGCTACAAAACGACAAAAAAAAATTAGAAAGCCGTGGATAGATGTGCTTTTCACAAAAATCAAAAATAGAGATAAAGTTTAGAACGACAGAAAGCTGAGCTAGTTGGTAAGGATTTATAATGCAAAAAAAGAGATGAGGCGTGCAGACAGGACACAAGAGTAGAGAAGTGGACAACACGAACGCCGACTATCAACTGAAGGGAGCACTGAGGCGAAAAAAGAAGACACAAAACTCATCTGCGCAAGCTCAGGAATGGTATCACCACGTGTCAGTCGGGTACATGTGCCGGTCTACGCGAGAGACAACTGTTAAGGCACTTAATCTCTTCCTTATGTAAAGTAATCGAAGGCTGACTCACGCATGCGCTTCCGCCTTTATAGATATGCCATGCCTCTACCATAAGACGCGTATCTTCATTCTTATGCCTTTACAATATTGCGCATTCATCTAACTATGGCGTGCAGTTACAATCTTGGCAATGTAGGGAAAGGTTAGAAGGCGATCCACCGGTTAACGACCTTTTATGTTCCATTAGCCTCTGATTGATACACCGTCCCGTTTGCCCTACGTAGAACTGGCCACAGCTAAGGAGAATTTTATAAATCACACCCATACGACGGTCAGTAAAACTGTTGTTCTTATTGTGCTTCACTGGACGAATATCTGTTCTTTTTTTGCCTTTTGCCTGCTCCTTCTTCCTCTGTACGGCAGCGCATATCTTACCTAGCTTATTGGGAACAGTGAAAGCAACATTAACATCATATCTACTTGCAACTTTTTTAAGCCTGTGCGACACTGAATGATTGTACGGAATAGCCACTACTCTTTTTTTGCTATTACTGCTTTCTGTAATCACGTCCGTCCCCCTCGAAACCGACTTCTTTAGGCGCTCAGCCACAGTGGCCACTGCTACACTAGGATAACCTGCTTTTAATAGGCGCCGGACCTGCGCATTAAAACTGGCGCTCATATTGTGCATGCAGGATCTGGTGAGAGAAGACTTAAGGCACGACACGGCAATTCCGTTTTTTACTACTTTGGAATGCTTGGATTGAAAGTTTAGCAACGGCTTCGAAGATCTTGGGGAGTACTGCCAACAAACGTGATTTTGTTCGAAGACCAAGGAAATGTCAAGAAACTGAATTACGCGTCGCTGAGGAAATTCCTTGGTAAACATTAATCCTCCTCCATAAAGATTAAATTGCTCACTTACCGAGGTAGCAGCGGAATCGAATTCTTCCCTATAGCAGAAAATCAGGTAATCATCAACGTAACGAAATATCTTGATAACGCTATCACCTAAGGCTTTCTAGAGTTGATCCGAGCAAATCAAGTTTTTTTTTTATTATAGATTACTCATCCATATAAAAAACACAGACTTCATGTTGTCAGCCTACCCACTTCTCCTTCTCGATACTCATTACGTAAACAAATCAGAACAATACTTACGCGTACTAACTATGGACGTCAGGATCTAAACTATCAAATAGCTAGGCTACTAAACATCGTTGAATAAAAAGTTGATTTTATGCACCTCATTTTAAACAATGTATAAAAACATTTCTCTTACATTCTCAAATTACTTATAAAATTATTTGGGCTAACATTTGTTATGCATTATGTATGTATGTTTTAGTCTGCACTGTAATGTGAATGTACATAGACACACAAAACAAAATTTTGAAATAGAATGTCTTGTCATGTAGTAATTATATAATGTAAAACTATAGCTTGTTTATTTGTATTTTCTACATCGTACTCACTCGTTCTTATGCTTTATTTGCTTTTTTCCTGCATTGATGTATCATGTATGCCGAACACTCTTACACTGTAAAAACAGTTGCACCCTTTGGGGCGTATATTTGCCACACAACAATAATCGTCATCTGTCTTGCCCGCATTTCCTTTCCTTAACGTTGCGAGCCCGGTACTTCCAAGTCACGAACGGCATGCGCGTTATCAGCATGACAGAGCATTCTCGACAGGAAAGTAGCGAGCGCAGCGTGTTCATGAAAGGAAATGCAAGCAAGTCAGATGACGATTATCGTTGTGTGGCAAAGATACACCCCAAAGGGTGCACGTTTGTTGAGTGTAGGAGCAAGAGACTCTGTCAGGCCATATGGCCTTTAGCTCTTTTTTCCTCTTTCTGTAACAAAGAAAGAAAAATAAACTTCAGGTTCAACGTAGATAAACTTTTTTTTTTTTCGTAAACGATTCTTTCTGAAATTTTGCCTGTTCGCCCTCACGATGCGAGACCACCGTCCAGACCCATACAGGCGGAGATATGAGAAACTTATAGTGCACCCAAGCGTATTTGCGTACCCAAAGCCCCACTCCATGCTTTTGTACGCCCGGCGATTTGCGTCCCACAAGGTTGCGTGGGCAAAATCTAAAATTCCCTAAGGACAACAACGACATGCAAGTAACGCAAGTTACGCAACTATATTCGACAGAGCTAAACTGGATTTCTTACCGCATAAACTTGTAAATATTCGCTTACTAATTAACAAGCATGGTGTCACGATTGCACAAGCAAACATGCATGCATCTCATAGCATGCATGCACGCTGTCAAAACGCTGGAGTGAGAAAGCACGGCAGCAGCAGCGAGCGAATTGACCTTCGTGCTGCCTCTCGCTTCAACGCGAAATAAGCGGCGAGAACAGAGCGCACACGAAGCTATTCAGCCCTGTACTCATGACACATCGCTTTCAATACAGGGCCTGGCGGCCGCGCCATACGCAGCCGCCGCCGGAGTAGAACAATCCCCCCCCCTACCCTCCCTGCATGCCTCCAGTGCCTCGCGCGCGACGGCAGACGGCGCACTTCCGCTCTGCTTTTCTCTCTTGCGCGCAGCAACGGCGCGCGGCGACGATGCCCTTGGACATTATACGGAACATCACGACGACGACGACGGCAGAAATCCGCCTGTATTGTCCATATAATTGCTATCGCAATAATTACTTTCATCAATGCGTTCACTGTTGATACGCAATCTTGGTGTACACAATTGTGTACGCAAGTCAAGCCTTCAACGGTTAAGCTTATTTTTAATAGCATACGTGTGCACAGTAATGCGTGTACGCTTAAAAACAAACACACAAATGCGATAAATGTAGATGTTTCTACAAACTAGCAGCCCACTTCCGCCTGAGCATGCGGATCGTCTGCTACAGCTGTGGCGATGTCAGCCGAAGGACGCGGAGGTGTGCTCAACTATAGGTGAAGGCGCCAGGAACATAAATGGTACTAGCTCTGTACAACGCTCGTATTCCACTGCATGTGTGTGCAAGGTGTAAGCTGCAGTCGTGTACGTTGTTGATGGCGCGAGCGCTGCACGTCAATGTCAACACAAAACTCCTTGGTAAAAACAGCCATTGAAAAGACGCTCTTAGCGGCAACCGCAGGTTACGCATTTGTCATAAAGCCAAATTTTGTTTAAAATTTTCCTAGAATGGTAGCAGAAGATATCCTAAGAAGCCGAGATATCGAAGAAGAAAAAAGCGCTGCAAAGGCAATTTAACTTGCCTTACATGTCTTTTTTTTTCTCCCTAATTCTTTTTTAAAGCGAAGCTTTCTTTGCCTTTTTCTTCGACTTTCCGCTGCTGCTGCTGCTGCTGCTGCTGCTGCTGCTGCTGCTGCTGCTGCTGTGGTCTTGCACGCCGCTAACGCCGGCCACGTCGGGAGGTTGTTGAGACGCATGCCACTAACGCCGGCCGCGTCGGGACGTGGTTGAGACGTGTGGCCATGCCAATTTTTTTTTCTCCCCAGTTCTTTTTTTAAAGCGAAGCTTTATTTGCCTCTTTGTTCGACTTTCCGCAGCCGAAGCCGCTGATTGCTGCTGCTGCTGTGGTCTTGCACGCCGCTAACGCCGGCCACGTCGGGGCGTAGTTGAGACGCATGCCACTAATGCCGGCCGCGTCGGGACATGGTTGAGACGTGGCCATGTCAATTTTTTTTCTCCCCAATTCTTTTTTATAGCGAAGCTTTCTTTGCCTTTTCTTCGACTTTCCGCTGCTGCTGCTGCTGCTGTGGTCTTGCACGCTGCTAACGCCGGCCACGTCAGGACGCGACTTTACAATTGCTATTAAGTACAGCGGGGCGTGGCACGTACTTGCCGAGGCGCCGGACGTTTGCGCGCATGCGCGAGCGAGAGCGGGTGCGAGAGAGAAAATGTGGGGGCTTTTGCTCCTTGAATATATGACTTTGCCTATAGGCACCGGCCACGGAGGAGTTTCTTAGCGCGTGTTCTATGCGGTTGTCCCTAGGCGTGCCGGCATTGCGGAGTGGGGTCGAGTTTGTTTACGCTCGGACGCTGGGTGCCGACGCGGTGAAAGAGGTGATAAGATCCCAGACGTTTTCGTGGCAGCGGTAGGGACCGTGAAAGAGGCCGATCCGCATACATTGAAAATCTAGCAGAGCGCCTTAGCAACCGCGGTTGAACGTGAGTGGCTGAAAGGGCGCCGGTGACGCTCGACGCCCCTGCAACCAATATAAGAATACGCCGCGGCCCCCTAACGCGTTTTACGCAAACTTAACCGAACGTTAACCTAAACTAACAGACCGAGACGCAAAGACACGGCGTAACCGCTATGAGAATGCGCCGCGCCACCCAAACGCCGTTTACGCTAAGCTAACCTAAAGCTAACCTAACTTAGCGTGGACGAGACGCAAAGCCAATAATCCTCGACCCCACTCCGCAATGCCGGCACGCCTAGGGACAAACGCATGCAACACGCGCAAAGGAACTTCTGCACCGTAGTGCCTAGGCAGAGTCAAATATTCAAGGAGCAAATGCCCCCTGATTTTCTCTCTCGCATCCGCTTTTACTCGCACCTGCGCAGAAACGACTCGCGCTTCAAGAAACGCCACGCCCCGCTGTACCTACTAGCAATTGTAAAATGTCGTCGGGATGATGTTGAGACGTGACCATGTCACAAAAACATAAAAGACATGCGCTGTCGGTGTTTTGTTTCATATCATTTGTTTATGGGCTGTCTTTCCCAAAATTCCGAGGAATAACTTTGTAAAGAATGTAAGACAAGGTATGCGCCACGTGGAGGACCTGCGCGGTTATGGTTCAGAATGATTATTCGCCAAGCGACGTCAGCGGCGTCGACACCGAACTTTCTGCTACATGAAGAACAGGCTACTCAGTGAAGGGACTTTGTCAGCGTCTCAACGAGAGGGGCTAATCACTCTCCTTTGTAAGGACGAGTCGAGAAGCTCCGATCTGAGAGCATGGCTTCCAATCACACTTCTGAACTGCGATTATAGGCTCATAGCAAAGTGCCTGTGTATGCGACTCAAGCCAGTACTCAAAACTGGTTTGGGTCCATACCAGGCATGTTGTGTCCAGGGGCGCTCCACTCAGCTTCACGGTTTAGCAGTGAGGGGCCTTCTCCTGTGGGCAAATACCAGGAAACTTCCAGGTATTCTTTGCTCCTTCGATCAGGAGAAGGCTTTCGATATCATTAGCCATAGGTACCTTTTCCGTGTTCTGGAAGAGGCTGGTTTTAGTGTGGGTTTTCGGCATATGGTCCAAGCTTTGTATTCTCGACCGACTTCTGCTGTTCTCACACGGGATCACGTTTCGGAGGCGTTCATTGTGGGACGTGGTGTATGGCAGGGGGACCCTCACTCACCTGCCCTCTACGTAGTCGCTTTTGAACCGCTTCTGCAGAGGTTGTCCTGTGACAGTAGAATTGGCAGGTTCCTACTCCCACCAGGTTCTCCTCCGGTTGCACTCTTTGCCTATGTGGATGACTTGTCCATTGTCGTACCGGACGAGGCATCTGCTTGCAGCGTCTTGGAGGTCATGGACAGTTACTGCAGGGCGAGCGGTGCAAGGTTGTATAGATCGAAAATTGCAGCCATGTACTTGAACTCCACTCCGTCCACTCCGCAGCCCGTTCATGGTCTCCCCGTGAAACGCGGTTGCGCATTCTAGGTTTCCAATTCGAACCAGACGGTCTCTCTACTGAAAACTGGCAACAGGCTAAGGAGAAGCTTGAAACCAGGATTCAGGGATTCAGCGCGTTGTCGTGCCCACTGACTGCTAGAGCAACAATTCTTCGCTCACTTCTATTTTCTTTCCTGACGTATGTGGCGTGTCTGTCTCCTGTTCCAAACCCGAACCAAGCTTATCTTGAAGAGGGTACTCTTTCGCTTCCTCTGTAAAGAGACAACTGGTTGTGTAGCTAGGCAGGTGCTCAAGTTGCCCAGGGATAAGGGAGGACTCGGAATTCCCGACCTGGGCGTCGTGGCTACTGCACTACACGTCATGTGGCCCCAGGTCGCTTTTAACTCGGATATGCTCCTAACTCAAAGCTTTACTTCCTTTTTTTCTTAGCACCCGACTCCGCTTGTTTTCGCAGAGCACATTTTCCCACTGTGTGCCTCGCTCAGGTTCCCCGTACACCATTTAAGCGGCGGCTGCCAATTCTCTTGTAAGCCTCCGCAAGGTTCACTCCGGCATCGACGTAGTTTCAACTCCAATCCAAGAACACTAGTCGATATCCTCACTTCAGGTCTCCCCCCGCATTGCCAAATGTACGATCTGTCCATCCACAGGCCAAACTGGAAGCTCATTACAGCCAGTTTCCTCGACGCTAGGCGAGCTACGTTCATGTACCGCCTGTCGCGAGGGTGCCTGTGGTTGAGTTACAGGCCCTTCACAGCCGTCCCGGCTCGTGGAGTGTCCCCCCTTTTGTGGCGGTCGTGATGACTAGGTTCATATCTTTACGCAGTGTTTGCTTCTGCAGCTCTTCTCCAAAGGATTGCTAGTATCTTTAAGCTCCCTAGTGCTCTATATCAGACTGTCCGATTTTTGCACCCTTTGCCTAAACAGGCGATCAACCAGTCCGTGCTTCTTCTCGCCGAGTGCTTATACCAAGTTTAGTTGGAACGCTGTGATGTAATTTTCGGGGGACGGGCGCCGGGTCTTCACGATGTGCTTGCGAAAGCACCGACGGAAGTCTGGTTCCATCTCACCCGGGAGCGGCATCGCTTGGGCGACAAGAAGTTTCTCGAAGTGTGGGCTCGTCCTGCCGTAATTTTTGATGAGTCAGGTGGAAATCTCTCCCTCCATTAAGTTATGATGCGTGCTCCTAAGGTTGCTCGACTCGGCCGTGTGTGCCAGTCGATCTACGGGGTATTGTTTGGCTCAGTGGAACCCATAGCCGGCACCGGTCGTGGCGCACATTCGTGTGGTCGCGCTGCTCCGCGAATGGCTTTGGTGGTCTCCATGGTTGTATGCCTTGACCTCTTTTGCGTCAAGGCAGTCCGATGGTGAGTCAGGCTTGTGTCCTGTAAGACCGACATGGCTGTTTGTGTGTTGAGTGCAGTAACTCAGTTGTGCTGCACCACAGCAGCCCCCTTGTCCGGGAAGGACCGTTGGCGCGAACCAAAGCCCCCCGCCTGGTCAGCCCGGGTAGAGGGCGAGCGCCGGGGTCAATGTACCGAATGATGTTGGGCTGATGAGTACATGTAAGCTCTGGGACGCGGCACCTCCGGGCGCCAAGTCCTCTTCCCATCTGACAACGGCGCCCTTAACGCTATCGCGTTAGTACATGCCAAGAGTGTGGCATAAAGGAATGACGACCCGAGAAGCTCGTGTCAACAGTTAGGCCGCGTCGCATGTGCAAAATACCCTCTGGACGCAGTAACTAGGCGTTACACCCCACAAATGCAGTGCAGGAGCTGCCGCGCTTGTCTCTGTACTCACCCGCAACAGCAACGACAGTAGAGAGACAGAGAAAGAGGAGGCAGTTTTGTGGGCTACAACGCTACAACCCAGAATGGCGCCGAAGCGTGCACTTAGTGCCGAGGAGACGAAGGCTCGCATAAAGCGTCGAGCGGAGCAAGAACAAGAAACACAAGCTGAGCAGGCAAAGTAACATTTCACATCACATCACGACTGTCGTATGCCGTCAATATATCACCGCCAAATAACGTCAATGAACGCAAACAGCAGACAAAGCTTCGCTTACATCTATTCCCACAGCGCGTGGGATCTGCAGTTTTTATTATTATTCTAGGTAGCGGAAACATCATAACTAGCCCATTTCACCACATTCACAAGCTAGTGGCAACGCTTGTATTTACCGTTCACGGCTAAAAATTGTTCAGAGAGTAATATAGTGAGCATCGTAGACGTACGTGTTCGCTATTTACATGTTATCCGGCTATTATGCAGCGCAATCCAGCTAACATTGCGGGTCCTGCAGCCGCGTCTCCGTCCGCCGAGCGAAGTTGGTCGTCAAAGTTGGCTCCATGTTGCCCACACTAAGAATGTGCCGATGAAAACGGAGGGTAACTGCACACTTAGGTCCCGAAATGGGCGCTTTCGTCCCACAAGGGACTAACTGCATGAGTTTGTGTACCGTGCACGAATTTCAGATGATGGTAAGTGTTAGTTCCCTGGTCTGAAATAACGTAATGGGAGGATGAAGGGCAGCATTTACTCCGCATGCAATCCTCTGTTTTCCTACGTGTTGCCGAATCAAGCGGCGGAAACGGTGTTGTCTGTATAAATTCAGAAAACGTTAATAATTTCAAGTTTATGCCTTGTTTATTGAACTACATTCAGGGCAGCTCTTTAGGACGTCTATGGCGGCAGCGGAGTCCCTGAGTACCCATACACTCTTTGCCATTTACCATTAGATCCGTCATGTATGGCTTTAGGAGATCGAGGTTACTCGAATGATCGCTTGTGCAAGCGAATACTGACCCTTTATTTGGGCAGTTTCGGGCGTGACCCGTTTCCTTACAGTGATAACATGCCAACTGAACTCTCGGTTCGAGCTCTCCCGAATGATTTCTGGGTTCCTTTCTACCCCTTTCAGTGCTTCTGCTATGCCTTCGGTGCGCGCAGAACTGCGACTAGTGTCGTCTTCTCTCTCTCTCTCTCTCTCTCTCTCTCGTTTGCAGCCCTCAAGAGTAAGATTGCGTCCGTGGAGAAGACTTATATGATAGTACTGTACGCTACTGCTCTGTGGCCTGAAGCCACGGCCCTGCCACATACTCATCGATCAGCTACGCTGCACTCTTTATAGACACACCTTCCTGCCTGTCCTGTACCTCTTCGCAAGAAAATTCTGTGGAATTTAGAGGGTGCAATATGACGAGTCTTAATTTCAAACGGTACACATGAAACGCGTAAATAATTGATGGACTGGAAGTAGCTTTTGGCTCCTGACACCTCAGTTGCTTGCGTCCCAAGAAGTGCACAAAACTTAAAGAGACACTAAAGGTTAATATTAAAGGAGCATTGACACAAAAATTTGAAGTCGAGATAACTTGTGAGATCGATTTAGTTGGTCACACACACATCGTCTATAAGATATCAGCGGCGAATATCGCTTAGAACATATTTAATATCCATTTGAAAGTACGTGCGCGCAGCCAACCGCAAAACAGAGCACCTCGCGACATTGACATCAACCGGGATTGTAAATAGCCAAGAAAACGCTACGTCATGTGGCTACGTCACGAATTTTCGTTGGCTGCCATGCGGCTTACATGTGCTCTTCTCCTCTGTTGTTGCTTGTTCTAGCTGTTGTAGTGGGACGCTCTCCGTGTCGCTGCAACTGCAGTTTTTGTCGTGTCCATCGGGATATTTCCCACACTATCAGCTTCACTGCGCTGCCACAACGTTCAACGCCGATTTGTTGTGTCCTACCATTGATTGTGGCCGATGCGAGGGTTTTGTTGAGGTTCGTCCTCGCCATCGCCGGCCGCAATATCTGAGTCGCTAAGTGATTGGCCACGTCTAAAGCGCGAGACACATGGCGCGATTTTCCGTGCGATCTGTAGTACGGCTCGTCGTGTGCGACTTGCCGCATGCGGCGATTCGGGACACGTGTACGAATGAGCGAGCGGCGGCCCAGAACCGGCGCCCCTGCGTGGAAGTTCGGAATGCTGCGCAACTTCGAACAGAAAGTGAAAGCAACCGTATTTGCACAGCTATCTTGTTTGAAACAAACGATGACAATATAAACACGTCTATGCGAGCACTGTAGACGTGTTTCCGCAAGGTCGCGTTAGCAGTATCGGATCCGTTGACAGCCGCCGATGGCCAAGAGCCGGCAGGCATAGCTCGCTGGGCCATCGAATCCGACACCGGTTGCGCTTGTGACACGATCGTTTGCAGCTCGTATAACGAAGCGCCTATGTTAGTCGGCACAACGTGTACACAGTTATGTCACGCTTAAATTGCAGCACATTTGATTTCATTGGCGCCGACAGAAGCGAACGAGCATGCCAGGCGAGCTTGCGATCGCTGGGAGACGATGTAGGCCTAGCTCGCCGGCCGTCTCTCCGGGGCCGAGGGTCCTTGCGATGCGTCCGCAGCTCGTAATAAAGCGCCTAAATTCGTCAGCACAATCAATGCCTGAACATTTATGTTTCTCTTAAGTGAAAATACGGTTAGTTTTCCTGGTGCCGTTAGTAGCGATGAGTAAACAGGCCAGTCAGGCGAGCCGCTTCGTATACAGACGATTGCTGGCGCGTCTGCGCTTACCGCGTCCGAGTAGAAATCACGCCAACGATTTACTATTTCGCACAACGTTTTATAACTCGCACTCTTTCGAGGTGACTTTATTCTAGAAGTTATTTCGTGTCAGAAACAAATTGTAGCCCATTTATGTGCCGCCGTCAGCGGCGAAAGAGGCCCGCGTTTCGACCAGGGAGGGAAAAAAAAACAGACATGATCGGAGCGGCGAGGCGCCCGCTCGCCGGCCCCGCCCCGCCGGGTCTACTACGTGGCCATGACGTTCACGCTACCGGCGCTGTCATTGGCTGCGGTCGTCCGACCGATGCGGCAGTCGCACGACAATATTCAGCAAGTTGGTCGCGCACGCTGGCTGCGCGTCAGAGTATACGTCATGGCTTTTTGCGAACACGTGACCACTTTGTTTACATTCCCGTTTGTCCCGTCTCGTTGCTCTCTGGAACCGAAACTTCGACTGGTCGCTACAAAAAAGGCTGCAAATAATTACCTGTCGCGCTCTGAAGTAAATGAGGTTTCGTGCCGTGATTACTGGGCCATTAACTACTTATTAAAGCAGAAAAAACCACGTGGATTTTTTTTTATGTCAGTACTCCTTTGTGTCAACGTGGACTGTTGAAATACCATACCAGAAACCTCGGAACGCTTGTTTCATGCGAAGAGACTTATTTGAAGAGAAAATGCGTTCTGAAGCGTCCGCGTACCTCTAGCGCAATTCAAATCGCCCGCCCTCCGATCGAGGAGTGGTGACGTCATGGTCTCATAGTGCCGTTGCGCCGATGGCGCTACGGCTTTTCTGCGCAAAACGCAAACGCGCGGCCAGAAACAGAGCCAAGACAGAGCCGACAGCAGCGCGAAAGCGGAACTATGGTGGCTAGCGCAAGGGAAAAGCGCGCGACGGATAAGCTCGTTCTTTATTTTATGACGACAACTTTGATGCTCGTTGCAATGGACGACCCTGACAACGACACATTGGCTCGCGATGCTGGGCTCGACTTCAGCGATTTAAGCACTGATGAACGTGACCTGCTGCTGAGGGCTCGCGCTGCCAGCGTCGTTGCGTACTACTACGACGGCAACTGTATGTCATGGCTGTACATATTCGCACATTTGTAGCTTTTCCTTCGTGAAAACTTAATGCCGCATTCACCGCCCCGCCCCGTCTTCGACCTGCAGTTGTTCTTGCGCTTTGGAGAATGCAGGCAAGACCGACGGAACAGCGCTACGGGAAAATATTGCTTTGAAAGGCACTCCACACGACTTCAGTAAGTCGGCGTTGAACTGGTAATCCTCTGGACGAAAGTGCAGCGAGCACACTATGCGATTTTTCGGCTCTTTGCCAACGCGCTGTGGCAGAGGTACTGCACTTACTTCGAACGGAGAGGTTCACTCGTTGGCACACATTGATATAAGTAACGTTGGATTCGCCGCTGCAACTGCCCTTGGCCAAGTTCCGCGGACCGTTCGCGCATTCCACGACATCACATGGACGTGGCATTCTCGCTGCTTGTTCCAAATGCAAGTTTCGCGGGCCAGCAGAACCAGTGCAGCACGACGCGATAATGAAACAACTGAAACTCCAAAGAGCGCGCGGCGCAGAGTCGAGCGAAAACGAAACCTTTCGACCACCCATACTACTGAAGGATAACGTCAAAATGTTATTTTTTCTTAGAATCGAACAGAAGTAGACAAGTAGCATTTTCTTCCGTCTTGTAACCTAATGAAATGATCTTTTTAATACGAGTAGTTGAGTACTACTGACAAATTATGATGAGGAGTGCCTTCGTCATCGGGCTAGTACCGGAATGTCGCTGGGGGGTCTGAAATCGTGTCATGCATTTACCTCAATTTCTCGGTTACTAAAGCTCTGTTCGCGATTATATTGACGCCTTAGACGTTGTAGAGCGTTGCTTTATCACTTTAACTTGACTTAATAGTAACCTTTAGTGTCCCTTTAAGCGACGTGAAGCTCAAACGGGACACGTTAAATGACAGAGAACTTAGTCTTCTCTGTCGTCTTGCGCGCTCCGTTTGCGCACACGTACATGACGTAATGTGGCTGAGGTTTAATAATCCTAAGAATAATCGGGCTGTTTTATTTTTGCAGCCGCACATGGTCTGCCGCACCTGTTTAACATGGTCTTAACATGCTCCCAGTATCCTGTTCCTTCAACCAAGCTGTCGTGGTGTAGCGACTGCGGCATAGTCGTACACAACGATGTCACAGAGGCTTTAGGAGCTATCCTGTCTGAGATGCCTATTATGTTGTCTTAATTCGTTGACACTTTTGTTAATGTTATTTACTTTCTGACTTGCAGAAACCTGTCAATAAAGGCGGGGGAAAAAAAAGATGTCGTGGTGTAGTACGTAAAGTACCTGGCTCGAGAACGTTAAGACGTGAGTTAGAATCCCTACACTGGGGAACTATTGTTTTTCCTCAATTATTTTTTATCATCTTCTAAATCGCTAATGTCGTTAATTGCTTCTATAAGGAGCACTTAAAGAATTACCGTTACTCCATTGAAGAGCATCGGAAAAGTGCAACTGTTAGTGCTTGAAGGAGTAACCGCATGGGGAGTAACAGTTGATCCCCTCATATTTACTCCACAAAAGGACGAAATGGTTGTGGCAGGTCAGTCACTCCCCAAAAGGACTAATCTCGATACCCGATTTCCTCTTTTTTCCCTAGAGTGCAGGTTCAGCGAAAAAAAAACCCAGAAATGAGACGCGGGAACGCATTCTGTTGAAATCAACCGAAAGCAGACACTTGCACCTAGGCATGACATTTATGGCCAAGAAAGGGGGACATAGAAAAGGCCCCGTACGGTGTAAAAGTTTGGGGGAGGGGAATGTTCAACAACTCGTGCCTGCGTTATTATAGCCCGCTGACATAAAACTGTACGGTGCGGTGGAGTTCAAGGAATGCGGTGTCGTACGTGGCTTTATGGTCTCACTTGGCTATGGAGGCTGCAAGAGCTTAGGGGGCCTTCATAACGTGGGCGTGTGTTTGAAGGCTCCCTACACGAGTTAGGCGTCGTCCTGAATTTCCGGTGCAAGCAGTGACTATTCCACAGATATAAACCTTCTGCTCTTATCCACGAACAGGAAAAGGAAAACTCACTCGAATGAGCGATACTTTGATTCAGTTATGTAACGACGAGGAGTGGTAAAGTCACCTACTCTTCCGTGTAAAGGAAATGTGCAGTATCCTTCGGCGCTGTCACGCCCAATGGGTCGGTTGCAGGCAATAGCTAGGCGTGTGTGAGTATAGGTGTAATCTGATAACCCTTGAGGGAAGGCAATCGTAGATACCGAAAATCCAAATCATGGGCTAAGTAGACAATATAAATTAGGTTTGATATGAAAGTGGGTCTCGCAAGCGTAGGCAAAGAGAGAAGGCGTCGATGCTAATAGGAAAAGCAAGTCCGTAATTGGCTAAGACGACTAAGATAGGAATGGACGACGCAGTACTACGTGCACGCGCCAAAGACATTCCCACCAGGCCAGTCGGCAAAGAAACTTCAGCCTTTGTTGTCTTGCGGGTCCGACGAGTCGTGACATCTGTGGTCACCTGTATTCTAAGCAATGCCTGAACGGACAGTGATCAATCGTCTAGTCCATAGGCGTATGTACCAGGGGGGGGGCAGGGGAAGCACTTGCCGCCCCACTGTCAGAAGTGGGGAGGGCAAAGTATGTCATTTGCCCTCCCCACTCTTCAGAAAGTGGGCACTTTCGGCTGCACGACGGAAAGTCCAACAAAACTACACCTGAAGCCAAATTTTCTTTCTTAATAGAGTGATCCCATAAGTAATTCTTTTCTTTACTACACATCCCCTGCTTTGATAGCGAGGATTGCCTTAAGGCATGACATCGTTAAATTATCAAACGCTGGATCTATTTCATTTCTGTCCAGAGATAGCCTACATAGCGTTAGAGACTGAGTATCTTATCACCATCAAAATATAATCAAACTTCTTACAGGTATAACTTGAATTTCGTTGTGTAATCATGACATATCGTAGAGATGCTAGTGAAAATTATCTTGGCAGAACGTGCAGAGCCATTTCAATACCAATAGAACACTCAACTGATTTTTTTTCTAAACGCACGTGTCACTTCTGACTGACGATTTCATTTCCAGGCTGTTTATAAATGATAGCTGCACTATCACTTTTTCTTTGCCGAAAGGAGAAAGAACAGCAGATATTTCGTATCTTGAAAAAATGAGGACCCCATTTTGGCGACGTGTTCCGAAGATTTACACTGTTTAGGGTGCTTATATGCTAAGAAAACAGTTACTAAATGGTCACTTTCTCCAAATTCTTATGCGTTATACGCGGAGTTTAGTTGTTTTCCCCCGGTTTCCTCGGTAAAATATGCGGCGCACGGTGTTTATATTTATTTGAAGTACGAAGCAATGTTCTGAGTGACGAGCAATATATATATATATATATATATATATATGTGTGTGTGTGTGTGTGTAGGTTAATTACAGCCGTTGTAGAAAGTTACTCATTGAAGCGCTTCAGGGCATTATACTGCCGGTAATCGAAATGTTCCCCAGACTCCTAAAGCAACAGCTCAACAGATCGACGATTGAAATTCCGTTAACACAGAGAAAATCTTAAACGCAATGCGTTGCGGAACTTTCGCTTTCCTGCTTTAAATGCAAGTGTTGCAGATAACTATACTAAACCCCGGAGTTTCTCCGGAGTTCTCGGTGAGCTAAACAACGCACCTTGTTTATATCAGGGGAAAATTACGGGCATGATATGGCCAATGTGTAGGCATTGTTCCAAATGGGTGGGTTTAAAGCGCCTTTTCCAGTAGAATACGTATGTAGTCCATATCGTTATTAGTCTGTTTTACGAGCGGTGTAATACTTACACGGCTGAGCTGGCATATGTTACAACTACAACTGAGGTCTTTGCGAACATAAGGGGAACAATACGCTAAGTTTATCTGCGATGGTAAATGCGTGTTAATCAAATACAGCATTAAAAAATTGTAAGCAAGTGTTTGAAAGTATCATGCGGCTGCTATCAGCTAGGTTTCCCAACGCCCCAAGAGAACTCTGCGTTTCATTTGTTTTGTACTTTGAAGGAATAGACAGCATGTTAAGTGTGATGCGTCGCATAGCTTTAACGTCTCCAGCTTATTTAAAAGTGTTACGAATAATTATTGAACCTTCACATTTTTTTTTTTTACTTTTTCATGCGTGATATATTAGTTTCGCCTGGTGTCTTCACTGAAGTAAAGGAGGTAGCTTTACGTTTGGTGACTAAAAATACGTTAAGGGGTGATGTGTAGGTGAAGTTCAAAACCGGTGGGTAATTGGGGCTTTCAAAATAAATTACGCATGCAAGCACTCTAGAGTATTATGAACGTGTCTAATGAGCGGGGAAGAAATGAGCCCGCTGCCCTGGAAGAACTATAAAATCCACCAGGACTAAATTTAGCGAAAATTGGCGGTGCGCTATTAAAACTCTCTGCGCGAAGTTAAATGAGTGGGATGACACACAGCTCTTGTAAAAAATTTATTATTCAAGTGTTAGAGCGTGTGATATGGCCACTATCAGCTATACTTTCTAGTGTCTCGACATAGCTATAGGTTACAACAAGTTTATATTTTTTGGAAAGGGGAGGAGGGACATGGTAACTGCAATGTGCGACGTTTTTACGTTCCATGTCCAATTAGAAGCGTTACAAATAATTGCTGAGCCGTCCTGTTTCTTTCCCTATTTTGAAGCGTCATAACACGTTCCCACTTGGTTTTAGCGATGTCCACGGTGAACTAAACAAGACATTTCGTTTATACTTGCAGAAAATAAAGGGCGCCTTATGGGCAATATTTAGTAAAGTTCAAATGAAGGGGACCAATTATAGCATTTGCAGTAAATAACGCGCGGAAGCGATCCTGAGCATTATGAATGTGTTTTGCGAAGAAAAAATTTATCCCGTTGCCCTGGGAGAACAGCGAACTCAACCCATACCAAACTGGCGGAACCAGAGGGGGGTGGGCAGGGAGAGAGGACACCATGGTAAATGTTATGTCAAACTAACATGTGTGTTTGATGAATTACTCCTTTTAAAAATTCCCAACAGGAAGTGCTGCAAAGCATTACATACGGACAAGTTTTCAAACAGTATAGTCATATATATATATATATATATATATATATATATATATACGGGCAACTCTTTAAAGTATGCGATATAGTTGGAGGACACTGGAACATTTATTGCTATACTATTCGAAAGAAACAGCTTCTTTGCAAATGTGCTGTTTCTTTTTTTCTTGTGCTGTTGCAAGTAAGTTATGTTGGTTGTTGTTCTTGAATAATATTACCTAAACTAGCGATACATTTATGCTGTACACTTAAACACCAAGTACAATTCTTTGCTTAACTATTAAAATTGTTTTTACCAAATGTGCATTTTTTATGTGCGTTGTGCGTAATGCCCCTCTCGGTGGCAGTTAGCTTGCTCCTTCCCTCTTTCCTTTGTGTGCTTGTATGTTTCCATAATTAATAATAATAATAATAATAATAATAATAATAATAGTTATTATTATTATTATTATTATTATTATTATTATTATTATTATTATTATTATTATTATTATTATTATACTGCTGCTACTAGGCGGGAACCGGGACCTCTGTGAGGCACTCATTGCCTTTAGGCCCAGCATTATTTTGAGATTTGATGTAGTTGTAAGAAATAAACTCAAATTCAAATAATTTTTCGGGCCCCCGTGGTTCACGATGTGTGATCGATAAACAGGTCTATGTTTGATAAATATAAATACAACTGACAGAAGCGCTTCGAGGCTCGATCAATTATCGTAATAGTCATTCGCAATATATATATATATATATATATATATATATATATATATATATATATATATATATATATATATAGAGAGAGAGAGAGAGAGAGAGAGAGAGAGATCAGATCGTTTTCGATTTGCACCCCCCCCCCCCCACTCGAGAAATAGTTGGTACGTCACTGGTCCAGTCGTCCCAACGCGTTGGAGAGGGATTGCCAAAGTCAAACCGCAGACGCTCGCAAACTAAGTGGTCGATGCCTAGTGGGTGTATTAAAATTCAATCGGCCTAACTGTCTGGTGGACAACAGCCAGGGAATCTTAATTACTCTCGTCGCCACCTTTCTCAGACGTTGCCAAGTTGCCTGAAGACACAGCCCGGTACTTTCAGGCAAAGCGACAGATGTACACCACTGATTGTGTAAAGGAAGAGTTCAGCTTTCTGAGGACGATGTGAGCCGGTAAAAAGAGCCTCATGTGCTTCCACGCCGTCGTACACGAAGGCTAGTCAATGAGAATTGAACAAGTTCTCTACTTTGTACACAGCATGGTTGTCAACTCTTGCAAGTTCAAAACACTCAGACATAATACCTTGCGCAGGGCATGTTCACCAATCGTACCAACCCGACGGTTTTCCGTCGGTGGCATCTCGTGCAGCATCGAGGTGTGACGCCTGTAATGCCGCTGCCGGCGTTTCTCATCGTGCCAGCGTTGTGACACGCCTGGCATCTGCGAGGGCGCTGTTCTGTTCCTGCTGCACAGTAGCAGTTGCCTCGGGTGCTGTGTCGCTTCGTGTCGGCTCCGCGTATATTTAGAACACCGTGTGAATGGCTCGACAGCAATGCTTTAACTAATGCTTCGCCGCTGGACGAAACTGTAATTTTTTTTTTTTTTTTTTTTTTTTTTAACGCTCCGGCGGTGTTTGAGCGTTGTTCGCGCGGTCGTTTACGAGAGCAACAACTGTCGAAGGAGAGGCGGCGTAGCGCCAACACCGATGGTGGAGAATTAAGAGCTAGGGTTCAGCCGTTTTTGGTTTCAACCAAAGGTCAGCAAATTCACCAAGGAGTTAAGACAGCCATCTGCGGGCAGCTGTGCGCTCCATATGCGCTCCGACGCAAGGAGCATGGAGTGTGGTCAAGGTCATTCGTTAACCTGTCGCCTAAAACAATCACAACGTGTTATTATTATTATTTGCGATCCTTTTGATTGCCGCTAGGACGAAAGCGAGGAGGGGGGAAGGCGTTATACAGAGGAAGCGGGGAGCCCTGGCCTAGGCCCTGTCAGCCTTTGTGCTGCGGCCACTGCACTGGATGAGCTGGGTTAAGTTCACTGATGATAACGGGGGGTCATATCTACCTATAGTGCTCCATTCTCTCTCTCTCTCTCTCTCTCTCTCTTTTGCATTATTTCTTGGAGCTGTGTACCCACATATCGTTACAAGGTCTCATTCTATCTTGTGCCCTTGCTAGACTGCTTCTTGCTTATCTTGAGGCGTGTGCGAATATTGGAAATTTCAAGTAAGAATCAATTTGTTATTCGACTCGTATTCGATTAATTTGAGAACTAACCACTCGAAATTGTGGATTATTCGTTCCCCTCTAAATATCATCATCATCATGGTTACGCCCACTGCAGGGCAAAGGCCTCTCCCATACTTCTCCAACTACCCCGGTCATGTACTAATTGTGGCCATGTCGTCCCTGCAAACTTAATCTCATCCGCCCACCTAACTTTCTGCCGCCCCCTGCTACGCTTGCCTTCCCTTGGAATCCAGTTCGTAACCCTTAATGACCATCGGTTATCTTTCCTCCTCATTACATGTACTGCCCATGCCCATTTCTTTTTCTTGATTTCAACTAAGATGTCATTAACTCGCGTTTGTTGCCTCACCCAATCTGCTCTTTTCTTATCCCTTAGCGTTACACCCATCATTCTTCTTTAAATATAAGGGATACCAACACTTGTTGGAGTCGCAGGGAAGAAGGACCGATGCAAGTGGAAACAGACGGTTCCGAATGATTCTGCTGCAGGAGCGCCGCAGTTGTCACGCAGGGGCACCGTTTCCCGAGCGAATGCATGGGGCAGATAATTTCTGTCCAATCATTTCTTTAGTCATTAAGGATGTCTCGCTTTTAGGCAGCCTACGAGTTTTGTCTTGACTTAGGCAAATCAATTTATTATTTGGACAGTATCAACATGTTTGCATCCCATTAAAACAACGTGGGGTGCTGCAGTGTCGACCTTCTTTCCTTCAACAAACACGGCACTCACCGAATCTATGTGCATCTGGTGGCGTACCGTTCCCTCGTTTCATTACTGTCATTGTCGTGGTATGTACTACGTAATTGAAACCAGCTGCTTCTCATTTACAAGCATTTCAGTTGATCGGGCGTCTACCTGAGAACAGCCTTGCATGCACGTATCAAGTGATGTAAAATAAGCCTCATTTTTTAAAACAAACGCCACAAAAGCTTTACATTTCACTTTGTTGTTTAAACATAAGAAAAATGGCACGACATTCTAATGTCGTTCTCGAAGTGCATAATTCGATTCAATTCGGTAATTTCACTATTTGAACACTTTGTGCAATTGGATACAATTGGATACAAATTGGTCGCCGTAGCCGGGAATCGAACCCAACATCTCGTGCTCAGCAGCAGAAAGCCATAGCCATTGAGCCACCGCTACTGGTCCGATGAAACTTTGTGTGGAAGAAAATATCAATCGAAAAGAAAGAAGGAAGAAAAGGAACGTAATTTTCGGCTGGAAATAACCGAGAACGCTGGCCACTAATCATAGTCATTAGAAGAGCCGCCTAGTTTACGGACTGTGGCGCAAGCAAAGAGCTCGGGCATGGCTTCCGCGGTTCGGTTCACGAGAGCAAAGTCGCTGCTTTTGGAGCCAAGCCATCGCGTAGCCACTTCAACTCACCTCTGTCTAAAACATTGGTAAACGTGCCAGACGTCCCAGCGAGCGTGGGAATGTCGACGACGGCATCCCGCGAGGTCCTGAAACAAGGGGCCCGTGAAGCAATAAAACGATGGACAACAAGGGGCCCGTGTGCGGCGATAATTTATGATAGTGACCACGGAACTGTAACTACGGACATTGCCACTTTGGAGCGCCGTTGTGTGCACACTGCTCGCGCCGCAGTTAGATTGGACGAATAACATGGAGAGAGTGATGCCTAGGGGTCATTGAAGTACGTGGCAGGCCCTTCGAGAGTGGATTAGGATTAGATGAGAAATTGAATTATGACTGGAACATTTTGCTCGTGGCCTTCAGAAATGTCTCTAGAGGGTTTCATTTCTACCGCTTGCATTATTGACAAACAATTAACCCCTTGTAATAAACGCCACTGACTCACCTCCTGCAATGTGACCTCGCACTTTGGCCCATATACACCCTCGGACTACATTCGTGCGTTAAAGTCCAATAGGTGTTGATGCCTCTTTCACGGGAAGCGATCGAGGGGGCGTCCTCTATATGGAGCACTGTGAGTGCTGGTCCTGTCAGGACCGCACCTGCAGGTTTTGTTCGGGCGCACAGCACACATTTAAGTCAGCTCCTATGGGTGGGCAGCGCAACCCGGACGAAGGACGAGAGGAAGTACACAACACGAGCGCAGTGTTATGTACTTCCTCTCCTCCTTCGTCCGGGTTGCGCTGCCCACCCATAGGAACATGTTCAATCACCAACTCGCCCAGCTTGCAGTCTTAATTAAGTCAGCTGGCTTTTCCCGAAGCAGCGATTTTCGCGCTCCAGGGTTCCTTTACACGTACCCTCAACCATGAAAGAGTCCATTATCGTCATATCGTAGAGGCTGGTCGTATATAGAGCCGCGTGTGCTTGCCCTTAGTGCTTCGCATGAACTCTACATGGATACACGGAATGAAAAACGGATTAGGAGGGCTGCGCGTGCAGATAATCGAAGGTGGATCGTAAATGAACGGGTCTCGGTTTCTTTCCCCTTTCTCTGTTAGTCGTACCACTGCATATTCATGGGTCATTCCATCGAAAGTGTACCTGGTGTTTCAAATTCGGCCGCCTCCTATGGTGCCGACAAAAATCATGGTATTTTACCTCAATGTGAGAAGTAATGGTTCAAGCGATTTTTTTTTTTCGAAAAAAAAAAATATTATGATGCCGTGAGGGCGCTCCGAACTTGGCGCACAGAAGTGATACTCGTGCAGAATAATTTATACAAAATTATTGCTTTCATCCATTACTGCACAATTTTCTCTCTTTTTTTCTGTAACTTAAAGACAGCTATCGCTCATGACTGTTATAATTTATTACTTTTTGTTTCAATTTACATTACTTCTAGCCATCCGAAAAAAATCGCTTTTTTTATGCGTGAGCTTGTCGACTGCCATCTTCCTCCGAAGTCTTTATCCGACGTTTTGACGGCAGCAAATTGTAGGATAGAAGAGCAACTTTCCGGTATTTGAAGTGACAGACGTGCGTGCGTTTTCGCAGTGAATCTGCGGTCACGTTAAAGTCGCGGGAACTAGGTAGAAGATGAGTAAGTTTGCGCGTCACAGAAAAGCACGGTGCACTGGACGATCGAGATGTGCGCTGTATAGTGTAGTGTAGGCTCTGGGGGTTGCCGCTCGGTAACGCACTCGCGCGCCTATGTTCAGTGTTGGTCACTGTTCGTACCAGAGCTCTTCGAGCTTGTCGCCGTCTGAACTAAACAAGTCATACTTATTCCACAGACGTAGGCGCCGTTCTCTACCTCGCAAGTGCATTAAAAAAAGACAGTATATTTATCCAGAAGTCAGGAAGTTCTCAGTTCTATGAGATCGCCCCATTACACTTCTGACTAAATACATTTCACGGTATCAAAAAGAAAGAACGAATAAGAAAGGGGCTTGAAGACTGGAAGACGAATCCTCGACGAGTGCTTTAAGAATTAGCTCTCTAAATAACTTTTCACGCATTAAGACACTAATTTTACCCACCCAGTCTAAGGCGCAACGTGCACATAGTCAGAGGTCCGCGCGTGCGCCAGGCCCCATACCACAGTCTCCGACGACGAATGCCACTTGGAAAGCGACGAATTCGCAAAGCAGTGCGCAAGGGGCCCGCAAAGACTCGGCAGCAGGGGCTGCTCGCAGCCGGTTGCATGCGTGCCTACAACCGCCAGCGGACGGGGTCAGGGCTATACTGCGCGCCGGCGTGGCGCCCTTGCACGGCCCGGGGAAACGGGCACTACGCTCCTCGAGCGTGCCCGCGCGTGCAGGGCACACGTTTATCTTGTCTCGACGAGTTCAAGGCGGAACGCCTATTCCCGACCAAAAGCGATTCCAGCCAACCAACCAACTGGCGACGAAGCAAAAAAAAAGAAGTAGATCTACACGCTGGAAACGAGTGTGTACACTGCACACAGAGCGCAGCACAATGGCAGCTGAAGTTGCCTCTACTTCAGCTGCAGTGCATTCAGTGCCTTGTTGCGAACGTCCACAACGCGCATCCTCTAGGGTGTGTCGCCGTGAGTGTGCACAGAAACGACACCGCGGTTAGTGAGTGATTTGCATAACTAGGTCTGCACACTTTCCACGGTCACAGGACCGGACGTCTGTGTTGAGCCAATTCGTCCTAGCCTGATATAAATTGAGCAAACTGCATGGTTGTCCTGCTCGCTGGATGGTCCTCGTAACTTGATAACAAAGCGCACGGAGGCGTTTGAGGCCAAACAGGAGCTGATGTTGCTGCCTCACGCATGCATGCCTTACGCCATCGTCTTGGGGTTATATCTCTGCAACAGTTATCGAGACTATGAATGTTACACTCAGGTAGATAAACACTGCCCAAAAGAAACAAGACAGATAAGTGCAAACAAACGACGACGTAGGAGACGAGTTTTCAGTCCTACTGAATAAAGCGAGTAATGCAGACAAGCTGCAAATGACCAATACTTTGGCCCATGCCAGCGGCGGCGTGTGAAGCCTCGAGGAAAAATGACAGCCTAGACGCGTCGTTCCTGCGTCTTGTGTTCTGCAACTTTTACGTTCGGCTTCCTCTACTGACAACGTCGCGGCAAGTGTCACCGGCAGTCGTCTACGAGCACGCTTTCCTCGAAAGCTGGCATGTATTCAGTTCGCGAGGTCCCGCGACATGTGGGACTAAACGTCGAACCCAAGTTATGAGCTATTTTGCTCCCCCCCCCCCTCTTGGCGCCCTTACTATCTCCTTTATTGCAACACTTCGGCGCCTTTAAGAAAAAGAAGTTCTCGTCCTATGTTCTAATATACAAGCAGGCGGCACGCGCTACAAATTGTTGGAATTCAGTAACCCCCAACGTGTGTGAACCAGTTTTCCTTTTTTACCCTTTCCTTTACGTGCATAATAGAATATGCAGGTACCATTAAAGGAACATCAAAAGAAGATGATGAATATAGCCAAGATCCGAGTTCATTCTCTTGCAAACTCGAAGCGTTTGTTAACCAGGGAATGACGTGCCCAAACCGCGGCAACGGTGACATCACTTCCCGACGTCTCGGACTACGCGGTCTTCTCGCAGATGTGGCTTTTTCTTTTCTGCTTTCCTTTCTGTTTTTTTTTTTCTTTTTGTTCGCAGGAAAAACGTACAAAAGTTGCCATGTCGAGTGGTATTTTAACGTAATGTTTTTCTTTTAGGCTTTAAACACAAGTCCGAGCTCTGCCCGTCCTAACAGTTAGTAGCACAAGTGTCGCCAGAAACAAGCCCTTGCTAGCGGTAGACCAGTCACGCGTGTCAACTGATTTTACGTCGTGCAACTATGTTAGGGCATTCGTACATATTTCACACATTTCGTTATCGCGTCTACGGGCATATTGGAAATGTAGACGTCTGGAAAAAGATGAGGCATGGTATTCAAAGTTACAAAGCAACTCACGAGAGACGGCGTAGTCTGGGAGGCGCAGGGTGGGGAGGGGTGGGGCTCATGAACAATTCTGGCCATATGGGCTCCCCTAAAGGGCCCCTCACCAGGTCTGGCCATTTCGAGCTGACAAGCGCAGTGCACACGATCGCGCTCATAATCGTGTCTGCTAAGAATTACATCGCTATGTGCCGCGGAAAGAGATGAAATTTAAAAATAAGCGCCGTTCGCCCTTCTCCTCGCGGGCGCCGCGCTGCAAAACGGGGGGATGACGTATATCAGAAGTGCGCCTACGTACATGTATATGCTGTGACGTCGCTCATAGTGACACGTGACACTTCGAGATTTATTCAACGCAACAGCTGTTATTTGTGTAATCTGTTGCTTCAATAGACGAATTTAAGTTTACAGAAATAATAAAACACACTAGCCGAATGTACGCGTGTTTTGTTTTGCTTCGCGCTGCAGCAAGAGAGGTGTACTTTTGTTTCGTCTGCTTGTTCTCACGTCGTGCACTAGTCGTCATAGCGTGTCATATGTGTTATGTGTCATAGCGCTAGTCGCGCTATGACACATAAGCGCTAGCGCTTATAGCGCTAGTCAGGTATCCTCGTGCACAGCGCGCAAATTCGTGCGCTGCGCGAAACGAGACATCACAACAGCTCGCGCGCACGACCGTCGGCGTATAAGTGCGCCGCGCAACAGAAAAGCGCGAAAAAAAAAAAAAAAGAAGGAGAAGAAGTCGGGGCCCGGGACGTATGCGTCACACGGTCATTCAGCTCCGGTATGGGAGAACGCAGGAACGGAATTGAATTTCACTTGCGGAGGCTACATGGGTCAAGTGGAGAGAGTGTCCTTGTTGGCGGTGACGCTCGCCTCCTGAAATCATGGGTTCGAGGCACTGAAATATTCCTATCTCGGCTATTAATGAACCAGTTTGAAAAATTCTTGCGGTAGAACACCCCAAGACTGCAGAGCCACCGCTTGATTTTTTTTTTTTCTAACAAGGCAATATCGTGTACACTCGTGCAAGGGCTGCATATTTTTCCTTTTTTTTTTTCTCGCGATCTTGACGAGGTGCGGCCACTACAAGGAGGTGGGACGTTTCAGTCCAATTTTTCCGGTCGCGCGGGATCCCTGTGACCCCTTTGTACCCAAAGAGCAAATGCTATTGTTTTCATAACGCATTCATTTGTTCACGCACGCACGCCATGCACCTGGTGCCCGTGTGGTCGTCAGCATTGTCACTGTCGCCTTTGCTCAGCACGGTTCGCAAGCACACTCTTGAATGCAGTCCTCCCCCGAGCCATCCACGGCTTTACAGATATAGATATATTCACGTGACCTTAAAGCCTTGCGCAATAATGTCGGCAGACATAGCACGACACGCGCAGTGCCTTCGAAAATCTTTCTGGATTTTTTTCACATATATTTTGGGATGCTGACTAGGGGGTGCGACTCTTACACGAGTACGTCCCTTACTGAGTGAATGCGACTGCTTGTGTGTATTTTCTCGTACAGGGACCGAACGCCTGCAACAAGTTGGCAGAGTGAAGAGAAAGATTAAAATTTGCATATTTTTTTCAGTAAAGAGCGTGGGAGGTGAAAGGGTCAATAAGATGCCTCGGTAGAGTGATGCCACAATCCAATGTCACAGGGAACTACGGAAATTCTGACGTGGCGTCGCGCTGCCACCTCTCACGCTCTTTGGCTGCTGAGCCTGCACTCTCCTTTAGTTACCCTGTAAACTACTCAGAAATCACAACCTACAAACCTGCACTTTATTTTAAGCCTAAATGTTTTACTTTTAAATACATGTTGTTGACAAAAACACCAGCACGGGGACAGGGTTATAGCTATCATTACGTCGGGAGATAAAGTTCAGGTGGCAGTAAGGTAAATTATTTTGGGAAAGCATGCATCACGCCGTCGTTAGTTTCACCCGTGCAACAATACACAGTCACGACGATGAGCAAAACGAGAACAAGGTAAAAGCAGGAGCGAACGTTTTGGCAAGTGGATTTGTCTTTTTCAAAGCGACATATACTTTCCTCGGCACAGTATATATGGGTAGGGTTCTTTTAAGGGGAGAAGGGGTAAGGCGGGTAGGTGAGGCAACGACCGAAGGTGTTAGCGGCGAGGGTGTAGAATTGAAAAGAAAGGGGTGTTATTTACACGGCCGTGGCAGAAGGGGGGGGGGGGGGGGGGTGGAGACACAGCAGTGGCATATGCACGAATATTGGCAGAATACCGCGATAAGCCGGACGCGAGACAATTTCAACGTGAGAAAGGCGGAGGAGGGCGGCCAGAGAAGATTCGTCTTTGGCCTGCCGCACAGCGTACGTGACATAGGGGATGGATAAAAGACGTCAGTGAAAGCAACGGGCGCTACACAAGATGCGCCGGGTCGGCGTTTCTCTCTCTCTCCGCCCTTTTTAAATTCCTAACGCCACATTCTGCTTTAACAACAAACATGAAATACAAGTAGGAGCAACGCCCCAAGGGAGAAAACAAGAAGCACGCACGAAGTGGTGCGTGAAGGGAGTTGTGCTAGACCGCAAGCGGAGCCGTTGACGATCGTGCTCGCGATATACGCAACGTCAAGACGGGGGGACGGGCGAGGGGGGAGGGCGGGGGGGCTTTGAACGGGCCCCGGCACTTATTTTCTACCGTTTCGTCCGCCTCCTCCCAGCGGCCGTTCCTGCAGAACTGGTAGTATTTAAAGGGCGGGGAAGAGAGGGGCCTCGTCGCAGCGCCCAACATGGAGGACGGGAAAGGGACGGAGGAAGTACGCGCCGCAAATGACGGACAGCATGACAGCTGCCCCGCGGGAGCTTTTGCATACGCGGGCACCGCGGCGCCGCATCCCGCTCGGCGTCACAGACCGCCTGGCACGTGCACTTGGTTCCGCTTGAGTGCCACCAGGCCGACAAAGTGAAAAAGGAAATGGAAAGATCGGGTGGGGGAGGCTATTCCTTCCGTGACATGCTTCGAGGCACGCACACTGCAAGGAGTGCCTCGAAATGAGGTAAACGCTTACTTAATGATATCCCCGTACGGGCTTCGAGACGACGAAATTCGGCAGAATTCGCATCCCAAATGTCGCCGTACGTACACGGCGGTACATCCGCGACTTGGGCAGCGCACCACGATAGCGGACAGGAAGAGCCAGGCAGCTGGCTCTCGAAGTCAATTGCGGAGCGAGCGCTGGCACGTTCGAGTGCTGGCAAGCATTTTGTTTCCGCCCGCGACGCTGGACGCGGAAGTTGGCGCCGCGCATAGCGAACGGTGCTCATCCGCAGAGTGCGCCGAATTGCTGACACAGGTTCCTCTACGCCTTTCACTATGAGCCGATCACTTCAAGTTTCTGTACCATTGAACACCAGACACCTTCAAGTGATGCGGGTGTTGCGGCGAAAAAGAAACGTCGGAAAGCAACTGTTTTCTTTCCTAGAAAATAAGACAACGCGTTTTTTTTTTCCTTCCTTCAAACACTCACGATATTCGGGACGTTAAACATACATCACATTGTAATTATACCTCCGTACACTGTATTAAGCATATCTAGCATTCGAGTTATCGAAATGTGCCATGTGAGCATTGGTGGGTTCATTCTTTATCCTTACCGAAGTGATTATACACTATACATAGAAAACAGCAATTAAAGTTAGCAAATACACTCCTCAGAAAACCGAAAAACAAACATCGAAATGTGGGGAAAAGTGCATAATTTAATTAGCCAAGAAACATTGCTGGCGTAGTTGGCACATCACTGCCCATCGCCACATATTGCACAATGGTTAATGCTTTTACCATACCACTATTGTTAGACTGATTATTAACATTGAGCCTTTCAAATGTTATGTACATATTAGATCTTCAGCTGCCCTAATTCATCAATCACACTGTTTTAACACTACAAGTAAAAATTTCATGGATGTACTTACACAAGTAAATGCACCCATGGAATTGGCCTGGATGGATGTACTACACATCTAAGTACAGATTTAAACATGATGCTCCAGCATGTGGCTAGCGTAATTGCCAGTGACATGGGGTATTGGCAGTTGGGTCCCAGTAAGCACCACAGGCCATCATCAGCAGATGTAATTACTCGTTTTGCAAGCTGTGGTGCTTTCTTGGAATCAGTGGCCAACTCTCTGGCGCTGTCAATTATGTGAGCCACTTGCGGACGCCATTTGTCCTCATTCTTTCAGTAATGCAAAGCTCAGCAACAAACTCAGCAGTCTCTAGAATTTCAAGAAACCATCTTCTCCACATTACTTCGGCTCAAAGAGAAAAGAAGTGGCATGCTTGAGTGAGCTGTATATGTTTCCAGATCTGACATACAAGAAAAGCTACTGTTAGGAATGGAAATATTAAGAACTATTGCTTAGATTCATCTTTTCAAGCTTCTTGTTGCACAATTAACACCCCACTGCAATGTTATGCTCCAAGCTTAACAACAAATTGTGCTTGCATCATGTAGAGCTAATATTTTCAAGAGAGTATACATATAAGCTCTACACAGCCAAAGCAGCTCACAGTACGTTCAAAACAGGCATTATCTACTGTCAGCAAACATCTGGTAAAAGCACTTCACTTGGCCTTGTCTTTGCAAGGTATCTGTTAGTAAAAGTAGGAGGCACAGCAGACCTGAGAGGCATCTGGACTGGCCTCAAGGCGACTCCTCTGGCTAGGTGCCCACAGGCTCTGCTTGTGTACTTCTGTTACATAATGATGTGAAGCTGTGATGGACTCATACAGCACGGAGAAGGCAGCCACTCCAAGACACATGCCAAGCATGCCTGCACAAAGGACAAGCATTGGGAAACAGGCTACTGAAGCTCTGACCATGAGAGACAACCATGAGTCATCATTCCTCAAACTGTTCTTAAGCTATCCAATTAAAAATGCAGAAAACACCAACACCCCTAGCATAACACAAGTTTAAAAATTTTAGTACTTCAGAGTTACCACTTCTATATAGCAGACTAGGCACTAAAAAGCTGATACAGCCAAACAGCATCAATTTAGCGATGCACCATCAGCACTGTATTGACCCAGTGAAAACAAGGTTACCACTAAGATGTTTCCACATCATGAAATAAATAATGTTTTGACACCAAAAAGGATTTATACTTCCAAAACCAAGCCATTATTCCTCCCATGCACCACATAAAACATATTGCCAGCGAACTAAACTTGAGCGGCAGAAAATGTAACTTCTCTGATTGAAAGCAATATATACCTCCATTGTCAAACACTATAAAAAGCAATATGGCATCACCTCCAAGAGAGGATGCTGAGAGGCCTCTAAATAGCAGGTTTTCCACATGTGAGCTGAATTCAAAGTATGACTGGTGGCCCATGACCTCCATCTGTGGATATAGTATAAAAGTAAGCACAATAATCACTCTTGCAACAATAATAGAAAATTCGAAATAAGAACAACGTAACTTTACGAAAGGCACTTTGATACCTTTCAAGCGAAAAGCCGCAGTCGTTGGCACATGCTATTCTTATTTCAAAATATAACAACTTGAGAGCCGCCGTGGTTGCTCAGTGGCTATGGTGTTGGGCTGCTGAGCATGAGGTCGCGGGATCGAATCCAGCCCACGGCGGCCGCATTTCGATGAGGGCGAAAACACCCGTGTACTCAGATTTAGGTGCACGTTAAAGAACCCCAGGTGGTCGAAATTTCCAGAGACCTCCACTACGGCGTGCCTCATAATCAGAGAGTGGTTTCGGCACGTAAAACCCTATAATGTTTTCAACAACTTGTGACTAAGATAAAGCTGCAATCTACCTTTCTGATTCACCATAACTTGGAATCCTCGTTTCCGTGTTAGCAAACCACTCTTCCAAAAAAGCGGAGCTGTAGCACCAGACACGCATGAATGCTAAAACAGTATTGACAAGCAACAAATGGTACCCCTAAGCGCTGCGCTTAAGATGCTTCAAGTGTTAAGATGGCCATGCGCTTCTCCTTTACATGCTAATAAGGCTACCAGCAGTCCCTTCAGCGTCTCCGACCTGCATGAAATCCGGTCAAGGACCAGGGAAGCCGGTCGACGAACCCGGACCACGAAAACGCTTCCGCGATGGGACCACTTTCTCCCGCCGCTTGCACTGCCCGCTTCCGGGTCCAGGAAAGTATGCGCCTATAGCCAGCGCATTTTTCCCGTCGAAAAGGACAGAGCCCACTAACTTTCGCCTCGCTTGCTAATGCGCTTACAAGTAAACTTCATGTATAATCAAGAGGCCAAGCGCACTCCAATAGCTTTACGTGCGATAACTTAACACTAGCGTCATCCAAGAAATAAGATATCGTGCTTTCAACAGCGAAATATCCGTTTTCACAAACGATGCCGCATGGCGCCCTAGAATACCAAGGTTGACAAGGTGATCGGAAAAATAAAGAAGGGATACGTGCGCAACTCCTTGCATTAGTACGCTAATGCAATATTTCACAACATAGAACAAACAAAATGGTCGTTTTCTCCCACTACAAAGTTGATCAATGCATTCATACACGACTGGATCGCGTCATTTGTTGAAACCGGCAACACAACGAATGAGTAGTAAAATGCACTAGTCAATTACATTTAAGTTTTGAATTACATTGTAGTTTGAAGTCTAATACTTAAAAATTCCGCTCAAAACATCGGACGAGTGTCATTCTTCAGGCACCGACTCATTTGACGTGGTTCGAAGTATTTTCGTTAAAACCATTTTACAAACGCAGACGAGCGAGATGAGAATGAATACATTCACTCGAGGCCGTTTGGAATCCAGGGGAAATCTACCAGCACAATGCGCCATGAAAGCCGAGCAGCTGACAAACAAACGGAGCGACGTCCGGCAAGGACGTCGCGTGTTTTTCAAGGAGCGCGCTTGTCAACGGCCGCGGCGCAACGCACTGCCCAAACAACCGCATTGCAACCTTGAGGACCGAGGGGTTCACGCCCGCTGGCCTCGGAGAAAGAAATCGTAGAGCAAAACTCGTATGCATACTCCCTAGGCGTTTGTACAACACGGAATAGCAGAAACTATTACTTGATCACACGTGTGGGACTACAGAAGAGTTTCGCACATGCCAAACAGTCAGCCAAGTACGGTGCGCAACGACACCTGAAACATTTCGTCAAAGCTGGCAACACCGAAGACAACAGCCAGAAAACGAAGTGGGCCTCACCTTCAGCTGACAGTGGTTGACGCTCGCCGCCCAATGAGCTCAACTGCGGCCGCGGTGTGCGCGAGGGAGCTAAACTTGGACTACGCTAGCAGAAAAGCAAAAGTGAGGAGAAAGCCGGTTACAATCCAGTTTTCACTTTCTCGAAGCTGCCTCTACAGCGCGGAGCGGCCGCGCGTAGGCCATCCGGATCAGGCGTCCTTCGCGGCGCCGGCGCTAGGGTTGCCATGCCACAGACGACGCTAACGATGCGCCAGCGCTCGTAGCGCCGCCTCTCCGCATTGAGAGTAACTACTGTGGAGTCCCGTTTTCGCGCCGCGGCATATTTAAATGCTCTCGTTGGGTAAAACGAAAGCGTACACCGCAAATACTACAAGGAGCGTTTAATACAGCAAACCCCTTTCACTTAATGCCGAAATGAAACGCGAGAATGCAGTTACGATTAGTTTACTTCACATATCAATGTAAATAAATATGCGGCTCTACATAAAAACGTATCTGGTCCCTCCACTGGAAAAAGAATGCGGTATATTATAATGAGACGCTATTGTATTGCATAGATGCAATAGCTTTTACCGCGGTAGCTGTTACGGGCTCTTTCAGCTTTCGCCGTGTCCGTACTTCGATACAGGCAGCGCCACAAAGCTATCCACAACCTCCACATTTGCTTCGGGTATGTGCGTGGATGCTTGTCGGTATGTTTGTCCTTCAGCAGCGACAAAGTATTATGATACAAGTGTATTTGCTTTCACATTATTACCGTTAAGTGCCCTTGATATATGGGGGTCTGCAGTGGTGATTTTACAAGAAAAATAATTTTTTGTTAACATAATACACGCCAATTTGATTACAGAGGCCGTATCATTTAACGTTTTATTTCATTTTCTTTTCTTTTCACCCTTCTTCATTGGTTCGAACTTGACTCGCACGCCCCCATTATCGCTGGGATTGGTCACTCGGCGCACCACTTGATAAGAAGAATGGAAAATGAAATGAATCACATCGCAGACGACACCCATGCATCCTGGAGATGTCGAATAGATATCATTATGGGGGCGTTCAGTACGTCCTAAGGATGGGCCGAAGTGATCCTGAAAAGCTCCCAAGTGACATGTCCTAGGCATGGATGCTCCATGCTTGGCCTTTTTTTAGATGTCATTGGGACAATTGTCGGACGTCGAATCCCTGCACATGAATTAACCAGGACATTATTCATCACGTGTTTGTCGATCCTACCATGTGGCTTTCCAAGCCTGTAATTTTTCATTCAGAGTCACTGTGAAAGTTTCAATCCTTTATTGTAACTGCCTGTAATACGACGTCTATTAGTATTCTACAGCAAAAGATAACGAAGCTATCGTTATACTTTCTTCACAAATATAAGACAACGCGAGCAGGATTTAGTATAAAAACAGCTGCCCAATGTCCGTTGACAGTGTTCGCAGCGAACATGCGTAGTGCATGGGCACGCTGAATCGCCTGAACGCTACACCGCTACGCATTGCATTTACATCCATACAACTACAGCGCGTAGCATATAAGTCCATGTCCATGGGACTTTTTGTGTCGTCTGGGGAGCGTTACAATATACTGACCCAGAGTACGTATAATAAGAGTATAATAAGTGGTTGCTTCAGTAGAGATACCAGCAGTCATGGAGGCATTGCGTAATCGAGGAGTATGCAGGACACCCTTTACTGCAATGCCCATCAGGACGCTGTATTTTATGCCTGTATTTATTCAATTTACAACTTTGGTGCTGTCAAGTGTTCTTATATTGTGCCTCGTCCCTCCTGCTGTAATGTCCAACAGGGCGATGTGTAGGAACTTGAATAAATAAATAAATAAATAAATAAATAAATAGAATAAATAAATAAATAAAATAAATATAACAGATATATACAAAAATGCTAGAATGAAAAGTACATATGGTGTACCTGAATAACTCAAGCAGGCTAGGTAACTATTTGTTATCGCCCCCTTTCAAAGGGGATGCCAATAAATCCTCCTCCTCCTTATCATCATCATCCCCAAATATGCGATAGAGGAGCCCGGCTGCAGTACATGCCTCGTACATGACGCGTTTCGACTGTTCGCATACGTGGATACTCATCGCAGATGAGTTCTGCCCGAATTTTACAGAAAATCTGCATATGGCTAGGGTTTCATGTATTTTTCGTGTTTGTGCGTCATCAATAAGAAAGGCGAGCGTGGGCCGATTCCGGACATAATGCAATACTGGGCCGACCCGCGGCAGAGGTGAAGCAGGCTTCAAGCACTCCGGCAATAATAATAATAATAATAATAATAATAATAATAATAATAATAATAATAATAATAATAATAATAATAATAATAATAATAAATAAATAAATAAATAAATCAAGATCCATTGTGTCAAGTCGATGCGTATACTGGAATCTGAAGAAAACGAGCAACAGCGCTGACCGAACAACGGGAGGTGTCTGAGACAAACGAAGCGTCTCAGTCACCTCCCGTTGTTCAACGCTGTTACTCGTTTTCTTCAGACATTTACCAACCAGCCCATGCTAGCACGTTATTGTAGTTTATACTGGAAGATCGTTTGTGAAGAGCACATAGACTCACGAGCAGGAGGAGTTGCCACATACTCAAGGACAAAATGTATGTACAACCATACACCCTTGACTTGCAAGAGGACAATGTCACCTACTGTGGCGATGTCCGTGCCGGAGAAACGAAAGAAGGAATTGCGATACCCGCTGTGCATATATCTTCAGGCACAATCAAGTGTGATATCGAGACCCTCATGACCCGGCACTCTGCATGGGTTAGCCGTGATGACACTACCCCTGTGATCATCGTAGTAAACTTCAATGGGAACATTTCAAAACTATACAAGGAATGGTTCACTTAGTTTATGCTAGAAGAGTTCGGTTTGAAGTGCATACCAATTCAAGTCACCCAACTACTCAACTACTTAACAACGGTCGTGTATAAATTTAACTTTGACCAAGAATCTTTTCGACCAAGAAATCTTTGACCAAGAATAATCACAAAAATATCGTCCCTACCATTACCAAATGATGAACATTAATACATGTACCCTTGTGTAACCCTGTATAATGTCCTACAGCTTCGCTGGTCATCCACCTTCACAGAGTGGAACGGCTCCTCAGTTATGTTTAAACCATTTGCGAGAGCATGGAAGTTTCACCTAAAGTCCATGGATTTTTAGCTCTGTTATGAGTAGAAATAAGTTCATTTTACGTGCGGGTAACGAGAGGGGGGGGGGGGGGGAGACAGATAAAAGGAAGGCAGGGATGTTATAACTAGTCAAAAGTCCGGCGGGTAACAAAACAGACAAAGAAGCTCACCAAGTAAACGAAAGTTTCAGAAATGCGTTGACGTTCCGATTAAGATCGTTCCAAATTTAGAGGTTCGGTTTCAGTAACTTAAATGGAACGCCAATGTATTTCGTTGCATATTTAAAGGCGGACATCTGGAAAGTGGTAGATAGCCCTTGAATTTCTGCAGAGCAGATGATTCTACTATCGCTCCGCTTCAATTTTGCAATTGCAAACGTATCCCAATGTGAATAATGAATAAAGTTAATTAGTGAATGATTTTAATTAGCTCCCTAGACATTGCGAGTTTTCATGAAGATAATTTTCGCCTATTCAAGATAGCTATCTGAAAAGTCGGAACAGCGCTACCTGTCAAACAAGAAAAAATAATAAGAACAAGTAGTACACAAGGCGTGATATTATTGAAAGAAAAATATCAAAAGAGACTTAATCGCTTTAGAGGACTTTCGAAGGCTACAGTTTTTGGGGCTGGGGTAGGCCAAGTGAACCGGTTTTGTCCTATCTTTCTTTTTAAAGCGAAGCTTTCTGTTCCACTTCCTCCGACTTTTCTACTTACTACTACTACTACTACTACTACTACTACTACTACTACTACTACTACTACTGCAGCTACTGCTGCAGCCCCCCCCCCCCCATAAAAGAAATTCCTGGGTTGCGACACACGTGCTCATCCCCCGCGTGTGCCCGCTCCCTCTAGCGTCGCCTTTCGTCAAGGTCGACGCTGCTGCCTTGCACGCCGCGTGGAGAGATTGTTCAGAACGTGCATATATATACATGGCAGGAGCGTGGCAGAGAGGAAAGGCGACGTGAGGAACTCGTGTAGACCTTTCCATTGTGTGTCTACAATATCCTCTGTAGCTCCCTAGGCGTCACCACAATACCCTCTTGACTGCTGTAATTAGAGAGGTTTAGAATAGGGACCCCAAAGGTTTGGGGCCCCAAAGAAATAGGGTCGAAGCCACTGCGCATGCGCGAGACGCAAACTGCGTTTGGGTATTCCGTTGGGAACGTTAGTTCACCGATTTAGCGGGAGACCAAATAGCGACCACAAAAACTTTGCGTCAGCAAACATGGCGGCACCCATCGAAGCGACGGCTCTAACCTAGCACCAAACTGGGTTCGATTTGTGGTAACGCGTGAAGTTCGCAAGCTAGGAGAAGTGACTGTGGTTATCGCTTTCTCTCACCTAGCGTGTGTTATGAAGATTGTGGGGATTTGGGGAATTCGACGCGCCATTGCGCGGGCGCATTTCACCCATGTCTGCAATCCTTAAATGCCACATCGTCCTTGCTCCGAACCAGTTTTGGCGGTGGCGCTCCACTCGCGGTGGTTCGCGGTGAGGGCGGAGCTAGTGACGTCACGGAGCGGCCCCTGGTGGCTACTGCCGTGACGGTAGCGACTCTCTTGCTCCTTGGGACGGTACCCGGTACGTACATGCTTCCTCTCGTCCGCCGACACCTTTATGACTAGGACTGAGCTCACGCACGGTGCCTTTGCCCGTGCGGGGAGCGCGTACCTCGTGTTGTTCCCATCCCGACGCTAAGCCGAAGAACGGGTGCCTAGTGCTCGCGCGAGGTCGTACCACGCCGAGCCGCACTCATCGGAGGCCCAAGCCGAAGGAGATTGCCCGAGCTCTCGCGAGTTGGCCCATCGGTTATCGCGAGAGCAAGTAGCATAGCCGCCGGGACTTTTCCTAGCGGCGCGTCCCAGCTTGAGCCTGTGCTCTCGCAGCGACGTGCTACAGGCGCCCCTAACTGTATTTTTCGCCCTTGGTGCGGGACCCCTTTGGTTCCCCGCCGTCCCGGGACCGGGCGTTCGTGCAGTGTTGGGTGCCGTTGGAGACAATAAACGGTTTCCGTCAACTTAGGGCAATACTGTGTTCTTGCGTGCGTCGCTCGGTAGCCCCTTGTGGCCTGAGCTCGCGCGCAGCGGTGCTAGAGGCTGACGGCTGACGCGGCCCTGTGGCTCGCTAAGCTCGAACCCGCGGTGGTCGGTACTCCTGTGAGACCTTAAGACCCCACAAGATTGATTCATTAGACACCTCTGATTCCGAATTCGATTGTGGATTGTATAGCTCGTAGGCCTCACACGGCTAAGCTTGGCTGGTGAAGGCACGTAAAGTTGGTTTGCTCAAAACTAAGCGCAACTAATTGTTTGCTGCTTACAGAATAACCTCTAAATTGTAATTAAACGCGAACACATGCAAGTAAAAATTACTATTCTTATCATAAAATTGTATAATTTATTTAATTATTTCTAATAGCTTTTCTTTGACGCCGTAGTGGCGCTGTCAGCGCAAGACGCTATCCGCAAACTCAAAGCCCTATTCTAAAATTCTTCACTCCTGCGTGCCCCAACGCTAATATCCGCAAAGCTCTTTGGGGCTGCAAACTATTGGGGCCCCTATTCTAAACCTCTATATTATCCGTGAACCCCCGCAAAAGTATTGCATAAACTGCAGCGCTTATCGTTGTATAACGTGCAACCGGAAGGTAGATATAATCTTAGAGAAGAGGTAGGGAGAGGCGGCAGAAAATGGGCAGAAGCGACGCAGTCACTAAACGAGTGATTGCCGCTCTTCGCTTGCAGCTTGCATACATGGGGAGACGGCGGGAGATGTAAAAGGCGACTTAAAAAGGCAAGAAAACGCTACTACTAGACACGACAGCGGTTGCGGACAAACTGTATCAATTTAATTCTAAGGTATGGGAGGGTACGTTTCTGCTACTTGTGAAAAATAAACACCGTGCACCATACTTCTGTGCCCGCCGCGGTAGCTTTGCGGCTATGGCGTTGCTCGAGGTGGCGGGTTCTATACTGACCGCGGCAGCCGCATTTAGACTGGGGCAAAATACAAAAGCGCTCGTGTACTTAGATTTAGGTTCACGTTGGGTACCCCACGTGGTCAAATTGGATCTTCACCGCAGTGGATAGAACCACTACGGCGTGCCTCATAATCCGATTGTGGTTTACGCACGTACAGCCCCGTAATTCAATTAAACTTTGACACTTCTACCACGTTGTGATGTGCCATGTGAGGCAATGACAATGCTAACCTTCTCGGAGGATATGAACAATGGCGCACAACGCTTCAGGCAAGCATGTGCGTGTTCTGTGTACTGTGCAGACAAACAGCAGTGGTGCACACAAGGTAACGTTTACCATCAACTCACCACTCCCGTATTGCACTAAACGCAGAAGAAATTAATCAATCGCCGTCAACCTCACCGCTAATTGTTGTCAATCAAAGCAAACAGCACAAAAAGCTTCGCTTACATCGATTGCCAGAGTGCATGGGATCCTATTTAAAAAACATTTTTTTATTATGCCGCAAGAGAGCCCTCCTAAAAAAACTGATTTATTTTTCTTAATCCAATGAATAAGCTCAAATTTAATTCTGTAATGAGCTGTAAAGGTGTCTGAGATGCAAATACAGCCTGCACGCCTCGAGATGCAAGTGGCTATGAGTCTTATTCAGCTAAAGCGGACCACTGAGGCGCAAACTAATGACAGCGGAGTCGCGAGCAATACCGTTTTAAACGGAGCATCATACGTACCTGATTCTGCCGGAAGGGCGCACGGTGTTGTGCCGTACCACGTGTCTATCATCGAGGCGACGGGAGCTGCCACTTCTCCGCGACGAATCAAGAATTCGACGAGGGGGACTTCAAGAAGCACTCAGCCGTCTCCGCGACGAATCAAGAATTCGACGCGAGTGACGTCAGCACCTGCCCCGACTGGTTCCTGCCGACGAGGAGTCGCCAAAGTGGACTTAAGGGAGAACCGGCCCATTGTGAAGGAGAGAGTCGCTTCCAGCCGCTCAGTCGGTCTGTTGCGCTCTTACAGCCTCTCTTGCTGCAGAACTCCTGGCGGACCGATTCACAGCTTACCCAGTCACTCAACCAGCGGTTACATTGCATTTCCCGTCCCCAAGGCAGCCTGGTGGCTTCCATCCAGCATGGACATTCAGCTAAATTGATGCCCTCTGCCATGATCCACTCCAGGAGCACGAGTTGGCGTCAGCTCTGGCAAAATCCAAGCGCCGCAGCACCCCAGGAGCTGATGGCATCACTTTCCAGATGCTACGAAACCTGGACAAGGGAGTCAGATGTCAGCTCCTGGGGGCCTTGAACGACATCTGGGAGACCGGCTCGCTACCGGAGACTTGGCTGACCGCAGTGGTGGTACCCCTCCGAAAGCCTGGATGACCAGCCACGGCTATCACCTCCTACAGGCCAGTGTCACTGACTTCAGCAGCCTGCAAGTTGATGGAGACCATAGCACTCGGACGGCTCAACTGGATTGCAGGAGCGGTAGGGTTCCTGCCGGAGCAACAAACAGGCTTCGTCGCCACCGATGCACTGCTGACTCGATTGCAGACGTGATCTCCACCCTGGAGGAGGCAAGAAGCAAGGGGGAGGTGGCCCTTCTCATCCTGTTGAATGTCCAGAGTGCATTCGATGGACTGCCGCACGAAGTCATCGAGAACGCACTGGATGAACTTGGCATCGTGGGCTGCCTCCGGCAGTTCATCAGCTCATTCCTAACGGGGCGGACACTTCGGGTGAGAGTCGGCCGGACTTTGAGTACCTCCCGCAGGGTGGCTACGGGCGTCCCACAGGGCTCCGTCCTGAGCCCATTCCTATTTAACGCGGCACTGGCTGGACTTCCGGCAGCCATCCCTGCAGACCCAAGGTTTCCGACGCAGTGCTCGGTGTATGCAGATGACATGGCCCTGTGAACGCAGGGACCCAGACGGAACCTGCAAGCCATCCGGTCATCATTGCAACGATCTCTGGATGCAGTAGCTGCATACTTCCTGAGCATCGAACTTCTGGTCTCCCCCACAAAGACAAAGGCTCTGCTCATCCATCCGTTAGCTGCCACTCGTTTCACCGTTGGAAGGCTTCTGCTGGGCGGCACACCCATCCCCTGGGCAAAGGAGGTCACATATCTGGGGCTCTAGGTGGACCACCGTCTCACATGGATACCTGCTGCTAAGGCTGCCACCATCAAGGCTCGCAGGGTGAGAACAGCTGTCAGCCGCCTACTCCAGCGAGAAAAAGGATGCACATCCCGATGGGCCTTACGTTTTTACCATGCTGCCGCCACATCCATGTTCCTGTATGCACTGCCTATGGCGAACCTAACACCGACCCGCAAGAAGCAACTTGCACTGGAACATAGGACAGCCATACGAGCATTCTTAGGACTTCCACGCCATTCACCCGTGGCTGCTACACTGGCGGAGGCCCAGGCTTGGCCTCTCTCGCTGCTAATGCTGCTAATGCTCCACATAGACCGCCTACATCACACTCCTGACGGCGATTCCCTGGTGCGCAGACTGCGGAGCCGTCCCTCCTCCCGGATGGGCAGCATCTGCGCACTGTACGACGAGCTAGTAGGCCGGTCCCCCACAGCAGTGATACCACCCCCACCCCACCAACAGCCATTGGAAGTCCATCTCCAGTTGGAGGGGAAGCAGAAGAAGAGGTCTCCACCATGCGATCTGGCGCAGGCAGCGTTGTCGAAGTTGCACGTACTAGGTGGGCATCTCCACATCTTCACGGATGGTTCTGTCCTCCCATCCAATGGCTCGGCGGCCGCGGCCTGCATAGTACCGGCTGCTGGAACGACCCTGCAATTCCGCCTCCCATTTGCTGCGAATTCCACAGCAGCAGAGCTGGCCGACCTACACCTGGCAGCTGACTTCCTTGCGGAGCACCCACCGCAGGTGCCCGTAGCCATCTTCTCAGACTCTCGTCCGGCTCTTCAAGGACTACTCCAACCCGATCGAGCTGGAGTCACCGTCACCCTGCTCCTAGCCAAACTCTTTGCTATTCAGAGGAGTGGCACCCCTCTCTCGCTCCACTGGCGTCCCTTACACGTAGGGATAGCTGGAAATGAAGAGACGAATGCTGCAGCCAAAGCAGCCCACAATGCTGCCGTTGCTGTAACCACTGCGGTAGCCGCATCGGATTATACACGGCACCGGCTGCTAAAACTGCTGACCACAGCCCACCCGGACGCGCGGGTGGCTAGCGGTAAGCCACCCCAGCCCCTCCCCGAGAAGTGACTCACGAGAGGAGAACAGGTACTCCTCCTGCGCCTCAGGACAGGCAGCGTTTGGCCTGCCGCCCGGAAATTCAGCGTAGGGAGAATCGCATCACCTGCCTGTAGGAGGTGCGGCTCCCCTGAGACCTTGGGTCACATCCTATGCCACTGTTTAGGACTAGCCTCTCAACGACAGTAGACGACAGCCGCATACCGCCGCCTCGACCTTCTAGCCAACACCGTAGAAGATCTTCTCTTCCCCCGCCTATCCCCGGTCGCAGCACTGCAGGCCTTCCTCGAGTTTGCTGCTGCGGCCGGACTTCCCGCCTTGTAGCCGATTCCCTGGCCACCTACTCCTTGCGCTGTCCTGCCATGACACGTTGTGACAGCTGACCCTTCCCACAACCTACTTTCTTCCCTTCCTTACTTCTCTTTCTTGTCCCTATCTCCCACTCCCCCCTGATGCTGAGCCGTGCTCCCTCACGGGTAGCTGAAAATAGCATCATTTCCTCCTACCTCTGATTCACTACATATACAGTCGGTCTGTCGCGCTCTTACAGCTACATGTACGATATCATCCACTATCTGTAAATATTGCATAAAGTTTTTCGTTTCTTCTTCGTCTGTGGAAAGAGTCCGTCTTTCGTCCTCCACCTCGAAGTCACAACAGTGGATGGCAAGCTGTGGGATTCGAAGCCAGATAACGCCCGCTATACCTCTCAACGGCAGCCACGACGTCGACCAGCGTCAGCTACTTTGGAGGGGTGAGTGCCCGACGTTTGCCTTTCGCATCGCCAGACCTCTGTCGCACAGGTAAATGCTAAGGACAATTACTCGAGTACTCTGAAAGGGTTGTAGTGGATTTTTCTTAGTTCGCTTCAGGCCTTGCATAGATTTCCGGTTTCGGAAGCAAAGCTAAGGCAAAACCGGAGACGAGCCGTCAAATCGCGATGGAGAAGCTAAGGATAGAGGACCTTCTTGATGTTTTTCAGGAGACTGGCATTTCGGTTGCCGCGGCAAAGCGAAAGAAAGTCATTTTGAACGTTATGAGGGCACAACACGTAACTGAGGAGGAAGTCGAAGAGGTTTGGGGAGAAATTTTTGGCAGGAGAAGGGAGAAAAAAATGCGCGACGAGGCAGAACAAAAAAAAAAAAAGGCGCGAGGAGACAGAGGAGCCGAAAAGGCGCAAGGAGCTAGGCAGAGGAAAAAAAAAAAAAAAAAGCCGCGAAGAGCGAGACCATGCTCTTAAAGTGAGAGAACTGGAAATAGAGCAAATTCGAATCAGTTCGGCGCGTTCAAGTCCCCTTTCCGGTGGAGACGATACGCCTAAACTGACAATACAGTACCTGATGCTGCCGTACAGGATAGGCGGTGATATTGCACTTTTTCTCGTGAATTTCGAGCGTACGTGTGGAAAGATCGAGCCATATATGCAGAATGTCGTGGTAAACGGGAAAATGGGCAGGGCACTTCGCGATTCCGCCGCCATCATGGATGTAACTCATCCGTCCTGTGTTTCTCCCGGGGGAATGCGCCTGGATCAAGCAAGTCGCAGAAAAGCAGTGCGCGTGCTTTCCAGTTGCCAGGGTAACCCTGAGGGCGCTTTTGGAAGGTTGCAAATGGAGGCAGCCGTAAGTCCAAGTTTACGTGAACACTTTTCATATCCTTTTTCGAAAAAATCGGAGCAGCTTTTAGAAAAGGAGGGCCGGTCGTTCTCTACCAGTCTTGCTTGCATGGCATTAACGCGATCGCGGTCACGCGCCCTCTCATAGAAACGTGAAAGCTCATCTTCAAACGAGGAAGCTGACAATGTAACGTCCTCACAGCTGCAGCCTAGGCCGGGAAATACGGCTGATGAAAAGCAGAGGACTCAGACTTGTGACGGATCAATTACCCGATCAGTGACAGTGGGTGAGGAGACTTTCGGGACTCGGGAAAACGGGGCGCCTAGGGCTGAAGTGGATGGTTCACTGGTCCCGCATCCTTTTGCTGGGAGCAGCTTAGTAGGGTTGAACGAAAGGCTCTTATCGCGGCACAGAAAAGTGACCCTGCGCTAACTGTGCTGCAGGCAATGTAAATGAAGGAGTGGCCCGAAAGAACATCTCGTTCTACACTAGGTCAGGTCTCAAGTACCGGAAATATCAGGATTCCAAAGGTCGGACATACAACCAAGTACTCGTGCCAGAAAAGTAGCGACCACAGCTTTTAGAGTTAGCGCATGGGAATGCTTGGGCGGGTCCCCTCGGTATCAAGAAGACAAAGGCTAAGCTAGCGCAAGATTTCTATTGGCCAGGATGCTGGAAAGAAGTTGAAACACTTGTTCGGTCATGCGACGCATGCCAGCGAGTTGGCAAATCCAACGAAAAGTGGAAGGCCCCAATGAAATTGGTGCCCATTATCACAGAACCATTTCGGAAGCTGCATACAAATGCTGACAGACTTAGCAGAGCCTTTTAGGCTGCAGCCTATGGTTATCCGAGAGCTTATCCTAGATGTTAAAAGTTTTAATGCTACGTTTTCAAGTATACTCTTGTCTCTTCAGTTATTTTAGCACATTGAAGTTGATTGATAATCACTTACGACACACAATCGTGTGAAGGGTATCGTAATGTTAGTGTCGCCGATTAAAATCAGCCTCCAGATCGCTCGAGAGCCTGGCGCAGCCACTCGAATGGGCTATCATTGCAAACCAGGTGACAGAATTTCGCTCGGAGCGAGAACAGGGCAAAATATAAACTTTCATCGATCGCCTCAGCTGTGTCTGGCCTGCCCGAATGACTGTAATGAATTGCTTTGTAATCTATTATATAGCTCTTTATTCTCTTTGAATGTGTCTTCTTTGACAGCACTACTTGTAGAGGTCTGTATCCCGGGCTCTTTATCGGATGCGTGTTTCGTGTTTAGTACAATAACCGTAATGGTGCTGTTGAGAGCACAGAGAGGGTTAGAGCGTTTGTTTCTTTGGAGTTTGGTCTGGCGTTGTGGAGAGCATTGGGAGGGTGCTCACTTTCACCGGAATGGTTGGCGTTTATTTTCGGTCACTCCGTGAGCTTTCTCAGATCGAAGCAAAGGAAAGACCAGCGGATGAAAGGGCGGCAAAGCCATTTCCTTAAACCCATCAAGGATGTCACTCAATCAGCACATCGCATACGTATTATTATCTGGCGGCGGGGGTGCTGTTGTGCCATACCACGTGCCTATCATCGAGGCGACGGGAGCTGCCATACTACGTGCATATCATCGAGGCGACGGGAGCTCCCACTTCTCCGCGACGAATCAAGAATTCGACGCGAGTGGCTTCAGCCCCAGGTGTACGACTGGTTCCTGCCGACGAGAAGTCGCCAAAGGGGACTTAAGGGAGAACCGGCCCATTGTGAAGGAGAGAGTCGCTTCCAGCAGCCCAGTCAGTCTGTTGCTCTTTTACAGCTATGTACGCTATCATCCACTATCAGTAAATATTGTATAAAGATTTTCTTTTCTTCTTCATCTGCGGAAAGAGTCCGTCTTTCGTCCTCTACCCCGAAGTCACAACACCGGCCACGACGACCGCACTTCAATGGGGACGAAACGCATAAACGCCAGTGCGTTGTGCATTAGGTGCACATTAAGGATCTCCAGGTAGTCAAAATTATCTGGAATACCCCCCTGCGGCATGTATCATAATCATATCGGTATTTTGGGAAGTAAAACTCCATAATTTAATTTTTAAATTCTGTCGGATGCGATGGCATAAATAATACGCTTGTGAAACTACCCCGGAACAGTGCCCCCAGCTGTACGTTACCAACATGCTCGCGATGAATCAGCTTACGGTGAAATAAGTGCAGAGTGTATCTGTGTACTCTCCAGTTTTCATTGAGACTCTTTACTTATCTATGTGCTCTTGAAGAGGACAGACCATTGAACTGCTTCGAGCGAATCCAGGTGAGATAACTCCCTGGCATGCACGAAATAGGTACATAATCAGGCATCATGAGTCCCTCGGACTCGTTAAAACACCACTTTTCGATCTACAATATCGTGTAAAAACGAAAGGTAACGCCATAAGCAGTGTTGTGATTTCTCATTACAGGCTGACTGAGCCTGAATATGAAAACAGTGAATTGTAACCAGTTCCGGATACGGGTACATGCAACCTATGCGGCAATTTGTGGTTCACAACCATTGCTGTAGCGGTAAAATAAATAAATAAATAAATAAATAAATAAATAAATAAATAAATAAAGGCAGGCAGGCAGGCAGGCAGAATACCTTGTATTTCATTTTGCCCAGTTATTGCAGCAGATGTTATTTGGAGCGAGTTTGATGATGCTGTATTTCTTGTGAATGTATAGCCTCCCCCACTTGGAGGACGCGAAATGCAATTTCATTTCTTTTACAGCGGCAGCTGTAAAAATCTAGAAATCTGGTCATCTCGGGAAGCTTTGGATGCTGACGCATGAGCACAGCGCTATCAAGAGGCTAACCTGATCGGAGGTCACATTACTTCGTATCACAAAGGGCTCAGCCATTTGTTCAGCATACACGCCAGCTTCGTCATTCTATAAACTGCGTGCCGTTCCTGCTCTTTGCAGAGTGCGGTGAGCTGTGCGACACGGAGCACTATATATGGTTAGCGGAACGCGTTACTTGATGTGCAGTGGAGAAGAGCAGAATTGTATGCAATGTTTAGTGTTTCCAGAAGACCACCACATTGTTGGAAGAGAAATATTGTGCCTTCTGATTGCGCTTCCTCGCGACAGTGGACTACATCTTGACTATCATCATCATCAGCGATCCTCTCGCAAAGACAGTTCATAAAACACTTACTCAGCCGCATTCGTACACAACCACGAAACATACAGCTCAGACAGGCGCTCGACACCCTAGACACGGATATTCTCTCCCGCTGTACGACACTCGACACTACGAACTGGAATTGTGACTGTGACTCAGTTTACAGCACCTCAGGCACCAAACGTCTTTGGCGTCTACTCCGTTCTCTACAAAGCCCAAAACCTGTCCCACCTCCCTCACTTCAAAAGCACTTATCCTTCTATGAGCTCGACTCTAAAACATTTACCTCCTCCGCTCCCCTCATTCCATCCAAAGTATATCCAGGCCCCTCCAATCCAGATCTCGATCGCCCCTTTACCTTTCCCAAGCTGGATCGCGCTCTGGCCCCGAATAAAGCTGGGACAACTCCGTGATCATACCAACTCGCATACTCCTATCTTTAAAAAATTCTTGACAATGACAAAGAGTTTCTTTTTTCCCAATACTGGGAAGCCGTACTGGGAAGCCGGTACCCTCCCTACTGAATGCACTTCCTGCTCCATCTCCCTCATTTCGAAACCTGACAAACGCGCCACATATGCCAAACCTAGGCCCAACTCTCCTACTTCTTGCATCGGGAAAACCATGGAGCGCTTGGCACTCATACGCGTCTTAACGAATTTGCTCTACACGATTCACTTTCTTCCTCACAACAAATTTGGCTTCCGCCCTCACATACCCATACAGGCGCTCTTTCTCATTTTGCAAGAAACTTTCCTTTCTTCTGCAGGCTGTCAGGTTCATGCACTTCACATGTGTCACAGGTGTCACAGGTGTCACAGGTGTCACAGGTGTCACATGTCACTTCGTGACATGTGACACCTGTCAGCGGGTGGGCAAAACGGGACAAGTCGAGGGCGCCGTTGAAGTTGGTACCTATCATTACGGAGCCTTTTAGACGGCTCGTTATTGATACAGTGGGACCTCTGCCGGTAAAAACCACGGGGTACAGACACATTTTGACTGTGATCTGCCCAGCGACAAAGTTCCCTGAAGCAGTGCCGCTTAAAGAACTAAGCTCAGTTGAGATAGTCAATGCACTACTGTCCATATTTGCGCGAGTTGGTTTTCCTGCGGAAATCCAGTCAGATCAGGGCACAGTGTTTACTAGCGCTTTGACGACAGCCTTTCTCGAAAGGTGTTGGGTAAAGCTGTTACACAGCTCAGTGTACCACCCACAATCGAATTCCGTTGAGAAGCTCCACTCCGTCATGAAGCGCGTGTTGAGAGCATTGTGGTTTGAACAACAAACTGACTGGGAGCTGTGTCTGCCTGGGGTGATGTTTGCATTGAGGACCGCGCCGCATGCGGCTACGGGGTTTTCGCCAGCTGAGCTGGTATACGGTCGCTCACTGCGGTCTCCGCTTCGCATGCTTCGAGGCGGATCACTGCCCACTCCAATGGCTGCAGACCATGTCTTCCAAAAATGGCCGCCTCCTGCGCTGGAGCCTCGCTTTGCAACAATATGCCTTTGAGGTGCGTTACAAAAAGGGGAGTCTCAACGGTAACGCCGATGGCTTAAGTCGTGGCCCCTAACGTAGGAATCAGCCTCAAAGTTATTTGTTACTGATGTTTTTCTTCCTGAGGCAGGATTTTTAACATATTGCTTTTGTTTAGTGTTTCAAAGTCATGACGTGCTTTCTAGTGCAATTTTCCAATTTGTGGACGCCTTCTGAGTGCTGCTAGACTACGGTAAGGAACTAGGCAGTAGTTTAAAAGGGGAAAGAGCCTGGCATGGCTTAGTGAGGGTTGTGTCGTGCTTGCTGACTGAGCGGTTGAGTTTCGGCGTAGTTCTAACGCTTGCTGGGAACGAGAACAAGAATGGCAACTCCCCCGAAGTCACTTTGCAGTGTCCTGTGTGAACCTGAACGTGAGAACGAGGCCTTCTCTGTGCACTGCGCTCAAGCAACGCCGAAGGACCACCGACTTCGGTTATGAGCATCATCGAGCGGCATCCCTCCGGACAGCGGATGCAGTCCCCTGACCATCGGGATCTCCTGCTCCCGGCGGGGCGGTCTGTTACGTTTCGCCTACGACGCGCGGTATAGCCGGCGCGGATGCAACGGACGCCGGGGCTTCGTTCAAAGCGGCGGACATTTTGGCCCGTTCAGCGCTGCCGCAACGCCTCCTGCCAAGCGCGTCCAGGCATGTTTCAATGCCACGTGTCTTCGTGTGTGCGTGTGTGTGTGTGTGCATGTTGGTGCCCACGCTTGTCAAAGCGCGGCAGCCGGGGAGAGGAGCTCCCCAACTGTGAAGCGAGGAGGTCTGACCGGCGCCGGCCCGGCGGATGCGTCACCTTCTAGTCTCGACGTGCCTGAGCGGCGCCGTCACGTGCGTCCCATCCAGAGCCGTTCCTTCTTGCCCTCAACTCCGAGAGTATACAAGCAGCTGCCCCCGGACGCCAAGAGAGAGGCTCCGATTTCTTCCGTCGAGTAACGCGCTCTCCCGTTTCTCCACTTCGGTCGACCTGACCGGCCGCTCTTTTGCGATGCTAGAATAAACAAGTTGTTCTGTTAGCAGTCGACTCATCCTTTGCCAGCACCTTCGGATGCTTCCAGTTGTGCCCCAGGCAGCCAGGCCAACGCTACCCTTGGGGCTTGCGACCCAGATGCAACAGCTCTCAAAGCATGCACCATCATTTTCTCAAGAACGATTCACTTGCGACGCGCACAATGATATTTACGACCGCTGAAGCATTGCCTGTGGCGGCCTCTGAAATACGCGCAAACGTACACCGCACACTGCGTGGCGCTTAAAATTCCGCACAAATCATCAAGCAGTGCGACTGTTACGCAGTAGCTCAATGGCCGCGTCCGGCTACTTGCAACTGCCGCAGGGGATTGAGTCGGTTTCCCAGTGGCGGTGTTGGGGAATTTTTTCTTTCGAGATATATGGTTGCCTTGACGATGACGGCCTAAGGGAAAGGATAGGCGGACACAGCAATCCATGTAGTTTATTCGAGTTATATTAACAGCTCCCGTAGTAATATGCAGCGGAGTCATTGAATCAGCATTGCAAGCAAGTGGAACCTCTGCTTATATAGGAGTGAAAGTTAAATATTACTCGACAGTGTTATCGAACCAAAAAGAAATCTATGAAATATACCTAATTAACTTATTAACTGGTCTTGAGGTGTTTTTGCACTGGCATATACGCCTGACGATCACCTTATCGCGACGTACTCTTCTTTTAGCACAATGTAAATTACCAGTTGGCAGTGCCCTTGGAGAAACGCGTTGCTTTATCCAACAAACGTGGGGCTGAATTCTCCAACGACCCATCTCATTTTCCGTTCCTTTCGCCCCTCGTCAAATTGGCTCGGACGAGACTAGGATGCCGCCGCGCCGCCGTGATCGCTGTAATCGGCCAGTTGGCGCGACGCAGGATAAAAAGAGCAGAATGGAAAATGAAATGGAACATTAGAGTATATGGACCTGCCTCTCGATTTGCATAAAGCAAATCTGCAGCGCAGCGCTCATTTCCCTGCAGTATAGAGTTTGCTGAGGGAGGCCCGGGACCAGGAATTCGGGATCAACAGCTCTGATCATTGCCCTTGACAACTCGATCCCCGCACAGTCATATGGTATAGATAATGTAACGCAATTGATCGGCTGCGGTGTCGATAATATAGTCTGTGGCGAACATGTAGGTTAGTTGTAAGGCGGCAACACCGGGCAAGTGACACGCCCCTGCGTCACTGCTATGTTCTATATTTATACAGAGTGCATACGCAGGAGTAATCATTCTAAACGCAATGGAGGAAATGGGCGCGACTGCTCCTGCATTTCCGGTGCAGGACGTTCTGGCCGAGAAGCACGACAGAGCACATTCCCGAGGTGAGGGGAAAAGTTGCGCCGGTGCGTTGCCTTGATGCCACTTGTGGAGTGTTCTGCGTATACAGTAGTTAAATGAAAATCTGGTGTTTTAGGTGTCAGAACCACGATATCATTATGAGGCATGCCGTAGCGTGGAGTTCCGGACTAATTTTAATCTCCAAGGGTTCTTTACGTGCACCCATTGCACGGTACAGGGGCGTTCTTGCATTTCGCCCGTATCACAAAGCGGCCACCGCGGCCGGGGTTCGATGCTGCGCCCACAGGCTTAGCGGCGCAACGCTGAAGCCTCTACGCCCACATGGCTGGTATGCCTGCAGTGTACTCATCCGTTAGTTTGTTCTTACGCTTAGAACTTTGATTCTACACCATCGCGTAATGCTGTACCAATCGTTAAACACTACATGTTGGCCGCACCTTATTGCGTTAAGAGAGCTCTTTTGGCACGGTGGTGGAACAACATAGTCCGGTTTTAATAACGCATCCGACGTTGTTCTGTTGGCAGGTAGTCAGGTAGATATTTATTCCGCTTCTGTCAGATGCTCACAAAGAGGAGAGCAATGCTCTATGTTTTAAATCAAAGGCGAATAAACATGCATGGTTCGCATACGATGTTTAATGATACCACTAATAAGGCGGTCACAGTACAGGAGCATGAAAGGCCAAGAATATTTCGTGTATGGCATAAAGGCGGAAAGAATTACGCGGAAAAATATAAACAGGTATTCACATTTAATGGAAATAGAGCAGTGGCCATAATGAACTGCGAAGCATTGTGGTGGTACGGCAAGTACGGACCGCGTATATAGAGCGACGCGTGTGGAAAGGAGATATCGTTCCCGGGCTTAGTGTGTCCACAATGCGAAATGCAACCACAGAACAGACAGACCTGTGCAATGACAATTGAAATATATAATCACTTTCGCCACGAAGCAGGTACCGGCTCACGGTTACCGTACAAATATTTACGGCGGTTCGGAGATGCCTGCGCTTTCTCAACTAGGTGATGTGACATAGTATGAACGACCTTGTGGTGTATCAGCAGTGTTACAGGTAGCCGCGTTCTTGCTCTATGTGCTCAACTCTGGAATTACTCATTCCTGCCGCCAGGCAGCTAGCACGTTTTCTCTGTATGCGACTGCGGTCTTCAGAATGTTCGTCTCGCCCCGTATAAAGTTGCTGTTTCAACACTGCAACTTACCATCCTTATACATTATGTCCTCATTAAATGCAGCAATCGCAACAAGAAGAAGCCTGACGACTGTTGCGCAAGGTGTTTTTCGTCGAGTTACGTGCCACCAAGGATCAAGGCTGGCGAAGGGATAGTTTAATGATGTAGCTCCGAATTGCTTGATCAAATTAGCAGCTCACATGATGCAATACTTGAAATCCAAAATCTTAATCATTGGTGATTTTAACCTACCCGGTATTGACTGCGACGTATTACAGGCCCTTGAAAGTTATAACAGTCACATTAACACTGTTTCTAACATAATGGTTGCACACAACCTAATCCAAGTTGTTCGTGAGCCAATACGAGAGCAGGGATCGTGTAAATGGTTTTAGATTGTTTTCGAATTTTACTGTTTCTATAGTGCAGGGACTGTCCCACCATCATCTAGTTAGTGTTTCCTTGTCCCTTAGCTCTCGGAGTGAACAAGCGATGTCGTTCTGCTTAGTTAAGGATCATTCATGTGCTGATGACTCAATCATTTTAGAACACATGAATAGTTGCCCGATTGATTTCAATGACAATGATGTCGGTGTTCTTTGTTATCAGTTCCGAGATATGTGCCATCGTTGTTTAGGTTCTTTTGTGCCGAATAAACAGAAAATAATTCATAAGTAGACGCCCTGTATGACGCGTAACCTCATCCAACCGAGGCGCAAGCTTAAGCCATTACACAAGTTAAAAAAAAAAATTAAATTATGGGGTTTAACGTGCCAAAACCACTTTCTGATTATGAGGCACGCCGTAGTGGAGGACTCCGGAAATTTCGACCACCAGGGGATCTTTAACGTGCACCTAAATCTAAGTACACGGGTGTTTTCGCATTTCGCTCCCATCGAAATGCGGCCGCCGTGGCCGGGATTCGATCCCGCGACCTCGTGCTCAGCAGCCCAACACCATAGCCACTCAGCAACCTCGGCGGGTATTACACAAGTTACATACGCAGCCACCTTCAGTGATTTCACTGCGCGAACAGGTAGCGCACGTTCTACGAGCAGCAAAAGATAATTACATTCAAACAATGTTGAACCAGCAAAGTCCTGGACCTTCGTAAGTGAGCAAAAAAAAAAACCTGTCACACAGGACCTAACACCTGGAACACCGCAAGGCTCAGTCATCTCTCAATTACTATTTAACATAGTGATGAAGGGACTCGCAGACAAACTACAAGACATCCCGAACGTAAACTGCGCTTTATACGCAGATGACATCACCATCTGGAGCCCGGGAGGCTCCCTGGCAGACATGGAGCAGGCATTACAGTCTGCCCTAGATGCCACGGAAGACTACCTACTAGACACAGGAATGAAACTATCCTCCAAGAAATCGGAACTCTTACTATTTCGCAAGTCTTGCCAAGGAGTCCGCTACCTAACACCTCTAGACGAACTTCCGATCGCACTACACACAAGAGACGGACAACAGATTCCGCGAGTCGACCACATACGCATTCTTGGGCTCCTAATCGAAGTCACCGGATGCCACGGACACACGATCAAATACTTAACCGCCAAAACCGAAAACATGATCAGACTCATCCACAGAGTCTCGGGGCGCAGGAAGTGTCTCTGCGAAGATAACCTTTTGCACGTATACCACGCGTTCCTTATGAGCCACATTAATTACGTCACCTCTGCCCACAACTGGACGAAAATAGAAAAGGCCAAACTAAACACACTCATGCGCAAGAGCATTAAACAGGTCTTGGGCATTCCACAAAGAGCAAGTACAGCAAAGGTTGACCAGCTAGGCATACACAACAACATCGACGAAGTGACCGAGGCTCAGACTATGGCGCAAATACTCCGCCTATCCTCGTCCAAAGTCGGTAGACTAATCCTAAACGAAGCTAATGTCTCCCCATCTCCCTATCTCGAGCACGTGGTTACCCTACTGAGCGAAATTAGAGACAATTACAAACTCTCACCGTTTCCCAGAAACGTCCACCCACAACACAACGTGGGCAGGCGCCGGGCCCGCGCCCGCGCGATTCTCGACCGCACCGACACAGATCGTGAAGCCACCGCATTGGTGGGCGCGGCCCAGTACGGCAACACATCCACTTTCGCGATAGCAGTCGTGGACGGCAGCGGAACCTTACGATCATCCGCATCGGTTAAAACGACCACCAGCGCTAAAGCAGAACTGATAGCCGTAGCCATCGCCATGGCAGACCTCACATTTACCCATGTCCTCACGGACTCGCGTGCCGCAATTCGGGCCTACGAAAGCGGCAACGTATGTAAAGAAGTAGCGTATATACTATACTAGCGAGCTCAAAGGAGAGCAAACGACGCCTCTCCTGGTTCCCCGCTCACATGGGAAAAGACATTCACCCGCGAAAACCAAACCTCAATGAAACGGCCCACGACCGTGCGCGAGAACTTGCCCGCCGCGACGGTCCCACGGCCTCTGAGGGGCTGGACATTTAGTTCAATGACCCGCTACTCATTTAACAGGAAATCACCTCACACTATCGAAAAGCCAGAATCAAATACCCGCTCCCGCAATGCAAACTCGAACGCGCGCAGGCGGCCGCGTTTCGAATGCTACAGACGGACTCGTATCCGTCACGAGGCCTACTGAGTCACTATAACTCAGATATTCCGGTAAATTGCCTAGACTGCCAAGAACTCTATTGCTCACTCTCGCACATGCTATGGCAATGTACCGCGTTACCAAAGGGCCCTCTCTCCAGTGAGACCGAATGGGAAGAAGCCCTCAAAAGCCCGGACCTCAAACTCCAGCTTAAGGCCGTCCAGAGGGCCCAAGAACTGGCGGAGCGTCACCACGTTCCCGTCCCGACTTGGCCGTCGCCAACGGTTTCGGCCCGAGGAGCTCCCCGCGTGGGATCTCCAACGGCTTAAAACTCCTCAGGACCTCAATGAAGTTCTTTGACTGACTGACTGACTGACTGACTGACTGACTGACTGACTGACTGACTGACTGACTGACTGACTGACTGACTGACTGACTGACTGACTGACTGACTGACTGACTGACTGACTGACTGACTGACTGACTGACTGACTGACTGACTGACTGACTGACTGACTGACTGACTGACTGACTGACTGACTGACTGACTGACTGACTGACTGACTGACTGACTGACTGACTGACTGACTGACTGACTGACTGACTGACTGACTGACTGACTGACTGACTGACTGACTGACTGACTGACTGACTGACTGACTGACTGACTGACTGACTGACTGACTGACTGACTGACTGACTGACTGACTGACTGACTGACTGACTGACTGACTGACTGACTGACTGACTGACTGACTGACTGACTGACTGACTGACTGACTGACTGACTGACTGACTGACTGACTGACTGACTGACTGACTGACTGACTGACTGACTGACTGACTGACTGACTGACTGACTGACTGACTGACTGACTGACTGACTGACTGACTGACTGACTGACTGACTGACTGACTGACTGACTGACTGACTGACTGACTGACTGACTGACTGACTGACTGACTGACTGACTGACTGACTGACTGACTGACTGACTGACTGACTGACTGACTGACTGACTGACTGACTGACTGACTGACTGACTGACTGACTGACTGACTGACTGACTGACTGACTGACTGACTGACTGACTGACTGACTGACTGACTGACTGACTGACTGACTGACTGACTGACTGACTGACTGACTGACTGACTGACTGACTGACTGACTGACTGACTGACTGACTGACTGACTGACTGACTGACTGACTGACTGACTGACTGACTGACTGACTGACTGACTGACTGACTGACTGACTGACTGACTGACTGACTGACTGACTGACTGACTGACTGACTGACTGACTGACTGACTGACTGACTGACTGACTGACTGACTGACTGACTGACTGACTGACTGACTGACTGACTGACTGACTGACTGACTGACTGACTGACTGACTGACTGACTGACTGACTGACTGACTGACTGACTGACTGACTGACTGACTGACTGACTGACTGACTGACTGACTGACTGACTGACTGACTGACTGACTGACTGACTGACTGACTGACTGACTGACTGACTGACTGACTGACTGACTGACTGACTGACTGACTGACTGACTGACTGACTGACTGACTGACTGACTGACTGACTGACTGACTGACTGACTGACTGACTGACTGACTGACTGACTGACTGACTGACTGACTGACTGACTGACTGACTGACTGACTGACTGACTGACTGACTGACTGACTGACTGACTGACTGACTGACTGACTGACTGACTGACTGACTGACTGACTGACTGACTGACTGACTGACTGACTGACTGACTGACTGACTGACTGACTGACTGACTGACTGACTGACTGACTGACTGACTGACTGACTGACTGACTGACTGACTGACTGACTGACTGACTGACTGACTGACTGACTGACTGACTGACTGACTGACTGACTGACTGACTGACTGACTGACTGACTGACTGACTGACTGACTGACTGACTGACTGACTGACTGACTGACTGACTGACTGACTGACTGACTGACTGACTGACTGACTGACTGACTGACTGACTGACTGACTGACTGACTGACTGACTGACTGACTGACTGACTGACTGACTGACTGACTGACTGACTGACTGACTGACTGACTGACTGACTGACTGACTGACTGACTGACTGACTGACTGACTGACTGACTGACTGACTGACTGACTGACTGACTGACTGACTGACTGACTGACTGACTGACTGACTGACTGACTGACTGACTGACTGACTGACTGACTGACTGACTGACTGACTGACTGACTGACTGACTGACTGACTGACTGACTGACTGACTGACTGACTGACTGACTGACTGACTGACTGACTGACTGACTGACTGACTGACTGACTGACTGACTGACTGACTGACTGACTGACTGACTGACTGACTGACTGACTGACTGACTGACTGACTGACTGACTGACTGACTGACTGACTGACTGACTGACTGACTGACTGACTGACTGACTGACTGACTGACTGACTGACTGACTGACTGACTGACTGACTGACTGACTGACTGACTGACTGACTGACTGACTGACTGACTGACTGACTGACTGACTGACTGACTGACTGACTGACTGACTGACTGACTGACTGACTGACTGACTGACTGACTGACTGACTGACTGACTGACTGACTGACTGACTGACTGACTGACTGACTGACTGACTGACTGACTGACTGACTGACTGACTGACTGACTGACTGACTGACTGACTGACTGACTGACTGACTGACTGACTGACTGACTGACTGACTGACTGACTGACTGACTGACTGACTGACTGACTGACTGACTGACTGACTGACTGACTGACTGACTGACTGACTGACTGACTGACTGACTGACTGACTGACTGACTGACTGACTGACTGACTGACTGACTGACTGACTGACTGACTGACTGACTGACTGACTGACTGACTGACTGACTGACTGACTGACTGACTGACTGACTGACTGACTGACTGACTGACTGACTGACTGACTGACTGACTGACTGACTGACTGACTGACTGACTGACTGACTGACTGACTGACTGACTGACTGACTGACTGACTGACTGACTGACTGACTGACTGACTGACTGACTGACTGACTGACTGACTGACTGACTGACTGACTGACTGACTGACTGACTGACTGACTGACTGACTGACTGACTGACTGACTGACTGACTGACTGACTGACTGACTGACTGACTGACTGACTGACTGACTGACTGACTGACTGACTGACTGACTGACTGACTGACTGACTGACTGACTGACTGACTGACTGACTGACTGACTGACTGACTGACTGACTGACTGACTGACTGACTGACTGACTGACTGACTGACTGACTGACTGACTGACTGACTGACTGACTGACTGACTGACTGACTGACTGACTGACTGACTGACTGACTGACTGACTGACTGACTGACTGACTGACTGACTGACTGACTGACTGACTGACTGACTGACTGACTGACTGACTGACTGACTGACTGACTGACTGACTGACTGACTGACTGACTGACTGACTGACTGACTGACTGACTGACTGACTGACTGACTGACTGACTGACTGACTGACTGACTGACTGACTGACTGACTGACTGACTGACTGACTGACTGACTGACTGACTGACTGACTGACTGACTGACTGACTGACTGACTGACTGACTGACTGACTGACTGACTGACTGACTGACTGACTGACTGACTGACTGACTGACTGACTGACTGACTGACTGACTGACTGACTGACTGACTGACTGACTGACTGACTGACTGACTGACTGACTGACTGACTGACTGACTGACTGACTGACTGACTGACTGACTGACTGACTGACTGACTGACTGACTGACTGACTGACTGACTGACTGACTGACTGACTGACTGACTGACTGACTGACTGACTGACTGACTGACTGACTGACTGACTGACTGACTGACTGACTGACTGACTGACTGACTGACTGACTGACTGACTGACTGACTGACTGACTGACTGACTGACTGACTGACTGACTGACTGACTGACTGACTGACTGACTGACTGACTGACTGACTGACTGACTGACTGACTGACTGACTGACTGACTGACTGACTGACTGACTGACTGACTGACTGACTGACTGACTGACTGACTGACTGACTGACTGACTGACTGACTGACTGACTGACTGACTGACTGACTGACTGACTGACTGACTGACTGACTGACTGACTGACTGACTGACTGACTGACTGACTGACTGACTGACTGACTGACTGACTGACTGACTGACTGACTGACTGACTGACTGACTGACTGACTGACTGACTGACTGACTGACTGACTGACTGACTGACTGACTGACTGACTGACTGACTGACTGACTGACTGACTGACTGACTGACTGACTGACTGACTGACTGACTGACTGACTGACTGACTGACTGACTGACTGACTGACTGACTGACTGACTGACTGACTGACTGACTGACTGACTGACTGACTGACTGACTGACTGACTGACTGACTGACTGACTGACTGACTGACTGACTGACTGACTGACTGACTGACTGACTGACTGACTGACTGACTGACTGACTGACTGACTGACTGACTGACTGACTGACTGACTGACTGACTGACTGACTGACTGACTGACTGACTGACTGACTGACTGACTGACTGACTGACTGACTGACTGACTGACTGACTGACTGACTGACTGACTGACTGACTGACTGACTGACTGACTGACTGACTGACTGACTGACTGACTGACTGACTGACTGACTGACTGACTGACTGACTGACTGACTGACTGACTGACTGACTGACTGACTGACTGACTGACTGACTGACTGACTGACTGACTGACTGACTGACTGACTGACTGACTGACTGACTGACTGACTGACTGACTGACTGACTGACTGACTGACTGACTGACTGACTGACTGACTGACTGACTGACTGACTGACTGACTGACTGACTGACTGACTGACTGACTGACTGACTGACTGACTGACTGACTGACTGACTGACTGACTGACTGACTGACTGACTGACTGACTGACTGACTGACTGACTGACTGACTGACTGACTGACTGACTGACTGACTGACTGACTGACTGACTGACTGACTGACTGACTGACTGACTGACTGACTGACTGACTGACTGACTGACTGACTGACTGACTGACTGACTGACTGACTGACTGACTGACTGACTGACTGACTGACTGACTGACTGACTGACTGACTGACTGACTGACTGACTGACTGACTGACTGACTGACTGACTGACTGACTGACTGACTGACTGACTGACTGACTGACTGACTGACTGACTGACTGACTGACTGACTGACTGACTGACTGACTGACTGACTGTCACACAGCTTAACTTTCGTGGTCACATGATCTAAGACTCAAGAGAAATTGTACACCATTTTAACACATATTTTCATAGTGTGTTCTCACGAGCTATCATGGGCCCATCCACAGCTTCTGCTTCAACATCTGATATATCATTTTTGTCCTATCCAAGTGTACTATCGCTTTTACTAACTATGAATGTCAGAAAGTCTTCTGGTTGTGATAATATTCCAAACACTTTTCTCGACCGATATACAGAAACTGTCGCGAAATTTCTTGTTATAGTATTCCGTGCGTCGCTGGCAACTGACAAATTACCTGATGACTGGAAGAGAGCCCGAATCGTTCCTGTATTCAAGAAAGGAGACCGTCTTGTCGTACAAAATTATCGTCCTATTTCTGTAATACTGTCTTTTAAATTATCATCGCTAAGCAAGTTTACCAGTTTCTCGAGAAACACTCAATTCTAACACTTCACCAGCATGGTTTCAGAAAAGGATGTTCAATGGTAAGCCAGCTAATTACGGTGACTCACTCATTGGCCCCTTACTTTGACACTAACTTGTAGACAAGTTAGACATGATTCCTTTAGATTTTAGCAAAGCCTTCGACCGTCTACCTCATGATTCACTCATAACAAAATTTTTAACAATATTCGATACTTACACTTATTCTTGTACATTGAATAACTGATTACTTGAGCAATCGCACACAGTCTGTAGCTGCTGTAATCGACGGACAACAGCTGGACTGTATAGCAGTGACATCGTGATACCGCGAGGTAGTGCTCTCTGACTGTTACTTTTCCTTTTATACATTATTGATGTAAATGCAGTTGACTCAAACATTAAGATTAGACTATTTGCTGACGATGGTGTTTAACACAGAGATATAACTTCCAATAACAGTCAGCTTGAACTTCAAAACTTAAACAACATTTTAGATGGGTGCAATATGTGAGGAATGTTTCTGAATACGAAAAAAAAAAGTGTTATCTTACGAATTGCACGCAGAAGAAGCCCACTAATGCGCTCAGACTTATAAACCTGGTTCGTCAGATTTACAAGAGGTTAATAACTAAAGGTACTTGGGACTCACTATTATTAACAATGTATCATGGAACATTTATACTGACAAAGTACACCTATCAACCTTTCGTAATCTTTGTCTACAAGAAACGCCCCTGCAAGTGTAAAACTTTTCTGCTACTCATCCTTTATTCAGCCTGTACTTGATTATGCATGTATAGCCCGGTATCCCTATACCGAACTTAACATTAAAAAGTTTGAAAGAATACAGAGAAAAGCAGTTCGAATTATGTTTTCTAAATTTTCGCAGTATGATTCTCTCTCAGAACTCGTGCTAACAAATAGTATACGGTTGCTAGCTTTGTGAAAAAAAAACTGCGCTTTGAGTTTCTTTCTGCACTTAGTAGTAATAAATTAATTATTGAGCCATCAATATATATTAAACACTTAACTACTAGATATATCCGGCACCACCAACTCCACGCTTTAAACCCCATATTTTGCATGTGCTGGAGTGTTCATATTACTTTTTCCAGGAACTATTAAAGACTTGAACTGTATGCCGTACCCAATTGAACTTACTACTTATTGACATGGGCTACTTTTTTCTTGTGTCTATTCAAATGCTTTTGTATCTGCCCTGCTTGGATCTGTGCAAGGTCCGCAGTATTGTACAAATAAAAATAATAAAAGAAAACACATATGAAACCAACGCGTTCTCACCCGACCAGCTTTCGAAAGGAAGCTTCATCTCGCGGCCAACTCCGATTTCCCTTATACCCTTTTTATGGTTACAAACGGGCTTCCCAGAAGACTTCCGGTTAAGGCTTCTGGAACAACAGAAGTTACAATAGCCTATAAATTTACAGAACCCTCCAGCTGACATCAGCTTTGCTGTGAAATTGGAATGTTCTACAAGTGAATTTTATTGTTCAGTTCAACAAAATAAGCCCATACATGAGATCGACGCATGGCGCACTTTCTTTATATCTGAACACATGAAGAATATGTGCCTACAGCGCAAACTATGCGAAAAATACTTACGTTTTCTTGGCTAACTTGACTGTCAGAAATGCATGACCGGAAGTTTTCTGGGGTCATAAATCCACTGCTGCCACAGCGTGGACAAAAAGGGTCCATACAAATACACGCGAAACGTAGAAATGCTTTTATGACACAACCATTGGACCAAGTTGAAACAAATCTGTTGCACTTGAGTGAGAAAGTTACATTGTAGCAACCCTGGGAAGCAAAGCCCGTATTCACAAATACGGTTTTACGCTAGAATTGCTCGTAAGAGCAGATACCAGCTTATCGGGGTGATGGAAATGTTATTAGCGAAGGCGGCCAGCCAATGGCAAACAGCTTTTACGTACAAAAGCTTTTTGAATTCGGCCCTAGAAGTTTAACTAAGGGTCCCATATTTTTTTGCGAAGATTGACGAAAATCAGCAAGCTAAAAAAGAAATAAAGAAAAACTTAGAAGCACGAAGTTTGCAAATCCGTAACTCTGCACCAAGAACAGATATCGCATTTCTGTAAACTGAATCCGTTAGGGCAACTAAAGCGGACAAATCTGGTATAGTTTGGTAAATTTGGTATTAACAGCTTACGTTAAATCGTTATGATATTTACGGGGGTTTGGCAAAAGTCCTATTCACAAAGTCGTGGTATACTTCAGAGCGGTGTATAATCTTGTCCGCTGTAGATCTATTATAAGGTGAAGGTTACGAAATTGTGATATCATTTAATACTGCCGAGTTACAAATGTGTAAACTTGATACTTTAGTTCTTTTTCTCTTTAAGTATGCAATTTAAGAAATAAAAGAAGTTCATTGGGTAAATTAAAAACTCACTTCCGGAGGTTACAAGATTTTGAGTTCTTTTAAGTGCAACAAACCTCATGTAAAAGCGGCGCAGTGGTTACCCTAGGAAAACGATTTCTCCGTTGCCATGTATTTAGATAGTCACGTGCGCAAGCTCCCACTCGACAAGAAGAGAAAAAAGAAAGAGGGGGAGAAGCAAGCCTGCTAAGCTGGTACGTAATATCCAGAACCTAGCTGGCTACTTAACAATCACTCGAACTGTGGGAATTCATCAGTAAAACAACAAAACAACCGCTGTAATGCCCAACGTATAATTTATGCTACGGTGAGTTTGATGCCTGAAAATTTTCATTTAAGCACGGAAAACCTACGCATATTCTATATAGTTTTTGATACGCCGGAAGGAGTTTCCATTTATTAATACTTCTGCAAACCAATTGCCAGTTAAATAATTAGCATGTAAAGGGGGTTTATTCGGCTCGTAGAGCAGCAGCGACAAACTCAGCACCAGCAGGTAGGGCGCAGCCAGCGAACGAACTGGGTACGTGCCACGCGATGGCAACGGGGCTTTTCAGCCTGCCGATCTTCTTCGTCACAAGCACAATAAGTACTGACTCAAGTAACACAAGCGCGTGCACACGCACGCACGCACACAGTGTTTCTTTGGTTCAAGGAGATTTTTAAAAATCGCATGTACAGTGATTTGACCTGTTCAGGTGAATTATGTGCAGAGACGACATTGCAAGTCGCAGTGTCCTGGTAGCTGATTAAGAGTGTCACTAATGAACTTTTAATCGATGATCACCGGGCACAGGTTGTTAATTGCGAAATATAAGCAGATAAGTAAAGAATTTACGCTTCTCAGAAGTCCTAAGACTAGCACCACTTTCATAATATCAGCCCGTAAAATATGCCACGGAATGCTACGCCCATTACCGTTTACCCAATAGCCTCCCTTTAGCAGTTAGCGTTTTGCTCTGCTAGCAGATTTCAGAAACCGAAAGCGCGAAAGTGCATGTGCTAGTCTTAGGATTGCTGCTAAGCAGACTTTACGTCACTGTACTGATCGGCTTCAATTTCGCGATTGCAAAGTGTGCACTAAATCTAATCGTATAAAAAGATAATTTAGTTGGGCCTCTTCTATAAACCCACCTGAAATGGTGGAGCAAATCGTTATTTGTCACTGGTGATTTATCGAACAGAAGAAAACAGGTCTTGTGTGCGTGCGTGCGTGAGCGTGAGTGTGCGCCCCTTTCCTCAACGATTGCTCAAGCCTCCTTCCGTAGTGTAGGACAGCCAACTCTTTCTCTCTCTTCCTACATTGTGACGCTGTAACGTAATTTGTGTTAATTGCGGCACCCGCGAAGCTGCTTGCGAATATGTGGAATATGTAGTGGCGCGACACAATTTTTTTTTGTGATACTCTTCAAGACGAGCCACTCTGCCTGTTCATTCGGTGAAGTTCGGCGACTGGTGAACGCCGCAGGACGCGCATTGGTCCTCAAGAATCCGTGCGTTGCATCACGCTCGTCTGATGCCACCGACTGGAGCACAGCTGGCGTGAATTCCGAGGCGCGCTCCTCCAAATTTCCGCCCCCCAATGGAAACCCCTGAAAGAAAAGAAAGGAAAAGAAAGAAAGAAAGAAAGAAAGAAAGAAAGGAAGAAAGCTCCTGCGATCGTGTTTCCTGGTCACGGGCGTTTCGCGCGACAAAAGGCGGAACGACACGCGAGACGCGGTGAGTTGGTGCGCCCGATGCCCCGCGCTTGAGTCAGCGTCGTGCGGTCGTCGTGCAGGTGCTCGGGCGCTCGCACGTGCGCTCGCGCGTTTACCACGTGACCGCCGCGTCCGTGTACACGGCGCAGCGCGCAGCTCGCGGGGCTATCGGGACGAGAAGTGCGCGCCTTCGGTGCCGCCTCCAATTTAAAAGACATGGCGCGCTAAGTTAACGTCTACCGGTGCTTAATCGCACTACGGAGAAGAAGAAAAGAAATATCACACGGCTTCAGAGAGCCTTGCTCTTTTCAGGGGTGCGACTTCATGTTTAGATTGCCACTGCCGCCACGACCAGTCTTGATCATTGCGTATGCAAATCTGGGTTCGGTTGTATGACAAGGGAAGTGAAGAGGCACATTAGAGTTGCTTTAGCGCAGTCATTGACTCGGGCCTACTGAGTCTGGCGATCGTTTTCTCTTTGCCTGAACAAGAAAAGGTAGCCTCCACAAATCTGTCATATCCGTTCCAAACGAAGCCTCCTGCGGATTTTCAAGTCGTTTCAGTTGTCTTTATTCTTACGCAGAAACAATAGTTATTTTTTTTTCGTTTTATCATCTCTCATTCATCAGGCGTAGCAAATTTCCATTCCATAAGAGCGGGCGAACGACGACCTCTCTTGACTAAGTATGACATTACATGTAGGTTCAACTCCTTCCGAATATCTGGGGCTACTAGCAGAAGCGTCCCGCTTTTATAGAACGCCTATAGCAACATACCGTCCAGGTTGAGAAGCCCGGTGGCGTATTTTTTTCTTTTTTTATCCCATAGGCTGCACGAGCTATTGTAGTTATGCCATGAATTCACTCTACAAGATAAGTGACAGGTGCACTTTTTTCGCGAAAATAATTCTTTTTCCTTGATGGTATAATTACGCTCGCGCTTACACAAGGAGCGACTAGCGCAGCTTCCCTTTTACCGAGGCGCCGTACAATGCCACTAGCAATGCCACCTGTGTCGGTGTCAACCTCCGTTCGAGCTGAAGGATCGAAGCGGTGGAGAGTGGCGAAAGGAGTCACACTATATGGAGTCCAGCGAGCGGCATTGTATACCCGCCGCAGTAGCTAGCTTAGCGGCCATGGCGTTGCGCTGCTGAGCTCGAGGTAGCGGGTTCTACCCAGGCCGCGGCGGCCGGCATTGCGAAGGGAGCGGAATACACAAAAAAGAATATGCTCGTGCATTTAGATTAAGGTGCACGTTAAAGTATTCCAGTTGGTCAAAATTAATTCGAAGTCCCTCAGTGCGGCGTGCGCCTTCTTTTTAGAACGTAAAACACCGCAATTTAATTATTAACAGTATAATCCTCGTGTAAGTGACACATCGAGGAATAGGCGACATCGACCAACCTATATTTGAACCGGCGGAAGTAGGGACAAAGTACCAATAAACTGCAGAGCTCTTCGACAGATCTAGGCACCTTGAATTCTTCAACGGCTGCAGCATTCTACGGATCAGTTTGAATGTCCTCTTTGTCCACAAGGGGACCTTACACTCATGTTTTTCACTCCCCAAAGCGGCACTTGTATCAACTGAGCACTAGAGCATTCTTAAATGGGTACTGCCATGATATTTTCGATATCATGACGTATTATTATTATTATTATTATTATTATTATTATTTTGCCCTAAATGAAGGTACTAGACCTCTAAACCCTAGAGAAAGTAGTGACACGCCTCATGGCGCCGTAAATAAATTAATATAATAACTCTTCTACAGCTAGTTTGGTTTCGTTTCCCAGGGGGATACTCTATTCTGACCTCACGACACAGTATGTGGTCACGTGGAAGCAGGGCATTGCTACGTTTTGACCCTCTCTACGGCTCGCTCGGTCCCCTAATATGCTGGTACTCCTTGTGAGATCCCATGTTGACCAAAGCGCACGAATATACACACACACACACACACACACACACACACACACACACACATATATATATATATATATATATATATATATATATATATATATATATATATATATATATATATATATGAACGAGAAGAAAGGAGACCAAGTGGCCTTGCTTTTGTTATTCGTATCTTAAGAAACCAACAAACAAAAACACAAAGGGCAGCATAGGGTAAATTGCCTGCAGTTGTTAATTGTACTAAAGAAATAATAAATAAATGGAAGTGAAAGGGCATGGAAAGACAACTGGCCGCAGGTTGGATACGGGCCCGCGCCTTCGCATTACGCGTGCGATGCTCGTACCAGTTGAGCCACCGCGGCGTCACTTTCCTATCCACTGTCTGGAGTGTTTATGCTTATCTACTAGATCTAACACCCTGGGGAGCATCGCACGCGTAATGAAATGGGTTCGTATCCCACATTTGCCCAGTTGTTTACACACACACACACACACACACACACACACATACACATATATATATATATATATAAAGAACTTGAGTGGTGCTACAAGGTAAACAGAACAAGTATTTACCTGTTTACCTTGTAGCACCACTCAAGTTCTTTACGTTTGAAAGGTAGCCTGAAGAATCCCTCTTTGCCTACTATATATATATATATATATATATATATATATATATATATATATATATATATATATATATATATATATATATATATATATAATTCAAGGAAATGTTCTGTAGGTCCGGTGCATAGGTAGTTGAAGAAACGAAGGGGCACGCTTACGAAAATTGCATGTTTAATGTTTTAACGTTTCGGCCGTGACACGGCCTTCATCACCCGCCGTGGTTGCTCAGTGGCTATGGTGTTGGGCTGCTGAGCACGAGGTCGCGGGATTGAATCCCGGCCACGGCGGCCGCATTTCGATGGGGGCGAAATGCGGAAACACCCGTGTGCTTAGATTTAGTTGCACGTTAAAGAACCCCAGGTAGTCGAAATTTCCGGAGTCCTCCACTACGGCGTGCCTCATAATCAGAAAGTGGTTTTGGCACGTAAAACCCCATAGTTTAATTTTTTAACGGCCTTCATCAGAATAAACACAGATACAAGCGCGCAGCCGCTTTCATGGGCATGCGCACGTGGGCATAATCAGCAGTAGGTGCACGTGTACACTTGCAAAAATAAAAGAAAAAGTGCGGCAGCAAGTATAACTGAGGCACAACAAATGATATTGACACGTGTACTTGTCTTTATCGGGCGACACGTTTTGCCGCCTAACAAATGTTATTGCACAGCGCGGGACGCGCATGCATGTATCCGAAGTTTCTGGAAAGTTATCGATGCTTCTATCCACTGTCTGTTGTCGCCGAACCTTGTGTTATCTGATTTCATCGCTTGACACGAATGGTGTAGATCTTTGTAGAAGGCATGCGGGTACCGACGTTTAGTCTGGAACATTCGATGACTGCTCTATAAAAGCCGACGCGCTTGACCCGCTGATCAGATTTCGACGATCGCCGACCGTGTTCGCCACTATCGTTGTGCTTTAAGTGTAGCCTCTTTTGTGGGCACAGGTTCGCCCAATAAAAGTTAGTTTTGTGTTCCACAGTATTGCTACTGTGTTATTTGACGTCACGACCACGTGACATCTGGTGGAGGTGCTTTACCTTCATGTACCGGACGCCCCCGACAAGCCGTAACTCAAGCCCGGACCGCAAAGACAACACCAGCGCCGTCCCGGAACATCGAGCAAGCCGCCGTCTTCAACAGCTGCCCCCGGAGCACAGACTGTTACCTGAGACCAAGAAGATTATGCCCAAGGCAACTCCAATGGCAGCCCCAGCGTCCCCCATCGTGCTGCAGCAGCCCAGGGAACCACCGACGTTCCGCGGTTCCACATTTGAGGACCCGGAAAGCTGGCTGGAAACGTATGAGAGGGTCGCTAAATTTAACAGCTGGGCAAACGAGGACAAGCTGCGACATGTTTATTTCGCATTGGAGGACGCCGCCAGGACGTGGTTCGAGAATCGAGAAGCCACCTTGACGACGTGGGACCTGTTCCGAAGCGGCTTTCTGCAAACATTTACAAGCGTCGTGCGAAAAGAGCGAGCCCAAGCTCTACTGGAGACCAGAGCGCAGCTGCCGAATGAGACGATCGCGATCTTCACTGAGAAAATGAACCGACTGTTCCGCGACGCCGACCCGGAAATGTCCAAGGAGAAGAAAGTCCGCCTGCTGATGCGTGGTGTAAAGGAGGAACTTTTCGGCGCAATGATACGAAGCCCACCGACGACCGTAGAAGAGTTCCTTCGCGAGGCCACGAGCATTGAGAAGACACTCGAAATGCGGAACCGGCAATTCAACCGCCGCACGAGCTCGACAAACTACGCCGGAGTTCAGTCGCTGGCCACCGACGACCTGCGCGAGACCATCAGGGCAGTCGTACGCGAGGAGCTTCAAAGGATCTTCCCTTCATCGCAACCTCAAGTGGCCACAGTCGACCTAATGACGACACGCCGCCGTCCCGAAGAAGTCGGGAAGCCAAGACTACACCGACGAAAGACGACTTGACGACGCGACGTTCCAGCTTCAGTTCAACACGACGCAGCCGTGATCCGACGCCAAGACCCAACTGCAACGCCAGACAAAGAACCACCGACCTCGACGTGCTTCTCGACGGCCACGCAGTCACTGCCTTAGTCGACACAGGGGCCGATTACTCCGTAATGAGTGGACACATCGTCAAAGATGTGTCCACTCATTTAAGAGGGGGGTATTGACACGTGTACTTATATTTATTGGGCGACCACGTTTCGCCGCCTAACAAATATTATCGCACAGCGCGGGACGCGCTTGCATGTATCCGGGGTTTCTGGGAAGTTATCGATGCTTCTGTCCGCAGTCTGTTGTCGCCGAACCTTGTGTTGTCTGATTTATTCGCCTGACGCGAATGGTGTAGAACTTTGTGGAAGGCACGCGGGTCCCAACGATTAGTCTGGAACATTCGACGATTCTGTATAAAAGCCGACGCGCTTGACCCGCTGATGAGATTTCCGACGATCGGCGACCGTGTTCGCCGCTATCGTTGTGCTATAAGTGTAGCCTGTTTTTGTGGGCACAGGTTCGCCCAATAAAAGTTAGTTTTGTCTTTCACAGTATTGATACTGTGTTCTTGAACGTCACCACCACGTGACATCTGGTGGAGGTGCTTGTGCGTTCATGTACCGAACGCCCCCGCAAAGCCGCGATCCAAGCCCGAAGCCCGAGGACAAAACCAACATCGCCCAAGACCAGCGTGCTAGCCGCAGACTGCAAGGACTGCCCCCAGAGCGCGGACTTCTACCTGAGACGACAAAGAAGATCGTGATCAACACAACCCCAATGGCTGCCCCAGCGTCCCCCGTTATCCTACAACAACCTCGGGACCCACCGACCTTCCATGGAGCAGCGACTGAAGACCCGGAATACTGGCTGGAGACCTACGAACGAATTGCGACATTCAACAACTGGGACGCCGACGACAAGCTGCGGCATGTCTACTTCGCCTTAGAAGACGCCGCCAGAACGTGGTTTGAGAACAGGGAGTCGACCTTGACAACGTGGGATCTGTTCCGCAGCGACTTCCTGCGCACCTTTACAAGCGTCGTGCGCAAGGAAAGGGCCGAAGCTATGCTGGACGCCCGAGTGCAGCTACCAAACGGGAACGTTGCCATCTTTACGGAAGAAATGAGCCGTCTATTTCGCCACGCCGACCGTGAAATGCCCGAGGAGAAGAAACTCCGCCTACTTATGCGTGGTGTGAAGGAGGAAATTTTTGCCGGAATGGTACGAAGCCCACCAAAGACAGTCGACGAGTTTCTTCGCGAGGCCACCAGCATCGGGAAGACACTCGAGATGCGAAACCGGCAATTCGACCACCGCCCGAACTCGACAAGCTACGCGGGAGTTCAGTCACTGGCCACCGACGACCCGCGCGAGACTATCCGAGCGGTCGTGCGGGAGGAGCTAAAGAAGCTGTTCCCGTCATCACAGCCTCAAGTGACTTCGATTGCCGACGCCGTGCCTGAGGAGCTCCAACAACAACGCGGAGTAGCCCCTGAATCGCCGCGGCCTCAGCCGCAAGCGATGACATACGCCGCTGTAGCCCGCGGTCACGTTGCCCCTGCGCGCACACGGCCGGGCCCAGTGACGACACAGTTCCGTCGTCCACAACCACCCCCGCCGCAAGCACACCAACCCGTCAACCAACGCCGCATTCCAAGGAAGACTGACGTTTGGCGCGCCCCCGACCACCGCCCGCTCTGCTACCACTGCGGAGAAGCCGGCCATGTATATCGCCGATGCCCATACCGGGAGATGGGACTGCGAGGTTTCGCCGTTAACGCGCCGCGGCCACAAATTGTCGAACGACCTCGTGATATCGCCGACTACCTCGCCGCCACTCAATGGAGCCCTCGACGACCTTCCCGTTCGCCGTCACCAGGCCGCTACCTGTCGCCGCAGCGCCGACCATACATTGGCCCAGTCCGGGGCCGGTCCGTCAGCCCATATCCGGAAAACTAAAAGCAGCAACCGATGGAGGTGCGGTTGCTCTTCGTCGAACTGACGAAGATACTCCGCCGCCGACGAAGACGACGACGAGACCATCTAGACGACATAATAACGACACGCCACCCTCCCGACGAAATCAGGAAGCCAAGACTGCACCGACGAAAGACGACTTGACGTCCCAGCTTCAGTTGAACACGACGCAGCCGTGATCCGACGCCAAGATCTAACTGCAACGCCAGACAAAGAACCACCGACCTCGACGTGCTTCTCGACTGCCACGCAGTTACCGCCTTAGTAGACACAGGAGCCGATTACTCCATCATGAGTGGACCCATCGCAGTCCAATTGAAGAAAGTTAAGACTGCATGGGGAGGCCCGTTAATTCGGACCGCTGGAGGACACCTCATCACGCCGAGTGGAATCTGCACGGCAAGAATTACCATTCATGACCGGACTTACCCTGCCACCTTCGTTATCCTGCAACAGTGTTTACGAGACGTCATTTTCGGCATGGACTTCCTGAACCAACACGGCGCAATCATCGACCTGAAGTCGAAGTCCACGTGACAATATGTATGAAATATGGGAGTCATGATGATATTGCTACGGAACAGTATTGGCGATCACGAAGAGGCGACCAGTGTGAAGACGACGACGACGATTAGAGGCTAGCGCGGGCTGTTGCCTCTTGGCCAAGTGCGGCGTATTTCCCTGTAAATATACTTGTACATAGCGTTTTGTCTGCGTCTTCCTACGTAACAATATCAATTGCGACATGGCAAAACTAGGAACAAATTGATTTGGCATGCTTTGTCAATTCTGGACAAGAACATACACATGAAGATATTACAGAGAGGCACGACATCTTCCTACGCTCTCGTTGATACCGGATGACACAGTGTTAAATTTATGAATGAGAAAGGATTCTCGTACTTCGCGATCATGGTGCGATTTGAAACCTGATTGTATTGCTGTTACATTGATGTTGTCAAACGTATGACCTGGCAGTCGAACACGTTTAGATAATGGCAGGTGCGGCAAGCTTTTATATATATATATATATATATATATATATATATATATATATATATATATATATATATATATATATATATATATATACATGTGGGTGATATTTTTAAGTTTCCCCGTACTTTTCAAGATCATCTGTTGCAGATAACATTATTCTAGTCCTTGAAATGGATTATTTAGAGAGGCGGACATCACTTGCACAAGAAACCGAAACATATACTCAACTAATTAAAAAATCACTAACTGACTTCTTCATTAATTACTTTACGGTACATATTACCATTTGCGAATTGTAGCCGGTGAGCCTATAGTATCTGCTTGGACTTGCCTTTGGTGTCACGGCGCTTTGCCTCGAGCGTCCAATGGTTTACAGACATAGAAACACGTGGAAGCGACCATACTCCAACATGCATAAAGATTAGAAGAGTTGGGCAACGCTCCTGTACTGTCTTGCGTACAGTTCATTTGTCATGGTTTAAGAAGGATATGGATGACGCATGTCGGGAAGGCCTTTCACACACTATCGAATATGCAATCACAGAGGCGTTGAAAACGTCTATCTGCTCGCTTACAAGGTCAGCAAAGCCAACAGACTTGGACATTGAACTGGGAGGCTGCGTGCGGAACGCCGACAGGCGGAGAGAAGGTATCGGCGCACGAAGTCCGTCTTCGATCTGAGGGCTTGACGACGCATACAAAACAAAGTCCAGTGTCGTATGGATAAATTGGAATACAAGCGATGGAAAACTATCTGTCAGTCCTTGATTCTCGAAAATCGCTCTCGCACATATGGAGAACGGTTAGGGGTCTTCGCACATCTACGCATCAAAGGAAGCCCTTTGCTGCTCTGGCCCTCCACCAACTCCGATCGTAACTTCAAGTGGCGGAAGAGTTCTGTGCACGGGTTGCTGGGTCCGTGGTCATCATTACTGACGCAGCACTGAATGACATCCCTCAGGCAAGTGTACGAGAAATGAACGTGCTATTTTCACTCGAAGAGCTCGACGCTGCGTTGGCGACCTGCAGGCGTTCTTCGCCACCAGGACCTGGTGGCATCACGTATGCTGCCCTACCTTGGACATGATGAACGTGGTGAGCTGCTCAACTACTACAATGAGTCTTGGCAGAACGGCGCCGTTCCTTAATAACGGGAATCGAGCCGCTTGATCCCCATTCTGAAACCTGGAAAGTCTCCGCTTGATCTATCATCATATCGTCCGATTGCGCTTTCGAGCTGCGTCGGCAAAGTGATGGAAATAATGATTCTTGCTCGCTTGGAATGGTACCTAGAGCGATTAAACATCTATCCGGACGCCCTGACAGGCTTTCATCGAGGTCGCTCGTCGATCGACAACGTCATTGACCATCGTAACCTGGGTCCAAAATCAAAAAAGCCTCAAGCGCTTATCAGTGGCCCTTTTTCTAGATATAAAAAGAGCATATGACAACGTCGCCCATGAGGCCATACTTAACTCACTTGAAGCTGTGGGAGTTGGTGACTGGATCTATCAACGGATTCGGGACTATATGATTGAGGGGTGCTTTTTTTTACTGACCGAAGCCGGCCCAACTTCAGAACATTACATCTGCCGTGGTGTGCCGCAGGGTGGAGTGTTGAGCCCTATTTTGTTCGACCTCTTCCTGGTAGGACTAGCGGAGTACTTAGCGCGGACAGTTCATGTCTCAATATATGCCGACGTCATTTGTATCTGGGCCTCTGCGGTGACTCGCCCTCAACTACAAACCAGGCTTCAGCGGGCGGCAACCATGACGGCGTCTTATCTCCGAGAACAAGGCCTCAGTGTGTCTACTGAAAAGTTCGCATTGGTTGGCTTTACGCGCAAACAAATGTCATTGTATGCTGCATCAATCAATGGTCAAGCTGTATCCTATGTTAAGACGCATTGCTTTCTGGGTGTCATCATTGACCGCAACCTCTCGTGGAGCCCTCATTGCGTCTATCTGAAGAAGTTAGTTGCCATTGCTCAGGTCTGCAAATTTCTCTGCGTTAGAAACTGGGGTACACCAGTCCATTCTATGATGCTGCTGTACAGGGTACTGTTTCTCGGACTCCTACGTTGGCAGTCTACCAGTGTTGTCAAATGCATGCAAGACGAACTTTCGGGCTTTGGAAGAGCATACAAGGTCAAGCCCTGCGCACGTGTTTAGGGCTGCCTCGGTGCACCTCAACAGTAGCAACAATTGCCATCGCGGGAGACCATTGATCCAGACACATGTGGATATCGACTCTCTCAGAGCGCACATTCGCCATCCGTCAAGGATCCCCGACCACCATTTAGCCTCCTTACCAGCCGAGAGACCTCAAGCGACCTTTTCAAGAGTGACTAGCGCTCATCAAGAGTGCATACATACCATCATCTTTTACACTGGCGGCGAAGCCTTCATCTCCCCTGTGATGCCTGCTAAAGCCTCAAGTGAATTTGCTATTCCTGGAATTACAAAGAAGGCCAATCATCCATCGCCGGCTCTAAAGCAGCTTACGCTCCTATTACTGCACCAGACGTATCATGACCACATACATATATATATATATATATACCGATGGTTCGACCTAACCTACCAGCTCAACTGCCGCATTCGTCGTTCCAGCTAAGCAGGCTACAGTTAGATTCAAATTGTCACACATGACTACATCTACGTCCGCTGAACTTGCAGCTGTCCATGCCGCTATTACGTACGTGACCGAAGAGCCAACAGAGAAATGGGTCGTATTTTTTTATTCTAAGGCAGTTCTTCACAGTATCAAGTCTGCATTACATCACAGAACTTATGAGCAGATGATATCTGACATCAAGGAAGTGCACCACCAGGCTCTGGAAAGAGGGCACAACATTATCTTTCAATGGATTCCTCCTGCTCACTGTGGCATCGTCGGCAACAACCTTGCTGACAAGGCTGCCCGGTGTGCCCATGAGGATACCCAGACGCGTCCAACACCTTTGGAGAGGTCTGACGCTGCCAGGGAACTTCGCCTACTTGCATGCAAAAAGTCACAAGATCTCTGGAGTTCAAGTGCCTTCAATTGCCGATTACATAAACTGGACTTCACGCTACGGCTACAACTGCCACCTAGCCTTTCTCGCGGAGACACAACCTTGCTGTGCCGCTTGTGGCTGGGAGTGGCGTTCACGAACTCTTACTCCTACGTATGGGAATGGCCGAGAGCCCGATGTGCGACTCCTGTAGGTTCGAGGAAACCATCGAGCACTTATTGTGTACCTGCCCTCGCTACGAAGAACAACGCCTATCTCTGAGGACAACTTTAAAACGACTCGACTCGAGACCGTTCTCCGAGTCAAAGATACTCGGACCGTGGCCACACCCGTCACTGGCACGAAAAGCGATTCGTGCACTAATACACTACTTGAAGGGACCGGCTTAAGAGACTGCTTATAGTGTCGGTGTGCATCCTCCCACGCGCACTCAGTGATCGCTTTCTCACTATTTTCTCTTTCTATTCCCTTTCCCTCATCCCCCGTGTAGGGTAGCGAACCGGGCGCTCGTCTGGTTGACCTCCCTGCCTTTCTTGTCCTTGTTCTCTCTGTCTCTCTCTCCCGTTGGAATGAATTTCCAGGATACACCAGTTTGCAGATATGCGCCATCAAACTCGCCGTAAGAATGCACTGTTGTTCCACAAAATTTTTTTATCAAAACACTCTTTCATGTATTGAAGCACAAAAGTAACTGGAACGCCCATGTATTTCGTCCCGCACTTCGGGAAGTATCTCGAAACTGATGTCATCCCGGAGATTAATTTCAAGTGGAGACGGCTCGCAAACTCTCCGCCTACAATTTGTAAAATTTCAAAATGTGTCGTAAGATAACGCTCTTTTGCGCATTGGAGCACGAAAGTAACTGGAACGTCTATCTATTTCGTATTACACTTTGGGAAATAATGTCTCGAAACTGGGGCTCTATAGCGTAAAACTATTCCAATGTGATTTTATTCCAATCTCCTGACGTCAAATTTAAGTAAACGTAGGCGCAAGCATCGTGCGGTAACCTGCAGCGTTATTTGAAAAGCCCAATCGAACGCGCTTCTCGTTTATAGGATGACGCTTTATTTGCTTTCAAAACGAATACCATTCCCTACATTGAGAGGGTTTTCTTATCTATAATAAGAGGCAAGGAGCGTGCTCATGTGGAGATGGTTTCTAAGGGACCGAGCCAGCGCAGTGAAAATAGGTAACCGGACGAGGAGGGTGGTGCCGGCGGCTGCAATTGTCCAGCTTCCCCTTACTTGGCTTGCGGCGGCTGGTGCGAAATCGCGGCGGTGTGCAGCGGAATGGTTAAAATGGCCGCTATAACGGATCCTCAGCAAAGAAGAGTTGGGAGGGCGATGTCGTATACGTACCGAAAGGGCTCGATAACGTTATACTGCCACGCAAAAATGTTTATTTTACGCCAAAAAAATATATGCTACCCGGCAGCTCCGAGTAGCAAGTGCCACAGCGATCGACGGGCAGCCATCTTTTATTCCTTTCGGAACGGGGCAGTCTCTGGCTATTCAGAGAAAAAAAATCAGCTTCGTTCGGCATACTAATGCGTTTTTAACGCATACACGTCACTTTGACGCGGGGAGCTTTCGTGGTTTTGTGTTGTCGCGTGACAAGCAGGCGAAGTGGCCGCGTGAAAACGTTTGACCAATAACGTTTGGCCAATGGCAAAAGAAAGGCGTCGAATCAGAGATAATTATTTTTCTTTCGTTCGGCCTAATCATGCATAATCAGTGTGCACACATTACATCAGATGGGGCGTTTTTGCGGTTTTCTCGACATCGCGTGACACACGGGCGAAATGGGGATGGCCCGAAAATTAATCGTTAAGGGCTGATTGCAGAATTGGAATAGAAAAATCTAGAATGGCTTTAAGTGATAGAGCCCGTGGTGTCATCCTGGAGGTTGATTTCAAGTGGATACGTCTTGCAGACTCACCGGCTACGATTTGTAAATTGCATTATGTGCCATGGAGTAATCAATTATTAAGATAACCGTGATTTTTTTCTTAATTAGTTGAATATACGTTTTGAGTTTTCGCGCTAGTGATGTCCGCCTCTTCAAGTAATCCAGCTCAAGGACAAGAATTATACCAACTGCAACAGGCTATTTTCTTAAATTCCAGGATACTTAAAAATGGTATAATAGAGTTCACTGCCGACCTGCTTAAAAATGCTCACCCCGTGTGTATATATATATATGTTCTGTTTACCTTGTAGCACCACTCAAGTTCTTTACGTTTGAAAGGTAGCCTGAAGAATCCCTCTTTGCCTACTACATATATATATATATATATATATATATATATATATATATATATATATATATATATATATATACACCGGTGCACACAAATTGCACTTCGTTCTTTTCTCCATGCGTAGAATTGCGCGCACTAGAGGGGATAAAAAGTAGACACAAAGAACACAAAAATGAAATCAAAACAGTTTATAAAGATAGATGACACAATGTGCAACTTAAGCACTTTTTTTTATAGAGTACGACTCGCCTTTCTCTTCCGTTCTCTACCGGATTCAGCTTCCTCTTCTTCGAGAATCCTTCAGAGAACGTGCCGTGACACGTGAAATAAAGCACGCGAGGCAACAAGCGAAATGAAAAAGGGTCCAATCGCCGAGAACCACGAATCTCAGGAGAGACCAGTTGTAGGCGACGCAGCTAGAATTCTTCCACGTGTGCCAACAAGTCATCGGTAGAGCTGAAAATGAATCTTGAGAAACACGACATCGGAGATCCTCTGAACTCCAACCCGACACCGTTTGAAGAAGCTCCAGCCCCCTTCCCGGCAAAGGCGCGCAGGTGTCTCTTTTCCAATGGCGTAGAGGAGGACATTGACTTTCACCGCACCGCGGTGTCCTGGTTCAGCGAACAGGTCAACCATGCGGTGCCGCTGGAAGTCTTCGCGGACACCGCAAAGTTCTCCATTCCGAAGTCGGTCAAGGAGGTCACCACTCGCATCCGATGGAATGCGAACCGCTTCCGCAGCAACTACTGCGTCCTTTTCGGCGTTACCCTGGCGGGTTGCATCATGTCCAGCATGGTGCTAATGGTGAGCGTTGCGGCGGTTGGCGTAGTGTGCGCCGCGCTCAAAGTGAGCCACGACGACGAGACTGCGGCCGTGTGGGGCACGAGGCTGGTGCTCACCAAGAACCGCAGACAGATCGTGGCGGCCTTGGTGGCGCTGACCATTTTCTATGCGACAGGCATTTGGTCCGCAGTTACATGGTCACTCGGCGTCGTCATTTTTATCGGCATCGGGCACGCTTCTCTGTTTGGCCAGCTTGACTCGCCGATGTTCGCCACAAAGCGGCCGGACAACCTTGAAGAAGGAGATACAAGCCTACCATACTTCCGTGACACATCTTTCTTTTGAGGTACTGATATTTTGTTTGTGAAAATTTTCTTTCTGCACTGTCAGTTATATTTTTTTTTTATTTGACAATATTGGCATTTTTTTACAGTGATCACAAGGCTAGCGACAGCTGCAATAAAACGTGTCCTGACACTATGTTTGATTGCTGTCGAAAAAAATTCTCAGCGGATTTCACGGAATTCCCCAAAATATTGCTGGGATTCAATAAGACTTGTTGTTTAGCGAGTTGGTTCATACTGCGAGGAATTCAAGATAAGGGAGTAAGGGGCAACGAACAAGCGTTAACTTTCAACTAACTTTTGATACGTCCTTGTCTTGAATTTCGCGCAGTCCATTTATTTCATCGCATTGTTGGGGTTGATCCATGCGATCAACCCCAACGAGATGGATGGATGGATGGATGGATGGATGGATGGATGGATGGATGGATGGATGGATGGATGGATGGATGGATGGATGGATGGATGGATGGATGGATGGATGGATGGATGGATGGATGGATGGATGGATGGATGGATGGATGGATGGATGGATGGATGGATGGATGGATGGATGGATGGATGGATGGATGGATGGATGGATGGATGGATGGATGGATGGATGGATGGATGGATGGATGGATGGATGGATGGATGGATGGATGGATGGATGGATGGATGGATGGATGGATGGATGGATGGATGGATGGATGGATGGATGGATGGATGGATGGATGGATGGATGGATGGATGGATGGATGGATGGATGGATGGATGGATGGATGGATGGATGGATGGATGGATGGATGGATGGATGGATGGATGGATGGATGGATGGATGGATGGATGGATGGATGGATGGATGGATGGATGGATGGATGGATGGATGGATGGATGGATGGATGGATGGATGGATGGATGGATGGATGGATGGATGGATGGATGGATGGATGGATGGATGGATGGATGGATGGATGGATGGATGGATGGATGGATGGATGGATGGATGGATGGATGGATGGATGGATGGATGGATGGATGGATGGATGGATGGATGGATGGATGGATGGATGGATGGATGGATGGATGGATGGATGGATGGATGGATGGATGGATGGATGGATGGATGGATGGATGGATGGATGGATGGATGGATGGATGGATGGATGGATGGATGGATGGATGGATGGATGGATGGATGGATGGATGGATGGATGGATGGATGGATGGATGGATGGATGGATGGATGGATGGATGGATGGATGGATGGATGGATGGATGGATGGATGGATGGATGGATGGATGGATGGATGGATGGATGGATGGATGGATGGATGGATGGATGGATGGATGGATGGATGGATGGATGGATGGATGGATGGATGGATGGATGGATGGATGGATGGATGGATGGATGGATGGATGGATGGATGGATGGATGGATGGATGGATGGATGGATGGATGGATGGATGGATGGATGGATGGATGGATGGATGGATGGATGGATGGATGGATGGATGGATGGATGGATGGATGGATGGATGGATGGATGGATGGATGGATGGATGGATGGATGGATGGATGGATGGATGGATGGATGGATGGATGGATGGATGGATGGATGGATGGATGGATGGATGGATGGATGGATGGATGGATGGATGGATGGATGGATGGATGGATGGATGGATGGATGGATGGATGGATGGATGGATGGATGGATGGATGGATGGATGGATGGATGGATGGATGGATGGATGGATGGATGGATGGATGGATGGATGGATGGATGGATGGATGGATGGATGGATGGATGGATGGATGGATGGATGGATGGATGGATGGATGGATGGATGGATGGATGGATGGATGGATGGATGGATGGATGGATGGATGGATGGATGGATGGATGGATGGATGGATGGATGGATGGATGGATGGATGGATGGATGGATGGATGGATGGATGGATGGATGGATGGATGGATGGATGGATGGATGGATGGATGGATGGATGGATGGATGGATGGATGGATGGATGGATGGATGGATGGATGGATGGATGGATGGATGGATGGATGGATGGATGGATGGATGGATGGATGGATGGATGGATGGATGGATGGATGGATGGATGGATGGATGGATGGATGGATGGATGGATGGATGGATGGATGGATGGATGGATGGATGGATGGATGGATGGATGGATGGATGGATGGATGGATGGATGGATGGATGGATGGATGGATGGATGGATGGATGGATGGATGGATGGATGGATGGATGGATGGATGGATGGATGGATGGATGGATGGATGGATGGATGGATGGATGGATGGATGGATGGATGGATGGATGGATGGATGGATGGATGGATGGATGGATGGATGGATGGATGGATGGAAGGAAGGAAGGAAGGAAGGAAGGAAGGAAGGAAGGAAGGAAGGAAGGAAGGAAGGAAAAGTAAGATAATTTCTTCTGTATTTTTATAGAAACGGTGACAAGAGCAAAAGGAATCGAGGCCTGACAGGGGCTCCTGCTCCGTTAAAATTTCGGCAACAGCGAATAACTTACATGTAGCACAAAAGTAAATACAACATCGTCGTTTTAAGATATTATAACAGAAAAATAGCATGACCAACTAACATATTACGATTATAAATAAATACTAGAATTGAAAGTGATCGTTTTGTGACAAGTGAAATACAGTTACTATATTACATACACTGAATATAAACATATAAAAATAAATAGAAATTGTCAATATAATATCCAGGACGAAATTAATACTAACTGTACAGATTTCAGGTCCTTAAACAGCGTGAAGAACTTACATAAAATATCATAAGCATCAAGGAACAGAAATTGACAACCTGGTAATTAAAGTACACTTTGAATATACAATATGGGAAGTAAAAACAGTCAGTTATATTCGATTTCATTTTCAAATAACTAGAGCGTGATAGATTTAATAGTAAGCATATTGCATTCAGTAAGGGTACTAGTGAACTGTAAAAACAATACTCATTGAATGGTTTTCCCTCACATTGTTGCATCTGCTTTACGTGTGCATGTGCCTTTTTGTGTCCTTGTCTTCCGTGCTGTGCTCGTGTTGCCATGAATTCCGAGCTTGCCGAAGCCCTTGTCAGCTTTATTAAACGAGGGATTCAATTCAGTTAAATCTAATAGTGCATGTCAAGTGACTGGCGTGCTATTCACGTTTTGTGTAAAAATTATGGACTGGCAGTAACTTGGCAAGAATTAAACCACAATATGTTTTTTTTTTTATTGCACAGTCAGGGAAGTCTCCAAAAAGGATCAGGGAGTTTGAAATGTCAGCATTGGTGTGCTGTTTTGTTATACGCTGTGGTGAAACACGACGACGACGACAGTGAGTACCTGTGCGGCGCGTCATGGACAAAAAGAGGGCACGAGGCGGCAGGGAAAGCGAACACGAGGTAACAGGCTGGAGCGCAGCGGGGGCTGCCTCCAGTGACGCTCGATATCGCTAAAGCATACGATACCGTGGAGCACACTCTAGTGATAAATCGGTTAACATCCTGTGGTGTTCCTAGGTATATAGTAGCGTGGATTCAGTCATATTAGGTGACAGGGAATTCTATTGCTACAATAGCGGCCTTTGTCCTTCTAGGTACAAACAAACGAGAGGCGTACCGCGAGGCTCAGTCCTTTCCCCGGTGCTTTTTAATATTCTCGTGAGCACACTTCCCCGCCATGAATAAGTAACTGCTTGTGTTTATGCAGACGATATTGCGTTTTTTTCGCATCTGCAAATGACATCCGCACGCTATACCAACGACTGCAAACTTACCTTCGTGCTCTGGAGAGGTGGCTAGATGTTAATCACTTTATACTCGATGCCAGCAAATGTGCTATTCTCGTTTTTCCAATGCTTGACACAGTGCACTTCTCATTGTCTTACCACCTTCAAGATATGCCACAGGTAGAGTCTGTTAAATACCTTGGAATGGTTCATAACGCCTCTGTCAATTCGCGCCCACGCATAGATCATGTGACTGGAAAAGGTACCTGCGCAATTGGCATATTGCGTAGGGTGAGCAGTCGTCGAATAGGATTGAGAAGAGATACACTCCTAATGACATATCGTATGTACGTTGGCCCTGTATTAGAATTTGGTTGCTTGCTCTTTTCTGGAGCTCCAGCCTACAAGACCCATCCTCTAAACCTCTCAGAAAGAGAAGCATTACGTCTGTGTTTAGGTCTTCCTAACTTTGTTGCAAATTCTGTTCTTTATCTAGAATCACGTGTTCCTCCTCTTTCGTGCAGGTTTCGGCTTTTGACAGTGCAGACGTTCTTGAGGATTTACGAATCACCGCTGCGACGTCCCCAAACAATATTTATTTCACAGCCTGCGTTCTTTTTCGATGTCGACTGGCCGCGATTACATACTCCGCAAATGACATTCTTGCGAAATTACTTGATTCTTTGGACGTGCGCATATGCGATGTACTTCCCATTCCCAACAGAGCTGTTGCCACGGATGTTCAATTCGATGACATTTTTCCTAGTGATGCAAAATTATTTCCACATCGTATTCTAGACGGTATATTGCAAGATCATCTGAAGAACCTTCAAACAAACATTGTAATTGGGACAGATGCTTCACAATGTGAAGAAAAGTCAGGTGTAGGAATATTTTCCCCGATTCCTGATTGGACATTTTCTGTTCGGCTGCCAGATTTCATACCGATATCTTTAGCCGCATTCATAGCAGTGATGCTGGCATTACTCAAATTAGGACATCAATTACGTCAGCCATGATACTCACTGATTCCTTATCATTGGGCTCATCACTTACTGCTTCTCGTGATCCTCGCGTAATGAGGACGTTTCATTCATTGGTACCTGGGTACTTGTGAAGCGTGTGTTTGGATTTGGGTGCCTGGCCATAAAGGACTAATTATAAATGAAATTGCAGATTCTCTAGCCAAGGCATCGATAAGTGACCCGATTCTCCCTTATTTCCCTTTGACTGCTCATATTATTACAGTGAGATTTTGCAAGAGTGTCATTATGCAGGCAGTATCAGGCTCTGCAATTACCAATTCTGTGGATTACCGACACCTTCTATACCCTTGGAACAGAGATTTTTGCCAAACACGAAAAACTCAAGTGTACATCACGAGGCTGCGCTGCCGTATACCTACGTTGAACTTCTATCTACACAGGTCTGGTCTGGTCCCCTCACCATTATGCTCATTCTGTGGCGAAGAGGAGACAATAGACCATTTCTTGTTGTCTTGCAAACGTTTTTCTGTTATAAGAAAACGAGTAGTCGAAATCCAGCTTCGCAATATTCGCCTAAATTTATCAGTGCCTGTGATTATATATCAGCGTCTGCACTTACACATTAATGCATACGTGCAGACGAGAAGCTACAGGTACACGTGCATAATATATATTCTAAATTTTTTTGCCGCCGCCATATGCAAACAAATATGTGAACTAACTTGTAGACAGCAGATAGCTTGCAGATTTCGTTCAAGCGGATGCATTGCATGCAACTGTAATATTTCTTATGTGTGCTCGTGCACAAATGCTTATGCAGCCTTACATAAAGATTCACGGCTACATGCATTCGAAATGTTTCGAATGCTTGCGAAACCACACGAAAGCGGCCTTCATAGGAAGGAGTCAATGGTGGCTTGATAGAGTCGCGATGCAGAAAGACGTGCGTGGTTGTCTCCATCGTCGGGAAACTAAACACAGGCTGCCCGCGGGCGATACGTGGGGGTGTAGGTCGAAGCTGGTCGAACCAGGAATGTAGCCTAAGTGCTGCGCGGCCGCTGGCGGAGTGCCCTGCTGGGTGTCGAAAAACTGGCCTGGATCGCTGATCGCTGACCTACAGAACATCTCGGCTGTGCTGGCTCCGAGGTCATCCTTGAATGTTGTTCGCAGCCCCATGGCAGCGGTACTAGGGGTAGCCTTTCCACCCAGTGCTGTCTGTCGAGCGTGGCGGTCAATAAAACACCACCTAGATCTAGGTGCTGTTGGTCCATAACGCTTTCAGTTGTCGGTGGCGACGCTCGACCATGCCGCTGCTCTGAGCGTGGTATGCCGTGGTGTTATGAAGGCGCGTGCCGAGCAGTCTCGCCAAGGCAGAAAAAGAAAGCGAGCTTTGGATTTGCCGGCCTCGGTCAATAGTTATGCCCCACGGGCAACCGTACCGCGACACCCACGTAGCAACAAATGCTTCCGCCACTGTTTCGGCCGTGATGTCTTGAAGAGGCGTCGCCTCAGGCCACCCTGATTAGCGGTCGACACACATGAGAAGGTACCTGAAAACTTGGTAGGGCGGAAGAGGCCCCACCAAGTCTAAATCTACGTAATAGAAACGGCTCTCTGGTGGTCGAAACGACTGCGCCGCTGAACGCGTGTACCGGGTCACTTTCACGGCTTGTCCAGCTGCCGACATCTGTGTTCATCCCTGGCCAGACGAAGCAGTCTGTGATAAGCCTCTGCGTCGCTCTGATGCCGGAATGGCTTAGCCCGTACAGTGAATCGAATATTGGCTGCCGAAACTGATGGGGCACGAACAGGCGAGGAGCTACCTGCGATTTGTCGCACGTGACCAATGTTGAAGTGTAGGGAAGCACGTAACTCCGCAAGCATGGAGCGACGAGTCCTTTTACCGCAAGTGGCACAGCTCGGACTCATTTTGCTGGGCGGAGGTTAGAGCTTGGAATTCCACAGGGCAAGCAGGCACAACGCCAATCCGCGACAGTGCGTCAGCTGCCTGATTTTCGGTCCCAGAGATATGGCGGATGCCCGTAGAAAATTCGGAGGTTAAGGAAAGTTGCCGAAGCTCACGTTCTGAGCACGAGGAACTGTCGTTCTTGAAAACAAAGGTTAACGGCTTGGGGTCGGTCAGAATATAAGAGCTGCAGCCTTCAAGAAAAAAAAAACGAAAAAAAAAACCCCGGAAATGCTTGACAGCGCAATAGGTGGCCAACATCTCCCTCCAGAAGGTGCTATAGCGAGCTTTTGTAGGTTTGAGGCGCTTTGAGAAGAAGCCGAGTGGCCTCCAGTCTGTGCCATTATGCTGCTGCAGTACTGCACTCACTGCCGTGGTCGACGCGTCTACCATAAGGCGAGTTGGCGCGTCGGGCAACGGATGAATTAGCAACACTGCACTCGACAACCGCGTTGGGGCTTCCTGGAAGAAGTGTTCGTGCTCCGAGAACCAGCCGAAGGTAGGCGTCTTTTTTTTTTTTTTTTTTTGGTGCCGCGACGCAGCAGGTCGGTAAACGGCTGAAGAAATTGCACACAGGATAGTATGAAGCGCCTGTGAAAGTTTGTGAGCCCCAGAAACTCGAGCAACTTTCGGAAGGAGGTTGGCGAGGGGAAGTCCTCGATTGCCCGCACTAGTGATTCCAGTGGCTTGGGGCCTTTTGGTGAAATGGGATGGCCGAGAAAATCCAGGGCTTCAACTCCGAAAATGTATTTCTGGGGCTTCAGGATCAGGCCGTGTTCATCCAATCGCTCAAATAGAAGGCGAAGGTGCTCTTTGTGCTCTTCGTGTGAGCGACTTGCAACAAGAATGCCGTCAAGGTAGAAGAAAATGAACGAGAGTCCGCACTTAACCTCGTCCATGAAACTTCGAAAAGTCTGCGCAGCATTCTTCAAACCGCAAGGAATACGCAGAAACACAAACAGGCCAAATGGAGTAGTGATTGCTGTCTTCGGGATGTCGCTGAATTCGACAGAAATTTTATGGCATTCGCTCATCAAATCGATCTTGCTGTATATTTTGGTTCCTGCGAGACGAGCGCCGAAGTCATGTATCTGGGGAAGGGGATATTGAACGAGAGTAGCGACGGCATTCAAAGCTCGGTAATCGCCACAAGGCCACCAGACGCCACTGCCCTGCTTTTGACCCAGATGAAGAGGTGAAGACCAATTGTTGGAGGAAGGACGAATAACGCCGAGCTGAAGCATGTGTTCGAACTCACGGCGAATGACTTCCAACCTCCGTCCAGCGAGCCTCCGTGGCCGGGCGGTGACAGGTGGGCCGGTAGTGGTGATCTGATGCGTCACCTTGTGTTTCACGGGCAGCGTATCGTTTCGGGGCTTCGTGAGTTGCGGGTGCTAAGCAAGTATCTTGTCGTACGTTGAGACCGGCCGAAGTGTACGGATGTCAAATGAGGTGAGGTTGGACTGCACGCCAAGTACATCGTGGGATGTGACGTTATCCTTTAGACGCCAATCGCGAACACTCACATCGTGGTTGAAATGGCTGAGGAAGTCCGCTCCCAGTATGGCAAAGCTGATGTCGGCGATCACAAACATCCATCTGTGCAAGCGCCGGTGTCCGATATGTATGAGTTATTGACTGGAGCCCATAAGACGCGATGGCAGTGTTCACTACGTGGAGCGTGGGTGTGGACTTGCCGCGTTGGCGATCTGCGGCCGTGGCGGGAATAATAGACAGCTCGGCTCCGGTGTCGACTAGGAGGCGGTCGACTACGGAGCCGGTCGACTACGAAGCGGTCGTACGAAGAATATGCATCAAACTCTACAGTCTTATATGAACCGCCTAGAAATGTAGCTTGAGTGTATTAACCTTTCTCTTAATATCAGAAAAGCGTCGTCCTAGTTTTCCCTCAAAGCGTTCCTGTGCAAATTTCGGTTCGTTATCGACAAGAAAGGATCCCACAAATGAATTCACTTAAAAATTTGGGTGTAATGTACACCGAAGAGCTTAATTAGAGTCCACATATAGAGCATATTACCTCAAAGGGAGCACGCGCAGTAGGAATGCTGAGTAGACTCAGTAGCAATCGATCAGGGTTGCGTCGGCATATTTTCATTATGATCTATTACATGTATGTTCGCCCGATGATAGAGTTTGGCTGCGTTTCGTTTTCAAGAGGACTTGCATACAAAATTCGGCATCTGACTCTTTTAGCACGAGAGGCATTACTTTTGTCTTGGACATCCTAAATTTGTTGCTAACGATATCATATAAAAAAGCACGCCTGCCTTCTCTTCTCATGCGACTTCATATCCTAGCAGTACAAGCTTTTCTAAAGATATCTGCATCACCACAGAGTAGATCACAATACAAGTTCGTTAATGAACCGGCCTCATTTTTTAGCTATCATTGGTATCGCTCACGTTGCCGTCAAGTTGTCTTCGCACAAAAACTATTGGACCCATTAAACGTTCACCTATTCGAGGTGGTCTTACTAAATTTCTCGGTTCTAGATGCTAAAATTGTATTTGATGATATTTTCCCAAATTATGCTAAACATCTTCCCTATAAATATCTGAATAGTATTCTAGAAGACCACCTTGCACACCTGGATACAAAGACCGTTATAGCAACTGATGCTTCCGTCTGTGAAGAAAAGGCAGGTGTGGGCGTTGTATCACCACATCTAAAATGTCTTTTTCGATTCGGCTACCTGACTTCACGACTACCTTTCAGGCGGAATTATTGGCTTACCTTTACGCAAATTACCACCATCTCTGTCATCAGCCATAATCTTAACTGATTGCCTGTCTGTCTGTTCTTCACTAACCACACCCAAATTGTCATTCATTAAAAAATGTCTATTCTCCCAAGACACTTGCGTCTCGTTCGTTTAGCGTGGGTGCCAGGCCATAAAGGTCTAGCCTTAAACGAATATGCAGATATACTCACAGTAGCATCCCACGGTGCTCCTATAATCCCCATTTTACCTTCGTCCGCTTTCATCGCTGCGGCGCGATTCCGAAAATATAATACTACAAATAACTTCGCGCAATTGTCAGTGGCAACATTTGATTTCCTGCATCTGAGTTTTCCTTGGAACAACAAATGGTGCTCCTCTTGAAAAATTGAAGTAACGATTAGAAGACTACGGTGGCCGAGTCCCCCGACTGAACTTTTAGCTCCACAGGTCTGGTCTCGCTATATCGACCTTGTGCCCTTTATGCAATGAGATTGAATCTCTGGAACATTTCTTTTTGACATGCCGCCGTTTCATTATTCAACGGAAGATATTTTTAGAAGAACCCTTCCAAAAGCTTGGCTTGAATTTGACTCTTCCTGTAACTCTTTCCTTTGGGGCTACCGTACTGGGTTACAGCCTCAGGAAGGTTTGTGAAGCCCTCTGCATCTTTCTGCGTGAGACAAAACGAATTGAATGTTATAATTCTTCTAATTACTTACTATGCTCACAAAATTCACGAAATATCTAGATAATTGATTATTCATGCCTGTAACAGTAGACGCTTTATATCCCATTTGCAAGATGCTTATTTCATTTCACCATAAGCTATATTAAAAAATGCTAACAGTTCCTCCCCGCCCGATTCATGGCCGATCCCCCAGAGTGGGTTGCGCCATTTCACTAGGGAACAAGAACTCAAGTGCTGTCGGCAATTTCATACCTCTGAGCGTACGCTATTTCTTGTTGTGCATGTTTGGTTGAGTGTTTATTTTATGTGTTTCTCTCTACACTAGTTAAATTCAAAGTTTTGTGTGCGTTTTGGAAGGAACGTCTTTGTCCCCAATTGAGTTCTCGGAGGCTCCTCCTTAGGGAACCATCTGCAACAATTAAAGAAAAGAAGCTCGATCACAGTCACTATGGGAGTAGCGTTACTTCCGACAAATTGATGCCCCATCTGTGCGGCAGTTTATAGCACGGTTGATCATCATTGGGCTACGACTTAATTTTGACTATACATCGCGAATTCTGGACTCGGCGGACCCGAGTGCTCCGCATCGGTTGCGAGTGCACCCAGACAACACTAAATGTCGACCATATCACCATGAATTGTCTTCGCAATTCGTCTGCATCCGACTAAAACCCTTCACTACGCATCACGAACAACACGTGTGACACGTACAAATTTCCGGACCCCTGGAAATCGATCCAGATCACGTGCATTCCCCAAGATCTATGAAATTCACAACCTTCGGGCCATCTTCCTTACATAAAGTGCAGTCAAGCTCCCTTACGGCACATCATTTTCAGCAGGCTTACCCACGATCTTGAGAAATTTGGTCACCTATGGGCTATTTAACTGCTGGCGGCACATCTCGACTTAAGGTGTGCACCTCCGAATTTGTGAAGCGGTTATCGATAATCCCATTACAGCTCAACTCCGAGCCATACTTACTTTTGAGCTCAAAAAGGCATTCGAACATGTAATCCACGACAGAGGGCTTCAAGAAGCAGATTGGCGCCAGACGGTTCCACGAGTGTGTTGGTGGATACCGTCGTCCATCACTGTGCTGCAGCAATTATATACATTCCACACCTTCTAGACAACCACTAGCCCCTGATTTCCCAAATTTTAGTATTGATTCATTTTGTAGGGCAGGGCACAGGAAGACATATATCTAACCAAGCAGCGTGACTCTGGGTCAAATGGAGGGAACAAATGCGAGATGTCGTCAAGAACGATCCACCGGAGTTCCTGCGGAAGTGCGCGTATGCTCTACTCTTAATGTTTACGCTAACTCGCGCACAATGCTGGAGCATAGCCAGTCTTTTAAGACGACGCGAAAATTACCCGTCTTCGCTGTGCAAAATACCAGAGGTGTAAAAAGAAAAGTCTGCTCATCGTTTTGTACATTACCAGAGATTTAAAATGGGCACGGACGCACCAGAAAATTTACTCGCAGGCGTGCACAATTACAAGCTCGTCGTCATCGAATGCGCGCTCATGCGACCCGCATGCGCACAGCGTTCTGTTTTGACGAATACTCGTGATTCTGACAGCTCCATCTGGTAAGCCTGCAGTGCTGGCGGGTACATGGTTCTGAATCGTCCACTCTTTGGGGAAACACCCTCATGCGCATTCAATCCGATAAAACATCTGCGCCTATTAAAAGAAAAGAGTTGCTCATATGCGGCTCCTAACACGCCTTTTTTATTAAACACATTAAGGTTAACGACCTTGGTTCGAAGTTTAAAGTGCCTTGACCATTTGAATGCTGATAATTCGTTTCCCCTAAGAGTTTGACGGCCGTATGCACAAATTGCACCTCTTCAGAACTTCCGGGGTCTCCATGAATGCCGTGCCGGCAAGCACTTGGGCAAACACAATTGACATTCCGGGTCCGCTGGGCGAGCGCCACCAATACGCCGCGCGCGCGACCAAGGCGCTGCTGACGTTACTCCAGGTCAGTGGCCTAAATAGGGTTCTGTAAATAGCCCTTTGCGTACGCGCGCGCGTGCGTTCGTGCAGGTATTTGTCCATGTGTGCGAGTGCGCGTTTGCGTGCACCATGCATGCGTCCGCTGTTCACAGCATGCTCCCCCTTAGCGCGCTTTATAGAGAGTAGCATACAAAGCGGACCTATATAGTATGTACTAAATACACTTCTGTTGCACTCCATAGATTTCTTTCTCGCCTCTCGTTTCCTGTTTACCGGATGCAATGGCCCAAAGCTACACGTACGATACAAATCATTCAAGAATAATAACGAAAATAAAGGTACCACGATGTTGTTATCAACAGCAATTAATACAAATTTATGCTATAGAAATGGGGTGTAAACAAATGACAAGATTATCGAGCTACATCGATTTCCAATGTGCTGGTGCGTCGGGCACTTCGTCTAAGCGCAGAGTAAGCGAAAATAGCGCCCTGTTACCTGTGAAACCATGCTGAACATTTTACCTTAGTTTTATGCATCTTTTAGATGACAATAGCGACAACAACAGCAGCAGCAGCGGAAGGAACGAGACGATTGCACAGTTGACACTTTTATGAAAGCTTTAATTGCTCCTCGTCACATGCAGTGGTGTTCTTTTCTTTTTTTCGAACTACTGTGCAGCCACGGAGAATCCTGGACAGATATACAGGCGTGCGTGCAGGCCGATGCAGACGTTGGACCGAGTGTGGCGGGCATTTTATAGACGTGAATAGCGCCATTACGAGCGAATATTGGGCGCTAACACCGTATACGACAGCCACAGAGCTCCCGTGCTCGACAACTCACGCACCATGTCCGATGCGTGCGCTTGAATGCATATATTGCTGAAAGGTACACGTGCCGGGATCTGCATACGAGCGCATGTGAGTGTTCACGCATAGATACGCTCGTTTCATCTGCATATGGACGTTTTGACGATGTGGTGCTTGTAGCTCTGCGTGCGTACACGTACTGCACGCATAATGCAAATGGCTGCATGTTGCATTAGACTCCAAGTGCACGAGCGGCCACTCCCCGACAAGAAAGAAAACGAGACAGAGAATAAAACTGCTTTATGTTGATTTGTTCCACGAAGAGAGAGCTGCCTGCTGTGCATTGTTTGCGCGCATAGTTAGGCCAGTGCCTAACTATACAGACGAAGCTACCTTCAACGAGAATAAATAAATCGTGCTTTCGACTTACGTAGCATACGACGTTACCTTATTGCGTTTTCGTGACATAAAAAAAAAGATGCACCAGCGAGAATGCAGGTATACGATGTTCCCACTGATCTCGCTGAATTGGCCTATAAAAGCCTGTCACTGGTCGTCATGCAGACACGGACAAATAATCGTCGATGCTAGTAGTGGCTGCTTGGAATCGAACCTTCGTCGTCAACCGGTCAACAGGTAAAGCGAAGCTAATTTTGCATCATAGGCCCAGCATCTAATTTTTGCTCAGTTATCTCCTTAAATTCGATGGAGCAGCATGTCTATATATACGTAATCATCGAAGACGAATGAAATCAGACAATATTCGGCTTCCAAATGACAGCTACCGGATACCGGCTTGAACGGAAGAACTGGCTTAACGTTAACTGACAAAATTAAATCGTTCAGTCTTCCTTATAGGGTGGCCGGAGCAAACAAAGTTGGGCTTAGACAAAAGCTTCGTGGAGATAGAGTACGATCTCCGCACATTCGCCTCCCCTCCATTGCAGTAGTTCCCTCCAGTGCTGTGGAAAGCATGCAGGATTCCTAGCCAATAAGAGAGAGAGATAAGAGAGATAAGATAATCCAGGGAAAGGCAGGGAGGTTAACCAGAGGTAGTTCCGGCTGGCTACGCGGCGCAGGAGGAAGGGTTAAGGGGGATGAAAAGAGAAACAGAGTGTAAGGGGGAGACAGAAAGAAAGAGGGACAAGCACGAACAAAGCGCGTACACTACAGAGCGGTAGGGGGCGGCATTCTTAGAGTATGTCGTGAAGCCCCGTAGACCGCAGGAACCTTAGTAACGTGAGTAAGGCCTTCAACGCGGATGTTCTTTCGGAGCATTGGCCTAAAGCTTTTAGTTCTGACAGTGGACGATTGTCCAAGCAAGGCGAGCGCTTCGTGTAGCCCGCTCACCGACACCTTCTCGCCTGCATGTCGGATTTTTTTCTTATTCAAATGAAAATAAAACAAAGAAATAGTCACCTATTATGGTAACGGCTACACTTTCTCATACATACGGCTACTTCTTTTCGCATAATAGTGAAGAAAAATATGTTAAGATAACCAAAGAAATGTAAGATGAAGAAGAAAGAAAAGAAACTCTAGAGCAGAGTTAGCTATAAAGAGTCTAAATAAAGTCCACATACATTCCCATAAACGCAATGGACCTTACACAGGCAAAAGGTGAGGACAAGTTACACTATGCATTATGCCGAGTCCCGAAATATGCGCGTATACTGAGTTCCGAATGCGTACACGAGGCCGCGACGCGGTCCATGATGAACATGCATATATTAGGAGCATGCGCAGACTAGGAAAATACACAGATGACATATAATACACGCAAAGAGACTCGACTGCCAAAACCGGGCTTCATATCCCACAAGGCGCACAAAAATGAGTATGGCACGTTTGACAACAAGTGCGCATAAATATACAAATGGTAGAAGTGGGTGGCGCTTACACGACTATATATACCCGACGCGGCTCCTAGTACACATATAGTGTGCCTGTTTGCTTTTTTTCAAAGAAATGTTAAAGTGCGCTCGACATGCTGTTGATTTCTCTGCCCCCTTTTCCAGGGTTCTGTTGTACCCTCAAGGTCCGACGTCATCTGCATATAGCGCGGGTTCTTTCCCCCAGGACATTTGACCCTTAAAGAAAGTCGAGTGTCGGGCTGAGGGACGCCCATTTGGATAACCGGTGGGTAACCGGCGGCGGCGTGGTTTCGGGTCAATGCCCTCCCGCAGCCGAGGCGGACACTAAACCGCGAGGCCGCTGTGCGGTTTTAGATGGCCAAGAGCCGGCAGAAATTTTACGAGATAGAACGAACGGTCGGTTGAGATAAAGTGCGTGTAGCAATTTCATTTAACTACGCTCTATGCGCAGCGTGTCTAGGGCAATCGACGAATAGATGGCGAACGTCCTCATCGTCGCCGCCACAGGAGCAAGATAGAGATGACGTCTGTTTTATGCGGTATATTAAATATTTTGATGTACACTTTTCCAAGGCGCAGTCGGTGAATCAGTGTCTTGGTACTCCTTGGAAGAGTTAGATGCGACTGAAATGATGTGGAGTAGTCGAACAATGAATGTCGCTTTGAGCCAACATTTCAACAAGGCGACTTGTCAGGGTAGCAACTGACTGACCAGTTGTTGCCCTGGCGAGTCCCCTTGTCGAAACGTTGGCTCAAAGTGACATTCATTGTTCGACTGCTCCACATTATTTCAAGTTTCCATGTACCTCTGAACTAGATGCAACTGGTATTTCATATGAGGGTCCAATTCGTAAACAATTGATTCGTTAGAATTTTTCTGTGAACCAGTTGGACATACAGGACTCCATACGTAGTACATTTGATATGCGTCGCGTATCCAACGGTGATAACGGTATAAGCTGCATTTACGCATCCTTTTGGGTCGAGTTTGCCAGCGAGTCCGCTAATTTGTTTCCTGCTATGCCGGCATGTCCCAGGACCCGCTGCTGTACCATTTCTTGTTTTTTCTGAGTCGCCTTTTCAAGTCGCCTTCTCAGCTTCTTTCCGTGACGATCGCAAGAGCACTAACAAAGTATGATAATAGTGCGACCACACACTTGTTCCATTATAGGTGACAAAACTGTAGCATAACACAAACACACCACTGGCGTAATCACGCTTCTGCTGCGGCTACCTTTTAAGGCTATTGGACAGTGTTGCAAACGTGAATGTCATTATATTGAAAGTGCGTTTAGAAACTGTTTAAAAAAGTCATCAACTAGCTTTTTCGACATCAAGGGGCATTTGATGCTTTATCTTTCTAGGCACACCTCTTCAGTGGTCTCTGGCGCGTTCTGCTGCTGAGTCCTCGCCGCGCTCACCGTGGAAAGACCCCGCACGTCATTTAGCACAACTGCCAGTGCACATCGTGCCTCGCTTACATCGGGGTACACACCTGCGGCCAGGCCGGTGTCTCTTCCATGGTGTTTGTGCCGTCTTGAAGTGTACCCCAGAATTCCAGGACTTCAGAAAAAGTGAGATCTACAACCGTCTGCACTAAAACAGTTGAGCTTACTCCTGCTGTACGAGAGATACAGTAGCCACATACACATTTATACTGACGGATTGACTACACCGACTAGTTCTGGCGGTGCTGTGTTTATACCGACGAGAGGAATAACACTGCGGTTCAATACGTCACATGTCCCGACGCCCACGGCAGCAGAACTCACGGCTCTGCGCAGTGCACTTCAGTTTATTGACACACAGAGTCCTGGTACATGGGCTTTGTTTTCCGACTCGAGATCGGCTTTACACACTATGCAGTCAATTCTCCGACGTGGAACTCACGAACAGCTAACGTATGAAATTGTCAAAATTCATCACGACGTCAAACAGAAAGGCCACGAAATTATTTTCCTGTGGTTACCTGGCCATTGCAGTATCAGTGGAAATGATCACGCAGACACAGCACAGCGTTCCCACACCTCTTTCCAGGACAGAGATACAAGGCAGCTTCGTCACCTAGCACGCAAACTCTCTTTAACAGAGTGGAACATCCCAAATACAAGACGCACCAGGTTGCACGAACTGAACCCTTCGCTCCAACTCCGACCTGCATCCGGGCTTCACCAAAGTGAGGCATCGCTTCTATACCGGCTGTGGTTGGGAGTGGCTTTCCCGAAGGCGTACGCTACTCTGATTGGAGTGACCGACACTGCTGCGTGCGACGTCTGCGGAGGCGAAGAGAACGTGGAACATTTATTGTGCTACTATCATCGATTTCAGTCAGAAAGACAAACATTATCTATCGCATTGCGACGACTGGACGATCGGCCGTTGTCCGTGCAAGTGCTACTTAAAGACCATCCCCATCGCTCGTCGGCCCACAAAGCTGTGAAGGCACTTTTGTTTTTCTTGAGGGCGACTGGCCAATGCGAACGCCTTTGGCTTGTCAGGCCCTTCGCTATGCGCGCGAGTTCATCGCGTCTTTCCTGCACTCTCCCTCTCTCTATTTCAACTTTATGTTCCCTCTTTCCTGTTTCCCAAAGTAAGGTAGCCAACCAGTCACATTTCTGGTTAACATCTCTGCCTTCTCTCTTTACTTCATCCCGCTCCTGCTGCTGAGTGCTAGGTCACGGGTTCGATGCGCTGCAGTGGCGGCCTCATTTCGATGAAATGAAAAAAATTCTAGTGTGCGAGCTTTCGGTGAACATTAAGGAACCCCAGTTGGCTAAAAATTTGTTTACTACGGCGCGCCTCATGCCCAAGCTCTGCTTTTGTTTTGACACGTATAACCAAATCACCTACACCCTCTAATAGAGCGGAAGACAGAGAAGAAAAGGGGGAACCGAGAGGCACGATTTTTCGTTAGTTACAACCACAGGAAGCAACGGCAGCTGACAACGAAGCCAGCAAAAGCATGGGGGAAAACGACTGTTATTCTTTTTAATTGAAACGCAGAAATAACAAGGAAAAAAATACGCAGATCCAGCGCACACCTTGGAATCTATGCGAAGCGAAGTCTTCGTGAAGCGGGTAATGAAATGCTATAAATTTGCCCATTTCATTCCTGCGGCTTTGGCGTAACGGAAACTGGTGTGCGCGTATTTGCCCTCGCGCATACCCGTGCTACGCGAGGTGACACACCGCGGCGATCACCTCGCAAAAGCTAATTGGCGTTGGCACGATTAGAAGTGTAGTACGTGCGATCCTGGCTTTAATGGTTAGCGCATCGGGCTGCTGTGCTGGGGGACCGAGTGTTGGATCCCAGTATCGAGCACGTATAATTAACTTCTTATTTTTTTTTTTTTTTGCTGAAGTGCGAAATATTCGGCAAGACAGCAGCAGCACCCAGCAGCAACAGAAAGGGAAAGTCCGGGAGGGTTCGCACACATAGCTTCGCTTTAAAGGTCAATGAAAGTGGACAACAACAACAAAAAAAAATGGTAGGTGACCCTGATCTTTGAATTAGGGGTCTCATGCTGGCACACGCAGCCCGGCGTTGACTGAGCAACAGAAAGCTCTATCGGGAGTTTTTCATTCCGCTCTACAATTTTCTCATTGACACTTTTCATCTAAATATATAACTTGAGAAGTTGATTAATTAATTAAGACTAATTATGTAACTAGGCGGAATGAAAAAAAATTGTGTATCTCCAAGCGACGGCAAACAACATTACGTTGATACTGTCCAACTACGTGGCATTCGCATATTTTAAAACTCTGGCTAAAGTTAGCCCCACCCTGTATAGAGAAACATGTATTTTTTAACAGTAAAAGTAATTATTTATGTAGAATACGTTTAAGAGAACCTTTGAATTCGTAATAAAGAACTTAAGGGAAGTGAAGTTTGAAGAAAGACAACATTCGCCATCAGTGGGAGCCGAACGCACAACTTCCGCATGAAGCAGTTTTGGGTACAGCCCTCGTCAGCATGGAACTTACCATGGCTTTTAGAAAACCAGCTACTGTATATTTAAAGAAGACGCAACATTTAGTGTAAGTTATTATGGCTTTCGAGCGTCACACAGAGAGCAGTAGTTTTGATATTCTAAAGTGATGTTGGATATAGGCTGCAGAGGTCTCAATTAGGCTCCCCATCTCAAGTGTCGGGCCGTATACAAAGTACATAGTACAGCACTACGATGCCTTCAGGAGACAGACATAATTTACTAAGATTTACCGCTAGAGTAGCTGGGCTAGAGTAGCTGAGTAGCAGTGCAGCTTACACACTTGCCGTTTACGCCACAACGAAAGCGAATTCGCCAACGCGACGACGCACGTTCTTTTCTCCCGTGCACCGAGAATCGCCAGTAGCAGGGCTGCGAGCGATGCCGTCAGCTCGATTCTATGCCACTCTTATCATCAACCATTCAGGGCCGGCTGACCCCGTTAATAACGCGTTGGAGCGTCGCTCTGACCCCTGACGAAGATGGAAAAGCGCGAGGAAGAATCGGAAAAGGCATCGCGGCCCTTGACAGAATACATCTTAGAAAGGGCGACACCGAGCTGTCTCCAGAGAAGACATAGTGCATCCTTTCATTTGGCATGGCGCGCGAAAAGAAAAAAGTACGGCTGCACGTAGCTGGCCAGAAACTAGAAATCGCTTCGGAAGGTTCCCAAGTTAAGATTCTAGGCATCACAATTTATGAAGACGCGGTTACATGGCTCAAACGAACCCAGGTGGAAGCCGCTCCTGCACCTCGATAAACGAATATTACAGAGGTGAGGAGGAGATAACACGCATACGACTCACACTGTGACGTCACTTGTGCTTATGCTGAGGGCTTGTTACGGCGTTCTGTGCGTCAACCTCACAAATGTACAAGCTCGAAATGATTTGCCGGCATTGCCATCGAGTGATCACATGTCTTGCCCACCACACGTGAATTGAGGAGCAGCATTCCCACTCGCGAGCCTTCCCCCTTTACTTCTATAGGAGAGGGAGGAAAAACGGTTGTCGCTATTTATAGGTCCAAGTGCGGACCTGTAGGGGAGCAAGAAAAGATGAGGCGTAGGTGAGGACCTAGTTATCAACCAGACCCAAAACATGGCAGAAACCAGGACTCGCATGGCGTCGGGGTAGGAGTCCGTCAACCACTCCTCCAAGGTGGCGACGGAAGCAAGACTCGTCTCCAGCTGCTGCGTAGCTCCCCAAACAGTCCCACAGAACGTGGAAGTAGTCCAGAAAGCTGTCACAGGGTTGGAAGACGGGGGTCCCTGCCCTTCCTGCTACATAATGTTGCCTGTGGGAGGCTGTTAGGTAGTAGGCCTACGCCAGTCTAAGCAGTACCACGGAAAAATTCAGCTACACTCTAGGTTAATCGGCAGTTTGATTACCTCACTGGGTCATACATTCAAATTAATAGACTGTCCATGAACATGGGCGCGTACCACAAAAATCTCTTTCTTACGTTAGAACTGTTCGTAAGAGCACATTCCAGACAATCCTGATGCTGGGCATATCATTAGCGAAGGTGGCTGGCAAACGGCAAGCAGCACTTAGGAATATAAATGTTTGAAACTTCGACCTCTAGACTTTTGCCACATATCTGAAGTTTGACGAAGATATTCCCAAGTGCGTAGTTTTCATATATCAATTAATCAAACCTTAAGTTATGGAAGTACGGTTTCTGGAGTGATTAGATTTTTTTGAACGCCGATGTCCCTTCATTAACGCACCTTACAGCAAACGCTCCCCTAGAGAAGACGTCAGACGACTTGTGCGCCTCATCGGCCCCATCATCATCACCATCATCATCATCATCATCATCATCATCATCATCATCCTGGTTACGCCCACTGCAGGGCAAAGGCCTCTCCCATACTTCTCCAACTACCCCGGTCATGTACTAATTCTGGACATGTCCCTGCAAACTTCTTAATCTCATCCACCCGCCTAACTTTCCGCCGCCCCCTGCTACGCTTCCCGTCCCTTGGAATCCAGTCCGTAACCCTTAATGACCATCGGTTATCTTCCCTCCTCATTACATGTCCTGCCCATGCCCCATTTCTTTTTCTTGATTTCAACTACGATGTCATTAACTCGCGTTTGTTCCCTCACCCAATCTGCTATTTTCTTATCGCTTAACGTTACACCCATCATTCTTCTTTCCATAGCTCGTTGCGTCGTCCTCAATTTAACTAGAACCCTTTTCGTAAGCCTCCAGGTTTCTGCCCCGTACGTGAGTACTGGTAAGACACAGCTGTTATAAACTTTCCTCTTGAGGGATAATGGCAACCTGCTCTTCATGATCTGAGAATGCCTGCCAAATGCACCCCAGCCCATTCTTATTCTTCTGATTATTCCAGTCTCATGATCCAGATCTGCAGTCACTACCTGTCCTAAGTAGATTGTTACGTTTCGCCTACGACGCCCGGTATAGCCGGCGCGGATGCAACGGACGCCGGGGCTTCGTTCAAAGCGGCGGACATTTTGGCCCGTTCGGAGCTGCCGCAAAGCCTCCCCGCCAAGCGCGTCCAGGCGTGTTTCAGTGCCACGTGTCTTCGTGTGTGCGTGTGTGTGTGTGTGCCCACGCTTGTCAAAGCGCGGCAGCCGGGGAGAGGAGCTCCCCAAGTGAGAAGCGAGGAGGTCTGTCCGTCGCCGGGTTGGCGATGCGTCACTACACTCGTCTCAACATGTCTCTCAGTCTGTCCGGGCCCAGAGTCACGTGGTCTCATCCCGAGACGTTCCTTCTCGCCCTCAACTCCGAGACTATAAGAGCAGCTGCCCCCGGACGCCGAGAGAGAGGCTCCGATTTCTTCTGTCGAGTTACGTGCTCTCCCGTCTCTCCACTTCGGTCGACCTGACCGCCCGCTCTTTTGCGATGCTAGAATAAACAAGTTGTTCTGTTACCAGTCTACTCATGCTTTGCCGGGACCTTCGGATGCTTCCAGTGCCCCAGGCCGCCAGGCCAACGCTACCCTTGGGGCTTGCGACCCATTTGCAACAACGGGCGTCAGCACTGAGGTTCCAACAACTCGTGCCAGCGGTGCGATACACAACAAGATGTATTCCCTTACCACTTCCAGTGCCTCACTACCTATTGTAAACTGCTGTTCCCTTCCGAGACTGTTAAACATTACTTTAGTTTTCTGCAGATTAATTTTCAGACCCACCCTTCTGCTTTGCCTCTCCAGGTCAGTGAGCATGCATTGCAATTCCGTAAAGGATTCCGTAAAGGCTACTCAACAGTAGACCATATTCACACTATCAATCAGGCGGTAGAGAAACGTGCGGAATATAACCAACCCTTATATATAGCTTTCGTTGATTACGAGAAAGCGTTTGATTCAGTCAGAACCTCAGCAGTCATGGAGGTATTACGGAATCAGGGTGTAGACGAGCCGTATGTAAAAATACTGAAAGATATCTACAGCGGCTCCACAGCCACCGTATAGTCCTCCATAAAGAAAGCAACAAAATCCCAATAAAGAAAGGATTCAGGCAGGGAGATACGATCTCTCCAATGCTATTCAAAGCGTGTTTACAGGAGGCATTCAGAGACCTGGATTGGGAAGAATTGGGGATAATACCTTAATTATTATAATATATTATATAATTAAAATAATTGGAGAGAATACCTTAGTAACTCAGGGGACCAACTGCAGTGCATGGGCCCTGTAACGCAAAACTATTCCAATATGTTTTTATTCCAACCTCCTGACGTCAAATTTGCGTAACCGCCGACGCAAGCATCGGGCGGTGACCCGCAGCGTTGCCTCAACAGCCCAATCAAACGCTCTCTTAGTTTATATGAGGTCACTTTTATTTGCTTTCAAAACGAATAACATTGCCTATATTGAGTGGTTTTTCGTTTGTAATTGGCTCAAGCGGAAAGGGTTTCGGTGGGGCCGAGCCAGGGCACTGAATATCGATAACCGGATGAAGAGGGTGATGCCGGCTCCTGCGATTGATCCGCTTTCCCTTACTTAGCCTGCGGTGGCTGGCCGGAAATCGCGGCGGCGTGCAACGGACAGTTAAGAATGCCGCTATAGCGAACCCTCAGCAAGGAAGATGTGCCTTTGTGGGGAAGAAGTGCCACAAAGGCACTTCTTCCCCTCATCAGAGAAGAAGTGCCACAAAGGGAAGAAAGCGTTGCCACTCCAGGGGAGGCCGAGATGAGGCGAAGGGCTCATGGACGTTTGCCGGAAGAAACCCGCCACGAACTCGTGCCTGCCCTACACTGAAAAGCAGCGGAGTAAACCAGTTAGTAGTAAAAAATCTCCGATCCCATTCCCACGGCCAGAACCTCCCTTCGCCTTTGCTCCTGCTGGAACTTTGTGGTACCACCGGTCCGATATTCCTTCTGAGACAGCGTTGTTTGTGCTTCTTGATTAGCTGTCGTCCTGGTGGGTTTGTGACCTGCGTGTGATTGGCAACCGCCAGGAAGGAGGGTTTGAAATCAGGTGTTATAACGACGGCGTGGCGAAAAGAAGTGCTCTGGGCCACGGAAGCAAGGCTTATCCTGACGCTCGTTGCTAAACACTTGACCTTTTTCAGTTTTACCTATTCAACGATGTAAATAAGTTTTGTACAAGTGTCAGTAAACCTGTTGGTCTTCGTTTTCCCAACTTCCGAGCTTCTGATTTCTTCAACCCGAAGCCTCTGCCACGCTACCATATGGAGCCGCGGGTCCGAGATAAGCTAGCCCCACAACAACGTACACCCGAAGCTGAAATCCACTTTAGTGTCCCTTTAAGCATGGTCACGTTAGGTGGGTCATAACCAATCACAGGCTTCTACATTTCAAATAACTGGTGTCAAATTATTCATTAAGTTTAGCCTGAATTACGCATGTGGCACCACGAAGCGTGGCTCTCTACTCACACCCTCTGGAGCGTAAAGGTATGGCCCAAAATGAAGCTGTAATTGCGCTTCCTTTTCACACGAACTCGTTCCGATTGGCGCTTTGTGCAACTCGCCATTGGACACACAGCTACTTCAGTAGCAGGGGCGAGACAGACCGCTTTATCAAGCGGTATGTTGAAGATTTATTTTACGCCGGCGTATTGTCACAGGGAGAGTTGCGCCGTGAGCGCCGCTTTTCGTGGCGCCGCATACGCAATGAGGTAAATTGAACGAATGAATTGACGCCAGTTATTCAAGTCTACGTACATGTCCAGTTCCGCGTTTTTACATTTCAAAATGGCCCTGGCCGTTTTCAAATGGGCTGCAAGGCATACGCGCGGAGCTGGTCACTTTTCAAAATGGCCGTGGTCATTTTGAAATGTGGCCAACAAGGAACTATAATGTTATAAGCAGTCGCCTGAACTTTCCAACATAAAAATGTGCCGTAAGGTTTGTAACTAAGCAGTTAATTAATGTAATTACTTTCTTTGGTTTATGAATTAGTTTGGTTTCTCTTGCGAATGATTCCGTTTGTGCAGATACTTCACCTGTAGTGACGCAATTCAATGAATTGAATTTTGGGGTTTTACGTGCCAAAACCATGATTTGATTATGAGGCACACCACATAGGTTCGTTTAACCCAATGGACGCTACACGAGCGTTTTTGCATTTTACCCCCATCGAAGTCTAACCGCCGCGGCCGCGATTCGATCCCGCACCGTCGGTCTTAGTAGTGCAACGCCATAGACACTACGCCACCACGGCGGTTCGACGTAATTCGAGTAAAGCTTCCAGGCTTTTAAAAAGCGAAGATTTTTTTGCGAACATCGCCGGGTTCCATGATCGTGCTTGCGGCCTGGCAGTTCCCTTGCCGAATATAGGCCAACCAATCACAGCGAAGCACGCGCGCTGCGCGCGCCGTGAGTTCCTTGCAGCACTGCCAGATGGCGCTCGCCTCCGCGCATTCTCGGCGGCGCCGGCGGTGCGGGAGAAAGCAAAAAAAAGTTTGTTTGGCCCGAAAGGCGAAATTTCGATTGCGATAGCAAATTAGCAGACAGCTATACGAAGTAAGGATAGTAGTTTATCGGCCGCATGTACATGTAAACCATTCGCTTACTAACTCAATAAGGACGATGTCAAACACGCACAAGCAAACATGAATACATCTCATTCGATGACCGCGCACACTCGCTGTCAAAAGGCTGGAGCGCGGGAGCGCGGCAGCAGCAGCGAGCGAATTGACGATTTGATCTTCGTGCTGCCTCTCGCTTCAACGCGAACTAAGCGCGAGAACACAGCGCGCCTTAAGCTATGAGCCGTCGGCGCACTCTGTCCTAATCGCAAATAGCTTTGAAGATAGGGCCCGCGCGCAGCCGCGCCATACGCCGCCGCCGCCGGAGTAGAATGCCCCCCCCCCCCCCCCCGGAGCCTTGCACGCCATGGAGGGAGACGGCGTGCTGCGTCCCGGCTTTCCTCCCTTGCGCGCTATATTGAGCCACCATCGTGGGCTCACCCTCGCACGATTTCACTCGCACATACAGCATACGGCGTGCGGAGGCGTTATCGCACTTCATCACGGTGACGGCGACGACGAGGTGGAAATGCGCCTGGTGTGTCCATATACAGTTAAACCTCGATATAGTGAAGTAGGCAAAATCAGCAATTTGCTTCGTTATACTGAAATTTCGTTGTATCAACATTTTGCCTTTTATGCAAATAAGAAGAGTCACCGATCGATCTTTCTTACACGGAAAGGGGCAGCAGAGTTTTCAGAATTATTGGACAATCGAAAAAAGCTAACTTGAATGCGAAAACAGTTTCTTTTGATGAAATTGGGGGTCGGCGACTAATGACTCGGTTTCATGCCACATCAACGATATATTCCGATCGGCGGTACGAATTAAGCGAAGCCAGCCCCGCTTTCACGTACAGTCCGTGCACCCCCACGGCTGATAGCGCAATGGGACGACGCTTTCATTAAAAGCGCCGACATCGCGGAGCGAATGCTTCGTCTGCCTCTCACTTCAACGGGTCACCGAAACTCGAGATTACGTATGCAACCTTCAATGCTTAACGCATGGGAAGACAGCTTACATGATGCCACGCCGCCTCGGTACGCCCACTCTTTGCACACGCGGCAGATTACCTCTAACGCAGAGTGCGCCGCTGCGTATGCGCTCAGCAGCGCTTACAGCCATGCGCAGCCACGACCTAGGCGCACGCCATAAATCGCGATTCGCGCCATCCCCCCCCCCCCCGCGCCCCTCGCGCGCTTGATTGCGTTACCGCGAGCTCGCTCCCCTCCTCTTTTTCTTTGCTCGCGCGGGGAGGCGGCATTCGCGAAGCCTAAAGTCCCTAGATTTTCTGCTCAAAAGCAAAAATATATATATATAGGGACTTTAGCGAAGCCACCATCTTTCTTTCTCACCCTCCCATACTTTCACTCTCACCTAAAGAACAACGTGCGCGGGGCGCGATAGGATCTTATCGCACTTGGACTTCATACGGAACATGATGCGGCTTCACTTCGGCGGTCGCTCTTGTCGCGCCGCGCGCGTGGTTTGAGAGGTGCGTTTGCAAGCAGTCGCATGTAATTCAATCATGTGACCATCCGCGTCCTCGGAAGTTTCCATTTATTGTCTCGGCATTCCTTTGCGGTGGAAGCGAAATTTCGTTATATTGAAATCGCATACAAACATATTTCGTTATAGTGAGGTTCTAAATACATGGTGTTCTATGGACAAGAGGTGATGAAAAGTTATTCATAATGCAAAAATAAGGGTAAGGCGTGCAGACACGGACACAAGAGAAGGGGACAACACGAACGCCGACTATCAACTGAAGGAAGCACTGAGGCGAAAAAAAGAAAAGATACAAAACTCATCTGCGCATGCTCTGGAATGGTAGCACCACGTATCACTCGGGTACACGTGCCGGTCTACGTGAGATATGACTGTTAAGGTAATTGATCTCTTCCTTATGTAAGGTAATTGAAGGCTGACTCAGGCGCGCACTTCCACCATTATTGATATGCCATGCCTCGACCATCAGACGAGTATCTTCATTCCTATGCCCGTACAATATCGCCCATTCATTTAATTCAGGCGTGCAGTTTCAAACTTGGCAGTCTTGGCAATGTAAGGAAAGATTAGAAGGCGATCCACCGGTTAACGACCTTTTATGTTCCATTAGCCCCTGATTGATACACCGCCCCGTTTACCCTACGGAGAAATGGTCACAGCTAAAGGGAACTTTATATACCACGCCCATACGACAGTCAGGAAAATTGTTGTTCTTGATGTGCTTCACTGGACAAATATCTGTTCTTTTTTTGCCTTTTACCTACTCCTTTATTCCTCTGCACGGCAGCACATATCTTACCTGTGTCTGCGCGTGCGTCCGTGTCTGTGTGGGAGTGCGTGCGCGTGGGTGTGTATGTGCGCGCGCGTGTGTGTGTGCTTGTGTGCGTGTGCGTGCGCGCGTGTGTGCTTGAGTGAGTGAGTGAGTGAGTGAGTGAGTGAGTGAGTGAGTGAGTGAGTGAGTGAGTGAGTGCGTATACTCGTGTTCCGACTTTTCTGGCCTCACACAAAGGTTTCCTATATATAGATTCCATTGGGCCTGCTGCAATTGTTTAAGTATTCGAATAAAGAAAGGAAAGCCCGCTGTACAAGGTGTGCAAATAGTCAGCTTCTCGAAATCAATCGAATAGTAACATTTAAAAAAAGAGGGAAATGGGAGACCATCACATCGAGTTCGGAATAATTTCACGCCGCAAAAATGTTAAAGAAAAGGAAAGTTAGCTACACCAAAAGGGGCAAACAAAATTTATCTTCCCGTTATAATGCCTTAAATATATGAAGATAAATGACATCCTTGAGAAGTGCACAACACGTGTATGTAAACACGTGAAACACATGAAACCACAACTTGTGTTATCACGGCGAGCACAATCATACGACAGAGAAACTAAACACGTCGCGGCGTGAACTGCGCAATGAAAGTTGTGCATAACGATTAAGTTTTGAAAATGAGTGCTGATAATACTGAGAAGAAATGAATGTTACTTTAAAGCCCGCGAACCGCTCTACCCGTGAAAGCTTGGCGAGATCCATCGTGAAAACATGAATCTTTCTCACGGAAAAAACGATAAAGCAACGCAATCCCAGTTTGGACCTTGCAGGTAAAGAAGAAAAATAAGTACCTGCACCACGTGCTTGCTTTTAACTGCCCTCTCTTCTTCCCTCTAGCCTCCCCTTCTTCCTATCTTCCATTTCTACGTTTCCTTGTCCTCCTTTCTGAAGAGTAGCCAGGCGTTGTGCCCCCTCTGGTGGTAGTTGCCAGCCTGCTCCTCACTTTCCCTTTCCTGTCTAGGGTATAAACGATCTCAATACAAATAATAATAATAATAATAATAATAATAATAATAATAATAATAATACGCAGTGGCGACCAGTTGAGCAACACAATTCTTTATTGAGGGGATACTCCAAGAATGGTTAATTATTTCTTGCTAAGGTGGCTGGAAGAGATACCAAGGAGCAATTAGAAAATCGGTCTATACACTGTAGCGCATCGTCTCAGAACTCTATTTTCATTCACCTGACAGGAAATGGTTAATTATTAGCGGACAGAAGGGATGGCCAAACTTTCTTTTATTATATCTCGCACCGAAACCTCAGCTCCATTCGCTGTGACGTTACTGTGACGTCACGTATTTCGGTGACTTTTCTCGTATTTGGACCATTTTGGTACCGGAAAAGTTGTCGAAGCTAGCCAGGTTGGCCCTTCAACTTCTTTTGAATGCAATGTAATCATTCTTACCGATAACTAGAGACGGATATGCTCTCTCAAAATTCATGACGCCATGGTGAACTAGTGTGGAAAATTCGATGGGGCGTCTTCACCGATTTTTCATTTTTGCGTTGTTTCTGCGTTACCAAACGTGCTGGAACGGTATCAGTGGAGCGGTAAGAGCGGAGACTTGAAACGGCCTGCCGAGAATCACCATTTGCAAGCTTTGTTGGACCACGCTCGTGGACCACGCCTGTGCACGCTCGTGCACGGGTGCCGAATCGAAGCAGATTCGGCACCCGTGCACCCGACCGTAAGCAGTGCTCAAGGTGGCCCTTGGTGCCCGAGAGTTCCAAGTGTATCCAAGTGCCTGCATGTTTTGTACAAATGGCGTTTGCTTTACGCTCAAACGCTCAACGTTACAAGCTCCATAACTCTTTTACAAGTTACATAACTCTCTTGCGAACGCCGGTTGGATCCCGCCACTTGGCCTCGCTCTCGCGAACTCGGGCATCTCGCACTGCATTTCCACTTGCAGCCACCCGCGGGCGAATGCGCCGGCCTCGTTTGTTTCCCCGCGCGGTGGAAGGCAGCTTCCTTCCGGACGCTCCTCTTCGGGCGGAGAAGCGAGCGCGGCGATAAGCTCGGCTCACATTGCCGGAGGATAAGCAGCAGCCTCGGCGTGCGCGCCAAGTAAGCTGACACCGGAGCGCGCTGCCGTCCCGCTTGGCGATGAACGCGTTCGCGCTGGGAAAGTGCGCCGGCGCCGGGCTCGACCAGCCGTGCGGGTCTCCGCGCGCGTCCCTCGGTCGCGCTCTGGAGCGCGAACCGCCGTCGCGGACACGCCTGTCACGTGCACTCGCACTAGCTCGCAACAACAGAGCGCCGCCTGCTGAATCTTACTTGACGCTCGGAGACCTGCGCTTCAGCACGGTCGATGTGCCGTCAAGGGTGAGTTGCAGCAAAGTTAATTGCTTATGTCGCCGGCTCGAGTGGTTTGTGCTGCTCGCAGAGAGCAGCAACTCTCGCGCAGTTTGGTGCAGGGGCTCGCCCATGGCGCACAGCTGATGCACTTTTTTTCTGCTGTTTCCTTTCTTATATTTACCTATTCATTTATTTTTTACTTGCTGAAAGAGGCAATGAGGCTCGCCGCTGGGCGCGCGGGAGCTGGGACGGCTCGCTCCTCGTCATTCCCTCGCCAGCGACCGGTGCGAGCGGCGTCATTGTGTTTTCTTTAGCGTGCCAGAGACGCTCGCGGAGTGGCTTCCTCGCGTCTATATTGCCACAGGTGCAGGGCAGCATTGTAGCTGCGTCGGGGAGAGCCTGCCTTCTCCTGTTGACACAGCAATAACATAAGATTAGAAGAAAAACAGCCTCCCGCACCATTACCGTTCTTTTTTTATCCTTCTTTTTTTGTTTAGTTTGTCTTCACCTCTTTTCTCATTGCCTCCTTTCCTAAAGTGGAAAGACGATGCACTCTGAACAGCGCGATGTTTCAAAACATTTCCTTTTCAGACGTAAACCAGTTTTCTAGTGTAGAATGCCGAAAAGAAGAATACGAAAAGAAAGATGCAGCCGTTACTGGTTGCTGATGCACGTGCCTCTAGAGTCGAAAGAATCCTTCTTTGCGCAATCCGCAACCGTGTAATACCCGAACAAAATGCGCCTATACAGCAACGTCTAATTTCTCTTTGTGATTTTTACGGAGAACGCATACATCTTCAACGTTGTCATTCCCCGCTGGTACAGAACTTTCTCAATGATATAACGTCGGTTTAGGTTAAGGTGCAACTCTGGATAACCCACGAATAGTCGTTTCTGTGAAGTGGACTTTTGCTCCTGTCCGATTTTCTTTTTAACCGTCCTCGTCAGAAACAGAAAAAAAAAAGGACCAGCTCCTCGTTCAAGCACATTATAGACGCCACGCGAAATCGTGAAAGATTCCACGCGGCAGGTTGTGTCTAAACAACACCGAGAGGCTTTCGGCTCCCTTACATGTTGCACACCCTTGGCATGTGGAATGGAATGAAAAATCAATAATAAAAAAAACGTGCAGGTGACACAAACTTATGGGGGTGGGGGATTTGGCAAAGGAAGCTCCACGCAAAAAAATTTGTGACGATTTAGCGGTAAATGCGAGAGAAATACATTACGTCACACCCCTTTGAGGTCGGGGATCTATGATTTAAACCGTGCTCAAGTCATTGCAAAGTGTTATTCAGTAGTTCGCTCGACACACGTCCTGCCTCTTCGAGGAGCGAAATGCAACTGACGGTGGTCCAGAGCAGACCACCGTAAGTTGCAGCACTATATCATAAAAAGCCAACACACAATGAAATGAAGCATTGTCTGTTGGCTTTATATCGTTATGATTTAAAAATCGAGCCCGTCGGTTTCCCTTCTCCTCCTCTCGTTCACACACACACACATTATATATATATATATATATATATATATATATATATATATATATATATATATATATATATATATATATATATATATATCATAAGAAGCCAACAAACACTGACACATAGGGGAAATTGCTTGTGCTTAAGCACAAGTAATGTCCCCTATGTTGTCCTTGGTGTCAGTGTTTGTTGGCTTCTCATGATATGATTATATAGTATGTAGTTGTGGCGGCGAAAAAATGCACAGTTTGTGTTGGTATAGCATACCAAAAAGGTATGCTTTTTCCAAAAGATAAAAGAAGGACGTGTTTCCACTTACGTCGTGTTAAATCTCTTATGATATATATATATATATATATATATATATATATATATATATATATATATATATATATATATATATATATATATATATATATATATATGTGTGTGTGTATAGCACACGCGCCATATATCGCCTTCTAAGCCCTCCCATTCCCTTTCCCACGAGGCCGGCTTCCCACACTTCACACAGATCCAGATTTTCCCATTTTGTCCCTCCTCATGATAAAGCATTAAAATAAAAGAAGAGTACTGAGGATAGGCTGTGACTTGCGGCTTGCCACGTGTTTCCTTTAGTGTAACATGTCAGAAAGCAATGCATAGACATTTTTATTTTACCAAGCGCTGTCGAGTTTCGTAACCTTCAGCCGAAGGAGTGAAAGCGCAACAGCGGTGCACGACCTTCGAGATTGTGGCACGCCGTATTTTGCACGGCACGCGACGTGATCTCGGCGGCGATCGTTGTGGCATACGGCGATCGTCACCCCTTGGCCTCACAGAAACGGAATGCCTTGGCTACACGCTGAAAGACACCGCAAAAGCAGTGATTGCTCAGCTGCGCAATACACCGTTTCAAGGCTGCGGTTGGGCAAGCGAACTCCTCGAACACCGTCGGCATTTGTGTCCGAAGGCTACGACATACTCGAGAAGGCGTCGGAAACACCCGGCGACATCTGTTGGCGTCGTGCATCCACGTGTCGCGATAGCGGGCCAGTTCACCTCAGGATCGATTCCACTGCTCACATCTGTGCATCTCACGCCCAATTTCTGCAAAGTTTGCTGTTTTAGAACATAAAACACGATGTGACACGTGTGTGTCGATGATATCGCGTGTTTCAGAGGAGGCGTTAACTCCCATACACAACAGTGCAGAAGCGATAGAATTATTATAGGGCCGGTGCATAACGTGGCAACTCCTTCCTGCTCCGAGGCTTAGCTCCCTCTATGTTTCCTCCTTCACGCTTGATTCTACTCATTTCCTTTCATTCACCACTCACGACCGGGGCGATAACTGAGACGGAGCGGCGCTATCACCACTGATGAAATGCGAAATGCATTAGAGTACAAGTGCTACACTACTCTCGGCGAGACTTCTTCCCCTTTGGTGACACATTTTTCGCGCCGGCGGGAGTGGAAAATTTTACGATAACTATATACAAATTATCTTTTTATTAACAAAACGTCGCCAGTGAACATTTAATTACATCCGAGAACAGGTTGCACTTATGCAATATAAACCAGACAGTATACTCAAGGCGCGTTCGCTTAGTGTAGACACTTCGATACTATACGCAAGTTTCTGCATTTCCGTACGCAAGATGGCAGACAAATGCATTGGCGCTTTAGTACTTATTTTCCCAGAAAGCTTTCCTTGCTCACTGCGGGACAATACTATGCGGTAGACCAGGTTTCAGGATTACTACGAGAAAGGCGACTGCCTGGAGTTCTGACCAGCAGCTTCAACTCTGCACCGTCGACGTGTGGCCTAAATTGTTATATACGCGTCGCCGTCGGTCCGTGGCCCACAGACCGCAACACTGTGGTCAAACTCATTTAGTGGATTTTAATTACAGAGAACTCTCACTTGAGTGAACTTCACAACTAAACTGAATATTCACTAGAATAAGGAACAGCATAGGGCACAGCAGACATCGAGTCAGAAGTGTGAAATGCAATTTATTGTGTTATTTATATCAATACATACCAAGTGCGTAACAGTTACGTTGCTGCCTATCTCATTTTGAAAAAGAAATCAAATTTTCAATTGCACTGGCGCTCTTGAAGCGCAAGAAGTAACGAAGCTGTCCAGACAGCTTATGTTTTTGTGTACTTTCTCTGGCACAGCGTGTTGCTGAGACACGAAGCCTCGCAACCTTCCAAGGCATCCTACAGCCTCGGCTAGAATTACAGGATTTGAATCTGCCTCTGCCATTGCATCTTTCTCGTCGCACTCTTCCTCTTCGGGACGAGCACTGGAAACAATTTACAGATCTGTTAGTTCAGCACAGGTTACCAGCTCACTGTCACACTGCACGTAGCCGCCGCTGGAGGGGCGATTTGGGTGCGCCGGGCAGCGGACACGCCAGGGCTGCGGAGCGTAAAACTTCGTTGAACTGATTTCGAAAATGAGCTCGGGTCCATTGATCAAGTTCGCTCAATTGAAGTATTCTCTGAAATATTCGAAAAATTAACTGAAAGATTTTTCCATTGAATGCATAGGAAAGGTGCCGGGGATTTTCGAAAAGTTCGTTATTCTGAAATATTCGTTGAACCGACGTTCGTACAAGTACAACTGAGAGTTTACTGTATCTAGACATCGAACCTGTGATTTCCGCGCAATTTCTGATGTTCGCCGACGTGATCAATGACGTGTCACCGAAAAAGTATATATTCTCTAAATATCTATCGGGATTTTATTTCGTAATGATTATTTTCGGCCGATTGTATTCATGTCTCATCATTAGAGAACGTAGTATATGCAAATGCCTATTGTTTCCGCGTGTCAGGACCGCACCCTCTTGGCGTGCGGGCACAAATTATGGGTAAAGCAGGGGTTTAGCTAGAAATGCCTATTATGGCCATTTGTGATTATAACTGCCTATTTCGATCCTTTGTGCCTGTATATGTGCCTATTCTTGCGTTTAGCGTCTGAAAATGCTTTTTTATTACACTAATTTTGTTTCTAAAGCCGAGTCTTCTTTCCTCAAGACCTAGCAGCATTCGCAGATGATGTTGCTAATGGCAATGCACCTGGCAATGTGACGCAGCAAATAAGGGCGTTTGTTGCAACGCTTATTGATCTTTGAGGGTATACCCCACCATTGCCTATCACTGGTTAGCAATAAGAGATAAAAAGGCGACAAAAAGTGTTTCTTCGGCAGTAGACGCGTCACTCCATGTTATTGCAGGCGAGCATCAGTGAGAAAAATGCGCATCATATTTGAGAGAGTTAATTGTACTGTGGGCTGTAGCTCGGAAAGAGGGCTGACTGTAAAATGCACTGTCACTATTTTAAGCGGAAGTGTGCAATGTTCACTGTAATTATTGTAGACTGTAGTTACACGGAATGCTTTTTCAGCACCTCCGCTCTTTCGTGATTGCACATACAAAACCAGCATATGGTGGTTGACGCTCCGATTTCTTTATTTAAATAAGTGCATGTAAGGAGATACACACTGCTGTGCTCGAATGTGTGACAATGATTAAAAACAAAAAAAAAAAAGCTTTGCGAAGAATAAAGTCATAGCGATATAGAAAAAGTGCTTAGAGAAGGGTTCTTGTCAACAGTTCACGAGGTGAGACACAGCTACCACCCCATAACGTTGTTTAAGGTATCCTATGTGTATCGCAACAGCTGTCGAAAATTTTGCGTTATGTGTTAAACAAGAAACGTTTTTTTCCCCTCTCAAAGAAATTTCCGAGATCCCCGCAGGGGCGCACTCAATAATCCCAGAGTTCGATGGCCTCAAAAATATGGCAATCGAAATACCCTCCGTTAACCTCCGACAAAGTTGAACACTTGTTTTCATGCTATATACAGTACAATTTCATTGTGAGTGAGAACAGGCGCAGTCTTGAACTTGATAAACATGTGCTAGTGAGATAGGTGTTAAAAGGACCTCTAAACGTACAGTATTCAACATTTCTTGTCTTATTGTAACATTTTTTTTTTACTTCAGTTCATAAGGCACGAGTTTTAGCTTCTCATTAAACATTTAGCGGTTATTCCTGCGTTTTTTCTGTTTTTGTGCTTGCACCACCTGATGCGATTGTTAGTAAAGCGCGACTATGAAGTGTTCACTACTGGCTCGCTGTTTCAGAACAGATGTACTAAGTATGCTGGTTGCAGTATGATCGTATGATCGTATATTTACGTACAGTGCAGGATGAAGGCCTCTTGCAGCGATCTCCAATTACCCGTCTTGCGCTAGCTGGTGCCAAGTTGTGCCAGCAAATTTTCTGATTTCATCCCCACACCTAATTTTCCGCCGTCCTCGACTGCGCTTTTATTCCCTTAGCCCCCGTTCTGCAACTCTAATTGACCGCCCGGTTATCTGCACTATACTCATCACACCGCCTGCGCAGCTCCATTTCCCCCTCTTAATTTCAAATAGAATATCGGTTATCACCGTTTTCTCTCTGATCCACACCGCTCTCTTGTCTGTTAAACGTACACGCGAGTTTTTTTGTTGTTGTTGTTGTTGTTGTTCAATCGCTCGTTTTTTTTTTGTTGTTGTTGTTGTTGTTCAATCGCTCGTTGTGTGGTAACTTGCAGTGTGCGGTATGCGGGTTGACAAAAAAGGGGCCTCTCGAGTGCCGAACTAATCCCTGGGAATCGATGGCTTGCACGGTAGCATTGCTACCTCACAAGTGAACGCCATTTGGCGTAGGTGGTGGGTGGTGGTGGGGGTGTTGCAGCAGGCAGGGTCAGCCTGGCATGCATTGCCGGCAACTGTTCCGCCTGAACCTCCTGTGAGCGTCACTCTGTGTGTCACCAGGTGTCGAAGAGCCCCGTGTCTCGCATGAAGGCAATCAGCAGTCGTTGCACTCTCTTCCTGATGGCCGCGGGCTCCCCCGGGAAAACGACGTCTTCAAAGGTCCTGTGCGAAAGACCGTTCTTTGGCAAGCTGTCGACCATCGCTTTTCTTTCTGTGTCGAACTGCGGGCATAGTCAAATGAAATATTCGATGTCGCTGATATCACCACAGGAGGCACAGAGCGGTGAAGCGCATCGTCCAATCTTGAATAACCAAGAGAGAGATAGAGAACTTTATTCAAAGTCCTTGCTGGAGTAAAGGGAGGCGAGGGGCCGGGAGACTAGCCCTATCGAGCCTCCCTTCCACGGGTGATCAGAACCGACTCCGCGTACACCAAACCGGGGCGTAAGCGGAGTCGGTTCTGATGCGATACGACAGGGTTGCTTCTTCGCGAGTGAGTTGATGGGACACACAGGCTTGGTGTGGAGTTTTGTGGATCGACCTAAAGTTATGGTTGATTGCGTCCTTAGAGTTCTGAAAGATGCTTGGTATTCTCACTTATGGGACGCATGTCAGCGCTAGGCGCGCAAGCGCTTCAGCTTTCTCAGTTTCTTCAATTCCTATGTGGAATGGTATACATTGAAATTTTACGTTAAATCTCTTTACGTTACATTAAAAATCTTTACATTACGTTAAATCAGTACCAGAGATTTGGAATATCTTACCATGAAAATCGCCAAAGAACATTCAGTACAGAAAAGTCGTGGTTTGCGAACAAATCATAGTGCCTATTTCGGCCTAAAAAGAGGCTTTTATAGTGCCTGTCTTAGATGTCTAAAGCCTGCATTTTAGCGCCTAAAAATACGGCCTCTAGTCATCATCATTCGCGTCGGTTGGTCGATTTCAGCGACAACGGGGCAGATCATTAAACAAGCCCATGACAGAGAGAAAACAAAACAGGAGTCGCATTATGCGATCTGGCTATTTTCATTCGCATCTTCTATCTAAGAGTAAATTGAAAGTAAACGCGTTTAAAAAAAGAAGGAAAAATGGAAAGAAAAGAAAGACGATTACGGAAGGAGACGAACATGGCGCTGTTTATTACACGTACTTAATTAGCAGTGAAGCCGTTGAGGCGAAATCCGCAGCGGTTCTCGTGCGGCGGCAGCGTGTGATCAGGATAATCGAATGTCAACCAGAGAACAGTCAGCAACGCAGCCGGCACCGGAGACCTAAAGCAGCCTCATATGACCAGGGCGTCAATGAGAACGGCCAGCCGGAAGCCGGCGATGAAGTCTATAATAGTGTATAGTTAGAGTAACGCAGCATAGCAACAGTCAGCCACGGAGCCCCACCAGACCGTTGGAACGCGCAGCCAGCCGCACGCAGACATCGGTATAGAGCCGGCGCAGCATGCATGGAGCGTATTCTGAAACAATCACCTTCGGCGATACTATCGCCTTGGCCACGCCTTTGCCATCGGCGCGCACTGATTGGCTGTTTGAGCAAAATCGGATGAGCTGATTGGCTGTTTGAGCACTACGTCATCTGATTTTGCTCAACCAGCTAATCAGCGTGGGCCTGACGGCGATACAATTGCCGAGGCGAGAGTATATCGCAGAAATGGATTGCTTCAGAATACGTTCCCATGAGCATGCGTCAGATACAGCGGAGAATAATAAAAATAATAATAATAATAATAATAATAATAATAATAACAATAATAATAATAATAATCAGCCCATTTTTATGTCCACTGCAGGACGAATGCCTCTCCCAGCAATCTAATTACCCCTGTCTTGCGCTAGCTGATTCACACTCGCGCCTGCAAATTTCCCTATTATAGAAGTATATACTAAGCTCGGATTCAGTTAAGCGTTTGAAAGGACTCGCGCCGCATACTGTGAAGCGTTTGCAAAGCCTTGGGTAGATTTCGGGCAGTGGCAAACTGACTTCCGAAGGGCGCGCGTGATAGCCACCTTATGCAGCTTCGCTATTTTTCACGTATGAGTTGTTTGGATGTGCATAAACCTGCGAAAGGTTTGTGTTACGCCCGCGACACTAAGGGGGAAGTTGTACCGCTAACGAGCATGCTATACCGAAATTGCAGCTCAGGAGGATCCTTTCTTTATTGGGATTAGCATGCTTAGGATACTTGCCGCACTTTCCGGGAATGTTTGCATGTCTCGAACCGTATCCCCGCCAACTCGGGTCACTGTGCAGGTTTTTCTTTCTTTTTTTCTTTATTCAATACTGCAAACCTTGTACAGGTCCAAGCAGGGTGGGACAAATGGCAACAAAACAATAAACAATAATAACAAGGTTAAAAAAACAAAAAAAAAAGACATCATCAAAGTGTGGCGAAAGGCAATAAGGAATAGTGCCTACTTCAGAAGCGACTGCAAAACGAGGCGCCAGTGACTTTGCAAGTCCATGGTCTAATGGCTGTGCTGCATTCGAAACCAACAGTCGGAACAACTTGTGTCGCTGGGCTTGTGACACTGGCTGCGCGCCCTCCTTCATAATATTTATCATAACGTACAAAACATATTATCAGCAATTATACTACCCATCGTAGGAAAGATTTCTAATCGCATTAACGTCGCCAATCATCTGCAAAGGGTGGATGCGTTGCCACATTTTCTTCGTTTTATTTTTTCGTATCTATGCTCGCGCTCGAAAAATAAGAAAGCATTCTTTTTCATATTATTTAGAGTCTGTGAAGGAGTACGTTTACCTAGGTCAATTACTCACAGGGGACCCTGATCATGAGAAGCAAATATACAGAAGAATAAAAATGGGTTGGAGCGCTTTCGGCAGACATTGCCAGCTCCTGACTGGAAGCTTACCATGCATTATCATTGAAAAGGAAGGTGTGCAATCAGTGCATTTTACCAGTGCTGACATATGGGGCAGAGACTTGAGGCTGGCAAAGAAGCTCGAGAACAAGTTAAGGACCGTGCAAAGAGCGATGGAACGAAGATTGCTAGGCATAACGTCAGGAGACAGAAGGAGAGCGGTGGTGGATCAAAGAGCAAACAGGGATAGCCGATATTCTAATTGACATTTAGAGAAAAAAAATGAAGCTGGGCAGGTGATGCAATGCGTAGGTTAGATAACCGGTGGACCATTAGAATTACAGAATGGGTGCCAAGAGAAGGGAAGCTCAATCGAGGACGGCAGAAGTCTAGATGGACCGATGAAATTAAGAAATTCGCAGGCGCTAGCTGGAATCGGTTGGCGCCGGACAGGGGTAATTGGAGATCGCAGGGAGAGGCCTTCGTCCTGCAGTGGGCATGAAATAGGCTGATGATGATGGTGAATGCGTACGTCACTACGCATTACCCAAAATTACCCAACGGCACTCCGAAAACGCCTCAAAGTGTCCCGAATACGATGATAACTAAACTTCAAAAACATAATAAGCGCTCATGAAAATATTAGATATCGATATGGATGCTACGAATCTAACCGTAAGTATATGCAATAAAAGAAATTTCGTAAAGATAATAGCAGATTGTACGATAACAATGAAAACCACAGTCTGATCCGCCATGGTCAACGTTTTCCACTGAATAAGAAAAAAAAAATACATATTGTTTAGTTACAGAGAGATTCCCGTAATAAGTTCCCTTGACTGGAGCCTGAAAGGAAGGGCGGTAAAATAATGATTATGATGACATGAACTAGGTCGTACATCCTTGCAGCATGAAGGCGCACGTGATATTGTATGCGCATGCACTTATAAGAAATTATAAAGAGATTGTAACTTACTTAAATACAAATCAGTTGTACGGAAATCTGCGATGTGGAGCTAGAAAGCAATACGAGGGTAGACAAAAAAATGTAAAGGACCGCATACTTTTTTTTTTTTTCATTCCTTCGCGCTACTTTCGTGTGGGTGTCTACTTCATCGTTCATCCATATTATTCCTTGGATTATCAAGCTGTTGGTTATTAGAATAGTTATCCGGTCCGTTATGCCATTCTGTATTGGCATCTGCGGTAGGCTTGACCATGCCGCGCTCGGCAACACGTAACAGTTGTCGTTCAGTCGAGCACGACCTTCCACTGCGGCAGCCCGCCATTCGTCCAGAGCTAACCGTGACCATTGTTTCTGCTCTTTGGGTAAGGCCCAGATTGGAGCTCCCTTTTCTGGTCCCGCCCCCCGGGGCCAGTAGAGCCTCCGCCGTCCCTCCTCTCCCGTTGATGGCGGCGTGCCGGCGAGATTAGCGGCGGCGCCACGTGCATCGCCGGGTTGGGCAACGCCTGCGGGGGGGGACGGAGGAGAGCGGTGCGAGCGAGGGGGACCCCTCGGCCCCTTTGTTCTTGGAGTCGCGCGCCGCCTACGGCGCAGGGCCCGTGGGCCCGCAGCTGCGGCACACCTGCAGCCCCACCTGAGCGCTCACCTGGCACGGGACCGAGGCCACGTGCGCCAGAGATGGTGCTGAACGCCGTCCGAGCGGCCGCGCTGGCCGCGCTCCTGCTGCTTCCGGCGGCCGCCGCCCTCTGGGGTCCCTGGTCCGCCTGCCGCCGATGCCAGCAGAGTCGGCGCCAGCTGTGTCCGCCGGTGAGTGCCGGCACTCCTCGACGTTCCCGGCATGGCCACGGGCCGTGGCTGACCACGGATGCGTACGGCTTGCGACGCAGGGTTCCGACTGCGGTCCAACGTGGCTCGAGGTGCGCGCATGCCCCGGGAAACGGTGCCCGCAGCCGCGGCTCCGCGCCCGCGCTGCCAGGAGGCCGGCGGCCTCGGAGAGAAACTTCCGCGTGCTGCATCACCTGCAGAGCCTCGTCTACTCGGACTGGTCTGGATGGTCTCCCTGCAGCAGCGACTGCAAAACGAGGCGCCAGCGACTTTGCAAGATGCCGCTGGTATGTGGCCAAGGCCATCTACACGAGGACGCACTCTGTTACGTGCGCGGCAGCCCCTGCGAGAAGCGCTTCGCCTCAGGTCAGTGAGAGCAACGGTGTGGCCGACCTCGCGCGACGACGACGCGCGGCTGCCAGCGCGTGATGCGCGCTGGCGGCCGGGCAGCGCCGTGTTGACTGCGGACGAGAGGCTGCGCGTTGCACTGAACAGCTTCCGCTCTCTCGGCGTCCACCCGCTTGTTCGACTGTTGCTGCCAGATTAAAAACGTTAACGACAATAATTAACGTGTCGTCTGAAATTGATGCACTGAGCTGTTCGATGCATAGAGCGATATTTGTCTTTTTCCCTGTACACTACTTTAGCGTTTTTGATGTGAAAAAAAAATGCCGATCCTGTTGTCTACGCTGCGATTTCTTTCCTTCTTTCTTTCTTTCTTTCTTTCCTTTTCTTGATCAGGCATGGGTGCATGTGAAATGCACCCTTTAGTGATGCAGATATACGAAGTTATACGTACTGCGGGCGAGCGATATTCATTAGTTTTCAGTTAAAGGTCAATGGAGAGGGAAAATTGAGGTATTATAACGGTAGCAATACTCCATATCTCTCAGCGTGTTATTGCGTCACAAAAAGCGAGGCGCAGGCAATTACCGGCCGCGGATCAAGCTATAACCGCGCACTGAAGTATACAGCTTGAGGGTATGATAAATGGAATGAAATTAAATGAACCGAGACGACCAGTTTAACCAGAAATGGCACTGCGTTGGGTCAAGTTCAAGAAAGCTTTACTTTATAGGAGTTCTTCGCCGCTGGCCACCCCCCTTCGCTAATATGCACGTTATCACAATTAGCCGGAGCCTGATTAGCCGGAGCCTGTTCTTAAGCAGTGCTCTAGCACAAAAATTTCTTTGTGAATACAAGCCCTAGGCTATTAATTTTCTCACATTATTAATTTTCTCACATTAAAATTGTAAGTGCTGACTTTATGGTGCATGCATGTTGCAATCGCAGCAATGAACCAGGATAACGGGAGAGTCATACCCCCATATAAATCCTCATACTGGCGAATAGTGCTGAGATATCGGCCGCCAATATCTCCACCCATATGCAGTGGCGTTCCAGTTCGTTTCTTCCTTAACTGTGTGAAAGAAGCTTTCGGAACATTGTTAACTAGAACGTGGATGCATTTTTGTGTCACATCTTTGACACGGATATGCAATGTGATTCTTCAGATAAATAAGTAAAGATTAAATTAGTGGAGTTTAGTTAATTAGTTAACAAGACGTCAATTTTTTTCGGGCAAATATTAAACTCTTTCAGTAAGCCCTCTAGAGAAGCCGAATGGGACTATCTGCTAGATATTATTAAAAAGAACTACGTCTCAAGTCCCGAAAACGACGCCGTACTTCTTCATATTAGGTAGCACAATACTTTTTAAGAAAACGTGCGTCTGGCAATGCGCGCTCTATCAAAACACTCTAAAACGAATTGACGCTCTTTGGGGCGTATCTAGTCCCCAAAGAATAATCGTTATTTGTCTGCTTTGCGTTTGCTTTTTTGAAAACTGTGCTCGCTACTTTCCTGTCAAGAATGATATGCCACGTTGACAAAGCGCATGTCGTTCATGACCTGCAAGTACCGGGCGCGCAGCGTTAAAGAAAGGAAAGACACGCGAGGTAGATGATTACATTAGTGAGACAGAGATGCGGTGCAAGATGCTGCAAACAGTTTTTTAGAGTGAAGGAAAATGTTCCGCAAGAAGTTTAGATGCCATGCTGTCATCGTCGTCCGATGGCGACAGCATGACACATGTCGTCCGACACGCAGTAAGCTCTCATACAGGTTGTTCGAGCCAGATACTTCTTGCGTTCCGGTGGGCTTGATTTAAGTGCTTTGCTGAATTTCGTCTCCATTTCTGTTCTTTTTCCAACCTTTTTTTTCTCCTTTCCGGCATGTGTGTGTGTGTGAGAAAGATAGATAGAGAGAGAGATTAGAAAGAAAGAAAGAGTGAAAGGGCATCAGCCAGTTGTGACAGTAAGCGTACTATCAGTGATTGCGTCTGGCCAGTGACTAACAGTTCTCGCAAATGAAAAGTTGCGTGAATCCTGACCCTGTGTTCACATTCACAAAGCGGTTCGTGCGCAACAACGGGCGCCGGCCAATCCTGATAGCCAACGTGAGGTGGCAACGAAGAAGCCTGCTAGGCTTTCGACTCGATCGTTATCGCTATCGACGTGAAGGTCCATAAGGACCGCTGTCGTATGTGCTAATTCCGCGGATTTGTGATGTGCGAACTGCCGAGCATGTATGTGCTCCCTCAGGCAAGGCTGAGGCGCGAGCTTCAGCCAAACGCGCAGACGCCCGAGCGCAACGTCCTTCTTTTTCTCGTTCACAGCCAGAGGAGGAGGAGGGGTGTCCGAGAATGAGGACGACGACGGGACCCAGGTGGGCAGCTGCGGCGTGCCAAAAAGCCCGCAGAGGCCAGCTCTGCGCATCATTGGAGGGCAGCCCGCCGCCCGAGGGAGGTGGCCGTGGCAGGTGAGCGTGTTACGAAGACGGGGAATGAGACCTCCCGTGCACCCTCCGGCCCTAACCACCACGTACGAACTAGCAAAGGCAGGAAAGAAAGCTGCGCAGAAGGGAAACAAAGTAGGAGGAACAAAACGGGCGATGTGGGGCGCGTCTGCGTGGTAGGCGCGACCAAGCAGCCGAAAAGTGTGCGCAACAAGCAGACCCGTCAGAAGCGGAAAAGGAGCGCGAAAGAGGGAAAGAAGTCGTTGTTTTCCACTTGGTTACCGGGCCACAGGACGACCACACCGTCATTACTAAAGTCTCGCGGTTATACTAAAAAAACAAACAAAAAGACATTAACTGGTTTCTAACAGGGCCACGTATTATCATAAGTTAGACCGCTCGTTCAGCTTGTTCATGCCAACAATATTTATAGACCTACATAATTGAGGCAAATGCAATGACACTTATTTGCAAGAGTAATCGTCAGACATGCCTCGATAAGACCAGGCGTCACTGCAATCAACAGAGGTCACGTCAATTAGCGAAGCCAAATGTCACTGCACAACAAATATCTCACGATAGGTCCTGGCAACCACAACATACCACACGACTGGCCGAATTCACAAAGCTTTCCGTTTGTAAGCGCTACTTGCCATTGGCCGGCCGCGTTCGTTATGTCCGACGTCACGGCTGGCAGGCATTTGCTCTTACGAACAATTCTAACGTAGAAAGTCTAATTACATTTATTTATTTATTTATTTATTTATTTATTTTGTATTTGTTTATTTATTTATTTGTGAACACGGGCACAGATAACACTATAGCGAGTCATCACTCGGCGCAATCAACGCGCAGCCGCGCAGACAACAGACTTGTGTCGCATTTGAGTACGATCTAGCAAAGAGCATGTCGATTGGTCTCGACCTCCATTTTAAAGACATCAGTGAATGCTCAAACATTATGCTTAGTGCTTTTGATTTGTAGTCGTAGAACACACGGGCAGAATTCACAAGGCTTTTCGTTCGTACGAGTTGTTTGTCATTGGCCGGCCGCTTTGTTAAAACCATTACGCTGTCACTATTGGCTAGTACTTGTTCGTACAAACTGAGCGAGCTTTCTGAATACGGGCCTGCATTTTTATTATTCTCATGGGTTCACATTCACAAAGCTTTTCATTCGTAAGTGCTGCTTTTCATTGGTTGATCGCTCTCGCTAATAATATGTCCTATATCACAATTGGCTGGCACGAACCCTTTTAACGTAAGAACTTTTTGGGAATACGGGCCATGGACTTTACTACAGTCGTAAATGTTGTTTTCCTTAATATATGTTTCCGCTTTATTTCTATTGACGGTTGCGCATTTGCGAGTTTGCCAAATGTCCGCTTACCGTTGGGTGTTATGAATAGCTTCGCCTGCTTCTCGTTCTTTCATAAATTGCTTGTTTACCAGCCCTACTCGCTCTACTGTCAAGTGCTGTAGATACTCCAGCAAGTAAATGCATAAATTTAAATGAGCAGTTGCCTCTCCAATACTGTGTTTTCACATGACAGCTCGTGGCGCTCGATACAGAAGCTGCCGGTTCCCGTTACATCCTGTTTACACCATTCTGAGCCTCAAGCCATCAAAACGTGAAACAGGCCTTTATTTTGTGTTAAGAGGCCGAGGAGCACAAAAAGTAGGAACTAAAGCCATATATGCATTCATAATTGTTTGGACTCGATTTCAGCCTTCACAACTTTGCTTTGTTCCAAGGCTAAGTGAATGCGCTTAACCGTCTCTACGATCGAAGGGCAATGCCGGGAGCCAGTCATAGATAAGTGGAGGCTTGCCCATGACTTTGAAAAACATGAAGGAAATCTCTATAGCAACTTCTAAATTTCTAAAATGCAGCACGCTCATAGTCGTGCATCAATAAGTGTAGGCACACGCATATGTACAAATCCGAGGTTGTCAAAATTAATGCGAAGTCCTACACTACGGCATCTTCCGTAGTCCCAGTGTTGCTGCAGAGATGAATCGATCAATTGATCGTTCACACTAAACGAAACGCGCACCTGCTCCTCGCCGCTCTTAGTCTTGATTTAGCCACTTGTCCTTGAATTTGTTATTCTATAGCAGATAATTACACGTATGTCAATTAGTGAAAGAGCTTGACATCTTGAAAACTTCATTTCATATTATTTTTAGCCTGCCCGTCATAACGACGTGAGATGCGCAATTCGAGCGTTGCGCCAGGCCGTGACGTTACGGGTACACTAGATTTGTTTCCTGTGCTCTGCGCAATAAAAGAGAAATCTATGTACGATAAAAGAGAAATGAAATCAAGAAGTGCAACTGACGAAAGCGCTGTTGTTTCCGACAGAAAGTTATCACGAGTCTTGCGGGAGAACTGGTATCGTGTTAACTGAAAACGAAAGCGCTTGACACACTCTTCCGTGCCCGATACGTGGACACCTATCGTTGCAATGGTGTGCGAAACAGCCCCAACAAGCGAAGCGATTTCCTTCCTACTTTGGAAGGAAGCCTTACTTGCCGACTCCCGCAGTTCTTGGGCACGGCAGATTGCGTTACAGCGATAGTGCACCTCTTTTCACCGGTAGCAAGAAAAAGTGTACAATATGTACGACACTGCTGCACATGCTATGGCGAACTGCGTACTTTACGTTCACTGCCAGACACGGCCGTCTCGTCACGTGCTGACTCAACGCGCTGGAGATCTCTTTAAGGGCATACAATGAACGTGTGGTACTTATATCGCTTGTTCTGGCCGCTTCAACCGCATTAAGAGTGTCGCGGAGGTAATAAAGGTAGGATCGCATTCTATTGGTCCAGGTTGCCAAATAAGCCATTCGGTATTCAAGTTTAAATGGTCACGACTGTACTGCGAATTCAGCTTGCTCACATCAGCGCACATTGCTTCGATGCCGAGTCATACTTGGGCGCTGGAGCGTGCCTTACAGAGTTTGGCCCTTCGCGCAGGTGGCGCTGCTCAACCGGCGGCGCGAACCCTTCTGTGGCGGCACACTCATTGCCCCGGGCTGGGTGCTCACAGCGGCACACTGCCTGCGCCGGCGGCTCCTGGTGCTGGCTGGCGAGCACAGCCTGGGTCGTCCCGAGGGCTCCGAGGTCACTGTACGAGTAGCCGAGTCTATCGCGCACCCTGAATACGACCCCGAGACCGTGGACATGGACCTGGCGCTACTGCGCCTGCGCAGCGCGTTGACGCTCGGACCCTACGTGCTGCCGGCCTGCCTGCCCGAGCAAGGCGACGCCCCCCCTCCCGGAGCGCTGGCCACCATACTTGGCTGGGGCAAGCTCAGCAAGAGGCACGCCAACGGTTCCGACCTGTTGCACCAGGCACAGGTGCCGCTCGTGCCGCAGTCCGAGTGCCGCGCAGTGTACGCCGACTACCTCATCAGCGACAACATGATGTGCGCCGGCTATCGCCGCGGGAGAGTCGATTCTTGCGCTGGTGACAGTGGGGGACCACTGCTGGCTAGAGACGACCGTGGCCGCTGGACGGTGTTTGGCGTCACCAGCTTCGGCGAAGGCTGTGCACGCCAAGGACGCTTTGGCATCTACGCGAAAGTGGCCAACGCGGCGCGCTGGTTGCGCCGCACCATGGCCGGCAGCCGACCGTAGACCACCACGCATCCCCTACCCGTGCTTCTAGTCTCAGAGCCTGCACGCGCCGGCCGTGTGTCGCGCGTCTTTATCAAATGTATGCCCCGTTGGTTTTATATGCCTCTCAGAGAGGCCATAGTCTTGTACACGCCTTTATCAAGAGTGACTTCACGATCGAAATAAATATTATTCTATGCTTGATATGTGATGGTTACCTTCTTTCGAAGCCGAACAGACGTGGAGATGAGAGAGATGTTGCGATGCCACTCTCTGTAATGTGAGAGATTTTTCTTTTCTCTCGTCACGATGTAACATAGCTGTTCGTGTAATGAGCTCAAAATCTCAGCAAAAAGAAAATTAAAGACCGGAGCACGCCGGGGGCGTGCTCCTCGCACATCGTTGCGCTTTCCTGACGGTCGAGTACGTGGAAGGCAGATTGCCGAGCTGAGTCGGCTAATTATAGGGTGTCTCCATTGAAGCTCTCCCTCCCACCGCCCCGGCTAGGGTGAAGAGAAGGGGCCCTCGCTACAGGGAAACGAATTGATCTCGGCTGCCTCTGCACCGAAAGCCATGTTCGCGCCACGGCAGTGCGTCCGGAAGCTACTGCGGCCATTCAGTCGCTGTTTTCGAACAAAATGACCGGCTGCTGCTCGCGCGTGTGCACTGACCACTGCGGAAACGGTTCCAAACTGTATCATCGTCCGACTGAGCCCATAATACAACTGCAGTTGGTGGTGAAAATCAGGCGAGACTAGCGGCTGCTGTGTGATCAGATAAATTCGGGTGAACAGCGGTCACATATCTGAAAACTATAGCCCAAAGAAACGGTACGCGGCTAATTGAAGAAATAGTAAAAAAACAAGGGGAATATTTTTTCGAAGAATATACTTGAAATTTGGCCTAGTGCTATTAAACACACACATTGTAGGTTCTACGTCCGCCACTCAGAAGGCTGAAATTTGTGAAAACGTTGAGGGAAAGCCATCGTCAGCGTTGATCACAATGTTGCATTTCTTTCATCATATGGCACAACCATTTTGTGTTGCACCTTTAGGTTCCGACTAAAGTTGAATGTTCCAACAGAAACCACAAGAAAATAGGTCCTTGCGAAATAACTCGTGAGTGCGCAATTATGCACCAAATTACTGTTTTATGGAGGAAAATATTCAACAACAAGCTCCCCTCTTCACTCTTAAAAAAACGTGGAAAGCGAAAGTAAGAACAAGGTAGATCCGCTTAGAAGTGAGCGATCGAGTATATGCAATTCGGTAAGCTACCACTATTAGCTGCAGCCGACAAACTCACCGTGATCCACGCGAAGTCTGAGTATGACAACGTTCATTTGCTATCGAGATGTCATTTGCTCTTCCACAGATATGTAGAAAAGTTCGCGCTCTGGAGCAATGCGAGGCTGAGTCCGTATGTTATTGCACCAAGTTGGAGCAAATTGCGCCACAGGGCTAGGAAGCAAGACGTGTGTCGGAGTGAGCCTCCAGTGACCGACTAAGCTGCGCAAGCCCTTTTTACGTTCGTAGTTTTTTTTATGCGGAATGTCACTGAGATGGATCCCAGATTTTGTTCGTACGTCGGGCATGGTAATGTGGTTTAATTCTGATCGACTAAGTATAGTGCCAGTCAGCGCAACTCACTTCTGCGGGATGAAGCGATAAATCACGACATAAAATGTGTGCATGTAATGTCGGAGCATAGGGATCTTCAAAGCACACAGACGTCTTAATGGAATAGAGCAGAATATTTAACCCCTTCTTTGATTTCTTATACAGGGTGTCCCACATATCTTGAGCCAAGAATTTAAATATGAAAGACGCGTCGGAAGCGAATTGAACTGAACGCATACTATTCACAATAGCCTATAGTAACTCAGACAACTTTTTGTTTTCCCCATAACTCACTAATTAATTAAGTTTAATTACCCAACTTCTTAATTAATGGCTGAAGACCCCAAGTATGACATGCACGTTTGTAGAGTACCTACAGAAACCACCGATGGAGTTGTTTCCTTTACGATACGTCTCACGTATAGTCCTTCTTTCCGGGTTGCAAAGAAAGCCCGTTAAATATTAAAAAATGCCACGTGACGGAGCGTTTGCGCAGCGGTATTGTGCTGCTATCAAGCGTGCGTTCGTTGAACAAGGTCGGCTGCGTCGTGACTGGCGACGAGGAAACGGCAAGACGTTCTTTATCTCATCGGCAGCGCTCGGCCAGCAGCATGAATTTTCGCCGTCATCCGACGGGAGCCGACCTCGTTCACCGAACGCACGCTTGAGAGCAGCACGATACCACCGCGCAAGCTTTCCATCACGAGGCTTTTTTCATATTTCGCGGGCTTTCTTTGCAACCCGGAAAAAAGGACTATGTTGTGTGGGCGACAGCGCGCCTGATAAGCAGGCTGCTGTTAGTGCGCATGCGCACACAAGTGCTCATAATGTCGTGCTATGTGCGCTAACCACTAATTCCTGATATAACCATAAGCCCGTAAGCTTCTGGCAATAAACACCGTTTTTAGACCATTGGAACCCTTGCCTGTTCACTCCCTGGCAGAGACACTACAGACTACGTGAGACGTATCGTAAATATCAAATCTGCGTATCATACTTGGGGTCCTCAGCCAATAATTAAAAGGTTGGCTAATTAAACTTAATTAATTAGGGAGTTATGGGGAAAACAAAAAAAAATGTCTGAGTTACTATAGGCTGTTGCGAATAGATGCGTTCTGTTATGGAAGAATATGTAATAGGGTATGAAACTATTTACAAAAAATAAAACATTTTAATTCTTGTTTGAATACATTCAAAGATGACGTTAGTTTAAGTGAATGTGGTAGACCATTCCATATTTTTAATGCGGAAAACGAGGATGTCATTTTTCCATAGTTGGTGTTACATTAGGTAGTAAAAAGTTGGAATTATGCGCAAACCTAGTGTGGTTGGTATTAATGAGTAATTTGTAATCCACAAATTCGTAAGCAAGCTGTTTCTTAAGTTATTTAAAAAAGAGAACAATTAAACGATACTTAAACAAGCCAGATACAGATAGTATAAAGTTTTCCTGGCGTAGCGGGAGATCATTTAAGTAAAAGGAACTGTTGGTGATTATGCGAGTAGCCTGGTTCTGTATGTGTTGAATAGACGAGAGGTGGCAGTTACATGTGTTTCCCTAGCAGACATTACCATAGTTGATGTTAAGAAAATTAAATTATGAGGTTTTACGTGCCAAAACAACTTTCTGATTATGAGGCACGCCTTAGTGGAGGACTCCGGAAATTTGGACCACCTGGGGTTCTTTAAGGTACAGCTAAATAGTATACACACAGTGTCCACGGGTGTTATCGCATTTCGCCCCCATCGAAATACGCCGCCGTGGCCGGGATTCGATCCCGCGACCTCGTGCTCAGCAGCTCAACACCATAGCCACTGAGCAACCACGGCGGGTACCATAGGTGATATGACTATGAATGAACGCAAAGTATAAAGATAATAATGCGTGTTCTGAAAAGAATGCACGTGATTTAATGAGAGCTGTTATGCCGAAAGCTGATTTTTGTTTAACAAACGCAATATGATTACTAAACTTCAAGTTAGGATCTAATCTTATGCCAAGGAACGAGACACAGCCCGCTGTAGGAATAAGGTGACTGTCGAGAGTTACTAGGAGAATACACGGCACCATCCTATGTTTTGTTTTAAATATCATGAACTGAGTTTTGAGAGGGTTTAAATTAAATAATTTAACTGACACCATCCTACAGCTTTCGCTAGATCAATGTTCAGTTTAAAGAGTAAGGTTGTTAAAGACTTATCTGACATGGAAAAAGTGGTGTAATCAGCAATAGAATAGCATTAGAAAGATTAAGAACATCAGGCAAGTCGTTAATCTAAATGCAAAACAACAAGGGTACCATTATTGGGTCCTGTGGTACCCCTTGATTAATAACTTTCGACTTGGAATAAGCGTCCCCTACACAGACTGTTTGCTCAAGGTCATATAAGCACTTTTTTAGCAAAGTTAAAGCTGGACCTGTTATACCTAAAGATTCTAGTTTGGTAAATAAAATGGTATGATTAACAGTGTCAAAAGCTTTAGTAAAATCTAAAAATGCTGAGCCAACAAATTTACCGCTGTCAATAGAAGACTTTATGTAATCGGTTAATGCAATAAAAGCTAAGCTGGTTGAACTGCCAATACGGAAACCGAATTGGCAAGAGTTCAACAACTTAAACTTTGTTAGGTAGCTGTTCATATGTTTCAGAAATAATTTATTGATAACATTACTAATGAATGAGAAAATAGAGATTGGGCGATAATTAGACACCAGATATTTATCACCTTTTTTAAAGACAGGAATTAATTTTGCCTTTTTAAGCGAACTAGGAAAGGTACTACATTATCTAATTGCTGTTATGTGCGCCGCTATGGAGGAACCGGCATTATAGGTCCACTCAAGGATGCTCGCGCTAATGAGTCTGCCATTTCATTTAAATGTAATCCACAGTGATAGTACCCATAATAGTTTTAAAAAATTCAACTGTGGAGGAACTAATGCTAGAAACATCTTTAGATTTGGCGAACTGTATGAAGCTGTAAGCGAAGTACAGACAGAAAGGGAATATGTTACAATAACCGGGCTTATTGCGTTCGAAGGGAGTTTTCGAAGGGCTAAAGTCAGTGCTAAAAGTGCGGCTTCAAAAACGGGAGTGAAATCTGGCAGCCTCAAGGACAATGAGCAGCCAAGCGGAAGCGAGAAAATGCCTACTCTCGACTTTTCGTTGTTCACTGAAACGTATGTAGCTATATTATGTTATTTATTCGTACGTGTGCAAGGTAATCTTGCAACAGGTTATCTAAAAACATGACTGATTGAAAATTAGGGTTTCGGGGGAAAATGTCATCAAATTCTACCTTAATATTTTGATTTGATTCAGTTGATGGAATTACCTGTCGAATGTGCACATTCAGACTATCTAATTGTTTTTATGCAAATACAATCTGAGGAGTGTGAAAACGAGGCCACGAGCAAATAAGGACTTTGCATCATAAATAAAGGCGTATTCAGATCGTCTATGCGGCAAGCTGCAAAATTTCAGAAATGTTTGAATGGTTAAAATGCGAAATCGGCAGCGCAATGTCGGCAGGCGCGCTTCTTGATAGATAACATTAATAGCCACAAACCTGGGGAGTCCCAGACACAGGCGCAGGGCTTCACGCTCCAAAAGAACCAGAGGCTATAAGCAGGGCCGCCTGAGAACAATACGCACCCGAATTCCAATATTATGCGCATATGCATTTTATAAATCATTAGCAGGGAATCCCTACGTAGACCATATTGTCGGTTACTCATTCTGCGCAGAATACCGAAAGCATGCTATGCCTTACACGCTACACTTTCTATGTGTGAACGCATTATGTAACTGCGCAAATTAAAACGGACGAAGAAGGGAACACACAGGACAAGCGCGGATTGACATGACAAGCGCGGATCGACGATGACAAAGGTAAGTTTCCTTCTTCGTCCGTTGTCGTTTGCGCGGTTACATAATGCATTCCAATATCGACCACCAACTAGCCCGCCTCTCCCTCCAGGTGATTTTTCTATCATATGTGATTCCCAAATATTTTAGAGACTCCACCTGTGGAATGGGTTCTTGCTTATAAAATATAGAAATTGAAATCGGATCCGTGAGCGGGAACACTAAGATGGCGCTTTTACTTACATTTAATGACATGCAGATTGCCTGAAGCCATACCTCAAGCATATATACTCATGTACCTTTGCACTTTTTGGTACAGGGCGTAAATGTCACGGTCAGCTGTGAAGAATGCAATGTCATCTGCATGCACATAAACTTGCACGTCCTGACAAGTGGGGATGGAGCTCACTAATATAATAAATAATATTGGAGACAGGAATGCTCCTTGGGGAACACCGCGAGTCTGTTTGAATTTAGACGAGGAACAACCGTCCTTGAAGCAATAAAATTCTCTTGATCGCAAAAACTGTGCCAACCACACGATAATATAATTTAGGAAATTACGACTTTGCAGAATATCCAGTAAAACTGAATGTTTAACGCCGTCATAAGCTTTAGCTATATCTAATGTCACTAAAGCAGAATATTGTCTCATTTTCCGAGCAAGTTAGATGCGGCCCTTTAAATCAGCATGAGCATACCATATTGAGCAATAAGCTCTGAAGCCTATTTGATTTGGACTTAGCATTAAATTATCCTTCATCCAGATAGTAATTCTGCAATGTAAAACCCTCTCTATGAGCTTGACCATATTAGAAGTAGGAGAAATAGGTCTGATATTTGCTGTTATAAACTACTCCTTGTTTTTTAGGTATCGGGATTACTTTATCTGGTTCCCAGTCGTAAGGTATGCAGGCTTTTTTTGATGAATGGTTTGTTACGTTTAAAAGGTCGCCAGGAGATATATCAAATAAAATTTTTATCATGTGAACGGTGATTCCATCAGGACCAGGGGTTGACAAGGGTAAGTTACGAATCACTTCAGCTAATTCAGACAGTGTAACTTCAGGAAACACTGATGCTGGCGCTGCTTTTTGCCAATTATAGAACATCAATGATTGAATCTACTCTCCAAACCTTTAACAATGAGTTCAAGAGGTTACCTTATTTCATCGCACGACAGATTTATTTTCAATATTAATTGGCGATGGCAGAATTTTGCGATATCTCACATATCTAAACAACATTTTTTTGTTTTTAGGTTTAGAAAGGAAATCGTAGTGTTTCCTATCATAATCTTCTTTAGCTTGAGCAACTGTGTGTTTAAATACAGCAGCGTAAAATTTGTAATCAGACCAATTTTGGGGGGTCTGGTTATAAAGAAGCTGCTTCCAAGCTGCTTGTCGGCGTCGGTTGTTTCGCGTGCAGCCTATATTCCACCAAGGGCTATAAGAAGCTTTCTTTGCAAATGTAACACTAAATTCAGCTCTTTTGTATGTACTTTTGATTACAGCACAAAGTTTCATAGCCTTGATGTCTTCATGCTCTTGAGAATAGGAAGCCAAATGTACCTTAAGATGGGATTTAAATTTATTATAGTTTACATATACGTGTACCGGGTGTAAATTTATTATAATTTAGATATACGCGGTACCTGAAAGCATGACGGCATTATCGTGCAAGCAAACTGAAACATTATTGGAAAGGGGTCGCTGGTCAAGGCTGTCCAGGATGAACTAGTGAGGAACGAACTTACAGAACTTAAAACCAATGCTTAGCGGGACTGATTACAAATGTATGTAGGAATTATAGAGGTCAGACAAGACAGATTATTATCTGTTGTCCAATCCCACAAGCTTTTGCCACATTGGTCAGTGGCAAACGCTCCCACAAGCCCCAACACGTGTGACGGGAGTTGAAATCTCCAACAAGAAGTTTGTCCTTACACCATGAAGTTACAGCGGAATCCAAACATCCAGTGTTCTGCACACCCTCAGGAAAGTATAAATTTACTAACGAGAAAGGTAGGCACCCTAGTATGGTTGCATCTAATACAAAAATTTCATTTTCGGGAGACATATGTGTATATGAAATCTTTTGACTAATTCTGTTAGTGATAAAGAAAACTAAAGCTCCGCCTTTCGATGGACGGTAAAGTCGGAAAGATCGGTAGTTATTTAACTCAAAAGATTGATGTGCTGAAAGTGATGTTTCTTGCAAAGCAATAATATCCGGGGAGAATGTCGATGATAAATACAATAAATCTGTTGCTGCAGAATGAGTTGATCGGCAATTCTAATGAAGAATTTTGAGGAATCCTATGGTTGCGAAAGAATGGAGTGAGTAACTGTCTTATTTAAAATGCTTTCCTTTAAGAAATCTTCCTTTGTAATGCTGTCTTTCAGATATTTTTTGGTGTTTGAGTGAGTTAGTGTCGTAGCTTTTCTTGACAAAGGGTATCCACATCGTTTTAGCGATCGAGGATCCATGTCGATTTCATCTGAGCCCTGTGTGTTATCATTGACGCTTTCGGATTGACTCTGCTTGACATCGACGGATGGGCCTACAGGTTGGGAATCTTTGGAAGTGAACTTGGGAGTTACTCCTTCATTTGAAAGACGTGGACAGTCAGTTGTTTGAGAAGTTATATCAATAGTACAGAATATCTGTGCCATCTGGCTAGTTATGATTTGTGTCAAGGACTCACAAAGGTTTCCAGCTAGGCGCTCCATGGCTTTTTCCATAGCCCTTTCGACAGCATCAGCAATAGAAAGTGAAAGAGGCGTGTCCGTTGCTGCCACCTGGCGGGCTGTGACACCGGCGTATCTCTGTGTCCTAGCTTGAATTTCAGTTATGGCTTCTCTACGAGAACAACGTCTTCGTTCAACGATTTCTAGGACCTGCATTTCCCGTGCCTTTGCTGAGCAATTAGAATAATCAGCAGAGCACGTATCATTGCAGAAGCAGCACCTTTCTTCCTTGCTTTTGCACTTGCTGGAATTGTGCTCCTCACCACAAATTCGGCACCTGGGAGCAGATCTACATCCTTTCAAGGTGTGCCCATAAAACCAGCACTTTACACATTGGAGGGGACGAGGGGACAGAGGTTCCACTCTGTAGATTAGAGGCCATGCCTTAATATCTGATGGTAGAATTGTCCCAGCAAATGTGGCTATGACCGACTCAGTAGGAATCCCGTTTTTTGTCGACCACACGTCCACACCGATAAACTGAAATTACACCCGCCGGTGAAAACATCTCTGATACTTCAGCCGGTGTCATGTTCACGCCGACGCCGCGGACAAGCCCTTTCACACATGCCAAGTGGGGAAGAATAGATGCGCTCACCGGATTGGCAACAAACAGCAAACACATTAGAAGATCTTGTACACAGGATTTGTCGGATTGGAAGGGAGTGTGGTTTCTGTACGCCGGGGCAAAGTAATTTATTCTTTGAGCTTCTACTTCCCGACACTCTAACAAAACGTGAAGGACCGTGAGCATCTCGCCACATCTTTCGCAGACAGGAGGGTTATCAGCGGTCAAGAGGTAGGAATAAGCGCCATAGTTGGGGCCTATCCTAAGACGGCAGAAAATAACCTCAGTTTGTCGTATTTTTGTTATTAGCGGTGAATTTACTACGTTTGGTTTAATAACGTGAAGTTTATTAAGTGTTTCAGCTCCCCACATACGTTACCACTAGCCCCTAAGTTTCTTGCGCAGGAAGGGCTTCAAATCTATGGCAGGGACAGCTATGGAAGAATAACTTGGTTTTGTAGCTATTGATGTAGCTAAATGGTCGGCAAGCATATTTTCCTGGATGCCTCGGTGACCAGGTACTCAGTAGGTTATATGTTGATAAGATCCATACAAAACGCAAATGATCCAATAAAGTTCAGTAAAGACAGGATTTTTGTTCTTTTGTAGAGAAATTAAGGCTTTGACGATGCCCAACGAATCTGTAAATATTATTGCAACAAAAATGCATAGGCCTCTGCAGTTAATATACTTGTTTCCGAGTACAAAGAGCATGATTCTGAATAGGATAGGCCAACTGCAGCATTAGAAACGCCTGCATACGACTTTGATGCATCGGTGTAGAATTCTCGGCACAAGTACTTTGACTTCGGTTTTAGGGTCACAATCAATGAGTTGCCACTATCACGATAGTAACTGCTTAGCTGGAGGCATTGGATGATTTTCAAGAAGTGGAACAACCAATGCCTCACTGAGATTCCTCACACGCAGTGAAAAGGTTTCTCTTGCTGCTGGACGATTATGGAAAAGTGTGGTACACGTCACGCTTCCTGCTGGGTATCTTCAACCCATCGACGTCCCACCTGAGCCCTTCTTCCGGGTAGCTTTGGACCTTCTCGGACCCTTTTCCAGAACTGCTTCAGAAAGCAAATGCGTTGCCGTCGCTACCGATTACGCGACGCGCTATGCAGTGACACGAGCGCTGGCGACCAGCTGTGCTACAGACGTAGCGGACTTACCCATCCGCGACGTAATTTTAGTACCTGGTGCCTCACGTCAATTGCTGACTGACCGAGACCGTAGTTTACTGTCCAAAGTCATCGACGATATCCTACACTGCTGTTCCACGCAGCACAAGATAACCACGTCATACCGTCCCCAGACGAACGGGCTCACCAAGCGTTTGAAACGGACCTTAACAGGCACGCTTTCAAAATACGTCTCGGCTGACCACTGGGATTGGGACCGTGCATTGCTATACGTGACATGCGCATATAATTCCTCCCACCACGACACTGCTGGGTAATCTCCCTTTTGTTCGGGCGTGAACGAACTTCACCATTGGACACATTTCTTCCTTCCCCTGCAACTTCACCTAGTGAATATGCACGCGACGCCATTGCCAAGGCTGATTACGCGCGGTATACAAAATCCAGATTCAGTATGCAGTCAACCAAAGGTTGTACTTATTCCCCCTGGTGGAATCCTGACTGTGAACGCGAATATAGAAAAAGAAAATTAGCGTGGAATAAGTTATTGTATAATCAGTGTCTACGTAATTGTAATGACTATATATTTGTTGCAGCTACATTCAGGCAGAGAGTTGACAAAGCGAAAGAAAATTATAACGCAAAATAATACATTTATCTATCACAGCCTAGTAATAAAAAGCCTTATTTAGCTTTATGCGGTCTAAAAACGTTTCAGCGCCAACAAATATAGAATCTCTTAGTTTAACTTCCACGGAATTGGTGCAGTCACCAGAGGAGATTGCAAAAGGCTCACAGAGTCCATTTACGTCACTTCTACCCTATCATATGCCGGCACCTGAACAAGCTGATGAATTCACAGCAGTCACATTAGAAGAATTAGTGAAAGTGGTAAAGTCACTGCCAACTTCAGCTCCAGGTCCTGATGGCATCACTACAACAATGATAAAAATAATATGCGAATTGTCTCCCCAGGATTTGCTTAAATTTATAACTTTTTCAATTCAGAATGCATAGATTTATCCAGATCGGAAAGTTGCCAAAGTAATTCCGCTACAAAAGGACTTCTTCTTGGGCAAGTTGGTGCTTAGATTTCCTAGGTATACTCAGTTGGCGCTTCACTGTCTTCCTTTCTTCTGTCCCTTTTCAAGAAATGTATTTTGCGCCACAGAGTATACCTAGGTAATTCCGCTACTTAAAAAGCAGGGTGATGGATACGCATTAGATAACATTAAGCTTATTTCTCTGACTTCAGATATTGTAAAGTTATTCGAGAGAGTATTGTATGGTCATATAGAAAGGTGGGTAAGCGACAACGTAAAATTAAGTGACTTTTAAATAGGATTCAGGCCTCGGTGCTCAATTTGGTATGCTCATGTTGACTTGGAGAGTCGAATTCCACTCGCTCGCCGCAAAACCAGATTAGTTACATTAGACATCGCGAAGGCGTATGACAGTGTCGAGCACACCATCTTGATTGACAGACTTGAAAGTGTGAATATCCCACAGTAGATAATTGCATGGATTCGTAATTTCCTGATCGGACGTACATTTCATTGCTATCAAAACGGTGTTTCTTCTCAATGTTACAAACAGACAAGGGGTGTTCCTCAAGGCGCAGTACTCTTCCCCATTTTATTTAATATTTTACTAAGTCATATTCCTAGACACCGTGATGTGCAGGTATACGTATATGCTGATGATATAGCATTTTTTCCGGTGTCAAGCGATGTACACAGCCTTTGTAAAGCATTACAGTAGTATTTAAACCAGATTGAAATGTGGCTTAAGGGAATACAAATGTCGCTAAATGTCAACAAAAGTGTCATCATAGTTTTCCCCTTAACTTTTACCGTCCTGACAACAGTGACCTATGATCAGGAGATAACTACACAGGTACAATCATTTGAATATTTGGTAATGCTTTATAGAGAAAAGCTTATTTGGCGGATTTTTGGAGGTCCTGATTATAAATTACGCCCTCTTGTTCTTTTAGAACGTGAACCATTACGTTTATGTCTTGGCCTTCCAAAATTTGTAGCGAATAATAGCCTTTGCCATGAAACTAACCTGCTTTCTCTTCAAACTCGATTTCGGATACTGACTGTCCAGACATTACTGAATACCTTTGCTTCTCCCCAGAGACGCTCCTCCTATGTGTTCATTCGACAGCCGACGGCATTATTTGCGAATCAATGGTCTCGACTGCGTCATCCCCAGGTAATTTTGGTGAAGACGCTATTAGAACCATTGCAAGTATCGATCCGTGATGTGGTTTTCCCAAATTTGCCTATTGCGACAGTAAGCGTTGAATTTGATATTTCCCAATAACGCTAAGCTTCTGCCTACTGGATATCTGAAAGGTTTGTTAGATGACCACCTTGAGAACCTCCCTATAAATAGAGTAATAGCCACAGAGGATCCTGTCAGTGGAGAGAAGGCTGGAGTGGGCATTTCTTTCACCATCATTAAATTGGTCTTTCTCTCTTCGACTGTGCGACTTTACCCCAATATTTCAGGCACAGTTATTGGCTATCATTCTAGCTGTACGAAAACTTCCCTCATCTGTTTATTCAGCCGTAATCATAACCGACTCTTTATCCGTTTGTTCTGCTCTAACAGTGCCAAATTAATCTGCCATTATCCGAGAATTTTATTCATCTATCCCCCAAAATTTACGCCTCATCTATTTGGTATGGGTACCAAGACACATGGGACTCACTTAAAACAGTGGAACATTCCTTTATAGAGTGCCGTAGGTTCGACGGGCACAGAAAACGACCTCTAGAAGGCACCCTTCACCAATTTGGATTGGACTTCGCGAAAATGATTGCACCTGACCTTACCTGTCCACAGGCCACGGACGTAGGTCATCTGCTTGAATCGTAGAGTGAGATCTTCGATTTCGGCGACAGGCCTTTAGGCCAAACAACTGTCGTTCACCACCATATAAACACTGGAGACACGAATCCTATTCATAGGCGTCCCTATCGGGTATCGCATGCTGAATGTCGCGTCATCTAATTAGAACTGGACAAAATGCTCCGCAAAGGGGTCATCGAGCCATCAGCCAGCCCTTAGGCTTCGCCTGTCGTCCTTGTGAAAAAGAAATATGGTACCGTGAGTTTTCGCGTCGATTATCGCCACTTAAACAAGATCACGCGAAGAGACGTCTACTCAATACCACGCATCGATGACGCCTTGGACTGCTTGCACGGAGCTAAGTACTTCTCGTCCATCGATCTTCGATCCGGCTACTGGCAGATTACAGTTGATGAAATGGACCGCGAGAAAACGGCCTTCATCACGCCGGATGGCTTATATCAGTTTAAAGTCATGCCCTTTGGCCTATGCAATGCTCCTGCGACATTTGAACGTATGATGGACTCGCTTCCGCGAGGCTACAGATGGTCCACCTGTCTTTGTTACCTTTACGACGTTATTGTTTTTTCTCCCACGTTCGGCAGCCACCTTACTCGACTCGCTGCAATTCTTGCGGTCTTCCGAAAAGCCGGCCTTCAACTGAATTCGATGAAGTGTCAATTCGGGCGCCGTCATATTACCGTGTTGAGACACCTCGTTGACGCATCCGGTGTCCAAGCAGATCCGGAAAATGTTCGCGCCGTACGCAGTTTCTCTGTGCCACGTCCTGCTTCTGACGTACGCTGCTTCGTGCGCCTGTGCTCTTACTTTAACCGTTTCCTCAAAAACTTCGACGACGTTGCTCGGCCTTTGACAGATCTTCTAAAGAACACGCCATTCTCATGGGGCCCGGAGCAGGCTCACGCGTTCGCCGCTCTCATCGGGTTTCTGACCACCTCTCCCATACTTGCCTACTTTGATCCATCTGCACCGACCGAAGTCCACACTGACGCAAGCGGCTATGGCATCGACGCTGTTCTCGCCCAACAACAGAATGGTGCCGAGTGCGTGATAGCTTACCCCAGCCGCCTGCTGTCACCTGCCGAGAGAAATTACTCCACCACCGAGCGGGAGTGCTTAGCTTTAGTTTGGGCTGTGACCAAGTTCCGGCCATATTTGTACGGCCGCACGTTTTCGGTCGTCACAGACCATCGCGCACTCTGCTGGCTGTCTTCAGTTCGGGACCCGACTGGACGGCTTCGTCGCTGGGCCTTGCGGCTCCAGGTATTTTCATCCAGTGTCCATTACAAGACTGGACGCCTCCACAAGGACGCTGACTGCCTATCGCGTCACCCCGTGGATCCTCCCGATCCTGTTGCGCATGATCCGGTGACCTGCGTGACGGCTTTGACTGACATAACCGACATGCGCACTGAACAACAATGCGACGCATCCTTAAAGTCCATCATCGCCGGAGTGGAATCTGACCGCACCGACGGCACGTGCCGCATGTTCGTGCTGCATGACGGCATCCTCTACCGCCGCAGTATCAACCCTGACGGCCCTGAGTTGCTCCTTGTCCTTCCTCGTCATCTGCGATCCGTCGTTCCCGAACAACTTCACGATGCACCGACGGTGGGACACCTTGGAATTTTGCGTACATACGACCGCGTACGATGCCGGTTCTTTTGGCCGGGTCTCTACCGCTCTGTGCGTCATTGTGTCGCAACTTGCGAATTGTGTCAGCGCCGGAAGAAAACTCCCCTGGCACCTGTCGGACGACTCCATCCAATTGAAGTTCCCGCTGAACCGCTCTGTCGCGTAGGCCTTGACCTGCTTGGCCCTTTTCCGACGACGACTAGAGGGAATAAGTGGATCGCCGTCGCTAATGATTACGCGACACGCTACGCGATAACAAAGGCGTTGCCAACTAGTTGCGCAACAGACGTCGCCTATTTTCTCCTCCACGACGTCATTCTCCACCACGGTGCACCTCGACAGTTACTTACAGACCGCGGCCATTCGTTCTTACCTCGAGTTGTCGACGACCTCCTCCACTCTTGTGCCACTGAGCACAAGCTGTCCACCGCCTACCACCCACAAACGAACGGTCTTACGGAACGTCTCAACCGAACAATCACAGTGATGCTGTCGATGTACGTCTCTAACGATCACCGCGACTGGGACGCCACGTTAGCTTACGTTCGCGTATAACTAGTCCCGACATGACATCGCAGGATATTCGCCCTTTTATCTCTTGTATGGTCGTGAACCCACATTGCCGTTTGACACCATCCTCCCTTCTGTGCCGCGTGTTGCAACTGAGTACGCTCGTGAAGTCATCGATCGCGCTCACTGGCACGTCAAGTCGCCCGATCTCGTTTATTAGCCTCGCAGCATATACAAAAAGAGCGTTACGACCGCTGCCATCGCGATGTTAAGTTCGCGCCAGATGCTTGGGTGCTCCTCTGGTCACCATGTCGTCGGGTTGGCCTCTCCCAGAAGCTTCTCTCTCGCTACACAGGCCTTATGAAGTCCTACGCCGAGTTAACGACGTAAATTACGAGATTTCGCCGCTACACTTTGACGCATCCTCAAGTCAGACGCCTGTTGAAATCGTGCACGTTTCGCGGCTGAAGTCATACTTCGCTCGCAATTCTTCGCCTACCATGCGCCGACCCGGCGTTTCTCCACCCGGGGGTCCTGTTACGGAAGGATGAAAGAAGAGAGAGGACGAAGAAGATCGGAGACGCTGGCTGTTGCGTGTTGTTTGTGGTCAGCCATCTTAACTACTCTGACTCAGCCTGTATATATATTGTAAATATAGTCTTTCTATACTCGCAACAACCCCGTAAAAATACTGTCTCTTAGGGCGCCGGCACTAGGACACTGCAATAGGAACGTATTTGATGCCATATTTAATTTTGTAAGTGAAACAAAGAGACTGCCATGTTAACGTAATTGTTTTATACTTTCCTCAATATGAGCACAAAAATATTAACTTTAAATTTTAAAATACGGCCTGCAAATTGATAATAATGATTAGTATTCATTTAATATAATTTCTAAATTACAAAGTTATATTTAAATACTCTTCCCTTCTAACCTACTGCCTCCCGATTCATGGCCGATCCCCCGTAGTGGGTTGAGCCATATCCATAGGTACCAAACCAAACCAAGCTGGTTTCCATGAAGACATGAGACGCAGCCCTGGCGCGATCCAAGAAGGCTGCGTTCCTGGCTAGGCTGGTCCACAGAAGCTGAATCAAACGCCTCGCTTCCTCCTGTCTCGAGCCCGAGAGGAGATCGGCCACATTTTAACTGACTGTAGTGCTTTGTTCCCGCTATAGGTTGTTCTTTTTTCGCCCTTTCCTTTCCAGGGACCGTGAATGCCGGTCTCCGGTAGCGGCCAGGGCTCGCCCTGGTCGGCTAGTCGTCCCACTGAGTCGGTGCCTTTGGAGTGTTTCCTTCGGAAGGGAATGAATATCTTGCCCGTGGCGCTCGTTCCCACAAATGGGGGATCCATTCGGCTGACTGAATCGGAAAGTTTCCAGGAGGAGCTGCGTGCTATAACGGAACATTTCATTGACATCTCGGAGGTGAGGCATTTTGGCAAGACTGGCATTCTGTGTAAGTCGTCTAATGTTCAGTGGTTCAATGATTTACTTAACTGCACGAGATTCGCTAGCATCGCGGTCGTGCTTCCGTGCCACCTCACCTCGCATGCGTGAAGGGCATTCTCCGTGGGGTACCCACCAATATCACTCCTGAGGCTTTCTTGAAGGTGCGCTCTCCGGCATGTTTTGTTTCTGTCTACAGATGCAATAGGTCAGTGGGTGATAATCGAGTTCCAACTGAGAGCGTTATTGTATCGTTGGCCGGTTTAACGCACCCGAGTGAGGTGAAGGCATGCCCGTATTTATTCCGCATGGAGGCATTGACACCTAGACCACTGCAATGCCAAAACTGCTGGAGATATGGACACAGTGCGAATGCCTGCAGATTTTCAGTGAGATGCTGCAACTGTGGTGACTCTCACTCAGCATCAGCTTGCGACGTTGATGCACCAATGTGTCGCTTGTGCGAAGGAACACATAGTGCTACGGATAATATCTGTAGTAACTATTGTTCCCATGCGGAAGCAATAGCAGAAATTAAAGAGCGTGATGTCAGTTACGTAGCCGCTGCATCTCGTCAGTCCACATCTCTAGAAGCCACGGTTTCGGTCGCAGTAGCCGCAGCTATTGACAAAGTAATGCCAATAGTTATGGAGCGTCTCTTCAATACGTTTGCCAAATGCTAACAGCCAAATTTAACAAGCTTCCTACAACCGCACTCTTCTGCTGCTGCCCCCACATTAACTATTATTTCTGATCAACATTCAAAAGAAACCAACTTTTACAGTCGGAGAGAAATTGAGTATGATACTTACGTGTGTACTCTGCTATCTGCGACTGCGGAACCCGACCCCTCATTTGGACACATGAGGCTTGGAACCATTAACAATAGATGCAAGAGTTCCCTACTGTCTCCGGCTGATTCTCCTAAATCTAAGACAAAAAAAGAGAGAGAAAAACGGTGACCACCACTAGCAAGATGCGTTGCGTGCTGCCGAGGAATCATCCATACTAGGATCACCATTGCATCAGTAAAAGTTCCCGAATGGAATTGCCGCTCTATTTGCTCCGGTTACGTTGACCTACTTTATCTACTTCATAACCTAATTCCAGATGTTATTTTACTTCAAGAATCATGACTTTCGTCGCATCAGCGATTTACTATTAATAATTTTCGAACATTTCGTCTAGATCCCTCTGGTAGAGGCGGAGGGCTGTTAGCATAAGTCTCTTCAAAAATTTACCATAAGGCAATTGTTTCTGTTGAACATGTGTGTTCAGACTGCGAACTTTTAGGATTAGATTTTTTAGTGCCTGGTTGCAGTGCGTTTACAGCGGTTAATGCGTACTTCCCGAATGGAGTCAAGTGCACCGATCACCTGGACTCACTGTACCGAACTTGTTCAAGTGTAATGCTCCTGGCAGGGAATTTTAATTCTCACCACACTTCTTGAGGAAAGAAAACGGATGTTTGTGGAAAAAGGTTGTGGAATTGGGTGAATTATAACAATTTTCAATGTAACAATTCAGGTCGAATTACTTTTCTACGTGAGCGAGTCTCATCTGCATTACAACTGACTTTCTCGTCTGCTCAGACGTCTATTTCATCGTAGGATACCTTTGACAATAGAAAAAGTAGTGATCATTTACCCATTACATTTGAAATTATGCTTTCACCTCAGACTCCTATTGTACGGCAAGGACGGCTCATTAATTATAAAACTTATAAGTAAGCGATAAGTTCAGGGGTATCATGGTAGATCAGTCATGATGATCAGCGGAGGGCTGACTCGGTGGCACTACTTTTAAATTCTGCGATTCACCCCGCTGAGCTTACGGTTATAAAGGTCTAGCAGCTCACCGTCAAACTCATCTTGGTGGAATGAAGCATGTACACGGGCTTACAGGCAAAGAAAAACAGCATGGAAAAGTCTCCAACATAATCATTCACCAAAAAATTGGATTGAATATAAATTCTCTGCAGCTCTGTTTAAAAGAACTGTGGCCATAGCAAAAGATGAACAAAAAAATTAACTGCATTCATCTTTGTCGAAACCGGAAAGAAGATCGGCACTTTTTAAGTTTTTACGGAGCAGAAGACCGCTCCAACAGTCCGTATGGTCATATTCCGCTGTTATATCACCCAAAGAAGCGGCGGATTCACTAGGTGATATCGCTAAAGGTCTTCAAGCACGCTTCTTTTCACAATGTTCTAGACTTAGGAGGTTTAATAGTTCGGCGTATGAATTTGTAGAAGTAACCATGACGTAATCATCCGACGTCATTTTAACTGCACATTAATCGGCTCCTGGACCAGACGGTATCACAACAGCTATGATTAAACTGCTATTTAACTCTTTCCCTAATGAGCTTTTGAATATAGTCAACTGTTCACGTCAATATACATGGACCCCGGACTCTTGGAAAATTGCAAAAATTATGCTTTTACTTAAAAATCAAAATCTCGGATATGCCTTGGAAAACATTCGGCCAATTGCCCTTACTTCGAATCTAGTAAAAATAATAGAAAAAGTAATTCATGTCTGTCCCAATGAATTCACTTCTTCCCAGGGTATTCTGTGCTTCCGACAAATAGGATTTAGGCCTCAATATTCCGTATGGTCAGGTCACATTGATTTAGAAAGCCGCATTCGACCAGCAGGACTGTCAGGCGAAGCTTTAGCTTTGGTAACTTTAGACATTGCGAAAGCATATGACAATGTCGAGCATGGAATTTTAATTTCTAGATTAGCGAGCTGTGCTGTTCCAGACTATCTAGTGGCCAGGATAGAAGAGTTACTTTCCGACAGACAATTATTTTGCTTCAAAGATGGGGTTACATCGGGTATATATAAACAGGCGATAGGCGTACCACAGGGATCTGTTCTTTCTCCGCTTTTATTTAATATTTTGTTATCGTCTATCACAGTTCATCAGGATGTGCAACTTTATCTCTATGGTAATGATATTGTCTTTTTCTCCTCATCACGGGATGTCAATATGTTACATCAAATTTCGCAGTCTTATTTGTCTGCACTCGAGTCTTGGTTGGACGGACTGTCTTTTTCCCTTAAGAGGAAGCTTTAGCTCGGGTGCTCCTATCTAAATACATGTAAAAAGAGAATTCGTTTTTCTCGGCAACCACAGCACCAAATTTGACGGGGTTTGTTGCATTTAAAAAAAAAACTTAAAATCTAGTGACTGTTGGTTTCGCATTTTCGATTTAGGTCGTCAATTTTTTATTAAAAATTGGCGAAAATCGCAAATTTTCAGAAAACGAAACTATCAAGTTTACAACTCTGTAACTCAGCAAGAATAGGTGATATCGCAATTCTGTGAATTGTACCTAATAGCACATCTAAAGCGGACAAATTTCACATCTTATACATGAATCTCAAAAAATTTATTAATATGTAATTACAACTTTTGCAGAACCCTCGTAAACAACGTAACAAACTCACGTAAGATGTAAAATGACATATGAAATTTGTCCGCTTTGAATGATCTAATGGATGCCGTTTACAGAACCGCGATATCTGTTCTTGATGCAGAGCTATTAGTTGGTAAACTTCTTGCTTCTATTTTTTTCAAACTTCTGAAATTTTGTAAATCTCTTTAACAAAATTCAAGCCCTAAATCAAAACTCCGCTTCCAACAGTCACTAGAATTTAACTTTCTCTCTCAAAAGCAACAAATTTCATTAAAATCGGTCCAGGGGTTATCCCAGAAAAACGTTTTTGCGTTTTTACATGTATTTGAATAGGCCGCGTCGGAGTTGGGCCCGAGCTAAAGCTTCCTCTTAACGTAAAGAAATGCTCGTTACTTGTCTTTCCATTGGCAAATATAGTTTACATTTCTCTTCATTATTGAAATGAGCGGATTCCGCAAGTTGCAGCTTTGAAGTTCTGAGGGATAACACATGATGTTACGCTAAACTGGCAGCAGCAAATCGAAACAATTGCTGCTAACGGAGAACGCGCAATGGGATTGTTGCGCCGTTTCAGTAATAAAAAGACGGGTATGCGTAGGGCTACGTTGTTGATGATTTATAAGCTTTACGTCCGCCCCATTCTCGAATTCGACTGTGTTCTTTTTTAAGATGTTCTGCATACAAGCTAAGACCTTAAATACTAATAGAAAGGCAAGCGCTGCGTCTATGTGTTGGGCTGCCACGTATTGCGGATAACGACGCGCTATATCTGGAGGCTGGAATTCATTCCCTTGAGTACAGATTTAAGCAACTTTCTGTCCTGAGTTTTCTGAAACTATACGACGCACCCCAGTCCCGCTTGCAATCTATGTTCATCAATTCTTCCGATTCATTTTTCAGAACACATTGGCGGCGTTATCGACCATCGCAAGTTGTTATTGTTCAGACGCTGCTATCAAAACTCGATGCTCGGCTACCGTGCCTGATTTCTCCAGAAACTAATTCGGTAAAGGTGAAACTGGTTTTTGATGACATTTTTCCAAAACACGCGACATTTCTTCTAGCGTGCATACTTGAAATTCTCCTTCAAGATCATCTTAGTAAATTTCCGTCTCACTTGGTTATTTCTACGGATGCAACACACAATTTAGAGAAGACCGGAGTTGGCATCTTTTCATATCAGCTTAATTGGTCTTCTGCTCCCCGTCTCGCTGATTATACCCCAATATTTCTTGCAGAATTTCTGGCAATTATTCTAGCTGTGAGAAAATTGGGTCCACAGAATTCTAAAGTAATAGTCGTTACTGATGCGCTCTCGGTTTGAACTCATTTAACCTCTAATAATCGGTCCTACCTTCTCAGTATATTTTCGACGCTTGCCCCGAACAATTTGTCTGAAGTCCGCTTTGTCTGGGTCCCCGGTAATAGCGGGACCTTTTTAAATGAATCAGCCGACTAGCTCGCATCTTCATCACTAGATGGCCCAGTCTTAAATATTCTTCCTGATTTCGCTTTTATAACAGAAGCTAGATTTAGACGTCTTTTATTTTTTAACTGTAACGATTCATCCCTACTTTCCGCAGGTGATTTCCGACACCTAAATTTCCGATGGAACAAGAGCAAATGCCCTTCGCGACAATGCGAGGTGACCTTAACAAGCTTCCGTTGTAGAATTACCCGCCTAAATTTTTACTGACATAGATCTGGTTTATCCATAACAAACCTCTGCTCTCTTTGCAATGAACCAGAAACTATGGACCATTTCTTTCTTTCTTGCCGCCGCTTCTCCTCCCTCCGCAGAATGTTCCTCTTGTTTCAAACTAGTAAGCTGGGGTTAGCGCTTACTACACCAAACATCTTGTCCTTTGGCGCCTCTCAATTAGGCACAAGCTAAGGGTCAATGACTACTACTATACATAAGTTCATTGAAGCGTCAGGAAGGTTTCGTTTCTAGGGTACCGACAGTGGGACGCTTTACTCTATTTTCATTTTATCCTAAATTTATGTCTAGGCCCTCTATAAATTTCTATTAGCATTTAGTTGCCTAATGCTTCGTTTTGACTATATGCCATTACCCCCTTTTGATATTTTATCAGATGCCTTTTTCAATCAACTCAGTGTGGTCATCACCCCTGTGGGTACGAGCCAGGTTTTTAGCAACAACAGCAACAACATCGAGCATTGCAGAGCATTCCTCTCTTTCGGTGCCTCTTGACGCTTCATTGACCTGCAGTGGTCTTTTGGCTGAGTATCGGGTGGTTTCAGGTTTCTCACTAACCTTACTTTAATCCCTCATTTATTAGCGTTCCTTGCATCAGCCGTCTTGGGCGGATGTCGACCAATTCACATGGCCAGGCGCGATCCGCCTGGTCAGCATTCCTGCAACCTAATGAATTGCCTCTAGATTAATTTTTACGCAGGGGCGTCAGCACCATTCCTGTTGCACTCGTGCCTACCAATGGAGGTTCCGTCTGGCTTACGAACCCACAAGCTGTCAAGAAGGAGCGTAAGATCATGTCCATCTACTTCCAGACCGTAACTGACGTGCGAGCAGTCGGACGGGGATGTATATAGTGTGTCGGTCCCCCTGTGTGTCGGTGCATCCGTGTAGAAGACCTACTGAAATGGCCTTCATTCGCTTCCATCAGGGTGAGTGCTTTTATCCCGCCTCACCTTGCGTGCACCTAGGGTCTCGTACGGGGCGTAGACTCCCGCTTAAGTCCAACTGAAACTCTGGACACGCTCTCCGCAGCAAGCGTCATTGCTATTTACCGTTGCAGTCGTCTTGTAAATAATGAAAGGATTCCGACTGAATCAGTAGTTGCCACGTTTGTGGGCACATCATGTCCGTCACAAATAGAGGTATGGCCTCTTGTGTTCCTTGTAGAACTACTCGCTTCACGTCCAATTCAATGTCAGAATTGTTTGAGATTCGGACGCAGCGCAGGAGGCTGCAAGTCGAGCTTACGTTGCCGCACCTGTGGAGATGGTCATCCCTCAAGTGAATGCTCCGCACATTACAAAAAGTGCTGCCTCTGAGGGGGAACACACCCAGCAGACTATTCGAACTGCTCAGCTCACGCTCAAGAAATACAAATTCTTGAAATGATCGACCGCCGTCGATGCTCCCGAATAGATGCAATCGCAGTTATTAAAGACAGGGCCTTCGGATACTCGGGTGTTACAGCGTGCAACACTCCAAGCATGGATCTTAATCTCTCGGAAGCAACTGACTCTGCTGTGGAAAAGGCAATGGCTAAAGCTATGGATAAATTGATATCCAGCCTAGCAGAAAGCTTGGCGCAAATTCTTTAGGTGATACAAATAATGCAGACCACTAGGGCACCAATGCAGTCCTCAGTACACAGCAGCGCCACACCTCGAATGCCTAGAAACGAGGTAGAGATGTCTTCTACATCTATAGATCAGTCGACAGACACTACTCCGACAGTCCAATGAGGTGAGGATGAGCCCTTATATTCAGAGACCGTTAGTTTTACAGACATGGAACTTGACGCTCGAGCTCCCAAACACATAGGATTCCCACTTTCTATGATTATGGAAACAAAATAAAGAAAGAGTCAACCATCGCCTATGATTAAAGAAAGTATCCTAAAGGCGGCAGTTGGCCTCTGCTGCGCGATCAGCACAATTGAACACTTGAAAGTACTGCAGTGGAACTGTCGCTCTATATTCTCAGCTTTAACATGTTTATCTTACCTATCTAATCAACTTAACCCAAATGTCAAATTTCTTCAGGGAACTTTGCTTTCACCAGAGAACAAATTTAATTGGAAAGGTTTTCGGTCTTTCCGTTTAGATCGACATTCGCGAGGTGGAGGATCATTGATAGTTACTTACTGGAAAATATGTCACTAGGCAAAAACTTCTTTTCAAATTATGGACTCCGACTGCGAAATTTTGGCAATAGATTTTTGTCTCCCAGGGTATCATACATTTTCAAATATAAATGCTTATTTACCCACTGGTGTGCAAAGAACGCGTCAACTTCATAGGGCTGTGGCTGATTGTAGAAAAGAAATTTTGTTTGCAGGGGACTTTAATTCGCATCACGTGTCGTGGGGGAATAAAAACAGATTTGTGGGGTAAGCGACTATAGTCACCTTATGGTAACCTTTCATGTCAGAACACAGGACATATAACATTTGCTAGGGGTCACTTTCGTTCGGTGTTAGATTTACCATTTTGTAGCGCTGGCATCAATGTATCGCTGTGGTTAGCGGTTGACTCAGCAACCAACAGTGATCATCTTCTTGTACCATTCGAAATCATTTGTCCGACAACGTCCTTAGAATACCAGGCATGCACGTTCGTGAATAATAAGAAATTTAAGACTTCCTTGCGTTCAGCCATTTCGAAACTTGTCAATGCCAGTGATAAGGGAATCGCTTCAATCATTTGCACAATTCTAGAGGGTTTCCGGAAGCAAGCTGTATTTGTCATCCCTTCGTCTAAATGCACGGCTTGTCGTTGGTGGAAGGATGAGTGTACGCGGATGAGTGTACGGACTACAGAAAAATAAAAGCCGCTTGGAAAATGCTTCTCTATAATCAATACCCGACAAATTGGAAAAATTATCAGTTTCCCGCTGGTGTACTTAAGCATACTGTTCAGCGAGTCAAAGATGAACATAGTAGGCATTACGATTATCTCTCAAAATCAAAAAGCAAGCGTGCTTTATTCGCATTTTTTCGTGCTAGAAACGCCCTTAGCATAAGACTCAATCGTTTTGACCCCGCAAGAAATCAGCGTCTCCCTAGAAGAGATTGCGAAAGGTTTAGAAAACCGATTTGCAGCCCGGCTTCCAGCTATTCATTTTGCAATAAACTCTTCGCATGGCTCCACGTCAATCTCACTATCTGAGCAAAATCAGACTTTGCCGAATACAGCCCCTGGTCGTGACGGAGTCACAAATGCAATGTTAAAAATATTGTTACAGGAATCGCCTAACGTTCTTTTAGACCTGGTAAATTGTTCAATTTAAAATGTTTGGATTCTGTTGCATTGGAAGCTTGCCAAAGTGATAGAGATGCATAAGAAACAAGGGGAAGGATATACGTTGGAGAACATTAGGCCCATTGCCTTTACGTCAAACGTAGTAAAATTAATTGAGAGGCTTTTTCACCTTCGTATCATGAAATTTGATAATGATAATTGAATTCTTAGTGCCCGTCAGATTGCTTTCAGGGCCGGCTGCTCTATCTGGCATGGCGACGTTGACTTAGAAAGTCGAATACAACTTGCTCGACGTCATAAGCAATATGCTGCTTTAGTGACGCTCGACATCGCTAAGCATACGATACCGTGGAGCACACTGTATTGATAAATCGGCTAACATCCTGTGGCGTTCCTGGGTATATAGTAGCGTAGATTCACTGATTTTTAGGTGAAAGAGAATTCTATTGCTATAAAAGCGGCTTTTCTTCTA